>NC_064855.1:14113280-14713280 GCF_024139225.1 Suncus etruscus
CTGATGCTTGATTTGAACAAGAGCAGCTGAAATTTGGTTGGGGGGATCCAGAGAGCAGGGACCAGCCAGAATTTCGATGCTGCCCAGTTAAGGGCAGTGGGTGGAGTTACAGAGCTTCACTTCCTGGGCTCCCATGTTGTCTAGAGAAGAAACTGCCACTGCAAGTTGTCAGGAGTCCTGGGAGGGACCCTGGGCCTGAGCAACAAGCCAGGAGTCTTGGGGGATAGAGGAGAGGGGGCCTGGCTTGCAGCTGTTGGGATTCAGGAGCCTCTAACTTGGGGGCCACGGAAAGGCAGGTCCCACCCCGTGCCCCGCAGGCGCACACATGCACTGCCCCTTCTCACGCACAGGGAACCCTCTGGGCTGGGTGCCTGCCTCACCCCACCCTTGGCCTGGCAAACTTCCCCACGCCTGAGATGCTGTTATCTTGGGAGTGATCTTGGCGGCCCCGTGGCAAGCCCCAGCCTCCCTGTGGGATTCACCAGGAAAGGACTGGAAAGATGGAAAAGTACTGTAGAGGGGGTGATGGGGGGCCCAGGAGAAGCCCCGCACTGTGCATAGCAGCATGTGTTGCATCTCACAGGTAAACACACACACACACACACACACACACACACACACACACACACACACACACGCCCTGGCCTGGCGCATTCATACAGGCCCGCCTTAGGAAGTTACTTAACCTCTGGGAGTCCAGTTTCCCCAGGTCTGTAATGGGAACATCAGGTTGACATCACCTGGCTAGGTAGGGACAGAGTAAGCTCATCGCCCTGGAACAACTGGCACATCCCGCTTTCCGGGGCTGGACATCTGTATCCCAGAAACATCCCCTGACCTTCCCTGTCTTGGTGATGTGGGGGTTTGGGTATCTATTGTTCTGAAAGCACCAGGACATCAGGGGCTGCAGGAACCCCAAAGCAGGAGAGAAACTGGGCAGCTTCTTTTCTCCCCAGAGCATGTGTCTCCAAAGCAACTCACGAAGGCTCCAAAGAACCTTACTTGGGGATCCCTCAGAATCAGGGTCCACACTTCTCATAGCTCTCCACAAGCATGATCTGGCTCTTTACTCTATCAGTAGACAATCCCCTTGGGTGCCCACATTGCAGCCTGAGCCGAATCTCAATGCCCAAAGGTTCCTGTGGTAGTGGGAGGAGGGCAGTGGAGAATCCTGGGAGCAGAGAGGGGTGACAGGGGGCTCAAGCCACAAACAGGAAATAGTAGGTACCAGCATCTCAGGATAAAGACTCTGGCCAAGTTTACAAGGGCAGGGGCACCCCTTCCACCTTTTCCAGAGCAAACATGCCTACCAACCCAGACTTAGGGGGACTGGGGGCTCAGACTGAGCGGTGAAGCAGCCCTTCCACTAGCATCTCGGCCTAGCTCAGCACCCACAGAAGTCCAAATGACAGGACATCGGAGAATGAAGCCAGGCTTGCGTTTCTCAGCTGGTGGTTGGAGGCCAGAAGCAGCTGAGCTCATAGTGAACTCAGGACATAGAAATGGTTCATAGGGCTGGAGTGCAGGTGTGGGGTAACCCGCCCCCCCACTCCCAGGACTTAGGGAGAACCATGGCGTTTCATTCAGATTCTCCTCTCAGGATAGCATGACTGCAGACTGGCCTCAGCTGCTCAGAACCTCAGTTTCCACAAGCACAGAGACCTCTTGCCTGAGTCCTGCATTACATCATGATCTGAAGCCCAGAGGATTTATCGCAACTCCACGGCTCTCACTGCAAGATCCTGGCCAGTGTGGGGTGCTTTGAAAAAAGGACTTCTTTTATCTTCTCTCACACCACTCTGGGGCTCAACAGTCCCTGGACAGCAAACATAAATCCCTCCATTATGGGATGGGGGAATTGAAAGAATGTTTCACCCTGTCTCCCACCCTGGAGACTTCTCTGAAAGTAGAGGCTGTGGGTTGTATTTCTGGGGTGCCAGAAGAGTTCCTACATGCAACTGCTTTATCTTTCTAGATAGAAGGGCTGTGAGGGGAACTATGTACCACCCTCCCTTTTTCAGTTCACATTTCCCTGGGTCTCAGTGACTGGGGCAGAAGCTAACATAGCAACAGCTTTGCAGAGCTCAGGAAGGTTTTTCTGGCCATGGAAGGAAGACACAGGCTCCGATGTACTGTAACCAGACAAGGGAGTTCTGATCATCTCACAAAGCAAAAGACACCCCCTAAAGATCAGCACCTGTGTGACCTGGCCCTGGGGTGCAGGCAAGTAGTTCATCAACAACCCCTATGAACCTCCAATTTCCATATATATTGCTCACTTGTTTAGGGCTATACCTAGCTTGGTTCTCATGGGGTGCAAGGAATCAAAGCTGGGCTCCAGCATACAAAGCATATGCGCCAGACCTTTCAGCCTTCTTCCTGGCACCCCCCAGCTCATTTTTCATGTGAGTGTTGTATTTCGGGGAGCATTGCTCATAATGTCATTTCTGGCTGGGTGTCAAGATACTGGGGATCAGATCTGGGCCTCCTGCATGTGAAGTCTGTACTTAGCCTGTTGGGCCCAACAGAGGGCAAGATCCAGGCCAAGCGCTGTCTCTCTCACTGACTTCTAATCTTTGTTGGTGTTTGCAGGGGTGACATTTTCTGTGCATATTGACAAGAGATATGATTTGATTTGGTTTGGTTTGAAGAATACTAAGCTGGGGCAAAAGGATGTTTGGGGAGCCAATATTCATTTGTCACAATCATATCGGTATTTAGCATTCTATGAGTTCCGGAACTTCTAGAAGAATATGACCTGAAATTTACTTGCTGAAGAGCTAGAGAGAGTGGCCAAGGTGCTTGCTTTGCATATGGCCAACCTGAGTTCAATTTCTGGCCTCCCATATGGCACCTGAGCTCCATTTGGAATGGTCTTGAGTGTAGAGCCAAGTCTGAGCCCTGAGCACCACTTGGTATGGCCTCTCAAATAAAAACAAATAAAGCAAACAAAAGTTAACTTGCTGAGGGGACTGGAGACAGCAGGGAGAGTGTTTGCCTTGTATACAACTGGCTCAGGTCAATCCCTGACATCATATAAGGTCCCCCATGTGCCACCAGGAATGACTTCTGAGCACAGAGGCAGGAGTAACCCCCGAGCACTGCCAGGTGTGGCCCAAAAAAGGAAAAAAATTAACATGCTGTGATACCTATTATTTTACTTAGAGTTAACCTGTTTCCCTTTGTATTTTTCATTTCTGTCTTTTGTACAATTCAGGTAAGAAATTATAGGGGTTTTCTGGACTTTTGTCAGAAGGCCACTGGGTCTGGAAAGACTGAGAACCATGAAGCTAGTAGACCAGTTCTCCCAAGTCTTGCAGATGGACAGTCCTGAGGGAGGTCTGCAGACCTGGAGGCACCCTAGAGCTCAGAGCCACCGGCGGTCCTCTGTTAACTCAAGGACCCTCTAGAGGCTGAAAGGGACAGAGGGTTCAACCCTCTGGAACTCAACCTTACTGCTAGGGATGGAGCAAAGCAAATGGGGTTTCTTGGCTCCCCATTTTAGTCTCTCACCCACCCTGTGCAACCCTTTCTGACCTGGTAGCCAGAAGTAGAAGCAGAAAGAAGACATAGAAGAGTCAGAGTGAACACTCCAACCCATTTTCTTCTCAGGGTCCTTTACACTCAGGGCCCCCAGTCCCACCTGCAAGACCATTTCATGACCTCCCCAGGCCCTACCCCATTTTTCTCCCTCTGACCTGTAGGCTATCCAGCTGGCCTCTGGGCCTTTGAGCGCAGCCCTGCCCTACCCCAGTATCTCATGGACAAGTCACTACTTTATTCTCTACTGCCCATGTCTAGGCTGTTCTGAAAACCCCTGACCTAAAGAATGTGACCCTTTGAGTTGAACACCTGTATCCCTCATCTGAACAGCACTGTGAGCAGCCTATCTGTTCTGACCTGATCCAAGAAAAAAGGCCAAATGTTCCAGTCCTCAGATGCTCAGTGCCCACAAGACAGTCCCAGGGCTTTCTGAGCTGGTATGAGGCAAGGAAGAGACGTGAAAGGCTTGTCTAAGGGCATCCACAAAGGGGGACAACCCCACAGGCCTAACCTGGGTGGAGGCCCTCTCCCCTGCCTGCTCCTGTCTACTCCTGCCCTAGTCTCTCTCTCTCTCTCTCTCTCTCTCTCTCTCTCTCTCTCTCTCTCTCTCTCTCTCTCTCTCTCTCCCTCCTCCCTCACACCCATAGCCCCTCATTGTTATTGTTGTTATTTTTCATTTTATTTTCTAATTTGTATTATCACACCACTATTTACCAAGTTGATCATCATACAGTCATTTCAGGCATTGAGTTTTCAATCAACAATCCCCCCACCATCACCACGACTGTGACCTTTCCTCTACCTATGTCCCCAATCTCCCACGCTACCACAGCCTTCCTCCATGCAAGCCCAAACACATTTACTTCATATTGTTTGTTACAACACACAGGCAAATGGAATGATCAAAATTCAGATCAACATGGATCCATTTAAAATGATTGTTCCATCTCGCCATGTTGTTCGGGTCAGTGTCTGAGAATTTCCTGGGCCACAGCCTTTCTAAATGCTCTGGCTGGGAGCTGCCCCAGAGAAAACTCTGCTGAGAAACCAAGTCCAGCCTCAGCAATGCTAGTCAGATGCCCAAATTACCGAGAACTCAGCCCTCTCTGCTGCACTTTGGGGTGGACACAAATCTGGCCCTGTCCTCCATTTCAGCCTTGTTCCACCACCTCACCTCAACCCAGCTGGCCTCACCCTTATCCAGACGTTCCTGCTGCCCTCTCTCCTAAACGCCCACCGGTCCCTTGTCCCTTCCTGCCTCCCTCACCTTCCTCTCATCCTCCCCTCCCTGTTAGTCACAGTGAGGTTACCACAGCCACAGGCTCCTAGGCCTCTCCCTAAAGAATGGGGTGGAGGGGCATGTTGAGGAAGAGGGGTCTGGAGATGGGGGCGGGCAGCAGAGAACAAAGCATCATGGGAAAACCAGGCTGGGCAGAAGATGTGGGTTTGAGTCATAGCTTCACCTGAAGTTGGGCTGCCTGGGACTTGTGGCCCACACACCAGTGAGAGCAAGAGCACTGGGCTAGGAGGAACAATGGGAGGAGACAACTGAGGTGACCCTGTGCCCAAGTATCTTAGGCAGAGCCATGAAGTCCCAGGACTGGGAGTACAGCGGGGGACACCTGTAATTATGTGCAGAGGAGCCTGGCAGGGTCCCATGAGCACCAGGCTGTGAGAATCTTCAGAGGGTCACAGGGATGGGTATGGTTTTGAGAGGTTCCATATGGAAATAGGGGTGACCCGGCAGAACCTCCCACGCACCCCTCTTCCCCCTCTGCAAAGGGGAGATGAGTTGTGTCTGTGTCCATCAGTGTCATCTGTGTCCACAATGAGAGACACAAAATCCTGTAGGGGAATGAGGAGAGACCCACCTAGGAGGGCATATGGAGAGTCACCTAGAAAGGCCACTCTGTCCCCCAACTGGCCAGGTGACCACATCCTCCAAGGGCTGGAGACTTCTCAGGGAGGTCCTATGCCCCAACCCAAGCACCAGGGTTCAGAGCTATTTTAAACACATGTTCGTTCATCTTTTTGTCGCCCCAAACCTCGAGCCTGGGCTGTATCAGATACCGGAGGATACAAGCTCAAGAGAGGAGCATCTGCTTTCTCCCTCTCCCTCCCTTTCCTTCCCTCTCTCTTTCCCTCTCTCTCCTTTCCTTTCTCCCTATCCCTCTCCTTCCTTTCTCCCTCTCCCCCTTTCTTCCTTTCCTTTTACCCCTCTCTCCCTTCCCCTCTCACTCCTTTCTCTTTTCCCTCTCCCTCCTCTTTTCCCTCTCTCTTCCTCCCTCTCCCTTACTCCTTTCCTGCTTTCCCTCTCCCTCTCTCTCCCTCCCTCTCCTTTTTTCTCCCTCTCTCTCCTTTCTCTCCTTTCTTCTCCCGCCCTCTCCTTTCTCTCCTTTCACTCCTTTCTTCCTCTTTCTCTCTCTACCTCTCCCCTTCCACTGCTCCCACCTCTCTCTCTCTCTCATCTCTCTCATCCCCCCCCCCAAAGAAAAAACCCCACTAGGGGCGAGGGATGTTTTGATCTGGGTAATGGTGGAGGTATTGCATGCAGCTGATCCCTGTTAGATTCCCAAAAATAAGAAAAAAAGAAAAAGAAAAAGAAAAAAAAGAGAGGAGCATCCTCCCTAGAACTGCAACTTCTCAGGCAGGAATCTCAAGGCACACCCCATCCTCTCCTTCTAGACAAGAATTCTGGTGGGGGGGGGGTCCTCCAGCCCCCGACCTTGGAGGACACCCTGGACAGAGTGTCCCTAACAAAGAATGGGTTTCACGAATGAGACAAGGCACCAGGCTGATGTGGGAGCCCCAGGTTTCTTTCCCCAGCACCGCAGGATACTCCAAAACCACCAAGAGCAACTCCTAGGCATGATGCCAGCTGTGACCTCCAAACCCTGAGAGCAGAAACAATCTTGTTTCTAGCATGAGAGCAGATGACACCTTCTCTCTCCCCAGGTAGTGCTAAGTGGTTAGTAAACCATGGGAACCTATGTGGTCCATGAAACACAGGTCATGTCCCAAAGTGGCTGGGGCAGCATTCAGAGCAGGCATCAAGGTTTCCTCAGAGGGGACAGTAAAGAAGAGACCTGCACGTTGGGTGAGGGATGAGGAAGTATAAAAATTCTTTTTGGAGTTTTACTGGGACCACGGAGAATGACTCGGATTAGACAGACTGGTATGCCTGGAACCCAGAGTCGTTCTAATGCCAATACACTTCTGGGGTGAAGCCTTCTTGTACTCAGGCCAAGGATTTTTTTCTGTTTTTCCCATATTTTTCTGGGCCTATGCAAACAACGGCGATTGCCACTATCACACCTTTACTATATTTTTTTACTCTTATCCTTTAAGGAAAAATAAAACAATTTACTGAATTTAAAAACAAATGGGGCCGGGCGGTGGCACTAGAGGTAAGGTGCCTGCCTTGCCTGCGCTAGCCTTGGACGGACCGTGGTTCGATCCCCTGGCGTCCCATATGGTCCCCCAAGCCAGGAGCAACTTCTGAGCGCATAGCCAGGAGTAACCCCTGAGCGTTACCGGGTGTGGCCCAAAAACAAAAAACAAAAACAAATAACTATAGTAGAATGCCTGTCTTGAATACAGGCAGGGTATGGGAAGGTGGGAGAGGGGAATGTTATACTGGTGAAGGGGAGTGTTCTGTTGGTGACTGTAACCCAACTATGATCATGTTACTTAAATTAAAAAAATATATATATATAAATTTCCTTTTGGGATTGAGTATACCTGGTGGTGCTTAGGGATTACTCCTGGCTCTGTGCTCAGGAATTACTCCTGGAGGAAATTAGGGACTCTAAAGTTGTCAGGAATGGAGCTCAGGCCAGAGGCATACAAGGCAAGCACCCTACCTTCTGTATTATCCCCCTGGCCCCTATACAACTCCTTTAAAGGCTTCCAGGATGGGTGAAGGGATCAGAGGGATGAAGTTCTTGCACAAGGCACAAGGCACAAGGCACAAGACCCTGGATTTGGCCCCTGCACAGCTGCCTGAGCATTACTACACATAGCTCTGGTGGCCCTTAGGACTTCTAGAGAGTCTCAAGACCAATCCAAATGACACAAGCAAGTAAGCAAGCAAACATCAAACTAGGTACTGCCCATCTAAGAAGCTGAGTCTCTGGGTAAGCATCCCCAAATTATACCTTATCTTGAATCTTGCCACAAAAGATATTTAGAGACCTCTAATATTTATAAATTAAAAACTTTCTTCTTAAAAGCCTTACCTGCCGGTTGAAATCTAGGCCGTTTCGGTCAGTTCCTGGAAGAGAGAAAAGAAGGAAAAGTTATGAGTTGCTGGCAGGATTGGAAGAGAGGAATGGTTAAGAAAAAGTAGGAGATTGGGAGGAGCTTGCCCTGTGGCCAGGGAGCTCCAGCGGATCCTGTTCCTGGAAAGGCCTTTGGGAAAACTTGCTGGTGTGATGTGGATGGCCAAGGCCTGGGAAACAGTCCAGAATGAGGGATAGAGGGATGAACTCCTGCCCCTAGGGTTAGACCACGCCCATGTCAGACTCCTCCCCCATAGGTAGACCCCGCCCACCGAGTTAGACCCCCACCCCACCCAGAGACCTGTCTTAGTGCTCAGGTTTGCTTTCTATTGCACTTCTAAAAGATTGGCTGTTTCAGACATGTTCATGGCCAAGGCCAGCCAAATATCCAAACAGCACAATGTCTCCCTTACAGTCCTTCAGACACAATGTCATATCAAGTGTCTGTCTACCTGCCTACGACTTTCATTTCTTGTTTGGTTCTTCTGTTTTCCTTTTGCAATGTGAGATCAAAAAAAGTGATTATGTAGGGCGGGAGCAATCGTGCAGCTAGCAGGGTGCTTGCCTTGCACGCAGATGAGTCAGGTTTGCTCTCAGTATCCCATATGGTCCACCCAGCACCACCAGGAATGATCCCTGAGCACAGAGCTGGAAGTAAGCCCTGAGCATTGAGAGGTGTGGCCCAAAACCAAACAAAGAAATGACTATGTAAATAATAGAGGAAGGTTGGAGGATGGAGAGATACTACACTGTGTAGGACACTTGCCTTGCACCTGGCTGGCTCAGAATTGATCCCCAGCATCCCATATGATCCCCCAAACACTGCCAGGAGAGTCCTGAGTACAAAACTAGGAGTAATCCCTGCGAATCACCAGGCATAAATGAATAAGATAAATAAATAAATAAATAAATAAATAAATAAAACAGAGGAAGGTTTTTTTTGGTACAGAAAAATCACACTAATGATGGGTATTTGCAAATAATATTTTGTCTATTAAGAAGTCTTTTTCTGTGTGTGTGTGTGTGTGTGTATGTGTGTGTGTGTGTGTGTGTGTGTGTGTGTTTTCTCCTCTCTCATGCTGCAAAGATTTTGGCCTGCCTTTTACAAGGAGCATCATAAATATTTTTCCTAGACTAGTAAAGATCATCATAAATCTTTTCCTTAAGCATGAGAACATCATTTTAATGAACACCTAATACTCCATTAAAGAAGAGTGCCAACACTTAACACCTTCTTCTAGGAATTGAGATGAATTGAGAGAATTTATAAAATTTAAGAGGGGCGCTAAAGGTAGGAAAATGTCTATAGAGTAAAAAAAAAAGTTCTGTGAGGAAGAAAATATGATATCTATCTTTTCAAAATGCTTTTCTGGGGTCAGAGAAGATAGTACAGCAGGTAGGATGTTTATTTTATATGTAGCAAACCCAAATTCAATTCCTGGTGCCCCCATATGGCCCCCAAGTCCCACCAGGTGTGACCCCTGAGCAGAACATGGAGTCAGCTTTGAGCACCACCTAAAGAATCCCCAACCAAAAGAAAATTAAAAAAACTTCCTTTTTGGGCCGGAGAGATAGCATGAAGGCAAGGTGTTTGCCTTGCATGCAGAAGGATGGTGGTTCGAATTCTGGCATTCCATATGGTCCCCGAGCCTGCCTGGAGCAATTTCAGAGTGTAGAGCCAGGAGTAAGCCCTGAGCAGTGCCAGGCGTGACCCAAAAACCAATAAATAAATAAATAAATAAATAAATAATAAAAACTTCCTTTCTAGGCATTCTGGTAGACAGTGTGGTACAACTCTGGCATCACCGAAAGCATTCCTGTTGACACTATTATACTATGAATACTATTGTAAACCATGAAACCTCAATCAAAGCAATGAGAACAAATACAAAACCATCTTTGACCTTGACAGGTTGTTTTCATCCGAAGTAATGGCACCATGAAAGAAGAACAACGCCATATTTTCACCAGCCCGGACAAAAGACCCTGAGCCATGCATATTGCCAGCTACTGGAAGCACAGTGCCAGTTACATTAAAGTTACACAGAAGTCTCTGATTGTGTGTTGTTTCTTTTCCACTGGAGCAAGGGAAAAAGCAAGACAGATCATTCTCTTTTTTTTTTTTTTTTTTTGGTTTTTGGGCCACACCCGGTAACACTCAGGGGTTACTCCTGGCTATGTGCTCAGAAGTTGCTCCTGGCTTGGGGGACCATATGGGACACCAGGGGATCGAACCGCGGTCCGTCCAAGGCTAGCGCAGGCAAGGCAGGCACCTTACCTTTAGCGCCACCGCCCGGCCCCGTGGACAGATCATTCTCAACAGCCCATCAGCAGGTGCACTAAGAACCAGAGCCTCTGGGTAGGCAGGTAGTTGGGAAGCCCTACCGGGAAAGGGCATTTTCTAGGAGGAATGTGGAGCCCCAAAATATGGGGATGGAACTGAGGTATAAAGGGGATTGCAGGAAAAGGAGCGAGCAGATGGCTGATGGCAGGGCAGAGTTGTGGGGTTACCCGGGCCACTACAAGAATTAGTTTCCCGGACAAGGATGACACAACAGGAGCTGAGAAGTGACCTCATTGCTTCAATGGCTGTAGCCTGCAGGAAGCAGAAATAGGATTTCAGAGAATGGGAAGGAGAGGGCAGCAGATGTGAAGGACCAGGCAGACAGAAAGAAGGATGTAAAGAATATTCTATACCCATGGCTGAGGATCTCAGGGGATGCTCAGTCACTGAAAGTGCTTCACAAGCCCAAGGTCATGAGTTTGATCCCTGGTGTTCTTGCATGTGCAAAGTATGGTGCTGGTAGTTCCAACTGTCTGGGACCTCAGAACCACAGCAGACTGTGTGGAGGCCCCACATCTACACCATGTAACTGCCCCACCCTACCCCATCCCTCCATGAGCACTGTGGCCAAGACCCTGCGCAGACCTCATCATCAATGCCTGGAGTAGCAAAGGGAGAAGGAGGAATGACAGCTAATGCATGAGGCAACATCCTGGGGAGTAGCATAAGGTAGTAGTGGTGCATGCTCCAGAAGGCTGGGGGTCTTTGGGGGGGGGATGAAAAGTTCTGGCCTACCCATTGTGTAGGTGACTTGAGAGAGACATGGGCAGGTGGCAGAAAATCAAAATATACACGGTCCACTGGTGATGCCAATCAGACATTCCAGCAGGGGTAAGGAAATGAGTTTGGATTCGGGAGTAAAAGGGGTAACTGGGTGTCTGTCTGGTTGTCAGGGAGCTTCCAAAAGGAGTGAATCCTGAAGCGGGGTATTTGGTCCAAGGTGGAAGGAGGAAAAAAAGTAGGAAGAAGCGGAGGAGGAAGGAGGAAGATGAGAAGAAGGAGGAGGTGAGGCAAGGATAAACATCTGGAAGACACCAGGAAGAAGGTAATGAGACATGTGTGAACAGGATGGAGCACAGGACACCGTGGTCTGAGTAGCCAGTTTTAAATTTCTGTGACTGCCATCCTGAGGCTGGCCTGAGAGACTTACAATGGGAAAGACAAGCAAGTGGCTTTCAGAGCCGGGTCAGAAACAGACCAGACCCGTACAGCACACCAGTGGGGTCCGGGGCCACCTTTCAGGGGGAGAATCTGCCGCACTTGGCAGCCTATGCAAGGAAGTCCCTTCCAGTTCACTCCTCTCTCACCCACTTCACTATAGCTGCTGGCTCTTCCCTAAACTCAGAGGCTGGTTCAGGATATGTCAAAACTAGCATTTTCCCAGGGTTCCCCAAGAGAGCTGAGCTCACAACTCACTAGAGCAGCACAGACCATGAGGGAATAACTCAGTTCTCTCAAAAACAATTTAGAAATTACTCCTGGCAGGCTCAGTCAACCATATAGGATGCTGGGGATCAAACCTGGGTTGGCCATGTTCAAGGCAAACGCGCTACCTGCTGTGCTATTGCTTCAACTCCCCAAAACAATTCTTCCTTGTATTGCTCAGCATGCTGAGGGAAGCTGGGGCCTCTTCTGCACAAGGACCCATCCCTAAAGAGGTGCTCAGAGCAAGTGGCGGCAGACAGGGGGCCCTGGTGCAGACATGTGGCTGATCAGATAGAGATGTTTGTTCATTTCTGATGACACTGTTGATTCTCTCGGCTGGGGAGCCACCTCCTTTGACTGGTCTCCTGCTTCCTGCTTCTCTTCCCCATCCACTGGATTTGCTCCACCTGGCACCTGTCCTGCCTGCCTCCGGGCAGAACCTGGGAGGGGTTCGTGGGAAGGTGGGACCAAGATCTCGCTCACTCACTCACTCGCTCGCTCACTGGGGTCCTACTGTGCACCTACTCTAGATCAGGGGTGCCTGGCAAGACTTTCCTGGAACTTAATTTATTCATGGTTGAAACCTGAAGGAAGGCAGGTGTGGCTCTTCCTGGGCATGGGAGGGGTGCACCTCCCTTTTGCCTGCCTGCAATCAACAGAAGTTTCTTCTCTGCCCCATGAAGGGTGAAGGTTCGTGGAGCAACCCCAGAACTGACCCAAAGTCAGAGGATGAGGTTTTGTCTTTCCCAGTCTCTATACCCTGATCAAGGGAGAGAAAGTTCCAGAGCCTCCAGCTTCTCCAGGGCAAAGTAAGAATATCATCCCATTTCTGGCCCTTCTGAGCCTTCTGGGCTTGGGTCTTAGACCAAACTTGCCCTTGTTAGCCAGTACTCCAAAAGAACATGAGGATGCTCTGTGGGAAGCAAAGTGGTGGCCACATTGTAAACAGAGGCTGGTTCTGTCTTCTTGGGCCATTGACAAACAGGTTCAGCCTGCTCCGGTTTCCACTCCAGAACCGCCTTCTCTCCCAAGAAAACATGAAAACATGAGACCCTGCAAAGCCCAATGCATTAACCACAACCCCCAGAAAGACTCTCCCTGCTACTTCCACAACCCCTATTTCTATTGCTCACAACACAGAGCCAGGAGGTGGGAAGGGGTGTGCAACCAGCCTGTCCCCCTCAGGCAACCATGAGTTCCCAGAAATCACAATTGGATCTTGTTCCTCTGAAACCATGTGAGCCTGTCAGTACCCAACACGAAGCACACACTCAATGGGGTGATGGGTGTGTTTAATTGGGACCACTAAGATACAGCTGCAAAGATGAATCTTCTCTGAAGCTGGAGAGATAGTACAGTGGGCAGGGTAGGTGCCTTGCAGTGTGGCGTTTCTGGGTCCAACCCCTAGCACCCCATATAGTCCCCTGAGCATTGCCAGGAGTGAGCCTGGTGCGCAGAGCCAGGAATAAGCCCAAAGCACCAAACCAGAAGGAAGCCCTGAGCACCACTAGGTGTAGCCCAGAAACAAAGCTATAATAAATAATAATAATAATAATAATATTCTAATATTCTTGGGACAGAAGGTGGTGCTATAGTCTGCATTCTCTTCTCCAATAGCCAGACACAGCCTGTTACCAAATTCCAACTTGCTCTTTGCAAAGTGACAACCACTTAGAGGAAAAATGAAAAGAATAGAGAAAAATGAAAGAAACTTTCAGACACTGGAGGATCACTCTTAGCACTGAAAGGATCCCACAGTCCAAGTTCTGAAGGACCAGCTGATCCTGGTCACTGTCTCAGAAACCAGGGTCAGGACCATGCTCGGGGTGTCAGGTGTGAACAGAGAAAGCTGAAGGATGGCTGCCAGTCAACAGCTGGGGCATGTGGCCAGACCAGCCGCTGATCTGATTTTTGTTTACCTTTTGGTTTTGGGTCACACCCAGCAGCATTTGGGACCTACTCCCAGCTCATTGCTTGGGGGATCTTGCAGTGCTCATGATCAAACACTTGCAAAGCATGTGCTCCACCTCTCCTGCACTCCAAGTTTGGAGCAATTCAAAGCAGAGACGATAGATGAGTATGGAAACAGGAGGGCTTGACTGCTGGAAGTTTGTAACAGGGGCCAGAGCCAGCCAGGTAAAAACCTCCCGATGGGTTTATACTCAGGTTACCAAAAACAAAAATCAAACCAAAAAACCCACCACATAATCCATAAAAGACAAGGAGGGTGGGTCGAAGAATTAGACAAGGTTAAGATAGTTGGTTTTCTGTCTCGTGCTCAAATTTTTGTCTATCTTCTTTGAACTCCTATGAACATCAAGAAGGAAAAAGAAAAAGCAATTGTTGTGTTTTTTCTCCTAAAATTAGAATATTCATTCTGCTTTGACAAATACTCTAGCTTGGAAATAGATGTCTCTAGCTCAGACTGTGCTGTCCAGGAAAGCAGTGAGATAACATAAAGTAGGGCCAGGGGAGATGGCTCCAGGACTAGAGTGCATGTGGGGTGGACACAGGGCTTTTGGGTGGGTCCCCACCACTCAGGGCTACTCCATACAACCACACACACTCCTCTTCCTCCTCCTCCTCCTCCTCCTCCTCCTCCTCCTCCTCCTCCTACTACTACTACTACTACTACTACTACTAATAATAATAATAATAATAATAATAATACCACCACCAGGTGTAGTCCTGCTTGGCCCTGTACTGTTGGTAAGACCCAAAGACAAACACACAAACCACACAGAGCTAGATCCATTCACCCAGTCTTTGTCATGGAGAGGATCCTCTCTCCCACTGCGGGGTCTAGGTGCAGAGAAAACACAAGCCAGACATCGAAGAGAAGCAGTCACTCCCATGTTCAGTAACCAAGAGAGTGGAACAAGGTGTCAGGAAAAAAAAAAGATGTGCACATGCATAAGATTTTGTCAAACCATGAGAAGAGTCTGCACCTTTGCAGACTTGGAGGGTGGAAAGCATGTTGAGAAGAACTTGAGGAACTCCTCTGGGACAGATGAGATGCCCCTGGCAGGCAAGGGGAAAGAGGGGAAGGAAGGCTCATGACCCTGCTCCCAGGAATAACTGTTCTTGGACAAGTCCTTTTCTGCTGACGGAAGGATCTGGTTTTGTAAATGTGACAGTGGCATTGTGGGCAAGAAGCAAACAAAGTTCCTTAGGTTTCAGGAACACAAGCCACTGTGCAAGGGTCTGAAAGGACACCGTGTCCCTTCAATAACAACATACTCCTCTGTAGCAAGTGCTTAAAGTAAAAAGCTTATGAGAAAAATAGGAACTGGAGAAATAATACAATAGTCTAGGTTTGATCAGTGGTTTAAGTTTGATCACCTGTGACCTAGCACTCCAGGAGTGATCCTTGAGTATAGAGCCAGTAGTCAGCCCCAAGTACTGCTGGGTGTGGTCCAAAACCAAACTAAAAAATATATAATGCATTTGCTTCGGCCCCACATATACTAAAATTGGAATGATACAGAGATTATCCTGCCTTCCCCCTGCAATGATGGCATTGCAAATTCACAAAGGTTTCGTGTTTTGTTTTGTTTTTTTTTTAAGAATGAACTAAATTATTTCACAAAGAAAAGGAAATGAAACAAATAAGGTAAAACGTTGACCGTGGTTAAATGCAGACAATGGGAACAGGCCTTTTTTCTCTGAAGGAAGGTTTTTAAAAGACCAGTTGTAAGGCAACAATTCAAAGCAGGGACATTGAAAGCCCCTGGCACAGTGCCTTGGCGTGTAGTACGTGATTAAATAAATGCTGGCGGGCTCGGCTCTCGTCCTAAGCACTGGCCAGGCCCAGAGCAGGCTTTTCCACAGCTGCAAAGAGCAAGGACAGAGGCCAGTGTGGAAGCTGCTGGGAAGCTGGGAAGGTTTTGGTGCATGTTTCCCAAAGTGGGAGACACTGTTCTCTGGGGGACAAACCTGAACAATGTGGAGAGTGGAGAGGGGTTTTAGCAGTCTTGGATGCAATCATGGGTGTGTGTGTGTGTGTGTGTGTGTGTGTGTGTGTGTGTGTGTGTATTCTGTTTGCTTCAAAAGCCAGGGGGCACTGAGTGAATTGTTTGTTTGTTTGTGGCACACACATGGTGACGCTCATGGCTCATGTACTCAGAAATCACTCCTGGCAAGCTTGGGGGACCATGTGGGATGCCAGGGATCAAACATTGGTCCATCCTGGGTAATACAAGGTAATCACTCTACCACTATGTTATTACTCTGGCCCTGAGTGGTGTTTTTTTTGTTTTTGTTTTTGTTTTTTGTTTTTTGAAAAATGGGCTGATATACCTAGTTATTCTGGGCACTGAACTCCTAACTGCACCAGAGGGAGGATTGCACAGGGGAAATGCAGCTGCCGACAGTGACTGAAACCTATGGTATCAGAGGACACAGCTGCCGTCTCTGGAATGGAGGAGTAGACTAGCTGGGGTTGCTGAGCCCAGGGGCATCAGGGAAATGTTTCTGACTGAGAGGCAGAGACCTAGAGAGCTCGAGGAGAATTTGGGGCACATCTCACATTTCTTCCAGCCCTGACGCCCCAGGATTCCTAGTGGCAGATGGAGATACATCTGGAAACTCAGGAGTAGAGGAACAGACTGATGCTCTCAAGAACTCACCTTGTGCCCACCTTCTGCCACATCCAGAACAAGGCGGAGAGAGGCACAGGGGAGATAGTAAAGAGGGGCCTTCTGAAGGGACCCTCCAAGCAATCCATTATTTGGAGGTCTCAGGGCAAATGAAGAAACTCTGCCTTGCCGGGATAGCTAATCATGGGAGTGGAGTCTCCCAGGCTTCTCAGGGGTACCCCCACCCTGAGAATCTGTGGGCTACTGAGCCTTTGTGGCAAGAGAACAAGATGGGAGGGGACACCTTGGGCCTCTGCTGGCAGGTTTGGAGGCACCTCCAGGATGAGGGATAGTTCCTTACCTAGGGGAAGATGAGGCGCTATTATTCACCCCATTTTACCAGAGAGGACGCTGAGTCTCAACAAGGCAAAGTGTACAGAAACGACAGCACTTTGAATGTCTGGGCATGTATGGGGACAGCTCCTGGGGGCAGACAGAAAGAAGCTCCTCCTCTCTGCTCACCCCACTAAGAGATGCACAAGCCCATAAGGAACAGCACCTTTCTCCAGGCTTCAGCCAAGTCATGTGCTTGCTCTCTCTCTCTCTCCCTTCCCATCTCTTTCTCTTCTCTTTCTCCTCTCTCAACCCCCCTCTCACATACAGAACCCCCCAATCTCCCAAGAATGAGCTTCTGACGCACAGAAGGTTGAGGTAAGAAGTGACAGAGGCATCCCAGCACCTCAACACACCAAAGTGGGAGAAGCCATAGACAGCCCAGAGGCAGAGTACAGAGGCAGAGCACAGGCTTTGCATGTATGAGTCTCTGAGGTTAATTCCCAGCATGCCCAGGTAAAAGGCACCCCAAAATAGGGAGAGCCCTCAGACTAGGGATAGGATTCCCTTAGGCCAGTGCTTCTCAATTATGTTTTTATTCCCCCCTAGGAAGGAGAAAACATTTTTTGCGCCCCCCTTGCCACGAGACTGTAAATAGTATCTTTATTTAAAAAAAAAAACTTTAACCTGCAAAACAAAAATATATAAAATAATTTGAGTTAATTTTTTGTTTTGTTTTGTTTTTTTGGGCCACACCCGGCGGTGCTCAGAGGTTACTCCTGGCTGTCTGCTCAGAAATAGCTCCTGGCAGGCACAGGGGACCATATGGGACACCGGGATTCGAACCAACCATCTTTGGTCCTGGATCGGCTGCTTGCAAGGCAAACGCCGCTGTGCTATCTCTTCGGGCCCTTGAGTAGATTTTTTAATCAAGGTGATGTCTGGATTAATGGCTACAATGAGTACATTTTGCAATGCATAGCTTTTCCAAGCGGGGTTTGAAGCAGGACACAGCAACTCTCAGCTCCAGAGACACACAGAGACATAACAAGGGGCTTAGCTTGTTATGACAGTGTTTGACACTGACAGTGTTTGACACTGACAGTGTTTGACAGTGTATGACAGAGCCACAGAACACAGAACAAATGGATGGGGGTGTGCAAGGGCTTGTGCAAGAGAGGTTGGGAGAGGAGAACTGAGAGTTTCTGTTCTCCTGGAGCCAAGCATCCTGGATGAAGGGTCTTGAGCTTTGGTGCCTGTGGAATGCACCCAAGGAGTAGCACCAGAGGTCAAACATGCCCCCCTGGGGGGCATGCCCCACTATTTGAGAAGCACTACCTTAGGCAGAGGGACCTCTGGCCCCATTGGGTCTGAATGAAGGGCCTCTGCAGGCAAGTTCAGCTCCCTGTTCCTTCACTCCACACTGGCACCTGTAAGCACTAAGTCTGCAGGGCTGAGCTGGTCTGGACCCCAGAGGGCTAGCCAAAAAGACTGGGGCAGTGCCTGGCATCCAACTGAGCCTCCGCCCTGCTGGTCTGGGATGCACAGGACTGAGAATGCTTGGGGAGTAGTGCTCTGGGTGAGGGAGTGAGGTTGAAACCTGTCCCAGAGGCTCATTCACTTCGTCCTGGTCAACACCATGGATGCTGATGCATCCTTGGTTGGAACCCCCCTAGAAGCTCAGAGAAACTGGGTTCAAATCCCCTGAGCCATGGTTGACTCTTGCTGAAAGTCTGAGGATCATAGTTCTGGATGTTGTTAGTGTTGTGAGTTTCAGCAAGAGTACAAAGTCAGAGCTGATTGACTGATTGGCTCCTCCTGCACCAGTAGATGGTATCCACATTTTGGGTGTCTCGAGATTTGTCCAGGGGAGCTGGAAAGTGTCACTTTAGGGCCCATGTGGCCTGGGAAGCCAGAGTGCCCATGTGAGGCAGTTCCATTATAGGCCCAGGGCCAATAGCTTTATCTTTAGACACTTTTAGATGCAAACAAGAAAGCGGCTCAGTAGATGAATGTTTGTCTGCCGGTGAGACCCCCCCCAGCCCACACTCCTATGGGTGTGAGCCCCCTGGTGGCCAGCACCCAGGGAAGGGAGGACCCGTGGTGCAAGACCACCAGGACAACCACAGAGAAAAGGGGCGGGAGGGCGGGAAGGAGTTGGTAAAAGCGAAAGGAGAAATAACCAAAAGTGAACAGACAGAATAGTTTCTGTTTGTGTCACTGCCCATCTCTCTCATCAGTGGGCGAAGCACAGAAATCGGAGGCCCCATGAAGCCTTAGGAGCCACAGAACACAGAACAGATGGATGGGGGTGTTCAAGGGCTTGTGCAAGAGAGGTTGGGAAAGGGAAACTGGGAGTTTCTGGGCTCCTGGAGCCGAGCATCCTGGATGAAGGGTCTTGAGCTTCGGTGCCTGTGGGTTGCAACCAAGGAGTAGCAGCAGGCAAGGCCCTCTTTCCTCTCCCCTCCTTTCTCTCTTCTTCCTTTGTCCTCCAGGCATGAGGGTGGCAGCACCCACACTCCAGTCTCAGAGCTTTCTCCTGACCAGTCCTATTGAGGTGCATGTCATACACAAGGCCAAAGCCAGGCTCTGCAGTCCCCACTATCACAGAGGGAACCAGACCCAATGGGACGAACTCCACTGTCCCCCACCCCAAAGCCCAGCATCCACATATTTGTGGGATATACATGTTTTTAGAAGAGATAGTATGGGGGAGGGGTCGGAGTGATGGCACAGTGGTAGGGTGTTTGCCTGGCACGTGGCTGACCCAGGGCGGACCACAGTTCGATCCCCTGGCGTCCCACATGGTCTCCCAAGCCAGGAGCAATTTCTGATCACATAGCCAGGAGTAACCCCTGAGTATTACTGGGTGTGGCCCAAAATTAGAGAGAGACAGACAGACCTACAGAGAGAAAGAGAGAGAGAGAGAGAGAGAGAGAGAGAAAGAGAGAGAGAGAGAGAGAGAGAGAGAGAGAGAGAGAGAGAGAGAGAGAGAGAGAGAGAGAGAGAGAATATGATAATGAGACCCAAAGACAATAGAAATGAGGGCCAGAAGGATCTGTCCATAGTAGAAAGCTTACTACAAAGAGCCAGGGAAATGCAGTGAGGGCAGAGAAGGGACCACTATGACAATGAGAGTGGGAAATGATCATTCAGGACAGGAACTGGAGCCTGAAAGGAGGGAAAGTGATAGCCATGAGACCTTTTCAATAGCAAACCAAAACCAAAACCAAACCCCCAAACCTGAAGACATTGGTGGCAGGAAATGTACACTATTGAAGGGATGAGTGTAGAAACACTTTGAGACTGAAACTCAATCATGAACAACTTTGTAACTGTGGGGAAATAAACTTTACAAAACTAACCAACAATAACAAAAACAAAGCCCAGCTGTGATCCTGTAAATCTGACTGATAAAAAAGCCCTTTCCTTCACATTCCTTTCTGACACCAAAACATTTCTTTTTTTTTTTTTTTTGGTTTGGTGTTTGGGTCACACCTGGCAGTGCTCAGGGGTTCCTCCTGGCACTATGCTCAGAAATCGCTCCTGGCAGGCTCAGGGGACCATATGGGATGCCGGGATTCGAACCACCGACCTTCTGCATGCAAGGCAAACACCTTACCTCCATGCCATCTCTCCAGCCCCACCAAAACATTTTTTTCCCTACTAATGTGGCATTCTTCACCAGGGTCTTCTATTTGGTTTTTTTTTGTTTGTTTCTTTTTTATTGGGGGGCATATCCAGCAATACAGGGTTTCTTCCTGGCTCTGTGCTCAGGTATGTTTCCCAGCAAGACTCAAGGACCAGGTGCCATGCCAGAGATCAAACCAGGTATAAGGCAAGTGCTTCAACACCTTAGTGATCCCTCTGGCCTTTGCACTATGTTTGAGGCCATTGTTCCATCTTCCTGGCTAGTAGTTCTAATAGGGGCTTTCCTGCACTGCTCCTTCATCTCTACTGAGACACAGGAGATCTGGGGGCAATTGGTCACCTAGGAAGAAAAGGGACCAAAGGGGCAACCAGGCCCTAATCCCCAGCACTGAAAAAAGAGCAAATACCAATTCTAGAGCACAAGCCCTAGGGCACCATTGAGAGATTCCCCAAGGCCCAGTTCCATGACCCTGAGGAACAACTCCAGCTGCAGTGTAGCACAGTGGGTCCTGGCACTTGGTAACCAACATGGCAGGTGAGAAAACTGAGTCCCACGAGAAGAAGGGAGAGGCCCATGCCATGAAGACAACCCATGGCAAAGCAATGGCAGAGCGCCAGTGCCCAGACTTGACTGTTTAAGAACTGCTTGTTGAAAGGTCAACTCCAGACCACTCCATCCCCTCTTCTGCCTCAGCCAGGGCAGAGCCTGGAAACAGCTGAAGTTTAGCGAAAGCCATGGTCCGAGTCTTATCTCTGCCCAGGACAGGATGAAGTGGAGGTGCCATAAGATAAAGGGGCTCTTCCACCCTCCCTGTGGGCACAGAGTGAGGATATCAAGCCCTCGAACCACCCAGAAGGACATGCCAACCTGCCAATTTGCAAAACAGCCATTAGCCCTGATCTGGCACCAGTCCAGCCCCTTGCCGTCCGTCCAAGTGCTGCAGACCAGAGCTCACAACAGTGGAGCCTGAACAGCCCAGGACAGTGTTCATGTGGAGGGTAGGGACCCAAGCAAGGGCCTCAGACCTGCAAAGGAGACACATGCCCACTCCTGCCCCAGAGAGGGGGCCAGGCTGAAATGAGGCCTCAGGCTCTCAGCATTCAAGAAAGGCCAGTGGGGTAGTCCAGCCTCCCCAGAGTACATCCTTCCAGTTCCCTGGCTCTTCAGGGAGTTAAGGTGGAAGGAGAGGGGAGGCTTTGCCCCCTAAAAACATGAGACTAAGGACCCAACAGGACCCGAGGCCCTGGAGGGGTCACAGGCTTGGTGAAGGGCTACCACTGCCTGGATGCAGCCTTGGGAAAGTCATTCCCTTCCCTGACCCAGCGCCTCTCCCATAAAGTGGAAGAGCAGGATGAGATCAGAGAATCTTGGCCCTTCTGGCAGCAGAACACAGTTTCCAGTAACAAAGACTAATTAGAAAGCTGACATTTATTGAGCATTTACTATGGACCAAGCGCCATAGTAAAAGTTTTATCCACTGGCAGCCCTCAGCCCTCACAAACACCTGGGAGGTGTTCCAAAGTGGCCCTGATCCTCATTCTGCACAGGCTCTGAGAGGAGGCTGCCCCACTTCCTTGTTAAGTAGAAGCAGGGCAAGGGATACACACTGAGCTGCCCACCACGTGGTCACCAAGGGGGGACCCTAAGAGACTCCCATAGAGGTTTAAGGGGAAAAAAAAATAGCCAGCAGCTCCCCCAAAGTTCTTGGCTTCCTCCTAGAAAGTGAATCAGATCCATCCCTTTCTTCCTGAGCTCTCCATTTCCTGAAAAGTTGGGGACGAGGGGCCGGTGAGGTGTTGCTAGAGGTAAGGTGTCTGCCTTGCAAGCGCTAGCCAAGGAAGGACCGCGATTCGATGGCCCGGAGTCCCATATGGTCCCCCAAGCCAGGGGCAATTTCTGAGCACTTAGCCAGGCGTAACCCCTGAGCATCAAACGGGTGTGGCCCGAAAAAAACAAAACAAAACAAAAAGTTGGGGACGAGAGGGCCCTCTTGGGCTGAAGTGACAGGCACCCCTCCCACAGTGGGCTCTTATGGGAACCCCCTTCCAGCATAGACATATTGTCCTAAGTGTGCACCCCACACTTGAGGTTGCTTCATAGTCTAGAGCAGATTCACAGGCAGGGCTGGAGGGGGTCAGGCTGGATACCCCCAAGGACCGCCAAGACAGAGACAACTCAGGCAGCGTCAGCACATGCTTTGCATGTGTGAGAACCAAGTTTGATCCCCAAGTTTCACTGAGTACCACCAGGAGTGAACCTAAACCTGGAGCAGCCCCTGAATACCTCTGGGAGTAGGTACCAACCCCCCAAAAGATGAGGTTCCATGTCTGGAGGGAGGGTGCTTGTCTTGTCTGTGGCTGACCCAGATTCTATCTCTGGCATCCCATTTGGTTCCCCCAAGCACCTCCAGGAGTGATCCTCGAGTGCAGAGCCAGGAATAAGCCCTGAGTACCACTAGGTGTGGCCCAAAGCCAAAACGGAGGTTCCCCCAGTTGGCTGTTGGTGTTGATAGGTTGCCCTTGGGACTGGAGCATCAGCAGAGAGCATCACTGAAAGGCATTGTTTGAGGGCGATCTAATCCCACAGCTGTCTGGGAGGTATCGGGAGGGGCCTATTAGACACAGTCAGGCTCATGAAGTAGCCCAAGGTCATAAAACAAGTAGGCAGTGAAGCCTGGACTCACAGGCCAACTGACTGTAAAGTCTCTGGTCTTAATGAGTGTCTGGCTGAGCTAAGTCAGGACCAGGGAGCGGCCACTCATTGGCGCAGTGCCCGGGAGCAACAGGTGAGTGACCCATAGGTCTCTGGGATCCATTATTAGAGACTGGACTGTAATAGAACCAGCCAATAGCCCCAGCTTGAAGTGGAGACAGTGGCCAGCTGAGCCCCCAACTGTCCTGGAGCTTTCTCCAGGGTCTGGGCGAGCTGGAAGATTGAACTGGGAGGAAAGGCTGAGCCCCAAGTCCATAGAACTCACAGACTGCTCTAGTGAGCATCGGGAGTCCTCCAGGCCTGTGCAGCAAAGGGTAAGTTCAAGGGTGAGCACAGGGCAGGCAGTTGGGACTGAAATTCGGCCAGTTGTCCTGGGCTAAGGTCACGGCCACCTGGTGTGACCCCCACACGTACACTCCCAGAGATCCCCAGTAGCCCGCAGGGAAGGGATGAAAAGAAGCCTGGCAGGCGCTGCCTTTGATAACTTGGAGACCTAGAGTCTTTGCCAGCTGGCTTAACCCCTTTTGTCCTGTGCTTCCCTCCACAAGAAAACCTTAATCATCCTCATTTGAATTTCAAATGACCTCTTCCCTCGCCCCCTCCGCGGCCCGCCAGGCTGGGAGGCAGGGATATGGAAATTTAGCCTGCAGTATGCAAATCGTCGCCCTATGCAAATCGGACACCCAGACCTCATCACCATGGAAACCATTGGGGTGCCTGGGCTTTTGAGTAACTCTCTGGGCTTGCCCCCTAAGATTTTGGGATCCTCTTCCTAGCCTGACACGCCAGGGGATGGGCAAGCTCCTGGAGGGAGTCTTGCTGGAGTGGACCAGCGCCCCCTCGGCCCCCCACACCTGCTGCTCCTGTCCTATCCATCTGCCCAGCCTTCCCAAGTGGCTCCAGCAGCAGCTGGTCCACAGAGGGCGCAGGTCAGGGTGTGACACGGGTGTTTCTGGAGCACAGGGTAGTGTCCCCAGAGGGACCCATGGACATAGTGGGGCTTCATGGGAGATATGAGGAACCCGGCCACCCATAGCCTGCATGGAAAGCGCCATGCAAATGAACCCCATTATGTTTTGAGTCAACAGCTTGGGTACCTTTAGGGAGAAGCCTGCAGCTTGGCTTCCCAGACTCCTGGCAGGGCAGGAAGGCATGGACCCAGGGACACAGATCCTGGAGGAGCAGCCCAGGATGTTGCCCTGTTCATGATTGATACTGAAGTCAGTTGGCAGAGTCTGGGGCTCTGGGTTCCCCTCCTTTCCTGCCCTGCCCAAGGCTCAGGTTGAAATCAGGGTGAAGGAATCCAATGGGGCTTCTAAGGACTCAGCTGAAGGGGCTGAGGTGGGACAAAGCAATTCTGGGTACTTGTGTGGGTCAACCTGAAACCCTGTGGCCACGTTGGCCAAGACCCCAACTGCACCTAACTTCATCACCTGTCCCTCAGGTAGCCACCACCTCCCTTCATCTGGTCACTGAAAGGGACGCCTCCCCCTCACAGAAGGGCACCTGCCAGCAGGCATAGGTACACTCAAGTTCTTTCCTTTGTGTGTATCTATGTGTGTGTCTATATCTGTGCATTTGACTATGTCTAGACCTATGCATGCTTCTGTGTGTGAATTTGTGTGTCTGTGTTTCTGTCTCTGTGTGCGTATTTGTGCCTATGTGTCTTTCTGATTGTGTATCTGTCCCTGTCTGTGTATCAAAATGTCTGTGTGTATCAGTTATTGACAGTGTGTGTCAGTTTGTCTTAGTGTATGTCTGTCAGTTTATGTCTGAGTATATGTGAGGGTATATGTCTACATGTCAGTTTGTCTGGGTGTGTGTCTGGGTGTTAGTTTCTGTGTCTGTGTGGTGAGTCAGTTTGTCTGGTATGTATGTTTGTATCTGTGTGTGTCTATGCAGTGTGGGGAAGTTCAGGCTACAGGGGGTGCAGTTTCTCTGTGGGTGCTTGTCCCATCTGGGCACAGAGTCCCAGGGATGGGGCATTCTAAAAGGGCCACCAGGACCAACATGGGACCCAGGCTAGAACATGACTCTACTCCCTCCACTGGACTGGATTGCAGGGAGAGAGGGGACAGGACTGGGACAGGGGGGGGACCCACCTGGGTTGAGCATCAGGCAATCAAGAGACAGGATCCCTCAGAGCCCCCACAGTGATGCTCCTCAACCTCTCTCCCAGGGCTAGGCAGAAACTGCTGTCCCAGAGGAGGGACAAACTGGGCAGGACGAGGTGGCACCAGCACATGGCAGCAGGTCCAGTTCTAGGAACCATGGGCCTACCCTTCTCATAAAGCCAGGAACTCTCTCTCCTCCCAATCATCAGGGAGCACTCTCTCCCTTCTCCTTCCCAGAGTCAGGAATCTCTCTCTTTCTCCCAGATTACAGGGAGCACTCTCTCCTGCAAGGGCTCGGGGACACTTGGCCCACATTGCCCCATGACACAACTCCATCTTGTCCCTTGAATGCAGCTCATACCTGTTGGCCTGACGGAATGTGTTTGAGACTCTCATACCCACTCTGTCTTTTATGCAGGAACAGTGGGGAGCACATGTGCATGGAGGGCTCCTTTGCTCCTAAAGGACTGTCATTGCCGTGGGGCGTTTGCAGGGCTGGGGGACAGAGGACCCTGGACTGGGGACCACCCTGGACCTTTCTCCTGTGGCCATGGGTCAGGCCTTCTCAGACCTCCAGAGGCCTCTTCTGTGCTGCCCTACAAGTCCCATTCCCATTGTTCCAGATGCTCAGCTTTCTTCCATGTGTCCCCAAATGACTCAGGGACCCAGTGGCACTGATGTGTGCCACCCCATTCAGGAGGGACAATTGCAGTGGTGCCTACATCTTTCCCTCTCCATCCCCTGTACATTCCTCCAAGTCCTCCCCCATTTCAGAGCAGACCAATGTGCAAATCCCCTCCCCTTAGGTTTTGGGGTACAGGGTGCCATAGAAGCCATCAAGAGCAGAGAAAAGGAGACTTTTCTCATCTCACCTTTCAGATCTCCAGAAGGCTGAGGGCTGACTATGTGTCTTCCTCTAACCCACCAAGCAAGGTTTGGCCTCAGGCCATACTCTGAATCTGGGGTTTTGGGGCCCCTCAGTCCCTTGCCCAAGCCCTTCTCTGGCATGTCAGTATCTCCCCATCCTCAGCTCTGGTTCCCCGTTTCAGCCTCAACCCAGGCCTTTCCTCTGTGCTGCCTATGACCGACCAGTCTTGAGGACTCAGCTTGGTCTCTCCTGGTTGGGTGAGAATCTGGGGAAGAAACTGGAAATTCCCCCAGCTTCCACCTTCTCATCTGCAGATCGGGGTCACAGCAGGTCCTAGTCTCCAAGAATGAGCCTCTGAATGGACACCAGCAGTCCTGGGGACTTCTTGTGCAGGGTAGGAGCCCCTTCAGCACCCAGACCCCATCTCCCTCTGAGTCTGAAGTCTGATTCGGGGTGGTCTGCAGTGGTGGGGCAGAAGCCCCAAGCAGAGAAGAGGCTGGATGAGAGAAGGCAGAAATGGAAACCCAGCTGAAGGGAAATAAGGCAGGCAGGAGAGCGAGGAGAGATGCACCCCAACCCCAGCAAGCCTTTGTAATAATTACCCAAAATAAATATCTATTCATGACTCAGACCAAATAATAAAATAATTGAGGTAAAGTAATTCTACTTTTTTTTTGTTACTAGAAGCCGACATTGAAATATAGGAACCCTTATAAGTGTGTGTGTGTGTGTGTGTGCGCGCGCGCGTGTGTGCGTGCCAATGGGGAGGCATGTAAGCTCTGAGTGCAGAAAAACTAAAGTGAGAAACAGCATTGGGAAAGGCAGGACTGGACGTGTCTTTTCTTCGTTGGGGGTCTCTCCTGTCAATGTCTCAGGGTTGCTCCCAGTTGGGGAAACTATGGTGCTGAGCATGAGTCCTGGGGCTTCTATGTTCAACACACACCTTTGGATTCAGGCAATGACTCAAAGCATCTGAACTCCTGCTTTGCATTCAAAAGCCCATGTACCTTGCATGCACACACACCCACACACCCAAATAAACAAACATATAAAAACTAAAATAAGGATAAAAGCAGCCCTGGAGACTAGGCAGCCCCTGAGCACTCTGGGGAGCAGAAAAATAATTTTCCCAAGTCATCTATCGATGGTCTAAAGCTGAGATCTGTGTGTGAGGTGCAACACAAGAGACAAAGTGGGCAGAGTTGGTGTCCATGGACATGTGCCCAATTCGGGAGGACACTGTGTAAGTGGAAACACCTGCCAATTCACTGAGAATACCGGAAAACGAGGCTCATGTGTGGCCAGAGGAAGATGGAAAAAGGGCTGGAAGTCGCCAAGTTGAGAACAGTTGGACCCCAGAGTCCAGGGGAGATATCCAAGAAAAGATTGTCCTCCCTAGAGGTGTGGAAGGTCACCACCTGGTCTACACCCTTGGATAGTCTCTGGACCTAGACTGACTCTTATGCCCTGTAGGAGGGTTCTCCCACCACACAGGGTGATTCAGGATACTGGAGCTTTCTATAAACTCGGGTTTATTGTTCCTTTAAAACCCACATACAAACCACCCCCCAACTCATTCTTTGCTGGGAAGGAGAATCGGCCTTTTAAATCCAAAGGAAGCCATTAAAGTAAGGTGCAAACCATTGTGACTCATAACAAGTTTTCCTCGGTGAAAAATGAGTCAGTTCGCTTTCCAGGAAGTTTGGTTGCCTTAATTAGCCATCTCCTTTTTTCTATCCCTTAAAAACACACACAGCAAGTGGAGGATCCCCAGAGGGACCAATGGATGCTGCCCAGTTACCTTTCCAAGCAGTGGGTCTGGGGTCAGGGAGCTCTGGAGTACAGAACTGAGACTCAGGAGGAAACAGCCAACTAAACCCTTGTTTGAAAAAAAAAATAACCAAAAACCCTTGTTTGGCGGATCAAGGGAACAAAGTCAGTTCCCTACAAAACCACCAGCTGAGCCCAGAAGAGGCAACAGTATTCCCTCCCAAGTACCTGCAGTCCCTCCACCCACACACATCCACACACATTCTGTACCCATAGACTCACACCATCTTCTTTGGTTTAGTTTAGGGTCACACCTGGTGGTGCTCAGGATTCACTCCTGCTTTAGTGCTCAGGAAGCATTCCTGGTGGTGCTTAGGGGACCATCTGGGATGCCAGGGATCAGACCTGGATTGGCCACATGGAAAGAAAAAGCTTTTCCTGCTGTGCTATCACCAGCGTTCCTCAAAGCATCTTCTGATGCCATTAGAGAGGTCCATGGCCTGACCTCTCTCCCACCCCCTAAGGCAGACAGACGGCATGAACCCCAGTACAGAAGAGGGAAACAAGAGCTGGAGCAATAGTGCAGGAGTTATGTAGTTGCCTTGCACGCAGCTGACTGATTTGATCTCCAGCACCACCACCAGCAGCCCCCTAGCAGAGCCAGTAGCAGCCCCAAAATAACACAAAACACAAAGCAAAGGGGCAGAAAAGCACATTTATGGCCATGTGTGTAGTAACCTACAGGCAGCAGAACTCCAGTGTCCAGTGCCCATCTCATTGGGGGTCTCCATTCCTTCTCTTCTCCCAGGAAGAGTCTAAAGTCTCCCAGGGGTCCACAACAGCAGCTCCAAGTAGGCATGAAGGTCCAGCAAGTCCCAGCCTCTGCCAGATCAGCCGCTCACCCGCCTTGTCTACACAAAGCAGGATGCCAGATCATCCATGGCTCCTTCCCCTCTCTAGTCCACTCCCTACTAGC
This sequence comes from Suncus etruscus, assembly GCF_024139225.1. Classification (NCBI taxonomy): domain Eukaryota; kingdom Metazoa; phylum Chordata; class Mammalia; order Eulipotyphla; family Soricidae; genus Suncus; species Suncus etruscus. The sequence continues at coordinate 14,141,875 of NC_064855.1, forward strand.
AAACCTGCAAGTGCTGTGTTGCCTTTCTACCAGCACTGCCTATGAACACTTGACTATGGCAGAAGGATAGTCACCTCCTCACATGTGTGGTTCATCTGTACGCTGACTCCCCCTACCCCATACATATCTGGCTCCTGCTTCTGGAGAGCCCTGTTCTGGTTTTGGGGGGTTCCGGGCTCTGATCTCTGATCTCTTCTGGGAAAGCTAGTCTCTAAGCCACACTCCAGTAGAACCAGTTGGAATGTTTGAGATTTCAAGTTATTTTCTTCTCAACTGGGCTGAAAAGGTGTCCCTTCCAGGGCGAGATTGCTAGCACAATGGGAAGGGTATTTGTCTTGGAAGCAGCCAACCTGGCACTCTATTTAGCCCCCCTGAACCTGCCAGGTGTAATTTCTGAGTGCAGAACTAGGAGTAACCCCTAAGCATCTCTAGATGTGGCCCAAACCCCCATCCCAGACACACAAACACACATACAAAGTTCTCCCCTCAACAACCCTTGGCAAAACCTATCAGCTTATGGCCAGGGGAACAGATCAAAGGGCATATGTCCAGCCTGCATGAGGCCCAGAGTTTAGTCCCTGGCCCTGTGGGCACACCCTATGGCTGCTACTACCACTGGGGGTGGCTCTGGTGCCCCCCATCCTGTACCACTGGCCAGAGGGTCTCTTGAGTCTCAGTATCTGAGCATCCCTAGTTCAATCTCGTCTACATAGAGCTCCACCTTTTCCAATGTCACCCCATCATCTTGTCCTAGCACCAATCCACCAGGCCAGCATCACTAAGCCAAATGTTATCAAGTGGTTCCAAGCCTCTCAGCATCATTGGGGGGCACAGCACTCCAAACATTTTCAGTTAAAAAAAAACAATAAGAAACTGGGGGGTTGGGCCTGAGCGGTGGTATAGGGTACGGCGTTTGCTTTCCACATGGCTGACCTAGGATAGTCGGAGGTTCAAATCCCCAGCATCCCATATGGTCCCCCAAGCCAGGAGCGATTTCTGAGCAAAGCCAGGAGTAACCCCTGAGCGTCACCCGGTGTGGCCCAAAAACAAAAACAAACAAGAAAAAGACTGAAGGGGGGGCCGGTAAAGAGCCGCCAAAAGTTTAGGTAAACCCGATACTAGTCAAGCAAATAGTTTGTTATGAAACCAGGGACAAGAAATTCATGTCACATCTCTGATGTTTTCCCTGCCCCAAACCCCCGAGATCTTTAGCACCAAGAAGGGAACCAGAGGGCAAGAAATTGTTGGGAAAAGGTCTTAGCTCTGGGGGTTGCCTCTGTCGCTAATGATCCAGATGAAAGGCTAATTGAGGTCTCGTTGGGATGCTATTAAAGTTATTTGGTGGTGTTACAATTTATACTCATCCTTAAGTTCTTTTTAATTATATGGAGTTTTCAAAGCCAGGCTTGCATGGTTGAGTTAAAACTCAGGCAGTGAGGAAATGAACTTTCTTCTCCATTCTCCTGCTGACCTCTTTCCGAGCGCACCAAAGCCAAACCGCCCTCTGACACCCAGCCGCCATCTCGTCTCCCCACCCACACGCGCCTCACTTGGGAGAAGCACACCTGCACCCTGTAAGTTGGCCTCCTGGGGCCACACGGATGGGGAAGTCTGGGGTTCAAGACCACCCCTCAGCCTCCTGGTGGGAGCTGGTTGGAAGCCACCAAAAATAGGCCTTAAAGAGTCTCCTCGGAGTGACTGAGCATGCCCAGGGGCAAATCTCCTTGTTTAGGGGATTTTTCTATTTTTCTTTTTTTTGGGGGGGGGCAGGGGACGATACAGCTGTGGTCCCCAGGGGTTATTCCTAGCTCAGAAATCATTTCTGGAGGACTCTATCATACAGGACACCGGGGATTGAATCCAGGTCAGACACATACAAAGTAAACACCCTTCCTGTGGTAAGATTGCTCAGGCCCCTTTTATTTCTTTTATTATTTTATTTTTGTTTTTGGGTCACACCCTGCAGCACTCAGAAATCACTCCTGGCAGGATCAGGGGACCATATGGGATGCCGGGACTTGAACCACCGTCCTTCTGCATGCAAGCAAACACACTACTTCCATGCTATCACTCCAGCCGTATTTCTTTTTTCTTTTAAGGCTCTGGCCCCTTTGCTATAGCTTCTTCCTGTCATTTCTTTCACACGGCAGGAAAGTGACTGCCTGTCACTAGTGGTGTCATCACTGAAGGGCCTTTTGATGTCATCACTGTGTTCCCTGATTTTCAGGGAACTTCTTTACTTGCTAAGACCCAGTTTGTGAGTGGGTTTGATTGGCTGAGAGATCAAGCCAGAAGAGAAACTCCCAGTGTTGGCCATTTTCCAGAAACTTCTCTCTATCCCCCTTCCCGGAACAGAAGTCCCTTACCTGTCTCCACCTGGCTGAGAACACTGGCCCGGGAGTCCATGGGATCGGCCACATCCCCGCTCATCTTGATGGCTGCAAGGAGAACCACTGGTTCTATTAACAGGTCACAGTTTCTCTCGCTATGACATGGGTGGCTTTCAAGAAACAGCGAAGACGAATGTAATTACACCAACCATCAGACTTTCAAATTCCAGATTCCCGAACAGAAAACCGTTAGAATATTCATAAACAGAGTGGGGGGGGAACACAGCCCCTCTCTTTCCTGGCTTGCCACCTTCCCCCTTCCACTTCCTCTCTCTCTCCTCCCTGGTTGCGGTGGGTTCTCTTGCCTTTTGCATCATTCATTCCCAGGTCCTTCAATCAGAAGGCTGGCTTGGGACTGATTTGGGGTGGGGGGGACACGACAAGCAGCAGTTCCCATTCTCGATCCTCACTCCCTGGGGGAACCCGAGGAAGAAGTTTAATATTTTTAAGCTCCCAAAGTCTCCCCTTCCATCCCTACCACAACCTTGCCCCAGGAGATGGGGCTTGATTCTCTTCTCACCTTCTTCCCAGTTTTCGGCCTGGGATTCAGCCTGGCTCTAGGAGCTCAGCCCCAGACCCTCAGGTCTGTGTTGTCTCTTTGGAGATCCTGTTCAGGGGTGCAGGGGTGGGAGGTGGGGGGATGCTGACAGGCAGCTCTCTCCAGTTCCTTCCAGAAGCTCAGAGAGGAAGGGGAGTCTTGAGGTCAGCGCCCCTCAGAGAGAGAGCACCGAGGTCAGGTCCTGGCCTGAGACCCCATGGGCAACCACATCCCCACATAATTTCACTAAATTAAACATTTACCCACAGTTGCACCAACACTCGACCACCCCTCAATCTCTCTCAGGCAACAGAAAGGATGCCAGAGGCAACTTTCAGCCAACTCTCTCCTCTTTTCTTTCCCCCTCTCTCCCTTTTCTCTCTCTATCCTCTCTCTCCTCTCTCCTCTTTCCTTTCTCCTCTACTCTCTCTGTCTCTGTTTCTCTCTGTGTGTCTCTTTCCCTCTCCCCCTCCTCTCTCTCTCACCCTCTCTCTTTCCTCCTCTCTCCCCTTTCTGTCTCTGACTGTTTCTCTCTCTTCCTCCTCTCTCCTCTCTTATTCAGCCACTCATATACAGAAGCCGTTAAAGAAAGAATATTTTATTCAAATAGTGGTGACCCCCCCCTTCCTCATCACCCCACCTTCCTTCTCTAGGGGCAGCGCTTTAACTCTTTCAAACCAGATAAAGTCAGGGGGTCAATTTGCATATGGGAGCGGCATCCAATCCCTGGGCCAGCACTTGGCGTTCATTTGCATCAGGTAATCATGCAGTTGGCAGGGGAACATGGTCTGGGGAGGACTGGAACCAGCCCCTCTGGGTGCCCCAGGAAAAGCCACAGGAGGACTGACTTTCTTTTCTTTTCTTTTTTTGGTTTTGGGACCACACCCGGCAGCACTCAGAGGTAACAACTACCTCTGAGCTCAGAAATCGCTTTTGGCAGACTCCAGCAACCATATGGGATGCCAGGAATCAAACCCAGGTCCATCCCGAGACGGTCTTATGCAAGGCAAACACCCTACTGCTGTACTATTGCTTCGGCCCCTCTTTTTTTGTTTGTTTGTTTGTTTGTTTATTGGGTCACACCCGGCAGCACTCAGGGGTTACTCCTGGCAGGTTCAGGGGACCATATGGGATGCTGGGATTCGAACCACCATCCTTCTGCATGCAAGGCAAATGCTCTACCTCCATGCTATCTCTCTAGCCCGGGCCCCTCTTTTTTTCTTAAAGACAGTTCAAAGGGTTTGGCACTGTGGCTCCTATGTGGTTGGGGGGGGGGAACAGGGACCAGCTGCTCTTTTTAGCCCCTTAGAACACCCCAGTAGCAGGGGAGGACTGTCCAACCTAGGTACCCCAGGAGGAATTTTGAGACCAGCCAAACTCACTGCTCTGGGGCATCGCTGCAGCTTTCTGCAGTGCCCCAGCACCCTACAGATATCCTCAAGAAGGGGGAGGGTCCTGAGGCCATAAGACCTTCTCTAGGGGAGCTACTACACCCCGGTACCCCACCCTCTGAGCCACACTTAGGAAGAAGCTTGTTAAGCCAAGCCCAAGTCCTACTTGCAAGAGCTGGAACTTGCCGTGAGCTGCGACTTGTGGCTATGCAGAATACTGGGGTACACTGCCACCTCCTCCAATAGAGAAAGCCCTAACGTTGTCCCACCCATGAACTCCTCCCCACTCTCACAGGGACCACACTCACACTTCCCCATAGAAAGTCTTCAACCGTGCTGAGTGGGGTCAGGGCTTCTGGGAGGTTCCACAAACCACACACACAACCCTGTGAGGTGTACTAGGTGGTATTAGAAGGGGGTTGGGACAGCAGGCTTAATCCCGGTACCATGGCTAAATTGGGGGCCCTCGCTGTATCATTGAACCACAGGGCTCCCAACAACAGTGAGGGGAAGAAGGAATGCCTCGGAGGAATGTCTTGCCGAGGCATTATGAGTCCAGAAATACTGAGTGATACCAAAATAGCACAGGAGGGAGGTGTCTGCTTTGCACTTGGCCTAGCAGGATTTGATCCCTGTCATCCCATATGGTCCTTGAGTCTGCAAGGAGTGATTTCTGAGCACAGAGCCAGGAGTAATCCTGTGTACCACCAGGTGTGACCCTTCGTCGAAAGGAAGAGGAGGGGGCCAGAGAGATAGCACAGCGGCATTTGCCTTGCAAGCAGCCGACCAACGACCTAAGGTGGTTGGTTTGAATCCCGGCATCCCATATGGTCTCCTGTGCCTGCCAGGAGCTATTTCTGAGCAGATAGCCAGGAGTAACCCCTGAGCACCACTGGGTGTGGCCCAAAAACAAAAAACAAAAAAAAAGAAAGGAAGAAGAGGGGAAGGAAGGAAAGAAGGAAGGAAAGAAGGAAGGAAGGAAGGAAGGAAGGAAGGAAGGAAGGAAGGAAGGAAGGAAGGAAGGAAGGAAGGAAGGAAGGAAGGAAGGAAGGAAGGAAGGAAGGAAGGAAGGAAGGAAGGAAGGAAAAAAATAAAAACCACCTGGCAATGGGGGCCAGAGAGATAGCATGGAGGTAAGGCGTTTGCCTTTCATGCAGAAGGTATTGGTTCGAATTCTGGCATCCCATATGGTCCCCCGAGCCTGCCAAGAGCGATTTCTGAACATGGAGCCAGGAGTAACCCCTGAGCGCTGCCAGGTGTGACCCAAAAACCAAAACCAAAAAAAAAAAAAAAAACCACCTGACAGATGCAGGAAGACAGAAATAAAAGAACAAATTAGGAAGTATTAGATCTCCAGGTCACCCGAGATGCCTCTGCTACCTTGTGTTCTGCTCCAGAGAGGTTATTCTTTCCCCAGGGTGCTGGGATGGAGAGGGGAGACCCAGTGGGGCTGAGCCAATGGTCAGATTGTCTAAAATCACCTCATTTCTGAAACCTGATATTTTTAAAGGGCTATCTCTACTTTTTTTGGGGGAGGGCCACACCCATTGATGCTCAGGGGTTACTTCTGGCTAAGCACTCAGAAACTGCCCCTGGCTTGGGGGGACCATATGGGACACCGGGGGATCGAACCACGGTCCTTCCTTGGCTAGCACGTGCAAGGCAGACACTTTACCTCTAGCGCCACCTCGCCAGCCCCAACTCTACTTTTTGTTATTGTTGTTGTTTGTTTTGGATGTGCTCTGGCCCTGTGTGTCTTCTCTCCAGCCTAAGAAGGGGAACTCCTTATTTTGGGGTGGGTGCCCGGCAATGCTCAGGTATCACTCCTGGTAGTACTTTGAGGACCTTAAGTGGTGCCGTACGTACGAAACCAGAGTCAGTCACATGGAAGGCAAGTGCCTTAACCCAAGAAAGGGGACTCTTAAACTAAACATTCATTTTGGGGGGGTTGTGGGGTGGTGGTGGTGGTGCTCAGGGCATTACTCAGGGCTTACTCCTGCTGGGGCTCGAGGGACCATGGTGCCCCAAAATAAACCTGGGTTGGCTATAGGCAAGGTAAGTGCCTATGTCTGTATTATCTCTTCAGCCCCTAAATAGTATGTTGTTGTTTTTTTGTTTGTTTGTTTTGGTTTGTTTTGTGTTTGGGGCCATACCCAGTGGTGCTCAGGAGTTACTCATGGCAGGCTCTGTGGCTTCTATAGGATGCCAAGGATCGAACCCAGGTAGGCTGCATTATAAGGCAAACACCCTCCTCACTGCTTCCCTAAACTCTACATTTATAAAACTTTTTTGTTTGTTTGTTTATTTGAGGACCATGGCCAACAGTGCTGTTCAGAAATTAATTCCATGACTCCTTCTTGCAAAATCATGTGCTTCTTTCCCCTAAAACCCTCCCACTGGTCTCCTAAGTCATAATTTGGAGTCTGAACCCCAAAACCCTCTGCTCCACTCCCCAAATGCTTCCAGACATGTCCAGAGGGGTGGTCTGACACCATCAGAACATGGCCTTGAGCCTGGTCACCCATCAGTGGAGACCTCTCCGGATGCCACAGTGGCATGGAGGAAGAAGACAGCGACTCAGCCCTGAGTGCAGGGGCAGTGGTGGCCCAGGTACCCCCAGTTCCAATGGCCACAGCTACCTGCCAAACACATTTTGGTTCTGGCTGGGGTGTGGGGAGGAAAGGGCGCTGGGAGAGATGTGCCATTGGGTCTCGGCCTAAAACTGGGCCGACACCGAAACTCCCTGATGCCGGAGCCCTTTGCCCGTGGGACGGCACCTGCGGGTGAGTGAGAGAGGCCGGGTGGGGCGGCACAGCAGTTCTTATCTTGAGCTTGAGCTGGTGAGGCTTCCCGGGCAGCCCCACCCTGCCCCCTCCCATCCGGAAATGGGGAAAACAAGGCACTCCCCTGGTCTGGGCCCACGGAGGGGGGGTGTCTGATATCCAGGATGTGTGGTGTGTGCAGGAGCGGCGTCCCAGACAGCACCCCCAGACTCAGAGTCCCCCTTTTCATGCCCCTGGGGCATGGGGGTCCTAGTTATGTTCACAGAACACCCTCTCTCTTTTGGGGGAGGATGGGCATGCCCCTGACTCCCTCTCTTGGCCCCATCATGATGACCCTGGTTTGGGAGTATTTGTTTGGGAGTGTTTCAGGGGACCCATCACCCCACTCTTTTCTTCTGGGGGAGACACACCTGGTGGCGCTCAGGTATTACTTCTGGTTCTGTGCTCAGAAATCACTCCTACAGGCTTGGGGACTCAGAAATCACTCCTACAGGCTTGGGGGACCATATGAGATGCTGGGAGTCCAACCTGGGTCCCTCTCGGGTTGTCTGCATGCAAGGCAAATGCCCTATCACTGTGCTATAGCTCCAGCCCACCTGGTACCCCAGTCGTTCCTTCATGCTCACCTGAGGTGCTCCTAAGTCCAAGTCTCCTGGGGAACCCCTCTCAGGGAGGGGATGATAGGGTAGACACAGGCTTATGCCCACCCTCTCCCCCACTCTCATTGGCTCCTGTGTTTGCACCAGATTGGGGAGCTCCCAATCCTGTGCCCCTGTGCTCCCTAGTGAGAGATGCTCTATGAAGTACTCAGAGCCGAGGACCTTCCTGATTCATGGCTGCACTCCAGTTATCAGAGCATAAAGATAGTCTGACTCAGAAATGGGGGGGCTGGTTGCGAGCTCCACCCAAACTGTTCCCATAAGTGAGAATCCCAAATGCCCAGACCTGGAGTGCCCAGGGGAAGTGCTGTCTGGGCAGAGTCAGCAGGAGGGAAGGAGAGATCATGCAGGGTGATCCAGGTCCAACCAATCCTGGGCCCCACATAGTTCCCCTGAACCCCACCAGTAGTGATCCCTAGGTGTGGCTCAAAAAACAAATTGGGGAGCAGAAGTGATAGTACAGTGGGGTTGGGTGTTTGTCTTGCACGCACCTGACCTGGGTTCGATTTCTGGCACCCCTTAGGGTCCCCCAAGCCCTGCCAGGAGTGATTCCTGAGTAGAGAACCAGGAGTAACCCTTGAGCATTGTTGGGTATGGCTCCCAAAAATTAAAGAGTGGGCAGGATACAGGGAACTGAAGGGATGGTACCCCACAGACCCCATAGAGGATCTTCTGGAGAGAGCCTGAGATCAAGTCCAGGTCTGGAAAGCTGCAGAGATGACCCAACAGCGACCACCGTGAGAGACCCACAGGAAGCTATGAGCACTCCTGAGAGATGCTGCTGAAGGGTACCCAGGCCCCATAGAGATAGGGCACAGGAGCAACCCCCCAAGCCCAATAGACTATCAAAGCTGAGAAGAAACTCCGAAGAGGATAAACCGAGGACACTAGCACTCCCCCAGCTGTGGCTAACAGTCTCCCCCCTCAGTGCCTTAGGGGTGGGGTGCACTGGGCGTCTCCCCTCACCCTCTCTTCCCCCAGCTTGCCCCCCCCCCCACTTCTCCCAGCACGAGTCTTTCTAGACAATGAAGTGGAAAACCCCTGGCCAGGAAGTCTCTGATCTTGGTCCTAAAGAACCGAGGGTTGGGGGGACCCCAGCTGAGAGGGGATATGCAGCAGGCAGAGTTGCTGTGCCCTGAGCATGCCAGCCCCTAACCCCTAGTCAAGGTGGGAGCCAACCCTCTGTTAACACCCAGGCTTCATGGCATCTAGCTGGGACCCTCTTCCAGGGACACCCCAGGGCCTGGGAACCAGCCTCTCTCTTCTACATGCACTGTGTCGTCAGGCCAGACCTCCAGTCTGCTCTGCTCCTGAGGGGCACCCAATGGGCAGCCCAGGGCCTCCTGCCTGAAAGATCCACAGCCCCCACGCGAGGCTCCTCCACAAGTGGGGCCTGCGCTTTGTGGGAGGAAGTTGCTAAGGTCGACACCAGGAGCTGTGGGGTCTATAAAGCCCTACTTTGGGGGCCTTAGAGATAGCATGGAGGTAGGGCATTTGCCTTGCATCCAGAAGGATGGTGGTTCGAACCCCGGCATCCCATCTGGTCCCCTGAGCCTGCCAGGAGCGATTTCTGAGCATAGAGCCAGGAGGAACCCCTGAGCGCTGCCGGGTGTGACCCAAAAACCAAAACAAACAAACCAAAAAAGCTCTATTTTGCTCACCTCCATCCTAACCCCCCACACCCTTTGATCCAGATCCTCAGTCTTATGCCAGGCCAACTCCACGATTGAAGACAGAGCTGGCACAGAAGGAGGCCTCGGCCATCTCGCTGCCCTTAGCATAGGGGCCCCTTTCTGCCCCAGAAAAGGAGACTTGAGGGACATGGAACTTAGGGATGTCTGTCCTTTTATATGAGACCTGCCAGCACCATCCACAGCCCTGGGGGGACCCCACACCCCAAACGCACGGAGCCCCACCTCTACTACTCCCTGGGCTTCATGCTCAGACCTCACTGAGGCTCAAGGACCCAGAAATAATCAACCCCAGCAGGGCACCTACCCTGTTACTCCGCCCACTCCCTTTAATCCGGCTCCCCTGAGACCCTCAACTTTCCCAGTGCTCCCTCAGGCTCCCCTGAGCACTCATGGGGACTCCCCAGAAACATGTGGGCACACGCCTCCCCGCAGTCCACACCCCTCTGGGTGAGCGGTAAGTGCGCCCAGGGCCGCCCTGGGCCCGAGCTTGCTTCGGAAAGGGGGTGCTTCAGGCATACGCAACACCATCCCGGGCAGCCCCCCAAGCGCTCTCTGCTCCAAGCAGCACCCCAACCCATATAGCCAGGTCGTCCCTATAGCCAGGCGCGCCCACGGGCCACTTTTATTCACCCTGCCCTCTCCCCACCACCCAAGGGGGGTGACACCCCCAGGGCCTGGCACCCCCTTGCCCGAACGCGCCATGGCGCATTTGGGGACACCTGTTGGAGCGCCCCGCGCCCCTCACCTGTGTGCACCGGCTCCAGATTCACCATCCTGCCCCAGGCGGGGCCCAAGCCAGAGCCCCCCCAGACTCCGCGAGCTGGGCCCAGCCGGGCCCCCGGGGAAGCCAGGGTCCCCTCGTCGCGCGCCCCGCGGGAGCAGCCGCTGTCGTGCGCGCTGCGCTCCGCTGCCCCGGCCCGGCCGCGATTGCCACACTGGCAGGTGAGTGAGCACGCGGGGCGCGGCGGGGGCGCCGGCCACACCCCCCTGGCAGGGCCCCCGCACCTGGCCCCAGGCCCAGGCAAAGCAGCGATTTGCATCTGCGGAGCCTGGCCCGGTAAGGGGGCGCGGGGTGCAGCCGGGCCGGGCCAAGTGCCCACCCCAAGGAGACACCTGCCCGCCCAATGCCCGACCTGGCCCTGCTGCCTGCCTCTCCCCTCCAGCCCGGAGGTCCAACCGCCTTCCCCCTGGACAGACTCCCTCTCGCAGCCTCCTAGGCTGGGCCAGGAACCCTGGGGTGTTTGGAGAGCCATGGAGGTGCGGGAAATGCCACTGCAGCGACTTAACCGCTCACCGGCCGGCCAGCAGTCTGTGCGCCTCGCTGGGCTGTCAGAGGGTCAGGTAGGGTGGCAGCTAGCTAGACCCTGGCAAGATGGTCCTGGACCCTGCCTCTGTCCATGGAGGGGTTTTGCTTTCTCTGTTGCCCAAAACTGGGACATCCTGGAGAGGAAGATGAGGAACTCTCAAGGAGTGATCTGGGGGTCACCCAGAAATGACCTGTCCACCAACATCTGATTTCCCAAGGAGGGAGCCCTGCTAGAATTTGGTCTTTGGACTCTGTCTCCAAGTGCTCCCTGCCATAGTCATCATGGGACACTCACCTTCTCACAAGGCCCGAAGGTTTGGGCCCACAGAGGACAGGGCGAGCTCACGCTGCCTGCCCCCAGAGCTGGACCCCAGCTTCCAGCTCCCAGATGGGGTGGGGCGTGCCCCGCCCACAGCACCAAGAACCCTGACTGACAGCCGGTGCTTTCCACCCTCCCCTCTGCGCCAGGAGTCGTATTCGGGGCTGGCACCAGCATGGAAGGGTCCCTGTCTAGTCCTGTCTCACAGACGGATCTCCAAGATTTCCAGACCCAGACATGCTCAGGGGGGCATAGCTGGGAGGACCCGAGCTCCTGCTCCACGGCCCTACACGCTGCCCCATGACTGTGTCCCCTTCAAAACCCAGGGAGCTTGGTTGCCCTTGACTAACCACTCAACACCCTTTGGTGTCTGGGTTCGTGGGGCTCTTCTCAAAACTGCCCAGCTGTTTACTAACTGCCTGGCAGCAGGAGCGCAGTGCTAAGTAGTTGGGTGCCAGCTTAGTACTCAGAGCTGGGTACTTAGAGTTAGGTACTCAGGGCAGGGTATTTAATGCTAGGTGCTTATCATTGGATACTTGGAGCTTAATACTCAGAGCTGGGTACTTGGAGCCAGGTATTCTGTGCTAAGTACTTGCCAGAAATCAGGTATTGCTCCTCAGGACCACAGCACCCTGGGGGACGGGGATGCTTGACTGGTGCTTCTTCAGAAACATGTAGCCCTCCCTCCTTCCTCAGCACAGTCTCCTCACAGCCCCAGTCTTGGGAGACAGGACAAATAAATTCATGCCTGTTCCCGGACTGAACAACAGGAAAAGGCTTGTGGGGGCAGAAGAAATCCAAACCCAGAATTGGGCCCTTTCCCAGGACACGTCCAGCCTGTCCCTCCTCCTGTCCTGGCTGGTCCTTACTCTAAAAGCCACTTTTCATGTTCCTGTCACCCAAGGGCTGGGCATGAGCAGAGAGGTGGCACTCTGCTCAGTACTCGGTGCTCTGGCCACCTCTCAGGCCTGTGGCACTTTGTCTTCCGGAGTTTGGACAGGGTTTCAGGTGCCTCCACTTCCCAGGGGTCACCCAGCTCCAGGTTAGTATTCACGAGTTCTGGGGAGCACTTTCTGGGTATGAACCCTCTGGCACAGAGGTAGTACCAGGAAGGTTCTGAGTTGGAAGCAGACACAGCTTTGGGTTCCAGAGCTAGTGTGGGCGAAGGGCAGGGGGAGCACAGAAGGAGTGGGGGAGAGAGTATGGGAGGGGCAAAGGGCTGGTACTCCCTCATTCATTCATTCATTTATGCCACAGATACTGACGGGGACTTCCGGTAATCTTTAGGAAGACCATACCAGAAGGTTACCTTTCATGCCAACAGCACTGAGCTAGATCAGGCAGCTGGGAGGAGGCTGAGATGACATTCAAGGTATTGAAGGTATGTTGATGCTGTTCACGGGAGGGACCAGAGGTCCTCCAGGGCGGGATGGGCCCTGGATGCTAAAGAGTCAAAATTCCCCCATCTCCTTTTCCTCCCCTCTGCCCCCCAACACACACACACACACACACACACACACACACACACACACACACACACACACATGTTCCTCAAAAACGCAGGTGGGTTTGGGGCTCTGAAAAAAAGGACAGGAGGGACCCTATCGACTCCTCTCTCTCTGGTCCTCTTGATCATTTTGTTGAGATGAATTGGAAATGGGGGCTACCAAAGCCACCTGTAACCCTTCTCCAAGCAGAAAAAAGTGCCTACCCCTGGGTCTATATTGGCGCTTACCTGGGAGAGGAAAAACAGTGACAGGAAGAGACACGGGGGTTGCCTGGAGCTGGGAAAGGAACAGAGGCCAGAAGGACCAAAAAGAAGCAACGACAGGAAATTTCATTGCCTTTGGACATCCATCAAAGAGCCCTATGCAAATGGAATGCAAATGCAATGCAAATATCAGTCTTGTCTTCTTCACTCCCACCCTCTCCTAACCGCTGGAAGACTTTTTCCAAGAGTAGCCAGTCTTACCCCAGATGGCCCCCAAACTGCTAACAATTCAGCCCCTTCTACAGATGAGGGCCCTCTTCTGCTTCCGTGGGTGCACCCCAAAAAAGTCCCTGGCTTGAGTGTCTGCTCTATCAAGCTGTCGACAGCTTTTGCTACAAACACCAACTCTTGGTCCCTTTGCATCCACACTGCTGGGAACAGTCAAAAGGGTGCAGAAGGTGCTGGGGTGGTGGGGCAAGGGGACAAAGACACTCCCCCAGATAGGACCCTTGCTTCCTTCTTGGCCACAGGCCCATAACTCATTCTCATTTCCTGTGCTGTCAGCGGGATTGAGTTGTCAGGCCTGGAAGAAGGGCGGAGAGCCGGGTGCGCTGGAAACCCACCAAGGAACAAGTCCCTTCTAGCTGCTCCTGTCTGCCAGGTGAGCTGTAGGGCTGTAGGGTGAGCGTGGGGCGCAGGGTGGGGTCGGCGCCCTGCCTTGGGGCGACTGGGAAAGGGATCTTAATGCGCAGGCTCCCTGAAAGGGCAGATGGGGAGCGGATGGAGGCCCTTTCAGGAACTTCCAGGATTGTTTGAATGTCACAGACATGTCCATGTGGTGGTGTGACTGCAGCAAGATGCTGTACAAAAGAGAGGACAGAATCCTGGCTCTGGGGTTCCCTGGAAGCCCAGAGAATGTCCCTCCTGGATAGGGGGACCTCGGGAGTCAGAAAGGACAGTTGCTTCCAGCTATGTGGTCCCTACTACATAGCACTCCAGCCCTGGACACTTGGCCGCACTTTGGAGTGAGCTGACCACTGGTTGATACCACCCTAAAAAATGATAGAGGAAAATATTAGAACAGTGAAGCCACTCAGCCTTCTGATAAACTTGGTGCACCTTAAAGCCACCAGGAAGCGGGGTCCAGCATCTGGAATTAGGCAGGAGCAGCAGCGGAAGCCACTTTGGACATCCTAGGCTGAACAACCCAGGCTGCAAACTTGAGCCGCTAGCGGAGACCAAGTCTAAGCCCAGCGCGCCCTCTCGCGGTGATAGCGGGTATGACCCCGCGCTGAGAGCCTTGGCCTGGCCGCCTGTATAGCTCCAGTTGCAGATACTGGGTTTTAATGTAAGATACGTGTCTTTTTTTCTCACTCTTGCTATTTTAAACGAACTTCCTCATAGAACCCTATCTGGACTCAGGGTACAACAAGAGTCCCAGAGCTGGTCCATCTGTCTGTCTGTCTTGCCAATGGACAGCCCTGCTCTCTCCCACATTACCCTCCTCAGCTACGGAGACACTTGCCAATCTAACTCCTACACCTAACAGGACAAGTATCTGGCCACCCTCAATTTTTTTTTAAGTTTTCTTTTGGTGTCATACACAGTGGCATTCGGGTTACTCCTGGTTCTGCACTCAGGAACCACTTCTGGCAGGCTCCAGGAATCCTATGGGGTGCTGGGGCTCAAGCCCAGGTCAGCGGAGTACAAGGCAAATGCCCTCCCTGCTGTGCTATCTCTTTGGCCCCAGCCATCCTCAATTTAGAGAACTTTAGGGGTATCCTTTGGAGCAGTGCAAGGCAAGAATGAGACCAGACTCAGGAAGCTCACAGGGAGGGGGGACACCTGGGGACCCCTCATTAGACTCCAGGTCCTCACCCCACAACAGGATTTGAGGGTGGCCTGGGGGGGGGGAAAGGGGGGTACATCTGATCAGCAGCAGGAGGAGGTGTTAGGGACAAAGGGGCAGGAGCTCAGAGGGTGCAAGAGACAGGCTGGGAGGGATAGCAGGGTCAGGCAGGTGGGGACCCACAGGGGATGATGGTGGGTGGGAGAAACTGGGCCTTCTGGTGTGGATGTCAGCCCAGTCCTGGGGCCTCATGCCTCAGGGGAATCTGACCACAATGAACAAGGAGGATCAGGCAGGTGAAGAGAACCATGGCCTTGAATGGTTTGTAAGTTTAGGATTTTATCCATTTATCATGGAATCGTGTGTGTGTGTGTGTGTGTGTGTGTGTGTGTGTGTGTGTGTGTGTGTGTGTGTGTATGTATGTTACCAAGGATGGAATTCATAGTATCAAACATCCAAACCATGTGCTTAGCCACCCAGTCATATCCCTAGACTTTGATCTTTTTGTTGTCATTTTTTTTTAGCCCTCACCCCACAGCGCTCAGGGGTTACTCCTGACTCTGTGCTCAGAAATTACTCCTGGCAGGGCCAGAGAGATAGCATGGAGGTAAGGCATTTGCCTTGCATGCAGAAGGTTGGTGGTTCGAATCCCAGCATTCTACATGGTCCCCCAAGCCTGCCAGGAGCAATTTCTGAGTGTAGAGCCAGGAGTGCTGCCAGATGTGACCCCCCAAAAAAAAAAACAAAACAAAACAGGGGACCATATGGGATTCCAAGGATCAAACCTGGGCTGACCACCTGCAAGGCAAACACCTTCCCCAAAGTACTATCACTCCAGCCCTATATCTTTTTGTTTGTTGGCTCTGTGTTCAGAAATTGGCCCTGGCAGGCTTGGGGGACCATATGGGATGCTGGGAATCGAACCAAGGTTGGTCCCGGATTGGCCACGTGCAAGGCAAAAGCCCTACCATTGCGCTATTATTTTAGAAGTAAAAGCTCTCGGGAGCGGGGCCAGAGAGATAGCATGAAGGTAAGGCGTTTACCTTTCATGCAGAAGGTCATCAGTTCAAATTCCGGCGTCCCATATGGTCCCCCGTGCCTGCCAGGAGCGATTTCTGAGCACGGAGCCAGGAAAAACCCCTGAGCACTGCCGGGTGTGACCCAAAAACCACAAAAACAAAACAACCCAAAAGCTCTCTGGAGCTAGAGCAATAGCTCAACAATAGGGCATTTGCCTTGCATGCAGCTAACTTTGGACAGACCTCAGTTCAATCCTAGGCATCCCATATGGTCCCCGAGCCTACTAGGAGTGATTTCTGAGTGCATAGCCAGGAGTAACCCCTGAGCATCACTGAGGTGGGGCCCAAAAACCAAAAAATAAAAAGAAATAAAAGCTAGTTGTCACTGCCCCCTGGGGTCCTGATATGACATGCTGAAATGACATCTCTGAGCTCAGCTCTTCACAGCCCCAGGATGGGGTCCCAGATGTCAGACCCCCCTGAGGCTTTGCACAGGTGGTGGCCCCAGATCAGGGACTTGTAGCTTCACACGTGTCAGGTGGACACGTGGCAGGCCCCTCAATATGCTCCTCAGATAAGATGGAAATTTTCTCAGGCCCTACAAGGAGTGGAGGAGACAGTATAAGAAGGAAGTGGGGAGCTGGAAGATCCCCCTGGTCGCCCAGAGTCAGAGGCCTGCCCCTCCAGCAGTAGGCTCAGATCCAGACAGGCCCTGTGGGGATGCCCAGCACTTCCTGGGAAGGAGCTGCACCACTGTCCCCCAGGGGGCCTCTCCCACCAAGCCCATGGCTTGGCTCTGTGTGGTCTGCACAGACCTCTCTGCCCCTCCCAGCAGCAGGGCTGAGGTCCCAGGTTAGCCCATTTGGTTCATGGAGAGCATGAAGATGGGTTGTATATATGAATGTAACCGTGTGACTGAGTTGTTTTTTTATTTTTTTGGTTTTTGGGTCACACCCGGCAGCGCTCAGGGGTTACTCCTGGCTCTATGCTCAGAAATCGCTCCTGGCAGGCTCGGGGGACCATATGGGATGCCAGGATTCGAACTACCATTCTTCCACATGCAAGGCAAACGCTTTACCTCCATGCTCTCTCTCTGGCCCCTGAGTTGTTTATGTCGCTGTGTGTGACTGAGCTGTGTGTGAATGTTTGTGAGTTGTGTGGCTGTGTTGACTGAGTGTTCAGAGCCTGCCCTGAGTGCCTTGCTCCAGGGTACAGGCAGGTGGGGAAAAGGACACACACAGGACCCCATCCCCTAGTGATGTGGTTCCCCCAGGCCTCACAATGTTAGGCAGATGCTGGGGGCCTGACCATGGGGAGAACAGTTGGGGTCTCTGGGAGGGCGAAAGAGTACATGAGGGAGGCTAGGCTGTCTTTCTCAAGACTGATGACTCTGGACTGAGGGCCTGATGGAGGGGCTAAGGGCCTGCCCACCCCCCCACACCTGTCAGGAGCTGGGGCTATTTCGGGGGTTAGGATCCAGCACAGCTGCTTAAAAAGGGCCCAGTACAGTCGGATCATGGGAAACAAACAGCCTTGGCCCAGCCATCTGGCCCAGCTGGTACCCAAATTTGTCCCCACAAGAGCCTATTTTTGGGGTGCAGGGCTGCCTGTTTAGGGCCAGAGCAGCAGTCAGGGACCTGGCCCCAAGAGTCCCTTATCTCTCCAAAGTTTTGTAGGACAAATCTGCCACTTGTACTTGTGTCTCAACCTTAAAGGGAGGTTCTCTGTGGTAACTCGGCCACCCTCCTCCCTGCCTTCCTTCCTAACCACCTGCTCTAATCTTCCACCTTTCAGCCTCAGTACAAACCCCCCTCATCTGGGCCCTGGTTTCCCCCACTGATGCACAACCCCTCCAAGAAGTCCTCTGGCACCACTGCACCTTTAGATTGGTTTCAGACTAAACATGGTTTCATCTAGGGGCTGCACCCAGCCATGCTCAGGCTCTATGCCAGGCCTAGTCTGAGGTGCCAGGAGAGACTCACAAAGCTGGAGCAGCAGCATACGGTAGCCCCAGGTTCCATTCCCAACTCCCCCTAAGCCCCATGCTAGGAGCATCCCTGAGACAAATATAAAATGTCCAATTCTCCCACTTGGGGCTCCCTCGGGGTGGAAATACTTCTCCTGCCACCAGGGGGCATCATCTGCCTTAAATTCTTCTGGAACTTCCAGGAGTCGGCTGGCAGGTACAAACGTAAACTTTTATTTCTGGTACAAACGATAAATACTTTGCATTTTAAAAAATCTGGAATTCAAGTTTTCCTCATACTTCATATTTCCTCCCCCCCCAGCCCTGAACCTTACAGAAACGTGTTTGGGGGAGTTGACGCCTCAGGGGGCAGCACTGTGGATCTGAAAGGCACTTTGGCAGTTTGGGGTGTGGGAGTCAGGGGTGGGGAGGCTGTGGCACCGAAAAGAAGCCCCACAATGGGGCTGGGGCATCAGACCCTGCGGATACACCTCTGGGGGCCATGTGCCCGCCTTGCTGGACAGCACCAGCTCACCCCAGATTTGAGGTGGTGGACTGGTGACTCCCAGTGCCTTTTCAAGCTTCCCGACTTCAGAGTCGAGAAAAATCCCGGGTCACATCCGGTTGTTTATATACAGGATTAGACTTCGGGGAGATGCTGCAGAGAAGGGGAGTTGAGGGGCTCCCCACTCTGCCCCAGGTGAAAGGCACAAGGGTGCTGGAGGGGCCTGCGGGGCTTCATGCTGTGTCCCAGTCTCTGTGAGCCCAGAATTGCTGAGGAAGGCAGCAGGCCAGAGCTTAGGGGTCCTCGTCCCAGAGGCAGAGCTGTCGCTGCAAGGCGGGAAAGCTGAAGCTGTAGCTCTTCCCGCAGCTGCGGATTCCGCACTTGTAGGGCGACGCGCGGTCCCGGCTGTGGCAGTACTTGAGCACACAGGGGTACCAGGGCAGGCTCAGGCCGAAGCGACAAACACAGGCCTTCCCACGGTCCCCCACCTGCCCGCAGCGGGGTGCCAGCAGGGGCTGCGGCACCTCGGGCAGGGCCTGGAACACGGAGCCATCTACACCTGCAAAGACAAGAAGCAGGGACATCAGCCTAGCAGGACACTTGGACAGGAGATGTGCAGGTCTGAGGCTCCAGGCAGTGTCTTGGGGGCCAGGGACCGAGCATGCAGCACCCCCAGTACAGCAGCCCTCAAGGCTAAGTCCTGAGGAATCCTGAGTGCTCCCCCATGGGCTGTGAAGCCTTCACAGGCTCAAAAAATGAAACATTCACACGGGGCCAAGAGACACAGCTCGGGGATTAGAGTACCAGCAGCATAGACGGGAACACAGGATCAATCCACCCCATGACCTGGGTGGCCGAGCTCCACCGGGATGACCCCATAAGGGCAAAAACAATACAGAGGGGAGAAACCTGGGGATAAGAAGGTCCCAAGGAGGCTGGGTGGAATGCTGCGGAACCAGGGAGGTTCCTGGGAGAGGCTGGCCTGGCCCCAATCTGGGAAGCTTTGAAGGACATAAGCACAGCAAAAACTCAGACCCTAGGGGCCAGAGAGATAGCATGGAGGTAAGGCATTTTCTTTGCATGCAGAAGGACAGTAGTTCGAATCCCAGCATCCCATATGGTCCCACGAGCCTGCCAGGAGTGATTTCTGAGCGTAAAACCAGGGGTAACCCTTGAGCACTGCTGGATGTGTCCCCAAAAACAAACAAACAAATTCAGACCCTAGAGGCAGCTAGGAATGTTGCCAGGAAGAAGGGATTGTCCTGTCTGGCCAGTGGCAGAAGGACCAATGCCATCAGATACTCATAGGGACATCAGTCACTGCTTCTGCATTTCCTCCCAGGGCAGGAACAAGGTGGGGGCTGCAGGGACCCTCCCTCTCAGGAGCCTGGCAGAGTCACAGCAATGAGACCCCACCAGGGAGAGGTCCTTCCCTCCTTGCCCTCTGACTTGAAGAGTCACACAAGTGTCCTCCTCTAGGAAGCCTTCCCTGTCCAGCCCCGAGCTGTGAGGACCCAGCAGCCGCAGAGATCCCCCGAAGGCTGACCTTGCTGCAGCCAGAACCGCACATCCTCTTGGCGGGTGTAGATGGCATCGGCGGCCTCAGCACACACATTGCGGAGATGGGGGCTCAGCAATGCCCCCCGGCTGAAGTTGACAGCCATGTCCATATGCAGATGCTCGGGGGCCCGCACCTCCTCAGCCTGCCTTACAGCCCGTGGATTTTTCTGTAGCAAAAACAAACAGATATATTTGTCACTCCTACTGACTGGCCATGAGGGGTGAGGGGTTCGTTGGGCAGCTGGGGTCAGGGAGCTTCTGTTCTGGCTCAGGATCCAGATGTCAGACCCAGGCTCCAGGCAGACAGGCATACACTTGGGGTGTGGTCAAGCCTGCCCAACCAGCCCTACCCAGAATTGCAGAATGAAAAGACCTGTTAGGGGCTAGCAGTACAGGGCTAGCTCTCTGGGAAATAAGCCCTGGTACCAGGCCAGCCCAGCGGTGGTCTAGAGCCTTCTTCCACAGGGAAAGAGATAAACAGTTTCCACCTTCTGCACCCAGGGGTGGTGGGTGAGGGACGCTGAACCAGGGGACTCAGGAGAGACTGTGGGAGGCGAGGGTCCCTCTGAAAAGGAAGGAGCAGCTCCCCATGATGAGATGCTTTGAAACTATAGCAAACACGTCCCTGCATCCTTTTTGTTTGTTTGGGGCCACATCCAGCACTGTTCAGGGGTTACTCCTGGCTCTGTGCTCAGAAATCACTCCTGGCAGGCTCAGAGAACCATATGGGATGTAGCGGATTGATCTGGGGACAGCCACATGCAAGGCAAGCACCCTATCCAGTGTGCTATCATTTTGGCTCCCTCTTTTAATAGCAGCCACCCCACCCCATGGTGCTGGAGGGGCCCACGCCTCTCTCTTGGGGCACTCTGCTCAGTGATGGCGTGGTATGGGACCTGGACTTCAGTCACCCCAGGATCCCTGGACTCAGGACCTCACATGGACCTGTCATGTGCTCCACACGTAAACCCTCGCCCTGGTCCCCACTGACTTTTTCATTTGTGAGTGTGTTTGGCCCAGTTCTGAGCTCAAGATTTGCTTCTGGCCTGCTGGGGGGGTGAACCCAGGTGGGAAGTACACAGGGTGAGACCCTTACCCCTGCATAGGCTAAGTCCTGGCCCTCAGTTCTTAATTGATGCTGCAGGAGGAACATGGGTGCTGTGAGACCAGGCAGGGAGCCCCATGACCCAGACAGGAACAGGCAGAGGGCAGCAGGCCTGAGGGCCCTGGGGGAAGCTGGAAGTGGGGTGTGGTAAAATGGTCAGCTCAGTGAGGGGTCAGGCTTTGAGAGGGGAGCGTAGATTTGACCTGGAGATAACAGGACAAGATAACAGAGCACTGGGGTCCAGGGAAGAACTGAGGGGTGAGGGGTACGAGGGTAAGGGGCATGAAGGTGAGGGGTGGCAGGGGTGAGGGGTACAAGGAGGAAGGGTAAAGAGTGTAGGTATAGGGGGCCAGAGAGATAGCATGGAAATAAGGCATTTGCCTTGCATGCAGAAGGACAGTGGTTTGAATCCTGGCATCCCATATGATCCCCTGTGCTTGCCAGGGGCGACTTCTGAGCATAGAGCCAGGAGTAACCCCGGAGCGCTGCTGGGTGTGACCCCCAAAACCAAACCAAACCAAACAAAAGAGTGTAGGTATAAGGGGTGAGGGTGAGAGGCAGAGGTGTTCGAAGTGCAGGGACTGTGAGGTGAGGAGCAGAGGGGGTGAGGGGCATGGGAACGTGGGGTGCAGGGGTGATGGGCACAGGAACATGGGGGGTAGAGAGGTCCCACCTGGCGGAGCTTGGCCATGGCCTCGCTGGGGATGATGTCATTTCGGTGCAGCCTGGTGACGAAGCACAGCGCTTGGAACTGGCTCTGCCCCTTTTCCAGCTCCCCTAGGATCAGGGCCCTGAAGATCTTCACCTCCTGCAGGAGAGGGAAGGGGGTCAGGGAGGCTGGGGAGCAGAGTCCCCCAGAGTATTCTTAGGAGCAGAACCCGGGGGGTATTAGTGTTTGTGCTCTCTGTCTCTGTCTCTCTTGCATCCTTAAGAGCAGAGCCTGGGAAGACTAGTTGGTTCTCTCTCTCCTTCTCTCTTTCTCTAGTCTGTTTCTCTCTCATTCATTCTCTCCCCCCCCCTCTCATTCTCTCCCTCTCTAGTTTGTTCGTTCTCTCTCTCTCTCTGTCTCTCTCTGTCTCTCTCTCTCTCTCTCTCTCTCTCTCTCTTTCTCTCTCATGTGTGGGTGTGCTCAGGGTTCTGTGCTCAAGAATTACTCCGGCAAGCTTGGGGATCATCTGTGATGCTAGGAATTGAACCGGGGTTGGCCACATGCAAGGCAAATGCCCTCCCCATGATTATCGTTCTGTCCCCAAGTCCCCATCCTCACTGTCCCTCCATCATAAGTTCACATGGTCCTTGCCCACAATACACTGACCAGTGGAAGCTTCCGGATGGGTGAAGGACCACAGCTGGGCACCTCGTTATTGGATTACAGTGAATGAGGTGGGAACACATGGCCATGGAGTGGGATGCCCTCCCCGTAAGGCCCTGAGAACTTGTGTCCCCACACTGAGAGGCTGACAACTCTAAATCTCCCCTAGAGTCCCCTGACCCCAAACTGCTCTTCCCGCCAGATCCCCATAGTCCTGCCCCACGTTAGGGGTCAGCCTTGTTCATGCTCCTCAGGGCTCTGGCTTCACCATGGAGGGCCCAGATTCCCTGGGGGACTTGGTATTACAGTGCTCTGCAAGTTAGTCCTGCCCTTGGCTCCCCCAACTCCAAAGTGAATCAGCCAACAGCTCCTGAATGAGCTTGGGGATAACAGTGGGTACACCAAAAGATCCAGAAAGCTAGATGGGAGCTAAAGAGATCCTGGCCCAGGGGATCACAAATGAACTGAAACCCAGCCCCCAAACTCTGCCTCCCAAGGACCACTCACTTCCTGTGACTTCTTACTTCCTATAATCCCTCACTTCCAGTGACCCCTATTAGTTCCTGTGACCCCCTGTACTTCCTCACTTCCTGTAACTCCCATTGCTTCCTGTGACCTTAGCATTTTGTGATCCTCTTATTTCCCATGACCCCCTTCCATTTCCTGTGACCTTCTCACTTCCTGTGACTGGGACCAGCCAGGTCTAGGTTGCAGGCCAAGGAAGGAGAACTCCATCCTGTTCCAGGGTGTGCAGAAGTGGCCCAACTATGAAGGTAGGGACTTGACCCCAAATTTCCCCTCATGGGAACCATAGACAGGAGCCCCACCCATCCCGGGGACATTATAAGGAATATCAATAGCTTCATCTCTAGAACATTTCCTAAACTACTCCCAAACCACACGCGGTGGAGGGGCTCGGGGTGTCCAAGAACCAATACCAACTATTTTGTGTGGTTTGGGTTTGGAGCTAAACCCAGTGGTGCTCAGGGACTACTCCTCGCTCTGCACTCAGGGATCATTCTTGGCATGCTTAGGGTTCCATTATGGGGTGCTAGGAATCAAATCTAGCTCGGCTACTTGCAAGGCAAACACTGTCCCTGATGTACTATTGCTTTAGCCCCAGTTTCGGCACTCCTTCAGGTGCACCTACCTGTGCTGCTCAGACCATGAGGAGTGAAGATGGCACAGTCTACTCATACCCCTGAACTAGCCTCCTGCCCCACCACAAGCCTCCATGCATGAAGAGGAAACACCTGAGTTTCTGCACCAGATCAGGGACTGACCCGGATGTTTAAAGGTTCCCTGCCACTAGTCATTGGGTCAAGGTGTCAATGACAATGGCTGGAGGCCACAAAAATGTCAGCTTCCCGGACAGAGGGATGAGACATTCTCACAAAGGCAGCCACACCCTGGTGGACACTCAGAAGTAGAGGTAACAAATCACTGTCCACTTAAAGGGAGCTGAGTCCATTTAACGGTGGGGGGTGAGGGTGGGTGGGAAGTGAGGTCTATCCGACGCAACTAAAGAGCAGAGAGGGGAGTGTCTCTGCCTTTCTGGGTTTGCAGAGAGGGCTGCTCCCAGCATGGGCTGGGCTTGGGGGGGGGGGCGCTCCCAGGGGGGGCTGAGGATCAAACCAGTACAGGAACATGTGTTCTGACCATTGGACAATCTCTAGTCCTTTGAGCCGGGCTCTCCCCACTGCAGTCCTCTGCAGGCTTAGGTTATAATGATGGGGCTGGATAGACCATGGTTCTTGGTGGGGGCCACATCTTCCGGTCATGGCACAGGCCTGACATAATTATAGCTGAATCTCTTTCGTGGTGCCCAGCAGAAGTGCAGGATGCCACTTGGAGCAGGGAGGTGGCCCCAGGAGTCAAACTTGAGTCCTCTGGGTATGTTCTGTCCCTGACGTTGGAGCTTCCGGTTTCTGTTTTTGTTTTGGGGCCACACCTGGCAGTGCTCAGGTGTTACTCCTAGCAGTGCTCAAGGAATCATAAGGAATACTGGGGGTGGAACCTGGGTTGGCTGCATGGAAGGCAAATGCCCTCCCGCTTAGATATTGTATTTTAATACAGGCAGTCCAGTTGAAAGGCCTGAGCTTACTCACAGTGCTCGCTGCCACCTGGCTTACTCTGGAACTGAAAGCCGAGCTAAATAACCAGCTGTTCTATTAGAAACACTGAGACCTGCCCATGTCCCCATTGGGGTCAGTGGTTTGAGTGCAGAAGCCGAAGCCCTTTCTCCAGAAAACCACATTCCACCTGCTGGTCGTGGGGAGGATGTGGGAGCCCAGCTTCTGGATCCTCAAACCCTGCTCACCCATCTTTCACCCCTCCCGTTCTCATTCCCAGGGGCCCCATCCCCGCTTGCAGGGGTCCTGTCCTCTTACCCAATTTCGGGAATAAACAGGGCTGTCCTCCCTCCCAGGGATCCATCCTCACTCCCAGGGCCCCATTCTCCTTTCCAGGGACCCTGTCCTCTTCCCCAATTTCAGATTAGGGGGCGAGGCTAGAGAGATAGCATGGAGGTAGGGCATTTGCCTTGCATACAGAAGGACAGTGGTTTGAATTCCAGCATCTCATATGGTCCCCTGAGCCTGCCAGGAGCAATTTCAGAGCATAGGGCTAGGAGTAACCCCTGAGCACTGTGGGTGTGACCCCCCAAAAAAAGACTAGGGGAAGAATAATGCCTAGATTATTAATAATGTTAGCAATATTATCATTATATTAATGTTTAATTGTTCTTAATTTATTATTAAAGAATATTAAGAATTATTAGAAAAATCAAACGATGTAATAATAAATAATAATAAGAATAGAGCTGCCCATTAGTCTCCTGGAATGATGCCCATGGGCATGGCTGACACCCAAGGCAGAGGGACTGTGACGAGGGTTGGCGGTCAAAACTCCCTACACCGGATGTTTCTGGAAGATTCCACTCGTGAGTTCTGGAACAGGCTCCAGGAAGAAGCACAGGGCCGAAACCTGAGCCTTGCTGGGTCATTGCTCAAGCAGCACTGGTGGTGCACGTGGCGTTCTTGGCCCTGCCATGTGTCCCATCAGCCCCCAGGCTGGGCCCTGGCATGGGCAGTGGAGGTCTGGCCTGACTGCTGCGGTGACCTTGGGGAACACGTATGTAGCCCCTGGCCATGATGGGCTCAGGGGTTAGCTATGGGCAGGCCCCAGGCTGGCTGTGACCAGGGCTTGTGCCTAAAGTCAGATCCCTGGGTCCTTCTGAGGCTAGGGAGGTATACCAGCGGTGTTTGAGGGCCACTATGGCAGTGCTCAGGGCTCCTACCTATGGGTCTGGCAGCAGGGCTTCCCCATGTTGAAGTCTGTGCTGTAGCAGCTGGTGTCCCACACCCCACACAGAAGAACACCTCTCTGTTTCCCAGAGGATGAAGATGTAGAATTTTACTCCACTTTCCTCAGTTTCCCTGACTGTACCAGGAGAAAACAAGGGGCAGCTAGGCCTTGTTACAAGGCCGTCTTACTCCTGTTCCTACCCCTCTGCCTGATTCTTGAAACTCTTCCAGCCTCATCAGGAAGCTTCCTTCTCCCTGCACTGCTCTGGGGTGTCTGGGCCGGCCCCTGTGTCCCCACGGCACTGTGGGTCCTGCCCTCCATCAAAGGCCAAGACCACCCTGTGCATTCCTCACAGGCCTCCATCGCTCCCCTCCTCAGCTCTCCCCCAAGGAAAGCATGCTGCCCCCCTGCCGCATGCCTCCACCTCAGCCTCAGGCCCAGTCTGCCCCCCAGTTCCTCCACTGCACCACACATGCCAACAGTTCCCCTGCTCCTCATTCCTCCTCAAGACACCCTTGAAATCTCTCACACATGCATTGCCCCTCATGGGCCCCCACACCACCCCCTTCCTCGGCCCCAAAATGGCTGTAGGGACCAACTCTTCCGAACCTCTCATGGGGGCAGCTGGGGATCCTGCCTCCAGGCTCCTCCGAAAGCAGAGCCCCCACCCCTGTTCTCACAGGAGTCTTGGCCACCCTCCCTGCCATCTTGTCTTTACCCGAGCACCTGATGGAGAGCCCAGGCTGGGCCAATCTAAATATTTATCCTCCACTTCAGGCTGGGGGCTCCATGGCAGGGAAGGAGCATGCCTCTATGGGATTGCAGCCCAAAGTGGGAGCTGTGTGCCCTGGGCATTGTGGGGTACCCATGGTGGTACAAGGGAGTCACCCCGAGCCAGGCCAAGTCCATGACCAGGAGGTCACATCATTACCAGAGGCCGGAGAGAGGGACAGAGATCTTGTATCTGGCTTTTTTGCAATCTCAGTGAGAACAGGGCCTGGTCCCCAATAATCTAACACCCCAATGTTGTCAGCAGCCAGACTCAGAGGTTATGTCTGTCCTCCACCCACCTCCGGGAATAATATATGGCTTCCAGGCCCACATCCCCACTGTCCTACTCACTCACATGCCTGAGAAGGGGTCCCCTACTTTCACCCAGACCTGTACCCCCTAATCTCAGAGAAGACCCCTACAGTCTGGGCATGGAAGATGAGAACCAGAATGGGTCCTGGACCAGATGGAACCAATGGGGGGTTGAACAAACCAATAGGGGTAAGGGATGAAATGCAGGGAGGCTCCCCCAAATTCCTGTTCTTTCCTGGAACAAGCCAGTCTCTCCCAGTGGCACCCACCTGCAATCTGCTCCCCAACACCTCCCACCCACACAGCCTTACTACAGGAGCCAGACAGGTTCACACAGCCCCAAATCTCCCAGGATCTTCTTGGAACAGCAGTCCTAGGCGACCATCCCTGTCCCTCCACACTCCATTTTCTGGGCTGTCCCCACCACTCATGTAGATTCTGGGCCCACAACGTCCCCCACTTCCTTCAGAGCTACCTTAAGGGACCCCTTCAACCCCAGAGGTTTCTGCTTACCTGACCATCACTCAGCACCCCAGGGGGCCCTCCCCACCCCACTGCCCATGATGTAGCCACACGTAGCCCTGTCCTCTCTGGGCTGCCCCATCCGGGCCACATGGCTGCTGGGAATATGACTCACCTCTTCCCCAGCTTTAGGATACTCAGATACAAGGACAACAGGGAGGTTGGGGGGAAGGGAACAGATGGGGGCCCAGGCTGCATGCCCAAGGGCTTTGTGTGTAGACACCCTGAAAGGACATGCGGCAGGAGCAAAGGCTGGGGCGGGAGCAGGAATTGGTGGACTTGGTCTAAAGTCCACACACGGTGCAGACAGGCTGGGAGTTTGTTGGGGAAAGGCAAGCTCCAGGGGCCCTGCCTTCCTCCAGCAGTGAACCCTAATGTCCTCCTGGTGCCTTGCCCTGCCTGGCCTTGCTGTTCAACAAGTTCTGGGGACTACCGCAGGTACCAACATCCTATCCCCACAGCACTGCATATGGCCCTGGTGACCCCTGAACACAGTATTCTAAACCTGAATCTACTGTAGTGCTTGGCATTGGGCCATGGTCTCTGGGGATTTCATACATTTAAAGAGACCCCAGCCCCTTCCTGCCTTGTTTTGGCGTTACATATGGACCATGCTGAGGATTAAACTCAAGGGAGCCCTAAAGCACACCCAGGTGTGCGAGCCACTAGTTTTGGATGGTAGCACCACCCACTGGGCAGGGCCTCAATGCTGACGGAGGCCCCAGACCCTTGTCCTTTGCACTGGCCTCTGGGACCACTTCCCCACTCCATGGCAGCATTGGTGGGTGAGAACAGAACCCTAAATCAGAAGCTGCCAGATGGGCGTAAAGGAGGGCACAGGGGTTATCAGCATAGGTCAAGGATGGGTACTTCCTGCTCCAAAGGGCAAGTCTAACCAGTGAGACTGGGCCAGGGCAACTGGGCAAACACCAAATGTCTGCAGATATGGGTAGAGTGAGGAAAGCCGGGGCTCCCACCATTGTCAGGGGGTGACTGCACCCCCTCAAGGGCGAAGAAGGACACATTTGCTCCTTGCTGGAACTGGCAGGGCCTCAGCAGTCCTGAACACTGGCAAAGGAACGCAGTGGTGGAAACATCCCTGCTCATTCTTGTGGGTTTGTCCACAGTGCAGAGGGCATCTGGACATCCAGAGTGAAGAGCCACAGGGCTGGTCTCCCCCAACACCTCCTCCCACAGTTTCTGAGTTCTCTACAGAGTTCTGGTGTTTTGTGGAGCTTTTGCCCTCACTGGTCACTGTGCACCAAGCAGGGTCACACAGGGGCACCCTGAGATGGTCAGGGGCAAACGTGGCATTTCCAAGTGCACTGACAACTGCTTCTTCCCATCCTCCCCAAAGGGGTGCAGGGCACAGTGCTAAAGCTCATGCCCGGGGCCGCTTCCTCGTGACAAATCATGACTCCAAGACAGAACTCACTTCCTCGGAAATTGTGTCCCTGATGAAGAGCAAGGGTGGACCACTCTGTTGAAGGATTACCTGCCAGTTCAGATGAGTGAGGTTACCCTGCACCCCAGTTCCCGGACCCCACCCTACCCCAAGGCCGGCTGAGCTGGGAGCTGGTAAGGGAGAGCTCCAGGAGCTACTTCCTCCACTCCAGATGGAGTCCTGGCAGTGAAATGACAGTTTCGGGGTTCCAGGCTCTCCTGGAAATTTCTGGGCGCAGAAGGGGAAGGGGCTAACTCCAGTTCTCCCCACAGATGCCTCTTCCTGCATCCTGCTTCCATCTGGCCCCCACTGAGCAAAGAAATTATGCCCATGGGCCGGAGAGATAGCACAGCAGTAGGACGCTTGCCTTGCATGCGGCCAACCCAGAACCAGACAGTGGTTCGATTCCCAGCATCCCATATGGTCCCCCGTGCCTGCCAAGAGCGATTTCTGAGCGCAGAGCCAGGAGTAACCCCCGAGTGCCACTGCCGCCACCCCCAAGTGTGGAACCCCCCCCCCCAATTAAGCCCAGCAGCAGCTCAGAACCATAAAAGTTCAGCTTAGGGCTCAGAGTTATAGCACAATAGAGAGGGCTTTTGCCTTATATGAGGTCGACCTAGGTTACATTTTCAGCATTCCATATGGTCCCCTGAGCCTACCAGGAGTGATTTTTGAGTGCAGAACGAGGAGTAACCCCTGAGAACCACTTGGCCAAAAACAAAAAACAAAAAACAAAAAAAAACAACTGTCTATCAACCTGTCTCAGTCCTGGCTGGGTTGCAAGGCACTCAAAAGGACAGAATCTCTCTGCCAGTAGGCTGGTGATAGAGAAGTGGGCAAAGGGCAGGCCACTGGACAGGATGAGGTTTTTGTCCTTGGATTAACTCATTGAGGCCTTGCTGACAAAATGTCCTCAAGTTTGGATGGGCCGAAAGGAGAGGCCCTACTTTTTGGGTGGGCCACATTTGAAAGTGCTCAGGACCTACCTACTCCTGGCTCTGTGCCCAGGAATTACCCCCAGGCGGGTCCAGGGAAAGATGGGATGCTGAGGATGGAACCAGAATCAACCAAGTTCGAGGACCTGCTATCTCTTGGACCTGGGGTGTGAGGTCTGTCCTTAGCTCCCCTCTTTCCACACACACTCACTTGCCCCTACTTAAAGACCTTAGGCCTTATTGAGCAAGGGAAGGACAAACTGCACCCCAAAACCATAGACTCCTCTGGCCTTCTAGGAGAATGCCTTCCACCCCCATACCTGCTCCCCACTCCCCAGAATCCAACACCAATACCAGCACCCAACTCCTCACCAAACTCAAGTCAGGCTTTGCCCCTGGTCCTATGATAGGTTCACTGGTCCTCCCCCACCCCCCAGCTGCTTCTGCTTAAGGGGGAACAGAGAAACTAGGGGAGTTGTGAGTCCTAAGCCTCAACTCCCTCTCCAGCATGGCTGGGGCACAGCGGAACCTCACAGCTGTCTAGGCCCTGCTCCTGAGAATCATCAGCAAGAACCTCCAAGCTGCAGTGCCAGCCCTGGCATGCCAAGCCCACCTCCGGGGCACTAGGGAATCCCACAATCTGAACTCAGCTTCCAGCACAGCAGGAGAAGGGGATCCCCTCTCCTAGAATGAGGGGGTCTGTCTCATTTGAGGCTCTTCTCGGTTCCTTCTGAGACATGCTTCCACTTTTCAGACCAGAGAAGAGTTTAGGAGTGGAAGAAACCTCCCCCCACCACACACACACAACACAATTCTTCCCAGAAACCTCCCTTCCCCTGCCCAGCAGTAGACAGATGTGCCCACTCCAAGATATCAGAATGGGGGCCCTAGCGCCCTAGACAGGGTCTAAAGATGGACAGTCCCTTGTCCCAGAACACATGGCAGAACCCATAACCGCTAGATCAGGGAAATGACTCCCCAGAGGGCGAGAAATTCTTCAAAGCTCCAGGGAAGGGAGCACTCACTTATGGGCAAGAGGAGGTGGCCAAGAGGTCAGAGGCTGGGGTGAAGATAGACTGATGGACAGAGGGCGAAGAGAAGGGGGTCCCTGGATGGGAGGGGAGGAGAGAGAGAGAGAGAGAGAGAGAGAGAGAGAGAGAGAGAGAGAGAGAGAGAGAGAGAGAGAGAGAGAGAGAGAGAGAGAGAGAGAGAGAGAGAGAGAGAGGAGAGACTGAAACATTGCGGACGACGTGGCCTCCCTCCCCGGCCACCAGCGAGGGGGACTCCCCAAGGCGGGGAGATAGGGGGTGCTCTCCAGCGGGTGGGCTGGAGGGGGGGCGCGGCCTCACCTTCTTGAAGTCGGCGGTGAAGGAGATGAGGGCGCCGTCGGGTTTGCGCAGCTCCAGGCTGATGCTGTCCGCGTCGCTGTCCGCCTGCAGGGTCTCCTCGGTCACCTGGCCGTCGGGCAGCCTCACGCGGACCCGCAGCTCGGCGGGCGCCCCGGACCCCGCAGCCAGGGCGCGGGGCGACCCTCGCAGCGGCCAAGAGCAGAGCAGCAGCAGCAGCAGTAGCAGCAGCGCGGGGGGCGCCGTGGGGACCCCGCAGAGGCCGGATCGGGGCATCCCCGGGCGGCCCAGACTGCGGAGCGCCCGTGCGTAATTGCGCGCGGGGCCGGGACGCGCGCAACAACCAAAAGTTCTCTCCAAGTGGCGGGCGGGCGCGCTCGGGGCGCACGGAGGGGGCTCCCCGCTACTCCCCACGCCCGGGCCCGGGCCGGATCAGCCCCCCGAGCGCCGGGCCGGGGCGAGCGCGCGTTTGGGCAGCAGCGCCCAGCCGCGCGCACCCCCGTGGGCACGGCGCACCCCGCGCCGCGGCCCCCAATTCCTGCGCTCCCCGACCCGCTTTTGCGCTTTTCATTCAATCCCACCCCCCGTCACTTCCTTCCGAAAACAGAAACCGAGACCTGCCTTAAAGAGACCGCGCACCTCTCGGGCCTTAAAGGGCCGGCGGCTCCCCCGCGCTGCGCCCCGGGGTGCGGGTTTTGGGGTCCCGTCTGGCAGGGGGGTTTGCAGGCCCGGCCCAGCGGCTTAGCGGGTGTCTCCCCGCTGCTGCGTCCCGGACAGGCGGTGTCAGAAGTTTAACTAACGCTCCCCGCAAAGCTCTTCCTCCCAGCAGGGGCGGGACGGACCGCTTCCCCCGCCCCCCCCCCCCCACTTTTTTTCTTTTTTTCTTTTTTTTCTTTTTTTCTTTTGGCTTGTTCTGGTGCCACGTGGATGAACTCATCCGGCTTTGCAGTTTTCTGGGGGGTTTTGCTGGGCCTTTTCGTTTCTCTGACACAGCGGATTTCTTCGGGCTGGGTTCAGAAGAGAGTCAGAACTCACTCCCAGGCACGCAAGCAAGCTTGCTGACACACCTGGAGGGCTTGAGGTCTTGAGAAGTGAGGATGTCTTTGGAGGTTTGGGGAACAACCCCCTGGGTGCTGGGGCAGCTTCTTTTGCAGGGCGCCTCCACACTTCCCTATTCAACCTACACACACACACACACACACACACACACACACACACACACACACACACACACACACACACTCTTTAGTCTCTCTCTCTCTGTCTCTCTCTCTCTGTCTCTCTCTGTCTCTCTCTGTCTCTCTCTCTGTCTCTCTGTCTCTCTCTCTGTCTCTCTCTCTCTGTCTCTCTGTCTCTGTCTCTGTCTCTGTCTCTGTCTCTGTCTCTGTCTCTCTCTCTCTCTCTCTCTCTCTCTCTCTCTCTCTCTCTCATGGGTTGAGCAAATCCAGAGGCATGTCACTTCTCAGGACACTGGTGCTTGACCACAGGTGCTCCTCTAAAGCCCAGGGAAAAACATGACTGTCTTGTCTTGCACCCCCACAATAGATTGGTAGAAAGCTGCTGGGAGGTCAAGTGCTCCATGCATTGGACCTTTTCACAAGTCTCAGAGATGAGTCGAAGGGATTAAGACATGTTTTGTACACGGGAGTCCCATTTCCATTTCTGGCACCCGCATGGTCCTCTGAGTACCCTCTACAAGAAGCACCACGGATGTGGCCTCAGTCCTCCCAATTTGGGGACCCATTGTCTCCATATGTGTAAGCGGGGTAGTTGAAAAATGCAACCTCCTGGCAATCCCCTGGAGCTTGAAAACCTCTTGGCACTGGTGTGAACTTGGCGTTTGTCTTTATTCCAGTCTTTTTTCTTCCTCAAGGCAAATGGGGCATAAGCTCTGCAGGCCCCTTTTCACCTCAACTCGGGGAGCCCAGCACAGACGGCTTCTTATCAGGCACCCAGGCCCCAAGCCTGGCTGAGCAGATAGCCTTGAACTGCAGCTGGGCCAGGACTGCAAAGAGCTGCTCTTCTGCCCCCCACCCCCACCCCAGGGCCACTGCTCTGGCACTCACAGCCTAAATTTAGGACTGAAAGCTTCCAAAGATTAGCTAAGAAAGAGGCGAATCCAGAAGGAAAGGGTCTCCAAATTTGCCTGACAAAAGAGCTTCGAGGTGCTTGCTTAAAACCTAGCTAGCTAAAGTTTTAGCCTCTCTGATCCTGTGAGAAAAGAAGTGAGCATCCCGCCACCCAAGCCCCGCTACAAACAAATACACTTTTTAAAAAGAAACGGGAGTGGGTTTTTACCCCCCGAGTAATGTTCAGGCCTAGTGCTGCTCCTGGTCAGCAGTGCTGGGGGGCCTCCAGGACCTCTCTGGTGCTACCTTGGGGGAACCATGCAGTGCTGGAAACCCCACCATGAGCTTAATGCTCCTGCCTTTGGTGCTCTCTCCTGGGCTCTGGAGGAATCTCCAGCAATCCTGATGGAAGACTCAATTATTGGTGCTGCTCGGTCAGTTTGTTGAGCAGAGGATCTAAAACAGCTGTATATGGGCCAGAGCGATAGATAGTACAGTGGGTAGGGTGGTTGCCTTGCATGAAGGTCAACCCGAGTTCAACCCCCGGCATCCCACACGGTTTCCCCCTGAGCCTGCTAGGAGTGATTTCTGAGCCAAGAGCCAGGAGTAACCCCTGAGTGCCACCAAATGTGGCCCCAAAACCAAACAACAACAACAACAACAAAATCCACATAAAACAGCAGCGAGCCAGCTTCCTCAGGGACAAGAGTTGGAACACTGTTAAGAATGAAAGTCGGGCCCGGAGAGATAGCACAGCGACGTTTGCCTTGCAAGCAGCCGATCCAGGACCAAAGGTGGCTGGTTCGAATCCCGGTGTCCCATATGGTCCCCCGTGCCTGCCAGGAGCTATTTCTGAGCAGACAGCCAGGAGTAACCCCTGAGCACCACTGGGTGTGGCCCCCTCCCAAAAAAAAAGAATGAAACTCAAGGGGCCCGGAGAGATAGCGTGGAGGTAAGGCATTTGCCTTGCATGCAGAAGGACGGTGATTCGAATTCTGGCACCCCACATGGTCCCCCGAGCCTGCCAGGAGCGAGTTTTGAGCGTAGAGCCAGGAGTGACTCCCGAGTGCTGCCGAGTGTGACCCAAAAACCACCCCCCAAAAAAAAGAAAGAAAAGAAAAAGAATGAAATGCAAGGGCTGGAGAGATAGCAAAGCTATAGGGCCTTTGCCGTGCATGCAGCCAATCCAGGACAGAAGGTGGTTTGAATCCCAGCATCCCATATGGTCCTCTGTGCCTGCCAGGGGCGATTTCTGAGCACAGAGCCAGGAGTAATCCCTGAGTGCCGCTGGGTGTGACCCCTTCCCCCCAAAAAAGAATGAAACTCAAATATCAACAACTTTTTTTTTTTTTTTTGGTTTTTGGGTCACACCCGGCGGTGCTCAGGAGTTACTCCTGGCTGTCTGCTCAGAAATAGCTCCTGGCAGGCACGGGGGACCATATGGGACACCGGGATTCGAACCAACCACCTTTGGTCCTGGATCGGCTGCTTGCAAGGCAAACACCGCTGTGCTATCTCTCCAGGCCCCATGTATCAACAACTTTTTACTCTATATCACTGTGAATGAATAAAAAATATTTGGGGGAGCCATACCTGGCAGTGCTCAGGGCTGACTCCTGACTCTGCACTCAGGGATCACTTATGGCTGGGTGCAGGGGACCATATGGGATACTGGGCATCAAACCCAGGGCAGCAACATGCAAGGCGAGCACTTTA
Source organism: Suncus etruscus (assembly GCF_024139225.1). NCBI lineage: Eukaryota > Metazoa > Chordata > Mammalia > Eulipotyphla > Soricidae > Suncus > Suncus etruscus. The sequence continues at coordinate 14,176,403 of NC_064855.1, forward strand.
CCCACTATGCTATGGCTCTGGGTCCTCAATTTAAAAAAATAACAGCAGCGTGTTCCCTGGGGAGTCAGTTGGGCCCCTCATCTTCGCATGAAGGATATAAGGCCAGTCCCAAGTTGATTTGTTCCCCGAGGTGGGTTCCTGGGTCCTGAGCTGGAAGGACTCGTGATATTCTTTTCACCCCATTGCTTCCTCCCTCTGCTTCGTGGTCTGCCCTCTCCCCCAGCATCAGCTCACTCACAAAATCCCAGCAGGTCCCCACAAGGCCCCAAAAGCACTTAGCAGCCCTGTGGGCTGGTTCCTCTGGCTTCTTTAGCTGCTGTCTTTGTTCTTCTTCAAATCCTGGGCGTGAGCCCCATTCCACACCCCTCCTCCTTCCCCACCACCAGCTTTTTCCGTTTAACCACAGATCCATGAAGATTTGGCATCTAAGGTGGAGACACGCAACACCTGGTCTCCTCGGTCTCCTTTCCTGGGCTTGAACCTGTCTCCAGGTCCCATCTCCAGGTTCTAGGGCTGGGGTCCCCACCCAGTTTGGCTCACCCCTACTTCAGGCCTCCCACCCTATTTTGCTCACTGGAGCCGTGTCCAGTCTGAGCCAGGCCCCAAACGCTCAACAGGTATCATCTTATTTAACGACCTTGGCGACTGTCCAAAGAAACTGCTATTCTTTGCCTTTTGGGGCTACCTAGGAAACCAACACTCCCAAAAGTCACAAACCAACAGTCCCAAAAGTCACACAGGAGGGTGTGTGGGCAGCTGTGGGAGCCTCAGGAGCAATAGCCAGACCCCCCCACTGCCCTGAACCTGGGCAATCTTCTCTCAGAATCTCCAGGCTTCCTGTGGGGTTCGCTTAGAGTCCAGCAAGATAGTTTAAAGCAGTTCAAACTGCCAGCACTGTGCTAGAGAAGCAGAACTTCCCCCCTGAGCAGCCAGACTGGGGAACCCCCCAACCCCCCTCCACTCCAGCCCCATCAGATGTAGCTACTGCCAACAACCTCCTCGGCAAAAACATTTTCATCTGTTCTGCTCGCCTGTGCCAGGAAAGCATTGGCCAGTGATAGCTCTGGACAAGCCCATTAGGGTCCTGGAGCTTGGCCTTGCATGAGCTGGGCATTTTTCCTCCGTGAAATGGGGGGGGAGCACAGACTTCATGGCAGTGACCCCCAAAATAGCGTGACATTGGGTTGACCCTGTGTGAGCATTGAATACTGCTGGGTCCAGACCCCAGAAGCCTGTGAGCACTGCAGGAGGCACTCAGGGGTCTGAGCAACACCACATCCTTGGACCCTCAGCATGAGCCTGCACTTCTGGGTTTGGCCCCATATTGTGGGAAAGGCCCCTTAAGTCCCCTAAAAGCATGACAAAGGTGAGTACAAGAGCAAATTAGTTTTACAACATCATTCTTACAGCATCACTCAATTACTCGGTTACATAAATCCCAGGGTGGGGTGGGAAAGCGGATTGGAGAGGCAGCTGGCCTGGAGAAAGAGAAAGACAGAGGGAAGGAAAGGGGCCTGGGGAGGGGGTAGGGAAGAAAGGAGGGAGAAAATTAAAGGGATCTGGAGAGAGAAGGTAGGAAAGGGGCAGGAGGGAAGGGGCGAGAAAGAAAGAGTGTGTGTGTGTGTGTGTGTGTGAGAGAGAGAGAGAGAGAGAGAGAGAGAGAGAGAGAGAGAGAGAGAGAGAGAGAGAGAGCACAAACAGGCAGCAGAGCCCCACATGTCCCTGGAGGGAGGGGGTAGGTCTGTAACTTTTGGCTGCAAAAAGCAGCAGAAATAGCCACATGTTCAGATCAGCAGAAGGGGCCTCAGTTCCTGGGCGTGAACACAGTTCTCTCCTCCCTTCTAGCTATAGTCCTCCTCCTCCTCCTCCTCCTCCTCCAATCATCATCCAGAGCAGTGTGCAACCTTTGTTGTTGTCCTCATCTTGTTTTGTTTCTTGGGGGTCACATCTGGCTGTACTCAGGGCCTACTTCTGCTTTGCTCTCTGGGATCACTCCTAGCAGTGACCCGAGGATCACATGCTGTACTGGGGATCGAACCTGGTTCACATCTGTAAGGACAGCGCCCTCCCCACTGAATTCAGATGGACAGACCATCTCTCCATGCCCTGGGCAGCCTTTGGATGCCTGCAGACTGGCAAACATACAAAAAGATAAGACCAGTTTCTCAGACTGTACCAGCAGCAATAGAAGCCATGAGTTAGAAGACTCTTTGTATATTAATATTTACATACAAAAGTTTTTAATAGCACCACGACAAGATCCAGGCAAACCAAGAGTACCAGGTGCAGACCTGTACCACTAACATTTTCCACAGACCCACATGATAGCCCTGCCTTGCTCCCACCTATCAGACCAAGGACAGGTGGTGCAAAGAGCTGTGCTCAAGGCTGGGGGGGGGCGGGGGAGGAGGGAGATGGGATGCACTGGTGGTGGGAAGGTTGCACTGGTGAAAGGGGTATTCTTTTTTTGGGGGGGTCCACACCTGGCAGCACTCGGGGGTTACTCCTGGCTCTATGCTCAGAAATCACCCCTGGCAGGCTCAGGGGACCATATGAAATGCCGAGATTCAAACCACCATCCTTTTGCATGCTATCTTTATGCTATCTCTCCGGCCCTAGGGGTGTTCTTTTTTATGACTGAAACCCAACTACAAACGTGTTTTTTGTTTTTGGGCCACACCCGGCAGTGCTCAGGGGTTACTCCTGGATGTCTGCTCAGAAATAGCTCCTGGCAGGCACGGGGGACCATATGGGACACCGGGATTTGAACCAACCACCTTTGGTCCTGGATCGGCTTCTTGCAAGGCAAACGCCGCTGTGCTATCTCTCCGGGCCCTTAAAGACTTTTTTTTTTAAAGGGCTGCGTTTAGGGCAGCACTAGAGATGGAAGCAGCAAAGCTGAATCCAGGGGAAGCACCAGCAAGATAGGCATTTAAAAGCTCAATGTGTTGGGTCTGGAGCAGTAGCACAGTGGTAGGGCATTTGCCTTGCACACGCTGACCTAGGACGAACCTCGGTTCAATCCCCCGACGTCCCATATCGTCCCCCAAGCCAGGCGCAATTTATTCATTTATTTATTTATTTTTGGTTTTTGGGTCACACCTGGCAGCGCTCAGGGGTTACTCCTGACCCTACGCTCAGAAATCGCTCCTGGCAGGCTCAGGGGACCATATGGGATGCTGGGATTTGAACCACCATCCTTCTGCAGCTAAGGCAAACACCCTACCGCTGTGCTATCTCTCTGGCCCCAAGCCAGGAGCGATTTCTGAGTGCATAGCCAGGAGTAACCCCTGAGCATCACTGGGTGTGACTCAAAAACCAAAAAATAATATAATAGAAGCTCAATGTGGGAACTAGAGAGATAGTACAATGGGCCCTGCAAACCCAGTGTCCCCAGGTCCCAGGACTACCAACATGCACAGGTTGCACAGGTTACCTTGCAGGGGTCCCTTGCAGACCTACAGCATCTTTAGCACTTCCAGGAGTGACTCCTGAGTGCAGAACCAGGAGTAAGCCTGAACACAGTTGAATTGAATGTGCCCCCCCCCCACCAAAAAAAAAACAATATTTAGTGCATGGGCCTGAGAGATAGTTCAAAGGGCTGAGTGTAGCTTGGCTCAGCACTGCACAATCCCCCCCAGCATTGCTAAAAGTGGCCCCTGAGTATAGAGCCTCAAGGACTGCCAGGTGTTGCCCAATCTTTCCCCCAGATAACTTTTTTGCTTATTTGGTTTTGGGCCACAGCCAGCAGTGCTCAGAGGTTATTCCTGGCTCTGCATTCAGAAATCGCTCTTGGCAGGCTGGGAGACCATATGGGATGCTGAGAATCAAACCTGGGTCCATCCCGGTTGGCTGTGTACTATTCCTCATATAACATTTCAAAAGAATGAAAAGTGAGTATGTAAAAGCAAATTGTGGGAACCTGGAGAATGACAGGAAATGCAAACCTAGGCCCAGGGACTCAGACACAGGAAAGTTCTGGAAGACTCAGGATGTTTCAAGGGTGGGTCTATGGCACCAGGTTAAGACGCAGGCCTTGCATGTGTCCTGCCCAAATTCCATCCCTGGCACTGCAAGGCCTCCTGAACATCACTGGGTCCAGCCCTGAGGCCTGTGAATATTGCAAGAGGTGCTCAGGGGTCTGAGCAACAACATATCCCTGGACCCTCAGCATGATCCGGCACTTCTGGGTTTGGTCCCACATTGTGGGAAAAAGCCCCTTAAGTCTCCTCAAAACATGACAAAGGTGAATCAGGATTTATCAGCAGAGACAAAGTGCCAGTAGGAGGGGCAGTTGGCACCCAGGTGGCAGTTGAGCTCTCCAGAAACTTTACCTAGAGTTCCTGGGTATGCTAAGAGTGGAGACCTGTGGGGCATGGAGTGGGCATGAGTCTGGGGCCCAACCAGGCCCTGAGGGCAGTGTGAGGTGCCAGCAGGCTTGGCTCTGCTCCCCTTAGAAGCCAGGAGCAACCTAATGGTTGATGGGCAAGGCAGGCCTAGAGCATGTGCTTAACAGGATCCCTTGGGACTGGACTGCAGTGGCCTCATGAGAGAAGCTGGGATGCTGGTGGCTGGGAGCATGTTGGTAGTCCTGGGATCTGGGAATGCTGACTTTGTAGGGCCAGGGAGTGGAAATGTTCTGTGGGAGTTTCCACGTTCCATCTCTGGACTTGAGAGGCCAGGGCGAAGGCCACATTCTTGACCCAGGCTTGGACACTGGATGGTCTCCCAGAGTGAGCTTGAGAAACAGCAGTTCACTTTTGGGGTACTGTGGGATTAACCAGATCCCATCCTACTCAGTATTTGTCTTGTTACTCATTGATTGGAAACATATTTTTTAGCTTGTTTGTTTTTGGTTTTGGGTCACATCTGATGGCACTCAGAGGTGACTCCTGGCTCTTATCTCAGAAATCAATTCTGGCAGTCTAGGGGGACCATATGGAATGCCGGGAATAGAACCGGAGTGTGTCCGGTGTAGGCCGCATGCAAGGCCAACACCCTACCGCTGTGCAATCGTTCTGGCTCTGGAAACATCTTTGAATGTAGTACCTTGGATTGGTGTTTAGAACACCTAATTCACCAATAAATACGCTGGATGGTAGGAAAATGCTCTCTTGCATTTCCAGTCTTCCCACTGAGCTTCCTGCTTATTAGGAGCTGAAGGGTTACATGTTGGAATTCCTGGACCATTTCTCCCTCTTTAATGTGTGTGTGTGTGTGTGTGTGTTTGTGTGTGTGTGTGTGTGTGTTAGTGTTCCTACATTGATGTTTGCTTTCAGACCCCCGTCTATCCAGTATCCTGGCTTTGGAACCCAAGGCCTAGTTCTAGCAGGGAACCTCTGCCTTCTGCTGGAATGATTTCACTGCATTGGTGTTGGCACTAGGAGGCCAACTCTGGTGGCAGTGTCAGGGGGCAGCATGGCCTTCTGATGCCAGGAAGGCTTCACTGAACTCCACACCAGCCCCCTGAGACACTTCTTGGTGGGGACATGGGGGTCTGTGAGGGCAGGGGCATTGGGAGATAGGGCTCGTCTTTGTTTCCATGTCAAACCTTTTCCAGCACTCAGTGCACAGATCAACTCAGCACAAGGAAGGAAGACACCACCAAAATTCGTGAAAATTTTCCTGGATTTTTTTTTATCATGTGACTTGAAAGCCTTGACACACACACAACCCATGCCTGCTGATGCCTGTTTCAGAAATTGTACCTGACAGAGTGCTCCAGAGTGAGAACCCGGAGGGGCCCCCAGTGACCCCCCTCGCCAGCACCTGCATCTCTGAGTGCTGTTCTAGTCTGGTTCCTACAAAGCCTACAGCACCCCGAGGGAAGACAGGGAGCTGGCAGGGCTGCTCCCCTGTGCTGATAAAGGCATTTCAGGGGTGACTGTTCTGGCCTCTGTGCAGTCCTGCAGAAACAGATCAGCAAACAATACACTGGATTTTCAGCTCAGCTTTTGACGGCTCTTCCAGGATGAAGGTGCATGTCACAGCTTGAGAGGACAAGAGTCCTGACTTTTCCTAGTGAGCCAAGTGTGAGTAGGCTGGGCCGGGATGGAGCCATTTCTGACCAGCCACCTACTTTTCCTGTCACGCCAGGATAGGGGGTGTCAGGAGGGGGGTACAGTTCTGTTTCTCTCTCTACTATCGGGCTGATGGTATCACCCAGGCTTACAGAGGCGCCTGCAAGGGCCTGGTGGGACTTATCCAGAAAGGGAGGTGCAGCAGCCAGCTGGGCCACACACATTGTGTTCCTTACAGAATAGAAAAGGGACACCCCCTCTTCTCGACCTGGGATCTCAGCTACCTTACCACTTATCATGACACTTTGAGGGTGAGGACGAAATCACTAGTTTTCAGAGCTACTCTGGGCGGTGCTCAGAGCACTATGTGGCCGCCCGGAATGGAACCTAGAGCTCCTGTTTGCAGAACAAGCGCTTTAGACCTTTGAGCTTTGGCCCTGGCCCTGGCGTGACATTTTTGTTTTCCTTTTTTGTTTGCTTTGCTTTGTTTTCTTTCATTTTATTTTGGTTTTGAGTCACATCTGGCTGTGCTCAGGACATACTCCTGGTTCTGTGTTTAGGAGTCTCTCCTGGCAGTGCTTAGGGGACCATATATGGTGTCAGGTATTGAACTCAGATCAGTCACGTGCAAGACAAGTGCCCTTATCGCTATGTCAGAGCTTCAGTTCAGGACCAACCAACAGTTGATTGGTTTTGTTGTTGTTGTTTCAGTTTTGGGGTCATACTTGGAGATGCTCAGGGATTATTCCTAGTTTTGTGCTTAAAAATTACTCCTGGGGCCGGGCGGTGGCGCTGGAGGTAAGGTGCCTGCCTTACCTGCGCTAGCCTAGGAGACGGACCGCGGTTCGATCCCCCGGCGTCCCATATGGTCCCCCAAGCCAGGAGCGACTTCTGAGCGCATAGCCAGGAGTAACCCCTGAGCGTTACCGGGTGTGGCCCAAAAACCAAAAAAAAAAAAAAAAAAAAAAAAAATTACTCCTGGCAGATTTAGGGACCACATAGGATGTCAGGGATCGGAACCTGGGTCAGCCACGAGCAAGGCAAATGTCATCCCTGCTGCACTATGGCTCTAACTGACCAAACAGTTTTCTTTTGTTTGTTTGTTTGTTTGTTTTGGGAGATTTCGGTCACACCGGTAGTGCTCAGGGGTTACTCCTGGCTCTGCGCTCAGAAATCACACCTGGCAAGTACAGGAGACCATATGGGATGCTGGGAATTGAACCAGAGTCCATCATGGATTGGTCCAGTGCAAGGCAAGCGCCCCTACCTCTGTGCTATCTCTCAGGTCCCTGACCAAACAGTTTTTAAGAGACTTTGAGATCAGTTTGAATTTCACTAACATTTAAACAGAAAGACCAGGATACCCCATATATCTCTTAACCTTGAACACTCGGCCTCCAACGTCCTGTTACAGTCCTCATGTCAATACTGACACCTTTATTATCCAGAGTTCACCTCAGTGTGCTCACTACATCAGTCTCTGGCTTTAGACCCAGACAGAGCTGCTGGCCGAAGCCCTCCTGTGAGACACCACTGGCTGCAGAAGGCTGAGGCCAAGAGGAGAAATCATTTCTGTGTGCTTGTATCTGCAGGTAACATCAGTCACTTCCACTGATTTCTCATAGATTCCCAAAGACCCTTTTGGGGGAGAGACTATTGTGATAACCACTTTGCACACGAGCAAAGATAATGAGTATATTGATTCCTGGATTTAAAAAATGATGGCTCTTTTTTGGGGGGGAAGGGACACACCCAGCAGTGCTCAGAGCTCTCACTCTCGGTGCTGCACTCAGGGAGCACTACTGGAGAGTTCCAGGACCATATGGGGTGCCGAGGATCAAACCAGAGTGCAAGGCATGTCGGCAAGCACCCTTATGCTTGTGACAGCACTCCACTGTCCTATCCCTCTAGCTCCAAGACTGGCTCATTTTCTACATTTCCTATTTGGAATTTTAAATAGCTTTGCCCAAAGAACCCCCCTCAAAATAACAGCAACAACAACAACAACAACAAAAAAAACTTATTGTAAACATCACCATGAGTTACTAAAGGAACCTGGACCTGGCCTCATTTTTTTGATTATTACTCTGTCTCTGGGCAGTAGGAACCATTTTTCTGTTACTGAGTGAGAAAATCCAGACTGGAGAGATGCATGGATGTCCCCACTTCATACCAGAAAGGCGCAAACTCAGAACCAACCCAGTCAAATGCCCCTTGTCCCTTTCTCTTTCCTGCACAGATTTTGAGGGGTTGGTGAGAGGGGTTCTTAGTGATGCCCAGGAACATAGGAGTTTCTTCAAAACTTTCCTGGGCCTGGGCACCTGATGGTTCCATGTTCAGGGACTCCACAGCTCCAGGAAGCTGGAGATATCATTGGGTGTTGGAATCCAAATTGGGGGCTTACACAGTAGGATGTACCCCCACCACTTTGCACTTTCTCCCTAATTCTCCTTTGTTTAAACTCAAAACACTTTTTCTGTCTCCTCCTAGCAATTGGGGGAGTGAAAGTTCTCAGAATTTGTGGGTGCCTGGCCCCTTAATCACTGCTCTTTCCACAGACCTTCCTCTTTCCTTTGCCAAGTGGCTGCCTCTTAGCTGGTACTTCAAAGCCGAGGGTAGCTCAGAGGGGTCTTCAGAGGCCAGTGGTTCTGAAAGCGGCTGACAAAGGTTTGTGTGTATCAGTAATTTTCTGGAAATAGAATCTTCAGGACCCCTAAATCCCTCCCTCAAAACTGAGGGATGTGGGTTTCTTCTATGTGAACTGGAACTGACCTATGAACTCAGAAACAACTTGTATGTGCAGCAGGGAAAGACCACCCTGACCTCAGAGGGAGGGGAGAAAGGGAGTGAAAGCCCAGACTCCCCCAAGAGGGACATCCTAGGGACATGGATCATCCATGAACACGACAGAAACCACCCCCATCCTGGATCCCACCAACCATCATCTATTGTCTCCTGGATCCTACCAATCAGTGTTTATTGCCTCCTGGATTCCCATTTATTGTCTCCTAGATCCCACCAGAGTTTGTTTTTCTACTGTATAACTGGCTTAGATCTTTGTCCTTTAAAGTTCAATTATAGAACACCCAGGTTAGAATACTGGGGTGCAGGTCAAAAACAGGTCAAGCCAGAATTGGTAGCTCAGTGGTAGGACACTTGCCTACATGTGTGAGACCCTGGGTACTTTCCACCCACACACCCACACAATCACTTGCTGTGGCATTGCTAGAGGCTATGCATGTTTGTTTGGGGGGGGGCACACCCAATAGTACTCAGAGCTTATTCTTGACCCTGCTCAGGGATCATGCCTGGTGATATTGGGGGACTATGTGAGATGCCAGAGATAGAACCCACATCTGCTAAGTGCAGTGCCTTTTCCACTGTATTATCTCTCTGGTGCCCAAATCTCCATTTAAGTCAGACCCCTGGATTCCTGAGACAAGTTGGAACTCCTGGGGCCAGAGAGATAGCATGGAGGTAGTGCATTTGCCTTGCATGCAGAAGGACGGTGGTTCAAATCTGGCATTCCATATGGTGCCCCGAGCCTGCCAGGAGCAATTTCTGAGCATAGAGTCAGGATTAACCCCTGAGCACTGCTGAGTGTGACCCAAAACCCAAAACCAAACCAAAACAAACAAACAAAAGTTGGGGCTCCTTTTGGAGACAGTGCCAGTGTTTCAGACCCCAATGGACATCGGGGTGCAGCTTGGCAGTGTCTTCAGGGGAGGCAGTAGGACGATGTAGTCCCAACCCTTTTATAGGGGATTAGGTCCCTACCCCTCCCTCTGCCTGCCCTGCTCCCAAGTTGGGGCCCAGGAAGGAGGAGAAGAGTAGGGAGGAGCTGCTGCTGGGGATGTGTGCAATCTGAGATGGATTGTGAACCCCAAGGGCAGAGACACTGTGGCAGTCTGCACGCTCCTTCTTCGCAATCAGGCAAAGCTCTGATGGTGCCAATTATCCTCAGCAAGGCTTCCTTGAGTCGCCTGGGCCTGTCCTGCAACTCTGCTAATGATTCCCCCATCCCCAATGAGGGAAGGAGAGGTTTGGGGAGATTCAGAGATGCAGAATGGTCTCTTCCACAAGAAGACCTAGACTGCTGGGGACTGGAAAAGGAGACCCAAAAGGTTAGGGCTGGCTAACATTGCTCTGCTTTTAGGACAGGGCCAGAGACCAGCATTCCCCCCACACCCCATGGCCCCTGAACTCCTGGACTGAGGAGCCCAGAGACTTTCTGCTTGATGGTTAGCTCGAGGGGCAGGTTATGTCCAGGAGAACCACACCTGCCCATCTGCTGTGAGTCCTACCCATGCTCCAGGGTCCACCCTGGGCCTCACTCCAACTTCTGGCCCCAGCCACACCCCTGGCGCAGGCCCACAGAGAGGCGTGGAACATAGCAGAACACACCTTGCTGATGTGACCCTTGCTCCCAGCAGGGTCATGGACCCGATCATGGACTTCCTGTTCCCGGAAGGGTGAGGCAACAAGGCATGGGAGGTCAGGGCCTCCAGAGCAGTGGACTGCGGTGCCCTCCTGGTACCCAGCTCCCTGGCATCCCAAGATGCTCTTGTCTCCTAGGAGGGCAGTAGGGGCTCATCACCTCTCTCTGCCTCCTGAAACTGTCTGCACTAGACTCTAATTTCTAGGACTTGTTGGGTCTCTAGTCATTCAAAGATACTGCTCAGCCTCCCTGCAACAAAGTTTGGTCTTGTTTCAGCTGGGGTAGAGGGGGTAGCTCTGAGATGGGGAGAAGGGAGGGAGGGACATGAGCAGAGGCTTGCTGAGATGCAGAACTTTGTTTCTTCAAGGGAAAAAGGGTTCAGGGTAGAATCATTCCCATCTGCTGTCCATGTGCAGAATGAAAGCCGTGCTGGTGTCCTGGGTTCCCCCAGACACAGTGGGGATGCCCAAAGAACAAAAAGAGTTGCCTGTGAGGGTTTTGGGGAAGGTGAAAGAAAGGCTAAACCTGGGCCATGTCTGTGGGTGTTCATTGTAGTCAGCCCACAGCCAAGCACCAAACACAGGACCTAGGAACCAGCAGTGACTGCAGGACAATGGAGGTTTCCAGCCTCCCTCCCCTGCTCCCCCTCCTCTCTCCAGCCTTGTCTCCCACCCCTACCCTCCCTGCCAAGGCCACATCTGGATCCAACTAAGGAACAACCAGCTTTCTGTGCAGGCCTCGCCTCCCTCTAGCTGGGAAATCGTTCTCACAGGGCGGGGGAGGGGAGTGGGACCTCAGGGATGGGATCTTTCCCCCACAAACCTCCGCGCTGCATTCTTTTCTTCTGTCATGGCCATGGCTCTGGGTCCACCCCGAACTTTGGGCTGGGGCTGGAATCTCCAGAGCCTGGGTAGAGGTAGCATGGCTCACCCTCCACCTAGTCCATTCCTGACCCTCCACCCAAGCCCGGAGAACTGGGTGGCTGGTCCCACCAGTGACCTGCAGTTGTTGGATGCCAGATTCTGGGAAAAGGGAGCATTTGTCCAGGGACAGCACAGAAGCCAGCAAAGACCCCAGCAAAGAGGGAGAGGGTGTAGTGAATGAATGCTCTCCCCTCCACTTCCCATCCCCCTTGAATGGGGTGAAGCAAGCCATAGGAAGGACTGGAAAGGGCCAGGAGCAGGATTGGGCGGGGCAAGTACAGGGTGGGCGGAGCCACCGATCTGGCAGGGCTACAAAGAGGGTCGGAAAAGAGGGGGGCATCGACTACAGGTGGGAGGGGTGGGGCCAAGCAGACTCTGGGCTGCACATGTGCTAAGGCCCCAGTTGCATCTTCTAGGCCTGGCTGATCCTCCCCTGCCTTTACTTTTTCCTTATTTTTTGGGATTGGGACAACACTCAGAAATGCTCGGAGGTGGGGGGAGAATGGATAGCAAGCTAAGCCCTGAAACCTCTCCAGCTGGTCCTCTGTGCTTCCAGCAAATTCTGGGCTTTGGCTTGAAGCTGGAGGGAGCCTGGTGAAATTTCTGGGGACTTGGAAGGTGACTGGCTGTTCCCAGGAGGCTTAGAGGACAGGACCCTCCATGGAAGGACCCACTCAGCTTGTTGAGGACTGCATCCTAACCCTGATCATGGTTTTGGGGAGTGTCCTGGGATAGGGCCTCTCCTGGCGGCCTCCCTTTCCAGCCCCTGGAGTCCTCAGAGAATTTCTGGTGTTCAGAGCCCAAGGAAGAGTCAGGGAGGTCTTAGGGACCAACCTCTCCTTGGCCAGAGTAGCCAGGTACTTTGGGGGCACAAACTCTCTAGAGCTTTGGGGTTTCCCGGGCCATGCTGGGGTTGAAGGAGACTGATATGGAGAAGGGCTAGAATAAAAGAAATACCCCCTCTTTGCTGTGGGTGTCTTCACCATCCCTGTGAACAGGGCTGCAATCCAGAACTTTCCACTGGCTCTCTAACCCTTCACTGCCTTCACCTCCAAGGGGCAAAGGTGGACAAGGAACAGCCCCAGCATGGCCACTGAGGACAGAAGGGGGACCCCACCACCAAGATGGGCTGTGCAAGTCTTTTCTCCCAGCTCTCAGGTCTTGGATGGTCCAGCCAGAGCTCAGGTCTCCTTCCCAGGCCTTCATAGCAGGTGTGTGCAGGCCTCCAGGTCTTGCCACACCCCTTCTCCCACTGCAGATGTTGGGGCTCATGGGGGCCAAAGCCTGCTTGACCATGCAAGGCTCTGCCAGTGTAATGCCAGCTGCTTTGGGGGGCTCCCTCACTCCTCACCCCGCATCCAGGGCTGAGATACCCCTGCAGAGTTGCTCGATTGTGGGGACGCAAGGAGGTGGTGTGTGTCTTGAATTGGTGAACTTGACCGCTTGCCCGGCAGGGGCTCTGGTTCCTGAGCTCTTGCTCTACCACTAGGAAACTCTATTTTAATTTGAGAAATGTTGGTGAAGATGACAGGGAGATCAGGGCCAGGATTTGCCACTAACCACAGCCCTGAAGTTACTTCTGCTCCCTACAACAAAGGTGAGGGGAGGAGGTAAGGCATGGCAGGACTTGTCCAAAGCCGTATGTCTCAGTATGTCTGGCTAACCAAAACCAGAACCTCTCATTTATGATCATTCAATGGGCCATTAGGGTCCCACTGAATTTGCTTCTCTTTTGGAAACTGGGTTTGGGGTGGGAGGGACTGGAGATTGTTGGTGGGACACAAACCTCCTTCAGGACAGAAGTGGCACTGCCTTAGGTGCCTGCCGTGGTGTGATGGATCCTGGGCAGTCTTCACTTGCAGGGCCAGGGAAGCTTGATAGGGTTCCCTGCACCCCACTTTATGCCCAATATCTCTGCAGGGTATCCCAGATCCCCCATGGGCCTAGCAATGTAGAATGTGGTATCACTGGTTGCAGCATTAAAGAAGGCGTATCCAGACAGCTGGAGCTCTGTCTTACTTTCGCTTTATTTGTTTTGTTTTGTTTTGGGGCCACCCAGCAGTGCTCAGAGGTTACTCCTGGCTCTGCACTCAGAATTCATTTTCTGGCGGGTCCTCAGGACTATATGGGCTGCTGGGGATAGAACCTAGGTCAGTCGCTTGCAAAGAAAACACCCTTCCTTCTGTGCTATTGCCCCTCTGTCTTACTTTTCTATGGGGTCACACCCGGTGGGGCGGGGAGGCTGCAAGCAATGCCAGAGATCAAACCCGGGATGGAGTGTACTATGCAAAGAAGGAAAGTGGAGGAGACTCAAGCTTGGCCTGGGAAGCTGTAATGCAGAGGAGCCCGCTGACAGGAGGCATGTGAAAACCCAACAGGGACCACACAGGGTGCGGGGCAGCCATGGATGACCTCAGGCTGACCACAGGCCCTGGGATGTGAATGTGGTACTGGGCATGTTGTATGGTGACAGTATCATGTGTATGAATGTGGTTCTATTAGTATGAGTGTATTGTGGTTGGTATTGTACATAAGTGTGAATGTGGTGACAAAATGTATGTGATAACAGTGTGTGTGAGGGGGCTAGAGAGATAGCATGGAGGTAGGGTGTTTGGCCTGCATGCTGAAGGACGGTGGTTCGAATCCCGGTATCCCATATGGTCCCCCGAGTCTGTCAGAAGTAATTTCTGAGCGTAGAGCCAGGAGTAACTCCAGAGCGCTGCCGGGTATGACCCCAAAATGAAAATAAATAAACCAAAAAATAAAACAAAACAGTGTGTGTGTGATAGTATGCATATGTACATGTAAATATAGTGATGACGGGCCCGGAGAGATAGCACAGCGACGTTTGCCTTGCAAGCAGCTGATCCAGGACCAAAGGTGGTTGGTTCGAATCCTGGTGTCCCATATGGTCCCCCATGCCTGCAAGGAGCTATTTCTGAGCAGACAGCCAGGAGTAACCCCTGAGCACCGCCGGGTGTGGCCCAAAAAACAAACAAACAAACAAACAAAAATATATAGTGATCAGTATGTGTGTGTGGGGTGATGTGACGGTGTGTTTGGGTACTAGGTGTGTGGTGTGGGTGCAGAGGAGACGTGGCCAGGGTGCTTGTGACTGTTTGGGGTGAAGGTTTGGGGGTGCAATGCCTTCTCTCACCAAGAGAGAGTAGAGGATGCTGCTTCCCCCTTCAGAGAGGAGTAGGGAGAGTCCAAGCAAACCTGACTCCCCATTGAATGCTCTCAAAATGGACCTTTCTATGGCTAGCTCAGACCTTTCTATAGCTAGTCTCCTCTTTGCTGGCTTGTGGGAACTGTCTTGCCCCTCCATCTTGCCCTTCGTCTTGCCCCTCTGGCTCTGCTCTGATGTACGACCCCACCCATCCAGGCTGACTGCAGGCCAGACATCAGGATATTAACTTCCTTTGGAAAAATCTGGGGGGTCTGTTTACAGTGGCAGCACATCTGGGCCGGGTTAGCGTGGCCGGCTGGAAACTCCGGAGCTGGAGTTGGAGCCTCAGCTGCTGCTTTTCTGCCCTTGTGAGGTTCTTGGGTGAACCCAAGGGCAGGCCCCTCAGCCTCTGTGTGCCAGCTCATGCGACATCTGGGCGCCCCCCCCCCCCACACGCAGGCCAGTGCATGCTGACTCACACGCCCACTCGTGGAAGGCTTGACTCATCTCCAGTCGCTTCTGAATCCCACCAGGCAAGGGGCACCCCCTCATATCACACCCTGGTGAGCTGTACCCCAATAGCCAGACCTCCCCAGCTGCACCCTGGGCCCGGCCATACCCTGCCCCATGCAGGCCCCTGGACACCTCACTCGATAGTGCTCTCTGCCTCTGGTAAGGGAGGCGAGACATTCTGGGAACGTTTTGTACTCTGTGGTTTCTCTGGAGCTGATTGGGCTGGGACAGGCCCCTCACCTCGGGGCCATCTGGTGTTTGGGGGGAGCCGCTGACAGGGGGCCAAGGAGGCCCCAGTCATGCAAGGGTTAAGTGGGGATGCAGCTGGTTCTTGGGAGCTGAGGAGGCCCTGAGACAGGCCTAAAGGGTGGCTGTAAGACCAGCTGCTTCCAGAGTCTTCCCCAAAACAGGCTGGCTCCAGTGAGTTGAGAAGTGAGGTCCCAGGCTGGGTGCCTCCTCTGATTCTCCGTCTTTGCTTCCTTCCTGCCTCACCTGGTTCCTTGGGACTCTGGGTGGTCCTTCTGAAGACCCACCCCCCTTTCCATGCCTACAACCCACATCTCCCTCAGATGCCTGACCCTCTCCTTTACAATGTCCAGGACACTCCATGTTGCTCTCTAGCCAGAGGGGCCCTGGCCAAGGAAGAGCAAAGAATGAGGTGGGTGTAGAAATGGAAGGAAGCTCAAGGTAGGGGAAGGATAGGGGCAGCTACGGGACCCCCAGTGAACATTGATGCTGGGTAGGTATGGAGGGGCCAAGAATGAGCCCCCAACCCCACATCCTTGGCTACTTACCCCCTTTTAGTCTCCACCTGGCTCACATGGAAATAAGACCTATAAACCTGGCCTGTCCAACAAGGAAGCCCAAGTTTCTGCTCTTCTCCAGCTTGGCCAGAATTTTCAGGGGTTCAGGGAAGAGGCCCAGCCTAGCTCCTTCCAGCCTCTCTTTACGCAGGATTCCTGCCTCTCTCTCTCTCTCTCTCTCTCTCTCTCTCTCTCTCTCTCTCTCTCTCTCTCTCTCTCTCTCTCTCGGTCTCCAGGAATCTCTGGGGCTCTCCCCAGCTCCTGACTGTCCGTTGGCCTGGAGTCTACTGTACATGCGCCCACACTGGCCTGCCCCTGACACCCAGCCCTTCACTGTGGTCCAGCCTGGAATGTTCTAGTTCTGTGCCCTCTGCCCTCTGGAGCATCCAGGGCTACTTCATCTAATTTTGCAAGATGGGACTTTCTTAATGACTCTGTACCAGTCTCTTCAATACAAACAGGGGCGTGCCCTGCACCCTACTGTAAGTGGGTGTCTGAGCAGGAGAACTTCCCCTCTGCCTTCAACAGCCCTTGGACCCTCCAACAATCTCTGGGCCCAAACAAGTGGGTTGACCCTGGGACCGGAGAGATAGCATGGAGGTAAGGCGTTTGCCTTGCATGCAGAAAGTCTATGGTTCGAATCCCGGCATCCCATATGGTCCCCTGAGCCTGCCAGGAGTGATTTCTAAGCATAGAGCCAGGAGTAACCTCTGAGTGCTGCCAGGTGTGATCCAAAAACCAAAAAAAACAACCAAGTGGGTTGACCCTGTGCCCAAGCTCAGCCTCTTTCCTGATCAAAGTACAGGGTTTTTGATTAACCCAAATACCCACGCCCTGTGGCCCTTGGCCCAGTGAGGGGAAGGAGAAAAGGGAAGCATAAAGGCAGGCAAAAGGGAGAGGCAAAAATTCAGGGGGTGGGAGGCAGAGCCTGCTGAGGCTGAGCAAAGGCCTCCTTTAGCTTTTCTCCAGCTTGGGCACTACTGCCTCTGCTGCCCACATCTGCCCTCCAAGACACCCAAGGAGGCCAGGCTCCTCTGGGATGAAAGCTTGGTGGCCCCAAGCCAGC
Source organism: Suncus etruscus (assembly GCF_024139225.1). Lineage (NCBI taxonomy): Eukaryota > Metazoa > Chordata > Mammalia > Eulipotyphla > Soricidae > Suncus > Suncus etruscus. The sequence goes on from NC_064855.1 coordinate 14,193,335, forward strand.
TCCTGTTGGAGTGAAGCCAGGTACTCCTGGTTCTGAGGGGCCTGAAGCTTGAGGGCTCCCATGGCCTCAAGATGGGAGAATTCTGAGAATTCTGTGTGAGATTCAGGGGCCCAGGGTGGAGGGATCACAGTGCTCTCAAAAGTCTCCCAGAAGTGCTCATATCTGGGGCTGGCCTGCCCCCCACTCTGCCCACCTCTGACCTTCAGTGCCCCTCTGAACTGACTTTAAAGAAGGCTTTCATGGAGCCTGTGAAAATAGCATAGCGGGATAGCACTTGTTATCCCATATGGTTTGCATCCCATACGATTCCAAAGCAGTGGCAGAGCGGCTGACTTAGAAAGGACCTCAGTTCGATCCCCCAGCATCCCATATGGTCCCCCAAGCCAGGAGCGATTTCTGAGTGCAGAGCCAGGAATAATCCCTGAGCATCAGCAGGTGTGGTCCCAAAACAAAATAAAACAAAAACAAAAGAACCAGCAGGAATGATTCCTGAGCACAGAGCCAAGAGTAACCCCTGAACATCGCCGGGGATGGGCCCAAAACAGCAACAACAAAAATAAATTCAAAACAATTTTGAAAAAAGGCTTTCAGGGTCCTGAGCTAGCCCAGCCATCCAATCAGAACTTTCCTCCCTGCCCCCTAGGAGTTGCAGAATGTCACCCGCCCCCAGCTGCCCCCTCACAACCTCTGGGAAGCTGCCTGTCCTTCCCAGCCCTGTGAAAGGCCAGTCCTTAGCAGCCAGTGGCCAGCCCAGAGAGCACTGGAAAGAAGTGGCCCATTGTGCACAACAGGTCCTGGGGGCTGAGTGAATTTTTTGCGTATTTGGCGAGTTTTGCTTTTTTATAATGAGCTGCACAGAGGGAGGCCAAGGGCAGGGTTTGAGAGCTGGGAAAGGAGCAGTGGGGGGTGTTGAGAACAAGTGGGAACCTGGGACAGGGAGAACTGGGGAGAAGGAAGGAAGGAAGGAAGGAAGGAAGGAAGGAAGGAAGGAAGGAAGGAAGGAAGGAAGGAAGGAAGGAAGGAAGGAAGGAAGGAAGGAAGGAAGGAAGGAAGGAAGGAAGGAAGGAAAGGAGGGCCTCCTGGGTCCCCACTGATGGGACAGGCTGCTCCTCTGGGGAAGTTGGAGGGTCCCAGATGAGAAAAAAGGTCCTTCCTCTGCCAAGGGCAGGGCTTGAGAGCTGGGAAAGGAGCAGTGGGGGGTGTTGAGAACAAGTGGGAACCTGGGACAGGGAGAACTGGGGAGAAGGAAGGAAGGAAGGAAGGAAGGAAGGAAGGAAGGAAGGAAGGAAGGAAGGAAGGAAGGAAGGAAGGAAGGAAGGAAGGAAGGAAGGAAGGAAGGAAAGGAGGGCCTCCTGGGTCCTCACTGATGGGACAGGCTGCTCCTCTGGGGAAGTTGGAGGGTCCCAGATGAGAAAAAAGGTCCTTCCTCTTGGTACCTGCCCAAGTGAGGTGCCCTGGGCTTTGGATAGCGGGTTGGGATCATGCTGACAGTGCTCGGGGGCCATGTAGTACTGGAGTTTAAAAGCCACCAAGAGGCGCTCTGGGCTCTCATGGGCCTCAGAAACCTTTCCTGGACATTTGAGGAGCAGATAGGGCACTAAGATGCCTTCCTTCCACTCCATGCCCTGTGTTTGCCCACTGTAGACCCTTGCCTCTGGGCTTATTTGTTTGCCTTTTTTTTTTTTTTTCTTATTTTGTTTCAGGGCCAACCCAGCGGTGCTCAGGGTTGACTCCTGGCTCTGCATTCAGGCATCACTTCTGGCAAGGTTGGGGGACAGTATGGGTGCTAGGGATGAAACCTAGATGCATGCAAAGATGCATGCCCTCCCCACTGGCCTTGGAAAGGTGATACCTGGCCCCATGCTGGGCACCACTGAGTGATGGCCCTGGCATCCCATAAACATGGGGCTTCAAGTCTCCACAAACAAGTTTGCAGCATCTACTACTATTCCCCTGTGCTTGCTTCCTGGGGCTTTGGCCTGGGGGAGGGACACAGAGGATATATATAATAGCTCAGCACTGACCCCATCTGGTGACAGAGCAAAGTGCAGGGGACCAGTGGGGAGGTTCCTTGGCAAGGAGCACATCTCTGAGAGCATCCTGAAGAAGGTGGGACAAGACAGGAGCTCATGGAGTGGTTCAACACTCATTCGAAAAGTTTTTGGCTGTCATTCTTTCCCCATGTGAGAGGTCCTTGACTGGGGTAGAAGGGAAGCCAGAACTCGTTTATTAAACTGTTTAAAAAACAAAGTCCTGTGGGCTGGGCATGTGTGATCAGGGATTCAGTGATGTTTAGATCTAATGCTGCCTTCCTGCTGACAAGGGGTGGTCTGGGGGTGTTGGGACTTGCAGGTTCCTCCTACCTACAGTTGGGGTGGCTGACTCCAGGGAGATAGAGGCGCTCCCACACTTCCTGGTCCCAAGTGCCAGCAGGAGGAATGGGGAGCAGATACCTTCAGTTTCTGGAGGTGCCTTCCTCCAGGCACCATCTTTTTTGGGACCCCGCCTGTCAGGAGCAATTTCTCCTGAGCTTAGTCAGGAGAAAACCCTAAGCACTGTCACTGGGTGTGCTCCCTGCCCCCCCAAGAGAGACTGGACAGGGGCCGGAGAGATAGCATGGAGGTAGGGCATTTGTCTTGCATGCAGGACAGTGGTTTGAATCCCAGCATTCCATATGGTCCCCTGATCCTGCCAGGAGCGTAGAGCAAGGAGTAATCCCTGAGTGCTGCCGGGTGTGACCCAAAAACCAAAGAGAGAGAGAGAGAGAGAGAGAGAGAGAGAGAGAGAGAGAGAGAGAGAGAGAGAGAGAGAGAGAGAGAGAGAGAGAGAGAGAGAGAGAGAGAGAGAGAGAGAGAGAGAGAGAGAGAGAGAGAGAGAGAGAGAGAGAGAGAGAGAGAGAGAGAGAGAGAGAGAGAGCCTGGAGCAAGAGTGATGGCTTGGGGGACCATTTGGGATGCCAGGGACAGAATCCAGGTTAGCTACTTTCAAGGCAAACGATCTACCCACTGTGCATCACTCCTGCCCCATCTTTTTTAGGGGGCCACACCTGATAGTGTTCGGAGCTTACTCCTGGCTCTGCACTCTGGAATCACTCTTGGCAGCACTGGGGGTAACCATATGGGGTTTTGGGGATTGCATTTGGGTCAGCTGAATGCAAGGCAGGAGCTTTATCTCACAGACTTCCACTTCCCACTTGGGTCCCTCCTCCTTTTCAGCTTTCCTCCCCTCCTCTTCCTGTCCCCCCATTCTTTCACCCTTCCCCTCACACATCCTCCTCCTCCTCCTCCTCAACTCCTCTTTTTTTTTTTTCCTTCCAGCTAATTGCTTGAGGGGTGAAGACCAGGTCGGCTTGTGAAAAACGTGGCTCCATCGCCATGGTGATACTAATTCAAGCTGAGTTCAAAGGAAATTGTTCCAGTTAAAACTAACAAGCTGGGACCAGGGCAGCTCAGTGCCTGGAGGAGCCACCAGCCGCAGGGTCCAGAGAAGTCAGAGAAACTAATCCCCTGACCTGCCCTGCAGCTCCAGATCAGACCCAGATCGAGGTCATTTGGGGAGCCCATGCCTCAGGCCAGACTCCACCACACCTCAAACAAAGGAGCATCTTGAAGGTCTCCCATAAAGTCCTTTCTCACCCCTGGCCTGCAGGAACCTCTCTTCCTTCTGAAGATTTCTCTTGTTCCCACATCTCCCCAGTGTTTTCTAACAAGAGTGGGTGACAGGAGCAGGAGGGAGGGCTAAAAGTGCAGGGCTAGAGGGGCACGTCCCAGATGTGACCCCAGGAACCTGCTTCTGGTGCTCCCCGGGAAGAAATTTTGGAGTCTGGATAGATTTGGGAATGACCCTGCATTTGGGGTTCCAAAGTGCCAGTATCCCAGCACTATCTTCATCTCTGTCCTTCTGTGTTCACCTTCAGGGAGTCATTTTCTTGCACCAGTCCCAGTCCCAGTCCCAGTCCCAGAACCACCCCCCACCCCACCCCCAGATGCAAGGATTGCAGAGGGTGATTTAGGGAATCTGAAGCTTACAATGGCCACGGTGGGCAGAGGAGCCTTTCTGGAAGTATTTGAGTTCAAGTCCACCCACAGCCACCTTGGACCCTGCCCAGGGCCTCAACCCCTGCTCAACCACCCTGATTTTCCCCTTAAATCTCTCCTGAAATATCAAGGGGGACCTTTTTAGGGCTCATGTGGTACTAGTTGAGCTGGAAAAGAAAAGATTTCCTTCAAGGCTAAGTGGGGCCTTCTGGATCGCAGAACAACCTGGAAGTGGGGCCCAATGCCAGCAGCCCCAGGTCAAAGCAGGCTCTGGGGGCCAGGTCCCACGCGGGCACCAGGGGTCAGCCCATCGGCCTCTAGGATGTGTGGGAAGGGACATTTCAAAAGTGTCAAGCACCTCCAGGTGACCAGGCCACGGCCTGGTGCTGCTAAGTCGATGTTCACCCATCTAAGGCCTGCTCACAGGGTCTGGGAAGACCCCCCTGGACTGGGGAGAAGGCAGCCAGGGGAGGAAGTGACTCAGCAGGGACTGTAAAGGCTCTGCCAGGCCCCCTCCTGGCCAGCTTGGCCTGAGCCTTGTAATGGGCTGCGCCTTTCATCCTCCTCTCAAAGCCCCTTTCAAGCCTGGCTCCAGTCTCATTATCTCAATTAACAGGAGAAAGCTGGGCTGAGCCCCAGAGGCGACTTTCCCTGAGGATTCAGGGCTGCCCTGCCGCCTGGTTTGGACTCAAGCATGGGCTGCCCAGGCGCCTGCTGCAGAGTCCACGAATGGACTTTGGGGGGCCCTTCTGCTGTGGGGAGGAGCAAGGGGTGATTGAGTTTGCAGAAGCGGAATTTTCCAGAAGGCCAGAGGACAGAGCCCTTTCATAGCACAGTGGGGAACAAGGAGAGAGGGCTGAGAAAGGAGGGCCTGGGAGGGCAGGTAAGAGAGCAGAGGGGAGGTAAGAGGGCAGAGAGGAGGTCAGAGGTCAGAGAGAAGGGCAGAGGGGAGGGTAGAGGGTGGAGAAGAGGTCAGAGGGCAGAGGGGAGGTCAGAGGGTAAAAGAGAGAGCAGAGGGGAGGGCAGAGGGTGAAGGGGAGGGAGAAGGTAGAAGGGAGGTCAGAGGGCAGAGGGGAAGTCAGAGGGTGGAGGGAGGTCAGAGAGCAGAGGGCAGGTCAGCGTCTAGAACAAGGCCCTCTAGATGGACTGGACGTGGCTCTGGCTTTCTGTGTCTGACTCAAGGTGAGGAAGCTCAGAGGTTGGAGTCAGCGCTGGTTCGAGGGTGGGGTGTTCTGGGGGAAACTAGGGGCTGCTGCGGCTACAGGAGGGCGGGGAGGGACCATCCACATTAACGAGGCAACCCTTCAGAGGGGCTGGTAGGCTGGGCAGTAGGCGAGGCTGCCCCTGGGAACCACTAGCCATGGGATCAAAGCTGCCCTGGGTTTCATTCCTTGGGAATGGACCATGCTGGGCCGCCTTGGCCGGAGTCTCACCGGAACCCAGCCCACACCCCCACAGGGTTCTGAGAAGGCCCCAGGTGGCTTCTGCTCGCCTCCAGCTTGGGGTGCTGACTCAGAGGCCGTGAGTTGGGGAGCTAACGCCCAGGATCACCTCTGAACCATGTCCTCTGGTCCATGGCACTATCTGGATTCAGTGTCACCTCTGTCTGCCTTTGCCCTTGAACTCTGAACCTGGCTCTGAACTTAGCCCAAACACCTCTGTGCAGTGACTTCAAGATCAGGTTGATTTTGTGCCAGGCCTTTGCAGAGATATTTCTAGTGCCCCATCCATAGTCTCCCTTAGCCCTGACCTAGTGTGCTTCGGTCTCTTCAGCATTGCCTTGGGGTGCCCTGGTTGGGATGGTTGCAGGCAGTTGGGGAGCTCACACTGGGGGTGGGGGTGGGATAGGGGTCATAAGAGGAGGAGGTGTTGCCATGTTGTCCATGTGAATCCTATGAGATAGAAAGCTTTGGCTTTTTGGGGGGAGTCATGATCCTGAGAAGCACATTTCTCAGCCTCTCCTGGGAAATGTCTCATCCCTGTATCCCTCTGCTCAGGTTCCTGCCCCATCTCCTCCAGCTCCTTCAGTTCGGAAGAGTTCAGGAAGGCCTTTGCATGTTCATCAATTCTCCCTCATTTTGGATGTGAAATGAGAAACTTGAAAAGTTCTGGTCCCTTACTTTGAAACACTTGGGCAGGACATCAGTACTGGGGTAACCTGACTCTGACCCCATCAATGGGGTTTTCATGTGTGTGTGTTTTCATGTGTGAGTATATTGCAGAGTGTATATCTGTGTGAGTGATTGTGTAAATGTATATGTGTGTGTGAGTGTGTGAGCATGGAAGTATGTGAATGTTTTCGATCCCTGGCATCCCGTATGGTCCCTTGAGTACCACCAGGAGGGATCCCTGAGCACAGATCCAGGAGTCAGCACATCCCTTCCATATGTCCTCCTAAGCATGACGAGAAGCCCCCTTATTTCAAACACATTGTCCGCCTTCCAAGCTCCCACATGCCTTCCAGGGCTGGGAAATCAGCCAGTGTTGAAATCATCCTGGAATCGAGCTCTTCAGCCAGAACATATTTGGGCAGACGGAAGCTTTCGCTCCTTCTAAGGGTCTGGAGCTTCTAGGAGCAAGACCAGGGGCAGGATGACACACAGATCCCATAATCCCTCATGTTGGCTATGAAGCCTGGAAGGAAGGTGCCAGGGAACCAGACTGGATTTCCTGCTTCTGCACCTACCCTCCCCTTCCCTGATGCCTCCCACCTGCCTTCCTTTAGACCCTCTCCTAGGAAGGAATCAGGACAGACTGGGGGGCTGGGAGAAGAATTTCTTTGAAATTCTCAGCCTTCCCCAGCTCATCCATTTAGGACTAGCTGAGAGCCCAGAGGAGTGGGAAACAAGTTGATTAATTCAAAAGGTGAATGAACCCCATTAAATTATTTTTGTTTGTTTGTTTGATGTGGGGCCACACCCAGCAGTGCTCAGGCATACTCCTGGTTCTGTGCTCAGAAATCACTCCTGGCAGGCTCAGACCATCTGGGATGCCGGGAATCAAACCCAATTGTAACTTGTACAAGGCAAATGACCTTCCCATTATGCTATCACGCCAGTCCCCAAGAACTAATTTTTTTTGCAAGTCCTAGAGACTTTGATGCCTCTTGTAGGTGACTGCAATGACTAGTCAGCATTGAATGAAACTCAGTTCCAGCCTAATTCACTGCTTCTGTGTCCTCCATTGGCCACCGGAGAATTCCCCAACCCTAGGGTTTCTTGCTGTTTGGAAGGAGCCTGGGGCACAGGCCTGTCCCTAACTGAGGCAGAAATAGGCACCCAGGCTGGAGGCGGGCAGTCTACGTGGGGAGGAAGCCTCAGCCAGACTTGGGAGGTTCAAAGGTAGCCAGGAGAGAAATGTGAATGCCCCCAGGAACTATTTGTTGTTGCTTATTTTCTTTAACTGGAAAAGTTGCACAGGGTGCTACATTAGGAAGTGGGCCCTCTCCACTGCTCCTCCTGGCTACCACCCGATACCCTCTCCCTGAATGAATTTTGGAGTCTCACTCAGAAATATTCCATCTCTACAAGCTGTTTTCCTCCTTACCATCAACAGGCTACATTATATGGGCCTTTCTTTTTTTTTCTTTTTTTTTTTTGTGGTTTTTGGGTCACACCCGGCAGTGCTCAGGGGAAACTCTTGGCTCCATGCTCAGAAATTGCTCCTGGCAGGCACAGGGAACCATATGGGAAGCCGGATTCGAACTGATGACCTTCTGCATGAAAGGTAAATGCCTTACCTCCATGCTATTTCTCCGCCCCCCCCCCCCCCCGTGACTTGTTCGTAATAATACAGAATTTTTTTGGGGGGTGTAGTGATAGTTCAGAGGGTGGGTGCTTGTCTTGAATGCTGCTGGCCTGGGTTTGATCCGTGGCCTCCTTATCATCTTTCAAACCTACCAGGAATAATTCCTGGGCACAGAAACAGGAATAAGCCCTGAGTACCACAAGGTGTGACTCCCAAAACAAAACAACATAGAATTGTTTGGCTGGTTTGGGTCACACCTGGTGCTGCTCAGGGGTCACTCCTGGAAAAACTCAAGGATTGAACCTGGGGCCTTCTACATGCAAATCTGAGAGCTTTTAGCACAAAGCAAGCACCTGTCCATACATTGACTGTTTATACCCACCTGCTTTCACTTATCAGTGCACACACTTCACTTTGGCACGCTGGGCCAGTGTGGATGGACTGGGCTTGGTTTCCCCACCCTGGAAACACCCATGGGGGCTGTCTCCTATATTATGACCAATAGTACACACATACCTGTAGAAATCTCTGGAAAATGGACAAACCATGGAGGAGAGAGATAACTTCTATCTGTTATCAATGCACTGGTATCTCCCAAAGGGGATAGGGGGGTCAACCCTTCTTTGGCCAATGCTAAACTCTTACCTCCCTAGCCGGAAAGGGACCCAGAGAAGGGACCCTAAGCGGTAGGGACCATGAGAGTATTCTCTGGTTTGGAGTACAGAAAAAAGAGGGTTTCTGTTGTGTTTTCACTTTTTGAGGATTTGGGGGTCACACCTGACGGTGCTTAGGCTTTACTTGGGAGGCCATACAGGGTGTCAGGGATTGAACTGGGGCTGGCCTAGGGACAAGGAAAGTGCCTTACCCCTGTGCACTATCTGGTTTTATTTTTGTCTTTTTGTTTTGTTTTGTTTATTTTGGGGCCACACCCAGCAGCACTCAGTATTACTTCTGGCAGGCTCGAGTACCATATGCAATGCTGGGGATTGAACCTGGATTGGCTGTATACAAGGCAAATGCCCTCTCTGCTGTGCTATCCCTCTGGCCCCCTCTGTTTTTTTTTTTTTTTAATTGATATCCCCCAGGGCCAGAAAGATAGCACATTGACAAGGCATTTGCCTTGGATGCAGAAGGACAGTGGTTCGAATCCCAGCATTCCATATGGTCCCCCGAGCCTGCCAGAAGCGATTTCTGAGCATAGAGCCAGGAGTAACCCCTGAGCACTGCTAGGTGTGACCCAAAAACAAAACAGAAAACAAAAAAAAAGTTGATGTCCCATCCTCCACCTCATTCCCTCCCACTCCTGCCCCTGCTGGACTCAGATCAGATCAGAGCTGCTGAGCACCGGGGTGTCTTGGGCTGACCCCTAGAATCTAAGCCTCTCTATACTGGATCATCTTGCTGCCAGGCCGTGTCTACACTGACATTGTGGTAGCTGCCGTGGGGTCCACACCCCATCTCAGCCAAGAGGGGAGATGGGTGAGATTGGGGGCAGGGGCACTGGGGTCCCCAGATAGTCTTAGGGGGGCTCTTGTCCCAGTCACTGAGGCCGTAGCAGCTATGAGCCGACACAGGCATCCATGCCCCATGCCTGCTCGGAGACATGTGGGACACCTGTATCCAGCAGACTGGCCACTTGGGACTTAGGGCGCCTTTTCATCTGCTTGGCCCCAGCCCACACCTCATTACAACAATGCCTTGGGAGAGAGCAGAGGGCAGTGGAATCTTTCCAGAGCAGGAGAGGTGTCTGTGGGCCCTGAGAGAAGATGCTCTCATACAGACAGGACAGGAGAGTTCTGGGTGAAGACTCCAGTAGGGGTGGAGAGCCACCCCCATTACAAAGGCTCCAGGGGGGAGAGGCCCTGTCTTTCTTGTAATTCACCCCATAAAACCAACCAGCCTCAGGGACCAGTCTCAGGACGGTCTGATCACAGCCAGATTCCTGGTCCCTTCCTGTTCTCCTAATCACCTTCGCGGCCCCCCCCCCACTTTGGGCATCTTCACCCATTCCTCTGCCTCCTTCCTCACCCCAGAGTGATTGGGCTGGGGACCCCTCCTGAGTGTGGCCCAGACCAGGGTTCAATCTCTCACATTAGAGCCAACATTTAAAATGTTAAAGGTCCTAGAGGCCGGAGCAGAGGCGCAAGCGGTAAGGCATCTGCCTTGTTGGCACTAGCCTAGGATGGACTGAGGTTCGACCCTCCAGTGTCCCATATGGTCCCCCAAGCCAGGAGGGATTTTTTTTTGTTTTGTTTTTTTTTGGGACCACACCCGTTTGATGCTCAGGGGTTACTCCTGGCTAAGTGCTCAGAAATTGCCCCCTGGCTTGGGGAGACCATATGGGACACCGGGGATCAAACCACTGTCCTTCCTTGGCTAGTGCTTGCAAAGCAGACACCTTACCTCTAGCGCCACCTCGCTAGCCCCATGCCAGGAGCGATTTCTGAGCATGTAGCCAGGAGTAACCCCTGAGCACCTTAGAGTATAGCCCCAAAACAAACAAACAATAAAAAGTTATAGGTCACTGGAGCTTGTGACCTTTCCACTGGGTTCACCCCACTTTCCAACAACCTGGGGAATGTTCAAGGAGCAGGTGGGGGACAGGCCCAGGTTCCAGGGAGTGGCTGGAATTGGTCTCCTAGATTCCAGGGGATTGGGATTCCCCAGTGCCAGGGTGCCTGAGCAGACCAAGAGCATGCGGGAATGGGGGGAAGTGAGTCCAGAGACCCGTCCAGGGCCATCGCTGCGGGGAAGGGAACAGAAGGGAAAGATTAGGAGGCAGAAGAAGCAGCAAGGCTCATGGCACCAGCTTCACAGAGGCGTAGAGACACCTTGTGGTGAGACGGGGCAGCACAACTGGACCTAGTGGAACCCCTCATGTCTGACTCCCCCTGGGACCCTGTGTCTGGTCCCCCAGGGGACCCATGTCCTGCTCTTTGTGGGTGCTCAGGGCCATGGTTGTGGCAGCAAAGTGCCTGTTCATGTTTGACACAGGTGTCAACCCTGCCCAGCACATGGGCTGAGCCCTCGCAGTGGAGCCAGACATGATGGCCAAGTAGGACCAAGTCCCCAACACTCAGTTTCTGTCCTGTGCCCCCCTCTATCCTGTGGAAGAAGCCACCAGCTGCCTCCCTCCCCATGGGCAGGGGTAATAGACCCACTTTCCAGGAGCCTCACTGCAGCCTGGGGGAGCCCAGAACCTGCTGAGGGGCTCCCCACCAACACTCTGTGTCCCCCCAAAGGGCCTGTGGGTTTGCCCTCCCATTGCCTGTGCCAGGGTCTGTTCAGTTCTGGCCCCTGTGGTCTTGCCTGGCTGGAATCCTGCCCCCCAAGACCAGGCTGAGGCAAGTGGGGTATTCAAATGTCTTCAGGTGCTGCTGGGGCAGGTGTCTCGAGCACTGGGGAACCAATGGCGCAGGAAGTGAGGTGGGAGTGAAATGGGGTGAGAGAGTGGGGCAGGTGTGCCCCCTAGGGAGAGGCCACTCTCTGTCAGAGGGGTTAGGGGTGATTGAGCCCCGGTTTCCACACACCCTAGGAGTGGACTTGCCGAAGTGCCAGAGGGAAACTGAGTAAGGGTTGAGATCCCCGGCTGGAGGGCTAGCCCAGGGGGAGATGACCTTGCATCCTGGTTCCTTCCCTGGCACTGCAAAAGGTTCCTGCAGCTCAGCCAGGACTAATACTTGAGCATAAATCCCAAGGTGGTCCCTGAATACAGATCCAGGGGTGAAGGACTGATCCCTGAAATCCTGAGTGCAGGTCCAGGAGGAATCCCTGAGCACAGTCATGTCCCCATCCCTTCCCCACAATCTCTTCTATAATGCTGTGTCTTTTAGAACCCAAGACCTGGGGGCTCCATGCCCCTCCCCATCTGTGTCACCTCCGCTGCAAGCAGCCCCTTCACTCTGGTCTGTGACAACGGGTGACCCTCGGGGGTCGCAGCTCAGATGTGGGAACAGTAAATACCCATAATCCACAGTGGTGCCAGCATGGTCTCCCTCACACTCGGATCTAAGAGAAGGTGTGTGGAATGGTGTGAGGTGTGAGAGGTGGTGCAGTGTCATGGGGGGCATAGGGTAGGGCAATGAGGGAACTGGGGGGGTCATCAAGGGCCATGCGGGGAGCTGTGGGAAGATCATGGGGCTGTGGGAGCCTGTGTAAGGGTTCATGTAGGAGCTGTGGGGATGAGGTTGTGTGTGGGGAGAGAAGCCTAGGGCCCTTCACCCTAGCCTTGAAGCTGCCTTCCCTCTGGTTGCAGGTGATATTCCTTTGTGCCCACGTCTAGGACACTGGGAACATGGGCGAACCCCCTGTTTTCACTGCTAGCTCTGCCCTCCTGCTAGGTGCCAGGCAGAGGAGGCTGGCAAGGGTTGGAAAATGAGCTAATCTGAGCCTGGGGCCAGGCACAGCTAGACTCAGAGCTGCAGAGAAGGTGCCAACTGCATCCCTGTCAGCCCTGCAATGCCCCAGAAGGGGCACCCACAGCCCTTGGCCTCTGAGCCCTTCCCTCCGCCCCCGGGACCAGACAGAGCTTTCTAGAAGTCCTGCCTCACTCAGCCACCCCCAGAGACGCTCACTAAGCATCAAACTCAGGCCCTCACACCCCCACTCGCGAGCCGTGGGGAAGCTAAGGGCAGACACAAAGCGCACCCCAGCGCTGGGCATGACAAGGCCTTTGTGGGGGCCGGCAGCGCTCATAAAGTCTAGCGAGCTGGGGCAGGCCCTGTAGGGCTGAGAGCTGGAGATCCCCTGGCTTCCCATCGCGCCCACGGCCCGCCACGCCCGGGATGGCCACTCGGGGGAGCCTCAAAGAGAAGCACCTCAAGGTTATGGTTATGGGGAACTCTAGAGCTGCCGGAGTTGCAGCAGGGCCCAGGGGTGGCCCATACATTAGCACCAGCGCCAGCTGCTGGACAGAGGGGCTGGAGCACCCAGGACTTGGGTTTCTGTCCCAAGAGCAAGGGGAGTCCCTGACAAGCAGTCTGTCATTGGGGATCAAATCTAAATTTTACTTTTTGTTGTTGTTTGTTTGTTTGTTTGTTTTGGCCACACCTGGTGGTTCTCAGGGATTGCTCCTAGCTCTGTGCTCGGAAATCACTCCTGGCAGGCTCAGGAGATCAGACAGGGCTCGAAGCCCGGTTGGCCACATGCAAAGCAAATGCCCTCCCTGCTGTGCTATCACTCTGGCCCCTAAATTTTATTTATTTATTTTTCTTTCTGGCTACACCCAGTAGTGCTCAGGCTTCCTCTTAGCTCTGTGCTGAGGGTTCATTAGGGGTGTGCCAGGAATCGAAGCCCACCCAGTCAGCTGTGTGAAAGGCAAATGCCCTACCCACTGCACTCTCTGTCCCTTGAGTCTTAGTTGTTGTTGTTTTGTGTTTTTTTTTATTTTGTGGGGGGCCACATCCAGTGATGCTCAGAGGCTATATTCCTGGCTCTGCACTCAGGAATTGCTCCTGGTGGGTTTGAGGTACCATATGGGGTGCCGAGGCTTGAACACAGGTTTGTTGCTTGCATGGCAAACACCCTACCTGCTGTACTATTGCTCCAGCCCCAAAATCCAAGTATTAGAAGGATTCAAGCTCTGTTTGAAGGATGAGTGGGGATAAAGCCTAGCCAGTAGCCTGGTGGTGCTGAGGACAAGATCACATCAGTGACCACATCAGTCTGGGATTCAGCCCTCACTACCCACAGCCACCTCAAGTCATGATTTGGGGACTCACAGGCATCCCTGCCTGGTCCCTGCTTGGCCCACCCTCGGGCTCACATGTCCTGAGGCTCAGTAAGGAGTAGCCGGATCACTGGGGCCTTTAGGTTAGCTCAAGAGCACACATAAAGTCTGAGTAGACCCCATGTCAGACCCTCAAATTGACCAAGAGCAAGTGTGTGTGTGTGAATGGTTAGTATACATGCAAGAAATGTGTGTGTCTGTACACTTACGTGTTCATGAGTGTGATAAAACTGTGTGTAGGGGCTCAAATTCACTGGGAAATAAATTGATATGACGATGTAAAGATGATTACAGTTGAAAAATTCTGTAAAGCAAACTAAAAAAGTTGATGGCACAAGCCATAGCACAGCAGGGAGGGTGTCTGCCTTGCATGCAGCCAACTCAGGTTCGATCCCTGGCATCCCATATAGTCCCTGAGCCTGCCAGGAGTGATTCCTCAGTAGAGGGCCAAGAATAAACCCCGAGCACCGCTGGGTGTGGCCCAAAAATTATAAAATAAGGAAAAGGTTGAGAGGGATAGCATGGGCCGGGAAGGTGGCGCTAGAGGTAAGGTGTCTGCCTTGCAAGCGCTAGCCAAGGAAGGACCTCGGTTCGATCCCCCGGTGTCCTATATGGTCCCCCCAAACCAGGGGTGATTTCTGAGCGCATAGCCAGGAGTAACCCCTGAGCGTCAAACGGGTGTGGCCCAAAAACCAAAAAAAAAAAAAAAAAGAGAGGGATAGCATGCTGTTTTCAAGAGTTACTGTGAAGTCACTGTAGGTAAGATGGCGGATCGTGAATAGGTCACGTATATTATCATGAATAGACCTTTTTATGGAGTCGTGAATAGACCTTTGGGTCAGAGGAGAAGAACTGAATCGAGAAGGAAACACACCTGTATGCAAACTGGTTTTTCACAAAGGTGCTGGGATAGTTCAGTGAGGGAGATGGCAGTTTGCTCAGCTTCAGTGTCCAGGATACAGTGATGAAAACAGTCCAGGCCATCAATAATTCACTGAGATAGTTAACCAAAGATCTAACATTCTGTGGCATTGGATAAGTCAAAATTTCTTTTTCTGGGGCCAAAGAAATAGCATGGAGGTAAGGCATTTGCTTTTCATGCAGAAGGACAGTGGTTCGAATCCCGGCATCCCATATGGTCCCCTGTGCCTGCCAGGGGCGATTTCTGAGCATAGAGCCAGAAGTAACACCTGAGCACTGCTGAGTGTACCCAAAAACCAAAAAAATATTTCTTTTTCTTTTTCACTTTTTTATTTTATTAAATCACTGTTGAGACAGACTTAAAAAAAGTTGTTGATGGTTGAGTTTCAGTCGTACAATGCCTATCCTTTCACTAGTGTTCATTTTCTGCCACCAGTTTCCCATTTCCCTCCAGTCTCGTCACCTCCAACCTACCCTGCCTCTATGGCAGGCACTCTCCCTTCTTTCCCTTATCTCTTTGTTTTCTTTTTCCTTTTAGGCACTGTAGTTTGCAATAAATACTGTTACTGAAGAGTTATCATGCATATCACTTTACTTCCTTTCAGTTCCCAGTTCTTGTCCAGAGTGATCATTTCCAACTGCCATTGTCACTGCAGTTCCTTCTCTGTCCTAACTTCATTTCCCACCATCATTTCTACTGTCTTAAGTATTATTCTTCTATTACGGTTTTGGGTGGAGTTTTATATATCCCGCAAATGAATGCCATAATTTGATGTTTGTCCCTCTCTCTCTTAGTCAGAATTTCTTAGGTAAGACTTTTCTTAGGAAGCTCAGTCCTTACAAGAAAGAAAATCAATGTATGGGATTTCATCCAAATAAAAACCTTTTGCTTTTGAAAAGTCATAGTTAAAAAGAAAAGAAAATGAAAATGCAATGAGGAACCTCAAAGTTATCAAACAGAGAGATATAGATCTAGAGTAATACCTGCTTATTTATTGAGCCTCTCCTGGGGATACTGGGGGCTGAGGCAATGTGAAGCTGGGGATTGAATTGGGGGTCCCTTAAGCAAAGCACCACAGGACTAAAATATAGTATAGGGATAGATGCTTGCCTTGCACACAGCTGACTCAGGTTTTATCCCCAGCAACCCAATTATCCCTCAAGTATTGCCAGGAGTGATCCCTGGGCACAGAACTAGGAGCAAGTCCTGAGTAATGCTGGTTGTGGCCCCAAACCCTCCCACCACCATTCCCCAAAATACTCTCAAATAAAGGTATATACTTTCCAGCCCTTTGAGGCCTCTCTTTTTTTTGGTGTGTGTGTGTGTGTGTGTGTGTGTGTGTGGGGAAATCACACCTGGTGGCACTCAGAAGTTGCTCCTGGCAGGCACGGGGGGGGGGGGGGGGGGCGGAGCATATGGTATGCTGGGATTCAAATCACCTTCTGTTCAAATCAGCTGTGTGCAAGGCTCCACCATTGTGCTATCTCTCTGGCCCTGAGCTCTCTCTTTGACTCTGAACCCAGAATATGAAAACAACCACAAATAAAACTCACAAACTCCCACTCAAGAAAACAGAGTTTGATAAAAAAAAAAAAGTAGCCAAGGGTTCAACAAGACATTTCCCCAGGAAAGGTTGCATAGCAAATGAAGCATGAAAAACAACTCAGATCTGGTTACTAGATAAATATAAATTAAAACCCTGCCCAGAGATGGCTCCACAAGGATGGCTGGTATACTGGCTTATTTGTTGTTTTATTCTAGAAATCTGACCAAGAAACAGGTTGACACTTGAAGAGAGATGAGGAAGTCCCAATGAGCCTCTTAGAAAAGTTTGTTTTTTTGGTTTTGTTTATTTGGGGGCCACACCAAGCAGTACTCAGGACTTTCTCCTGGTTCTGCAGACAGAAATCACACCTGGCAGGCTCTTGGATCAGATGGGGTGCCCCAGTCAGCAATGTGTGAGGTCAAGTGCCCGACCCATTGAGCTGTCTCTCTGGCCTGTTTGGGCTCTGGAGAGGGTTTTAATATGCTAATAACGGGCTACTTTGCTTCTCTGAGGAAACATCTTATTTAAAATATACAATGGTCACTAACACATACACTCAGTGATGAAAACCATCCGTTTCATTTTACACATTCACTTACTGTTTCTGTGAACAGATCCTGTTCATGCACCTGATTCGACTTGTTCCTTTGTTCAGTCTGGCTGTAACTTTGAGATTTATGACCCATTCATCCTTGCCCCAATCCCCACCCCTAGAATGGGTCACTCAGAGATCTGGCCTCTAGTTTTTCTGCTTTTGGTTTGCAGCACAAAGAACTGAACCTAGGTCCTCATGCATGGGTGGCAGGGACTCTGCCTCTGAGCCAAATCCCAGACCTGGAGGGCAAGTGAGATTTCCCAAGACTGACTCTACTATGGGTTGGCAGGATGAAAACTTGCTAAAAGTCCAGCACTTGTCTATGAGAACATGAACAGTTTGAGTGGGGAAAATATTTGGAGGGGTCAGAAAAGCTGATTCTTTATAATGTAGTCCAAATCAATTGATTCCTGAGTATCTGTTGACTAAGAAAGAATAAAAAAAATATTTATAGAAATATTCTGTATTTTTGTTTTGTTTTGGGGCCACACCTGGCAGTACTCAGGTGTTATCCTGGCTCTGAATTCAGTAATTATTCCTGATGGGCTCAGGGCTCAGGGTATCATATGGGATGCTGAGGATAGACCCTGAGATGGCCACATGCAAGGCAAACACCCTCCCTACTGTGCTATTGTTCCAATCCCAATATTCTGTCATTTTACCTAAGACAGTTGCAAACTGGAAGACTCAAAGGTCCATTCAGTGTGTAATGGAGAAATTGGGAAATAACCCACAAAGAGGACACAATGGCATATACTTTTCCAATCAAAAGAGAACTGTGCATGCATGAAAAACATGAGGGAGTTGCAAAAGCTGTATGCTGAAAGGAAGAAAGTTAAATAGTGGCTGCTGGTCTCTATTTACAATGAAAATCTAGAAAAAGGCAAAGCTGACCATGCAAGTGAGCAGCTTAGAGATTTCTGGGGGCCCAGGCTGTGAGATATCCTACCAGGACCACCAGGGAAGCTTTGGGGTGGCAAAAAAAAAAAACAACAACTATGTACTGTGTTGAAAGTGGGTCTTTAATTTAAAGTCTGCATTTGTCAGAAACTCACTGAAATCCCCCCTTTAAGTGGGTTTTTTTAAAAGGATATATGCCTTTTTAAACAAGAGAAAAGGATCCCATTAAGTAAAATGTAATGGGGGGGCCCCAAAGAGATAATACAGTGAGGAGAACACTTGCCTTGCACGCAGCAGACCAGTATTGATCCCTAGCATTCCATAAGTCCCCTAACCCAATGGGAGTGATTTCTGAGTGCAGAGCCAAGAGGAAGCCCTGAGCATTGCCAGATGTGTCCTCAAAACAAAACAAACAAACAAACCTAAAATGAAGCCTCAATGATTTCATAATATAAAAAAGACCAGCAACCCCATTTAAAAGGGGATTCAAGACATGGATAAAGGCAGGGCAAAGGCCAGTGAGTGCCTCACACAGGCCCCACCTCATTAGTCACCCAAATCCCTTGATCAGACCCCCTATGCCTCGATCCTGAATGGCCACATTTTAAGTCCTTGACAACAAGCAAATATTGACAGGACAGAAAAGTGCCTGGAATGCGCTGGCATTGCTGGGGAGATGCCAACAGGGCTGGTAGCCTGAAGACATGTCAGGGTGTCTTGTGAAACAAAAGCCTTTTTCTTTTTTTTTATTCGATTACCCTCACCCCCACCAAAGAAATGAACCAAGGATGGACACACAGAACAAGGCTAACGATCTTGTCTTGCAGGGCCTGAGTGATAGCACAGTGGGGAGGGCGTTTACCTTGCACAAGGCCAGCCTGGGGTTTGATCCCCAGCATCCCACATGGCCCACCTGCTAGGAGTAACTTCTGAGCACAGAACCAGCACAGTAACCCCTGACTGTCACTGGGTGTGGCCCACAAAATTTAAAAAATTTTATCTGGGGCCGGTGAGGTGGCGCTAGAGGTAAGGTGTCTGCCTTGCAAGCAGTAACCAAGGAAAGATTGAGACCAAGGTTGGATCCCCCGGGATCCCATATGGTCCCCCCAAGCCAGGGGCAATTTCTGAGCACTTAGCCAGGAGTAACCCCTAACCATCAAACGGGTGTGGCCTGAAAAACCAAAAAAAATTTTTATCTTGCAAAATTTGATCTTGTCTTGCATATTGGGGATATATCCCCAACATAATAATATCCCCATAACAATAACAATAACAGCACTAGAAGTGACCCCTGAGTCACTCCTGAGCACCACCAGATGTGGAAAAAGAAAGGGACAAACGTCCAAAGAAACAGATGTTCAAAGAAGCTTTACTTACAAAGGTCACCCACGGGGAATGACCCAGATCAGATGTAGTGTGGTAGGAGGAGAGGCGCTGAGTCATCCTCTGGGGGGAACATGAGTCAGCGACGTGAGTGAATCTGCTGATCGTGGGGTTTGGATGCACCCTAAAGCCATCTGACGCATTGCTGGGCATTAGTGTATGCGTGGCAGCCTCTGGCGTCTGCAGAGTTCTGGGTCAGGCAACAGGCGGCTCTAGTGAGAAACCTGATTTGTTTGGGGTGGAGGTGGGTGGCGGGGCGGGCTGGAAGGATCGGAGAGAATGTGCTGTGGCAGAGGGAGTGGGTGACGCAGAGGGAAACATTTATCAACATCCCACAGATCACACCGGTACACTGAAATCGATGTAAACATTCCTAAAACACAGTCGTGTCAGACTGGTGTGGGTGGGGAGAGAAGAGAGAGAGAGAGAGAAAAGAGAAGAGAAGAGAGAGAGAGAGGAGAGAGAGAGAGAGAGAGAGAGGAGAGGAGAGAGAGAGAGAGAGAGAGAGAGAGGAGAGAGAGAGAGAGAGAGAGAGAGAGAGAGAGAGAGAGAAATGGCTGTTGTTCAGGAGAGGCAAAGAAGTGACAACTTCAATGGTCCCATTGTGTTGACATCATGGATTTTGGAAGTTTCCGGAAATGAAAAGGGAAAGGACAGGAAAGATTGATCAGACCTAGGGCCGGAGAGATAGCATGGAGGTAAGGTGTTTGCCTTGCATGCAGAAGGACGGTGGTTCGAATCCTGGTATCCCATATGGTCCCCCAAGCCTGCTAGGAGCAATTTCTGAGTGTAGAGCCAGGAATAAACCCTGAGCATTGCCGGGTGTGACCCAAAAACCAGAAGAAAAAAAAAATTGATCAGACCTTATGGGACTGTGATGTGCTTCCCTGGGGTCATGCTAGGCATAGGGTCTGGGGTGCATCCCCTGGGGCAATATGGAAAATTGGGGTCTGGGTATGCCCTCTGGATCTTTGGGGGTTGATGTCTGCAGCTGGAACACTCATGCCTCCATCCCCTAATGTTCTCCCTGTCTTCCCTCCTTCCTCTGTGACTCCTATTCACCTCATGTTTCTTGTTTCCACCTACCCCTGACCTATTCTTTTTTGTTTTGTTTTGTTTTTGGGCCACACCCGTTTGACGCTCAGGGGTTACTCCTGGCTATGCACTCAGAAATTTTCCCTGGCTTGGGGGGACCAGATGGGACGCCAGGGGATCGAACCGCTGTTTGTCCTATGCTAGCACTTGCAAGGCAGACATCTTATCTCTAGCATCACCTTCCCGGCCCCATCCCCTGAACTATTTGTGTCCCAGGACCCTGCTCTGTGATAGCTGCACATTTGCAGTCTGGGCTGGGGATCCCCTGAAGCTATTGTAGCACAGCCAGTGGCCTGCTCTGGGGGATCCTAGAAAGCCCTGGGATCTCCTTGCTCCAGGTTCCATGCCCCAGGGGCCCACTGTAATGCTTCTATAGGCCCTGATGTATCCTCTTTGCATGGGCCCCTGAAAACTGCCTATTTGTGGGGCACTGAAGCTGGTTCTCAGCCCTTCCAGGTCCCCATCAGCCTCCTTCTCTGACCTGTATGAGCCAGGAGCATGCTGGGATCCTGGCAAGGCTTGGGCATGGGGGCATGTCTGACTCTGGGGTGCTCATGGGTAGTGAAAAGGATGCAAGTCTCAGCTTGGGGGTGCCCCCTCTGCAGCCGGGGCAGGGTGTACCCTACCATATCTCAACTGGCCAGGCCATTTTCTCTTTCATGTCCTGGGGAATTTTATTTCTAGAGCAGAAACCTAGAGGTGGTGACATGGCCTGCTTCCTTCCATCGTCCAGCAGCCCAGTGATGCCTATGAACTAATCTATAGAGATGATATCTGAACAGACCCTGCTTCACTCTCCCCTTATGGCTGTGCTCAGTGAGAAACTGACCTTTTGTACCAGAGCCATAGCATAGCATAGAGGAGGCTTACCTTGTATGCATGCGGCCAACTCAGGTTCTATCTCCAGCATCCCATATGGTCCCCTGAGCCCATCAGGAGTGATTCCTGAATGCTTACCCTGACCCCCACCAAAGAAATGAACCAAGGATGGACACACAGAACAAGGCTAACAATCTTGTCTTGCAGGGCCTGAGCGATAGCACAGTGGGGAGGGCGTTTACCTTGCACAAGGCCAGCCTGGGGTTTGATCCCCAGCATCCCACATGGCCCACCTGCTAGGAGTAACTTCTGAGCACAGAACCAGCACAGTAACCCCTGACTGTCACTGGGTGTGGCCCACAAAATTTAAAAAATTTTATCTGGGGCCGGCGAGGTGGTGCTAGAGGTAAGGTGTCTGCCTTGCAAGCCTTAGCCAAGAAAAGATGGCGACTGTGGATCCCCCGGTGTCCCATATGGTTCCCCCAAGCCAGGGGAAATTTCTGAGCACTTAGCCAGGAGTAACCCCTGAGCACCAATGGGTGTGGTCCCTAAATGGAGAGAGAAAGAAAGTGAAAGAGAAAGGAGAGAGAGAAAGGAGAAAGGGGGGAAGAGAGAGAAAAGAGAGAGAGAGAGAGAAAGAGAGAGAGAAGAAAATTAAAGAAAAGAAAGGAAAAGACAAGAAATAAACTGACCCTCCCACCCCACTCACCCCTTGGCTCAGGAAGCCTGTCACCAACCCAACCCTTCTTGGAGCAAATGAGTCCAGAGTGTCATACTTTTCTCTTGGGGTCCTGTTTTCTGAGTATCTTGTAATTTCCACGGTCCTCTCTGCCTTTTGGGGTGCAACCCTGCAACCACAGAATGGCAGGATTGGAAGCTACCTGGGGAATGCACAGAGGAGAGCCAGAGGCAGCTGGTCCAAGATCTCTTCTCCTCAGGATCCTCTCCATGCTCTTCACTGCCTTGTCAAGCCAGGAAGAGGCATTATGTGAGTGGGGCCACGGAGCAGGCATTTCTAGCCTTGTTCCAGGCACTTTCTCATTGGGGGCTCCTGTAAAGCTTTCTCTGATCAACCTCATTCTTTGACTAGAAAGAGAGAGGCAAGGAGTCACCTCAATCCACACCCCAGGAAAGTCCAGAGCTCCCCTGGCCACTTCCCAACTGTCTGTCACCCCAAACCCAGCTGCACCCATGAGAACCAGTTCCCAGGGCCAGATGAGGGCTCTGGAGAGGCCCAGAGCCAGGGTGACAGAGGCTTGCATCAAGGAGTCGAGAGTGGTGGAGGCTGCTGAGTCCAAAAATCCTGAATCTGGGCGCTGGCTGGCAGGGTGGCAACTCAGCAGGAGGGAGGGGACAGTTTGGAGGAGACAGGATTTTATCTCAGGGAGCCCTGTTGTCTCCCTGAGGAGTCTGTGGGGCCCCACCCGGCTCTTTGGAGCAGCCACCAAGTTCGTCACAGCCACTCCTGCTGCGCTCAGCTAAATGCAGACTTTTACCCACCATCTCCCCTTCAGCCCTGGGCGTGTCTGGTAGCTTCTGAATCCCATTTGCATTATCCCCAGAGCCCGTGGCCTGGGAGAACAGGGACAGCTAAGACATCTGGGTCAACCCTCTCCGCAACATTTTGAGGGTCCCCCTGGGTCAGAAGGGTTTCCCCCTTAGTCAGAACTAAGTCTGATTATTTCCCAAGGTGAGACCCCCAACTGACTTTTGCTTACTGGAGGGTTCCAGCATAGGCCTCAGGTCTTTTCAGGGGCAGAAAGTTTTAGCAGGACAGAGGAGCATTCTGAAGCCATTGAGAGAGCACTGTGGCTTGAGTCCAGAAGAAGTTACTTGAGCAAAGGCTCTTGAGAGCAGAGGCCCCGTGGCTCACAGATGTAATAAAATATTGATTTTTTCCTCTACCCTGACCCACCCTGGTGGGTGCCCCTAAACATTCAAAGCAGATAGAAATCACTCCTGTCTTTAAAGTTTTTTCATGGAAGAAATATGTGACAATAGGAAAAGCATGACTCTCTTCTGAATCTGGTTTTGGGGCACACCTGGCAGTGCTCAGGGCTTCCTCCTGGCTCTGCATTCAGGCATCACTCCTGGAAGGGCTTGGAGAACCCTCTGGCATGGGATGATGGGAATCGAACCCAGGTTAGCTGCATGCAAGTTAAGTGCACCTCTGTTGTATCACTCTGGCCTCTAGGAAGTTTCTGATGGAGCATTTTCAGGTGAACTCCAGGAGAAATGAGAACAGTAGGTGGGGCACATGCACAGACACCTGTAAGGTTTTCCATCTTCTCATCTTTGTGTTGTGGAAACAGAAGCAAGAGGCCAAGATGCCTGGAAGTTATGAGACTCATTCAGAATTCCAGTAAGCCTTGAGGCTGGGCCAGAGACCCACCCCTTCTTCCCAGCCATTGCCCCTTGCCTGGTCCCAGCACCCAGTCCCTCATTTGTTGAGTGTTTCCTATACAGAGAACTTCCTGTAGCCAAGGAAAGGTTATGTGGTTGGGTGGATGTCTTTCAGATGAGGGATGCTTCCAGAGAAAGTTTATCCATGGGATTCTCTCCCTCTGAAGATTCTACTTTCGGGGCCGGGTAGGTGGCGCTGGAGGTAAGGTGTCTGCCTTGCAAGCGCTAGCCAAGGAAGGACCGCGGTTCGATCCCCCGGCGTCCCATATGGTCCCCCCAAGCCAGGGGCGATTTCTGAGCACATAGCCAGGAGTAACCCCTGAGCGTCAAACGGGTGTGACCCAAAAACCAAAAAAAAAAAAAAAAAAAAAGATTCTACTTTCATCTGAAAACCTGAGAGGATGAGATGTAAGTAGGTTCCAGCAGAAGGTGGGGGGGGGGGTCCTCACTTGAATCATGGGAGGCTCCCTGGAGAGGGAGAGCTTTGCGAAGTCTCCTGAGAAGCCTGGACTGGTAGCTGATCTGGGAGGAAGGGAGACCAGACCATAGGGAGGAGTTGGGTGTTGGCACATCTGGAAATACTTTTTGTTTTTTTTGTTTTGTTTTGTTTTTGCCCACATCTGGTGATGCTCAGGGGTTACTCCTGACTCTGCATGCAGGAAACACTCCTGGCAGACTCAAAGACCATATGGGATGCTGAGGATTGAACCCTGGGTCAGCCATGTGCAAAGCAAGAGCCCTGCCTGCAGTGTTCTCTCTAGTCCCCTAGAAATGCTTTTAGTGGAGCCTATCCAATGCATTCAGGGTACGATGGGATAATATCCTTGGGCCCTTTGAAGGGGAAGCATCTATTCAGAGTGATGTGCAGGGCCATGTGGGGGGACTCTGGAAATTATGCTTTGCCCTGAATGAACTCAGAGTCCCAGATCTCAGGTCAGTTTGTGGAGGGGTCCTTGGTCTCTCTGCTGTCCCTGTGCAGAACAATTTAGACTTTGGTCTTTTCAACCCAAATTTTCTGGGGAACTCCCTTGGGAACTCTACTGTCCATGGACAGTGATGTAGGCTTCTTTCTGGAGGACCAGCAGACAGTCACCATAACTAGTACTGGTCACCAAAATCTGCCTGCCTGGGAATGGTGGTACTGAATATGAAAATGGAGGATCCTCCCCATCCATGGTCGTGACCTCCTCTGGGAGACAGAACCTCTCGCAAGGCTCCTTATGCCGCATTTGGAATGATTAATCATGGGTCTACTTCCAACAGGGTGAGAGGCACCTACTCAAGTCTATGTGACCAGCCCATGGCTGACCAGGAAGCATGAGAGGACATGCTCCATCATCAGGGTGAATGGGGAGATTCAAGGGACTTCCAGGTGGGACTGGTCTTGGGGATACTGCAGCCCCACTACCTTTTCCTTGGGAATTCTCAGCTCTATTCTCCTTCAGGACAGTAAAGAGAGCAATTCTCCAACTCATACATCACTCCTCTAGCTTCATCAATTACTGTCCTCTTCTGTGCCCAAACCTGGGTCCATCACTGTGTCTCTTCCTCCAACACTTAATATTGGTACTTGACATAGGTCAGGATGGGAGAAGGTGGTGAACACTTCAAGGTGACCAGTTACTACACTGCGAATAGCACAGCCTAGAAATTCACTGGCTCCATCTACTACTGCTTATTTAGCTCCTTCCTTGTTTCTCTTCCTTTTTCTTCCCATCCTCCTTTTCTTTTCTCCTCCTTTCCTCCCTCCTCTCTTTCCCCATTTCTTTCTGAAGTGTCACCCCAATTAACAACTACCTTCTAATCTGTTTTACTAATACTTTTCCATCCTTCCATCATCCATCCACCATCTTTTCACCCACTCATCAGTCTACACACAATTGCATCTTCTACACACATATTTATCTTTCCATTCATCCACGTCTCCCACTCACTTATTAACTTTTATTTCTTCCTTGTGTTTGTCTTTCCATTTGTTCATTTGTTCATTTATCCCATCTCTTTTCTATATGCTTATCCACCCACATCATCCATTATCCTTCATTCATTAAGACAGTTCATCCATCCACGTGCCCATCCACCTACCCACCCACCCTTCTAGCCTATATTTATTCATCCATCCATAGTCATCCCATCTATCCATATCCATCCATCCACTTCATATCCTTTCCATCCCTTACATTTGTCTATCCCCACCTATCATCCATCATCCATTCACATCCATTTATTATCCACTCACCCATAGATCCACAGTGTTTCCTTTGGCACATTTGTAGCTCTGATATATGACAACTTACCCTTAGTTCTGACCTTAACAAGCCCTTTGTGCAGTTCCAGGGATCAGCCAATTTTAGTGTTTGGTCACATTCTGAGCCTTTTGAGTCTCCTCTCCTCTGCTCTGCTCTCTTAACCCCCCCCCACTTCACCCCCCTTCTCTCCTCATGCTGGTTTACACAGAGCAAAGGAGACTCACCCTCCAGGGAAGAGGAGGGCCCTGTCTTCATGCAGCCACCCGAGGCAAGCTCCTCTTCTTTTCTCCCTCTCTCCCACTTGGGCAAGTGCCGGAGAATATGGGTGTGACTTTTGAGAAAAGGGTGCTCACCCTGGAATACTTGGGCTCTTCAAACGTGTTCAGACATGGGGGGAACCTGCACTGATTTCAGGAGAGAGACAACTTGTAAGAGAGAATCCCCATCATGAAGCCAACATGCTTAACTCCAACACCACACACCACACGCCTCATTCGACAGCCCCTCTGCACTCTGCTCTGCTTCCAGGGGGGCTGTTATTGCCTGGTAAACTAAACTGGGAGTGGGGCACTGGAGCTGGCCTGATTGACCAGGCCAGAAATGGTACCCACATTCCTGGGACAGGAGCCTCAAACTCAGCCCTGGCTATACCACCTACCACCTTCCCTGCTCTGCCAGTCCCTGCCTGTGGGAGGTGCCGGCCAACAAAGGAGGGCAGGCAGGAACAAGTTCCTGCATGCTGGTTGGGTTCTGACAGTCAGTGGAGAGGGGCGGCTTTCTGGCTTCTCTCCCTGTTTCAATATTTCCCTGAGTCCCCTCCTCAGCTCTGTCCTCAGGGTCTCCCCTCTCTGGGCTCCCAGATGGCCTGGTGGCCATGAGGGAGAGCGAATAGATGCCACAGGGAAGGGCCTGGCACAGCTTCCTCTGTGCTGACTCCTTTCATTTCCAGGGACTTGATTCTGACTTTAGCCCAGGACCCAACACAAGGCCTGCTGTGTCATATCCCTTCAGGATTCTTGAGCAGGTCTGTGTGACACCAAGTGACCAGGTAGTTTTATTTACAAATCGCTTGATTCCAAGCTGAGCACCCCTGATCCCGGGGATACACAGCCCCCTTTCCTGGGCTGGGAAATCACATCTGAATCTGGGCTATGACCAGCTCACAGCTGCTGGTCTATCCTGGGGGACCCAGGACACCTCATCTTGCCCCAGGGCCCAACGAAGACAGAGGCTGCCCAGTGACTGACAAAAAGCGGGTGCGTCAGAGGCCAGGCATGGCCCAACGGGCTGCTGAGCTGTGGAGGATAATGAAGCGGGTGTTGAGAGAGAGAGAGAGAAAGAGAAGAAAAAAAAAAAACACTTTCAAAAATCAGGTTAGGGCTGAACGCCGGGGTGCGGCGGATTCTCAGGCGTCCTGGCACCTGGCAAGGCAAGTCCGCCCCAACAGTGCCTGGGTCCCTCCTCTTCCTCCGCCTCCTGCTTCGGGCCTGGAGGTGTGTCTCGGGACTCTGCGGGTGCGCCCCATTCCCTACAGAGACGCCTGCCCAACAGGTCACCTGCCCTGCAGTGACTCTCCAGTGACCAGCCATGGACAACGCCACCGACACTGCCAGGAGCAACGGTGCCAGCCCAGAAGCCCGGGAAGCCCGCAGCCCACCTGGGCCTAGCAGTAGCCCAGACATCGTCGGGGCCAAAAGTGACAAAGATGCCAAGAGCCACAACGGGCATAACGGGGAGGCCACAGCTGAGGGCAAGAGTCAGGGCGGTGGCCCCAAGACTGGGGAGGGCAGGAGCGCCTTATTTTCTGGCAATGAGTGGCGGCGGCCAGTCGTGCAATTCGTGGACTCAGTGGATGACAAGGCTTCTTCAAGCTACTTCAGCATGGACTCCGGGGAAGGCCGGCGCTCACCCTATGCAGGCCTACAGCTGGGTGCTGCCAAGAAACCGGCCGTGACCTTTGCAGATAAGGGGGAGCTTCGCAAGAGCCTCTTCTCCGAGCCCCGAAAGCCCTCGGTGACCATCGTGGAGCCGGGTGAGGCCCGACGCCACAGCTTCCCCCGGCAGGACACTGGACCCAGCCTGCGTGCCAAGGCCACCGAGGAGGTGCTATGCGACTCCTGCATCGGCAACAAGCAGAAGGCCGTCAAGTCATGCCTGGTGTGCCAGGCCTCCTTCTGTGAGCTGCATCTCAAGCCCCACCTGGAGGGTGCCGCCTTTCGAGACCACCAGCTGCTGGAGCCCATCCGGGATTTTGAGGCCCGCAAGTGCCCGCTGCACGGCAAGACCATGGAGCTCTTCTGCCAGACGGACCAGACGTGCATCTGCTACCTGTGCATGTTCCAGGAACACAAGAACCACAGCACCATAACCGTGGAGGAAGCCAAGGCCGAGAAGGAGGTAGCACGCCCTGCAGAACACCACTCCCAGTCCCCCCTTGCCCCTTGTTTCCCCATTCCCAGCCCTCTCACTCCCTCTTCTCCTCCCCGAGTGATCTGAGGGTTTGGGGCTCTGATTCCAACCTCCCTCCTGACTCTAAGGAAACCTTCCTCCATGTGTCTGTGGATCTCTCCCTGTGGTGTTTTCTGGCTGGATCTGTCCACACAGGTCAGGAAAGGTCACGGGCTGGGTTAAGGCAGAGCAGAAGGCCCCAGTCCACCTGGGATCAGGCCAGCAGGCGATGCTGCCGCTTCTTTTTGTGCATGGGAAAATTTCTTCTACCTGAGCACCCCTGGTTCCTGGGAAATGGGTCATGGTGGGAGGGGACTCTGAACGTCCTTTCACACCCGACTTGGCCTTTCTAAGTACAGGGATTTTGTGGCGATTCTGCCCATCTCTCCCCAGTGGCCATAGCACACCCCATGGATTTTGTTCGAAAGGCTGCTGGGAGACATGACCCGGCGTGCAGGAGGACACCCGGGGTTGGAGGAGGGTGTGTGGAAGGGGGGGGCTTGAGGTGTGCCTGGCAGACTTGGGGGCGTACGGCGTGTGTGGGTGGTGCGTCTGTGTTTGGGTCTGAGCTACGTCAGGCCTTTGCCCTGTGATTACAGAGACATGGTGCGGCTTGTGAGGTAGAAACACCTTGGGCGAAAGCTGAAGGCTCAGCTCTGTCACCCCCCAGACTCAGGGTTCTGCCTCCATCCCTCTGGGCCCTACTGCAGCTCCCCTCTTGCTGGCCTGCCTGTGTTAGAGTCTGGGACTGTCCATACCCCCTTATCTCATGCCCGCATGTCAGCAAAAAAGGGCTGAGTCAGAAAAGAGGCGCATTGGGAGGTTCTCAGAGCCTCTGGTGTCCCCCAGCCTGCTTTGCTCGAAGTTTTGCACTGGGGAGGAGGGGCAGAGCAGGGGTGGACACTGAAACTGCAACCTCAGGGGACGCTCAGAGCAGTAAATCTAAACAAATGGGGGATTACAGCCCTCTGGCTGCCTGCCAGATGCTGGGGTCCAGGCCCCTAGAGGGCAGAACCGCCAACCTGCTCTAGAGCACCCCTAAAGCAAAGAAACTTCGGGTTCTCTGTGATGTGAGGATGTCGGCAGCAGCTGCCCGACTAGGTGAGCTTAGCTGGGGCTTTCATAGGGGAGAAGGTCCTCAGGGGTGACCTGGATGGGGGGAAGGACTCTCCCAGCATGTGTGTGTATGTGCTGTGTGCTTGTAGGTGATGGTATGTGTATATTGATATGTGTGTTCATTTGTGTGTCAGCAGCACAGAGCAGCAGGAGGCAGGGCGGGTGTCTTGGGGGTGATTTGGCAGCTGTGGGGGGCAGTGAAGGGGGCAGGGTGGGGGAGAAGCAGCTGGGTGGCCCCTAGACCCAAGACCCACAGTCCACAGCACTCAGATGTTTGTGAGGAAGCCCGGGCTCCGCCCTGTGGGCTAGCGGTGAGGTAATCCCGAAGCCCTCTTGGAGGAGGCACTGGACAGTGACTGACATCAAGTGGGCGGTTGGCCCTGGCCTGGCTGCCAACGCAGGTTCCAAGCAGAGGCTTGTGGGAGAAAGGTCCCGGGTTGGGGCCTAGAGTGGCCACCAGCTTCCATCCACCCTTGGGGGTCAGCACTGAGCACTCAGCTTGGAGGAAGCCCCAGACCCCATGAGCTCTGCAAGTCTGGCCAGGGGCTGAGTTGACCTAGCTTGTGCCCTGCACAGGACACTTCTAGGAATCTCTGAGCCCAGAGGCTCCCCCAGAGGAATTCAGGCTAGATTATAGAGCTACAAGCTCCCAGGTGGGGGGGGGGGTCCATGCTCAAGCATGTTGGAGGTCTTGGGCTGATCCCAGCACCAGGGGCTTCACAGCCACGTGCCAGAAGAAGCCAAGGGTGGCCCCGAACCCAAATCAAGAACACCCAAAGGTTTCCAGGTCCTTGTCAGGAGAGTGGGTTTCCATTTTACATCTCCTGGGGGGGGGGGGGTCTGAAATGACCAGAGTTGTGGTCTAAGCTCACTGGGAGGTGACTGAAGTCTAGAGAGAGAAGGGGGGGACGGGGAGAGGAAGGGAGAGAAGAGGAGGGGAGGGCAGGGGAGAAGAGAGGAGGAAGAGAAGGGAGATGACCATCTCTGGACCCAGGGAGCGTCCCTGCCCCACAGCAGGTTGCAAGAGGCCTTTGGCTCTGGAGAACAAAGCTTCCCTGCAGCCCCGATTCTTATCCAACTAATCACTGTTTGACCAAGAACAAATTTGACAATTAACAGCCTCATTTGGCAAATGTCATGCACAGCCCAAGGCCCCTGTGGCTGCTCAGGCCTGGATCCCGGGATCCAGTAGAGAGGGGGATATGAGGGTGTGTGTGGGGTCAGGGCGCCCTTCCTGCAAAAGTCTCAGCATGTGTCATCCTAGGGTCACATCTCTGTGCCCCCCATCTCAAAGACCCTCAGGAAATCTCCCAAGTGGTGTCTTTCTTAGCAGAATGTCCGGGAGGGGACAAAAGAGGCACTTAGGAATTCGCCTGGGCAGGGCAAGGGGTGTAGAGGAAGTCAGAGGGAAGGCAGGTGGAGGAGGGTGGAGCTCCACCAGACACTCAACCACGACACCCAGTCAGCCTGGCAGGGCCTAGGGAAGGGACGGAGGTGGGAGGCAGAGACAGGACAGGGCAGCTCTGCTGCAGGGAGCAGGGATGGGTGTGTCAGGACACCCCAGTTCAGAGATTTCGAGGGGGCCCCGCTGTCCTGCATTCTCTTCTTCTTCTTCTTCTTCTTCTTCTTCTTCTTCTTCTTCTTCTTCTCTCTTCTTCTTCTTCTTCTTCTTCTTTCGCATTTCTTTAGAGTTTTTAGCATTCTTTACAATTTATAAAATAATTTTTGGGAGTTTTTGGGTCACACCCGGCAACACTCAGGGGTACCTCCTGGCTATGAGCTCACGAAATCGCTCTTGACAGGTTCAGGGCGGGGGGGACACATATGGGATGCCAGGATTCGAACCACCATCCTTCTGCATGCAAGGCAAACATGCTATCTCTCTGGCCCCTGTAAAATATTTTTTTTAATTCACCCACAGTTACAAAGCTGTTCATGATTGAGTTTCAGTAATGCAATGTTCCAATACCCAGTGCACAAGTCACTGGTGCACATTTCCCGCCACCATCTGGTATTTTTCTTCTCTCTCTTTCTCATTTGCAATTTTATTACTTAAGCGGTATCACACATATCACTTTCCCTCCTTCCAGCTCCCAGTTCTTGTCTGCAGTGATCATTCCCAACTGTCATTGTCATAGTGGTCCCTTCTCTGCCCTAACTGCACTCCCCCTCTCTTTGTGACAAGCTTCCTGCCATGGACTGGTCCTCATGGCCCTCGTCTCTGTTGCCTTTGGGCATTATCACTAGACTGTCCCTTTTGTCTTTCTACTTTCTGGGGGTGACAGTGCAGGGGGAGCTTGCCACATGAGGGTGTGGTGTGCATCAAGAAATGGGGGTCATATTGACCCCCAAATCACTCGATGGGGTCTTGGGGCAAAGGGGAGACAGCTGCCATCAGGCAACTCACACTTACAAAAAATCAGGTTCTGCCTCTTACGCTAGCTACCTCTTTGGGGCCCTTGGGGTCAGGGGCTGCCTGCATAACCCCTGCCGGGTCACCTGCCAGGGGACACTCACCTGAGCTGGAGATGTCCCTGGGGTCTCTCTGATCCCTGCTGTACATTCGACTCAGGGCAGGGGACCTCTCAGCAGCCCCTGTCCTGGGTTGCTCACTCCATCCCACTGTGTCCTGAATCTAGTTTTGGGCCCCCTCCCACCTGGTTCTGACGTCCCAGCTCGGTGCCCACGCTACAGACAGCCTGGCTCCACCGACCCTGCCCTGCCACTCACAGCCACCCACCAGTTCGGCTTGACCCTCTGTGCCCGCCTTCTTTTGCCCATAACCTGACCTCACCCCAACATCTTTGCTTCTGCCTAAAAGGACCCACCTATTTTATTCTTCTTCCTTCCCTCCTTTCTTCCTTCCTTCCCTCCTTCCTTCCTTCCTTCCTTCCTCCTCCCTTTCATTCCTCCCTCCTTTCTTCCTTCCTTTCCCTTTCCCCTTCCTTCCCTTACCTTCCCCTTCCTTCCCTTTCTTTCCTTCTCTCCTTCCCCTTCCTTCCTTCCCCTTCCTTCCCTTCCTTCCTTCCTTCCTTCCTCCTTCCTTCCTTCCTTCCTGCCTTCGCCTTCCTTCCTTCCTTCCTTCCTTCCTTCCTTCCACTGTCACTGTGGCCTGCCTGCCTTCCTTCCTTCCTTCCACTGTCACTGTGGCCTGCCTGCCCTTTTCCTTCCTTCCTCCCTCCCTTCCTTCCTCCCTCCCTCCCTCCCTCCCTCCCTCCCTCCCTCCCTCCCTCCCTTCCTCCCTTCCTTCCTTCCTTCCTTCCTTCCTTCCTTCCTTCCTTCCTTCCTTCCTTCCTTCCTTCCTTCCTTCCTTCCTTCCACTGTCACTGTGGCCTGCCTGCCTTCCTCCCTTCCTTCTTCCTTCTCCTCCAACTCTGGTTCTCTCCTTGTCTACCTGGCCTCATTCCCTGGGGCTGACAAGGCAATCGAGCATATTGGGGGTGAATCCAGCATTCTCATGAGGGAGATGGGTCCATGCCAGAGACCCAGGACTCCCCTAGGGTGTCAAGGGCAGAGGCTCCTACAGCCCTGCTTCCTCTCCCTCAGGGCCTCTTCCCTATCTGCAATCCCTAGCATGAGCTCAGAACCCACCCCCTTCCCCTGCCAGGGGGCCCCACTACCTATTCTTCTGCCCTCCTCAGTGACTTGGGAAGGCCCAGCACTGGGCCCCAAAGCCCAGTGCTATGGAGAGACCTGAGCATCCCAGAGCTTTCTCTCAGGCTTTCCTCTTCCTGCCTAGAGAGGCGGAGTTTGTTTTGTCCTCCAAGCTGGAAGGTTCTGGAGGGGCCCAAATGGGGTCAGATACACAGCAGAACCAAAGGTGCTCATAGTCCGGCTAAGCCCCATGGCCTTGAACTCCTGCTCTATCTCTGCAGGCCATCGGGAGGGAAGAAGTGTGGATAAGAGAGCTCCAGACCCCAGCATGGCCTGTGACTCCTCCCAGCATACCCCAGACCACCGAAGGGCCTCCCTCTGCCTTCCCCTCTTCTCCTTTCCTCTCCCTTTGCCTTCCCCTCTTCTCCTTTCCTCTCCCTTTGCCTTCCCCTCTTCTCCTTTCCTCTCCCTTTGCCTTCCCCTCTTCTCCTTTCCTCTCCCTCTGCCTTCCTCTCCCCTCCCTTCCCTTCTCTGCCACTCTGTTTTCCTCTTCTCCTCTCTCCTCCCTTTTGCCTTCCCTTCCTCTCCCCTCCCTCTTCCTTCCTCTCCTTCCCTCCTGTCCCTTCCTCTTCCTTCCTGCTCCTTTCCTCTATCCTCCCCTCTGCTTTTTACTCCCTCTCTTCCTTCCTCTCGCCTCTCCCCCTTCCTCTCCTCTCTCCTTCTCTCCCCTCCCTTTCCTGTCCCTCCTCTCCTCACCCCTGCAATCCCTCTCTTCTCTGTCTAGCCCGCAGCCTGTTCTCTTTCCCACAAACAGGCTCCAAGCTGTGCCTGCCCAGACAGAGCCCAGCAGCGACACCCGCTCCTGCTTGCCACACAGGCTCACGTCATGCCCAAGAAACGTGGCACAGTTACTGTGAGGGACACGCCCTGGGTAGAGCCGCCTCCCCTGCTCTGAGCTTTAAAGAGGCCCCAGCCTCTCCCTCCCCTGCACCATGGCCCCAGGGCCCCTTCGAGGAGTGGGTGCCCATAAACGAGTCACCTTCTTCTCTTAGTTTCATCCTCATGAAGATCCAACTGAATGGTCTTCCAGCCCTGGGGCAGTTCTGCAGCCACCTGGGGCTGCTACATCAGGGGCCAGGGGCGTTTGCCGAAGGGCTACTGGGGGCCCCCAGCCATGACTGCTCTCTAACTTTCCCTCCCACAGACGGAGCTCTCCCTGCAGAAGGAACAGCTGCAGCTCAAGATCACAGAGATAGAGGACGAGGCTGAGAAATGGCAGAAGGAGAAGGACCGCATCAAGGTGGGGCTGCACGCTGGTGTGACGCCTTTTCCGCCCATACCCACCTTGGCACTGCCCCATTGGTCCTTTACACTAGGTCCAGACAGTCAGGCAGGCATGGGCTACCCCGTACCCCCAAATCTGAGGTCTCTATTCCCCAAGTCTGCAGTCTCCCCAACCCTCGGAGTTTGTGGTACTCCCAGCACCTCAATTCTATGGTCCCTCCACTCCTGAGCCCCCCACTCTACTCTTGTTCACCTCTTCCTGCCTTCAGGGTCCAAGGATTCACAATTGGGCTCTTGGTTTCTCTGTCTAAACAGCCAGCAACTCACTTTCCAATCTGCATTAGTTTCTGGTGGAGGCAACAGTGGGCACATTCCCGGGAGCCTCTGGGCTGCAGGGGTGTGAGGGGGGCACTGCAGGAGGATGCAATGGTAGGCTTGGTCCCCTCGTGTTTCCCATCAGCCCTTGGTGACTCTCAGCAACACCCAGAAATGTCCCGTCTGTTGGGCTGGAAGCTGTTCCTAATAGAAACCCGGTGCCCTCCTCTGTCCCCTCCTGTGCCCCAGAGCTTCACCACCAACGAGAAGGCCATCCTCGAGCAGAACTTCAGGGACCTGGTGCGTGACCTGGAGAAGCAGAAGGAGGAGGTGCGGGCGGCGCTGGAGCAGCGCGAGCAGGATGCGGTGGACCAGGTGAAGGTGATCGTGGATGCGTTGGACGAGCGGGCCAAGGTCCTGCACGACGACAAGCAGACGCGGGAGCAGCTGCACAGTATCAGCGACTCGGTGCTCTTTCTGCAGGTATGGCACTGGACCTGCAACCCAGCATCCCTGCACCCATGCCCAGGCTCTGCACCACAACCCTGCACTCAGGACTCGGTCCCTGTGACCTTAAACCTCTGCCTGCACCCCTACTTGGGCTCCCAGAGCAATACTCCCACAAGCTGCCTTGCTTCCCTCCTTCCTCTTCCTTTCTCCTTTTTCCCAATTCACTCCTCGTCTTGCTCCATTCTTTCCTTGTTTCCTTCCCTCATTCTTTTCCTTCCTTCCTTCCTTCCTTCCTTCCTTCCTTCCTTCCTTCCTTCCTTCCTTCCTTCCTTCCTTCCTTCCTTCCTTCCTTCCTTCCTTCCTTCCTTCCTCCCTCCCTCCCTCCCTCCCTCTCTACATCCCTCCCTCTCTCCCTCCCTCCCACCTATGGACCTATTCCTCCAGCCAGCCACCAACATCTATCCACCTGTCATCCATCCACTCATCCATCTGATGACCCATCTGTCACCCATCATCCATCTACCCGCCTACTTGGCTACCCGTCCACTTACTCAGTCCACTAACAATCCAAGCCAAGTCATTTCCCTAAAGGCTTTACTGACTTCACATCAATATTACCTGGTACTAGTTTCCAATGATGAGTCCCAGCAGCAGCAGACTGTAAGAAAGCCAGAGCTGCTGTGACTAAAAATGCCTGCTCTGGGCATGGTGGAAGCCAGGCATAAGCGCTGCCTGTTCTTGTCCTTGATCTTGTCTGTCTGTGTGTCTTTCCATTCGCCCATCCTTCTGCCTGCTAGAGTGTTTGGGGGTGTTCATGCATGCCCAGTATCAGTACTCTATAGGTACTGTGGAGAATAGAGAAATATAAAACATGTTTTTAGGGCCCCCAAGGAGCAGCAATTCAGCAGGGAAGATAAGGCACACACAATTAGAGGACAGTAGAGGGAAGGGTGTAATTAAATGATAAAACATCTGGCTCAGGAGATAAGTGCCAGGAGCTCAGGAAGGGCAGCAGGCTGGGTCCTGGGTGAGGTGCTGAGGAGGAGCTCACAATGAGCCTGAGTCCTCCCGGGAATTGAGCAGAAAGGGAGGGAGGAAGAGGTGCCAACATGGAGGGGCAGGATGGAGCTTGGCCTAGAAACATGGGGATGCCTCCAAATGGACCCAGATATTCTAGAAAATCATCATGTTCCCTTCATGCCTCTCCTCAAGGCTCCACAAGCCAGATTTTAGCATTCTCTGGGGTGTGTGAAATGCTTCCACTCAAGTATAGGGACACCTCTAGATGGATCCACAACATTCCAGAAAGTTCTCTCGTTTCCTTAGTGCCTCCACCCCGAGTCTTTAGGAGGGTCAGATCTCAGCACCTCTGTGGGGCGTGTGACACGGTTCCACGCAAGCATGAGGTCACCACCAACCTCCAGGTGGACCCAGAACATTCTAGAAAATTCTCCTGTTCCCTCATACTTCCAGCCCAAGTCTCCCCAGGGCCTTGCCTTGTGCAGTATAGAGATGCCCTCAACTGAGAGAGAGTCCCTGCAAGGGGGTTTCTTGGGTGGATGAAAATTGATCTCCCCCCCACTGCAGGAATTTGGGGCCCTGATGAGTAACTACTCACTGCCACCACCCCTGCCCACCTACCACGTCCTGCTGGAGGGTGAGGGCCTGGGTCAGGCTCTGGGCATCTTCAAGGACGACTTGCTGAACGTATGCATGCGGCACGTAGAGAAGATGAGCAAGGCTGACCTGAGCCGCAGCTTCATCGAGAGGAGCCACATGGAGAATGGTACTGGGGCCCCCTGTGCTCCTGCCCCCAGCCTGGCCCTGGGAGGTTGGAGCCTCAAAACAGCACTGTGCCCACAGCCCTACTGCTCTCCGAGCCTCAGTTTCCTTGACAATCGATGGGGACCCCAGCCAAGGGCTGGTGTACAGACTAATCAAATAGAGACAGCGCAGGCCCTCCCAGGGGCCCAGAAGTGGGGTGTTGGCCTGTGAGGGAGAGCCCAGCATGGCCAGGGACAGCCCCTCACTTTAGCTGTATCTCCAGGGAGTGACCACCGCTACATGAACAACTACATGAACAACAGCTACAACAGCGAGTGGGGCGCGCCTGACACCATGAAGAGGTACTCAATGTACCTGACACCGAAAGGTGAGTCGAGGGCCTCCTCTTGGTTATGCTGGGGAGAGTGAGTACACCCACTCCTGGTCATGCAGAGGAGGGTGAGTCACCTAGGCCAGAGGAGGGTCTAAGGGGGCCCCCCACTGCCAATGTCTGGCAGTTATGAAGTTATATCTTCACCCATGCTTCAAAGTCCTCCCTGCTGTCCCTTTCAGGGCTCTGGTCTACCAGCACCCCCCCCCTTTCCTTGACCTTCAGATTCCCCTTGGTATTGCTTCTCAAAGCAGCTGCCCCCCCCCAGGGCCTGCTCTTGGAAGACTTATAGGCAGAGGAGTGGGAGAAGAGTGGCTGGGAGCCAGCAGGGACACCCTGAGCTGGTCCTCCCTAGGAATCCCCTGACCCCTGAGGTCAGATGGGACAAGGGGTGAAAGACATGGGTCAGGAGGGGAGGCATGTCTTGAGGAGGATGCAAGGACAAGCTTTGAGGAACTTGGGGTGCAGGAGAGATGGAGTGAAGATATAAGAGTGAGCTACGGGGCCAGAGAGATAGCACAGCGGTGTTGCCTTGCAAGCAGCCGATCCAGGACCCAAGATCGTTGGTTCAAATCCGGTCCCCCATGCCTGCCAAGAGCTATTTCTGAGCAGATAGCCAGAAGTAGTAACCTCTGAGCACCGATGGTTGTGGCCCAAAATAACAACAACAACAACAAAAAAGAGTGAGATGCCCTCCCAGGAGTGGGGAGACAGCATCTGAGAGAGACATAGGACCCCACCCCTGGCCTGGGATCCCTTCTCACCGGGCTTCTGGTGACCCTCGCCTCCCCGTTGCATGTCCTGGCTCCCAGGATTTGGTACCCAGATATCCCAACATTCCTGGTACCTGGATATTCCAGAATCTCTGGTACTTGGATATCCCAGCATTCCTGATACCCAGATATCCTAGCATCCCTGGTATCCACATAGGTTAGGGAAACAGGAAGTTGAAGGCAAGGTTACATCCAGATATTCCAGTGTCTCTAGTGACTGATGATCATTTAGGCTCATCTGTTGCTAGACCCAAAGGGGCATCTTAGTGCTTGAGTCCAGGCCCCAGAAGGGGTGGGAGATGTCCAGGGCAGCACCCCTCTCCCAAGGCCACTGACCCACCTGGAGCCCCCTCTGCCATGATGATGGTCCCTCGTTTCTGCTCCACAGCAGGGGTCCGGACATCCTACCAGCCGGGATCCTCCAGCCGCATCACCAAGGAAACTAACCAGAAGAACTTCAATAACCTCTATGGCACCAAAGGTGGGTGCTGGGTGTTCAGGGAAGGGAGGGGAACCTGGGCTTGATAGAGTTGGAGTGCAAAGAAGAGTTGGAGTGCAGAACTTAGATAATAAGTGTGCAGTAATGCACATGTATGTCCCATGTAGGAGTGTGAGTTTGCATGTGTCCCAAGTAGGAATATATGTGTGTAACATAGAGAAATGTGTGTTTGGGGCCACAGCAATAGCACTATGGGTAGAGTGCCTTGCATGCAGCCAACCAACCAGAGTTCAATATCTGGCATCCCATATTGTCCCCAGACCCTACCAGGAGCAACCCCTGAGCGCTGCTTGGTGTGGCCTCAAAATAACAACTAAAGAAAAAGAAATGTGTGTCTGTGTGTGTTCCATGTAAGAATATGTGTTTGCATATGTTCTATGTAGGAATATGAGTGTATGACATCACACTTACACAGGGGTAGGATGCACCCCGAGTCCCAAAAGCTTAGCAAATGGCGGGTCTCAGGACCTCCCTGACCATGTCACTTCTGTGCTGAGAGTCGTGGATGGGACAGAGGACAGGAGAGTGTGAGGCAGGGGCTCCCCTTACTGTGCATGAACAGATTGGTGGGAGGTGAAGGGTTCCGGTGCTCACTGATGCCCCCACTCTACAGGGAACTACACATCGAGAGTGTGGGAGTTCTCCTCCACCATCCAGAGTGGCGACGACTCGCCCCCTGTCCAGGGAAACTCCTCCTTCTCCCTAAAAGGTGAGCCTTGCCTGCCTGGTGCCTGGCCTGCTTCACCCAGGGCTCCAGGCACCCCTTTACCTTCCTCTTGTAGAAGCTTCTTCAGCCTCAATCCTACATACTCAGTCTTGGGAATCTTGCAGGCCCCACAGTGCTAGGGCTGCCTGGGAGTGGGGTGTCTCAGACTCTCTGGGTCTGAGACCTACCCTCTAAACTCTGAAACAGGCCTACAGGTCTCTTGTCTCCAGGGATGGGGTGACGAGGGGTGCAGACTGGGGTCATAACCCAGGGGGATCCTTATGTCTCCCTGGAAGGCCAGGAATGCCCTGTGAACTCTGGGGTCTCAGCTGGCCTATTTGAGGGTCCCAGGCATCAGGCTTAGAGAAAGGATGAGTAATTGGGGAGGTGACCATGGCAGGACCCCCGACCACTCAGCATACATCCAGGGTTGTTAGAATAGTGGCCAGGGAGGGGGGCTACCACGGGGCCCAGCCTGCAGCCCCCAGATGGCCTTTCCCACACAAGCCCAGGAGCAGGACTAGGAGATGGCCACACAGCCCAGCTCATTAGTTCTTGGGGTGGGAGAGTATTGTGCACACGGGGCCCCCAGTGCCATTGGGACAAGTGGGAAACTGAGCAGGGCAGTAGCCCCCAGATGCTATTTCCCCCCTCTCCCGCAGGCAGCAGTAAGCCTTCCTATCAGTTTAGCCCCCTAGGACAGGCCACTGCTAACTTTTCCAAACCTTGGGAGGACGGTGGGCCCCTTAGAAACTATGCAGCTACTTGGCTGCTGGGGGCCTCTCCTGGGGGCTCTCTGCCACTCCTAGCAGGTGGGGTTCCTACTCTCAGAGCCCCTGAAGGCGGTGCTCGCCTCACCAAATGCAGCCCTCGGAGCAAGGCTGGCCAGATCTCCATCAGTTCTTTCCCTTGGATTCTCTTCCCAAAAGCACCGCAGTGAGACCCAAGCTCTTCCCATCTGGGTCTCCCCCAGGACCCCAGAACTCCCCTCTGCAGCTGTCCCCTGGAGGATCCTAGTGGGTGAGACCTGCTGGTTTCTCACCCTCATCCTGTGGGAAGGCAGCGAGACTCCCAGAGATCAGAGCAACTCACAGTCCCAGGGCTGGGCTGAAACTACTACACCCTAATCCAGACAGGCACCTTTTAGCCATGGCCCACAGCACTCCACAGGCCCGTCAATGGCGGCCTGAACCCCAACCCCGTGTAGGCCCCAGGCAGCTAGACAAGGGAGTGGTGCCATGCAGATCTGGCTGGATGCAGTTAGGGCAGGTGGGGGTGCTATGCTGCCTGCTCAGTACCAGGGTCTGTGAATCCCCTAAAGTGTGTAATCCTCACTGCACTGAGGGTGACATTCTCTCTGTTCACTTACTTCTATCTTCCTTGCTGCCTCCTCCTTTTGACCAGCCTTTCCAAGATTTCCGATTGGGGCCGCCATCTTTCAGGGTGGGACAGTTGCACCTGGTGAAAGGCTGACAGAGCTTGTTGAACCCTGGGAGATGGAATCTGAGCCCCTCAGTGCCTGGGGGCTGTGGGTCCCCCTAATACCAGTCTCCCTATCAGGGTACCCCTCCCTCCTCCGGAGCCAGAGCCCCAAGGCCCAGCCCCAGACCTGGAAATCTGGCAAGCACACCATGTTGGTGAGTGAGGGACCCGAAGACAGCCCATCGGGCAGGCATTTCTCCCACGGGAAGGGGAACTGGGCCCCAATGTTGAACCAAGGGTGGGCTTGACATAAGCAATTGCATTCAACCAAGGATTTCTGGAGACCCGAGCCAGATGGGCCTCTAGTGCCTTGTTTTTTCCATCTGTCAGTGGCTAACTGGGCTTCACTTGGCTGAGGAAGCCAGATTGGGTCTGATGGCCCCATGGGGGCTGTCAGGGAGACACTGACGATATGGGCACTGCAGACCCTAGCAGGTGGCAGCATGCCTTAAATCTCCTGTCTAGGGGGTGTCACATGGTTTGGTTCTGTCCCCTACCAAGACCCTGGCCTCCAGGGGCCAGTGCCATGGAGGTTCTGGGGGTTGGGGGTTCTGGGCTCAGCTCGGCATTGGAGCAGGGGTGTGAGTGGCCCTGGGCGCCCAGATAGAAGGGGGTTGATTTAATTGGGGTATACCTTCCCTTTGTAGATGAGGCAGCCCAGGGCTGGGGACTCAGCTCGAGGAGTCTTACAGGGATGGCAGGAAGGGATGTAGGGGTTCGTTCAACTTGGGGAGGGGGGGGCTGGGACCTCTGACTCCTTCTTCCCCCGCAGTCTCACTACCGGCCCTTCTACGTGAACAAAGGCAACGGCATTGGCTCCAACGAGGCACCCTGAGCAGCCCCATCCAGCCCTAGCTCCTGCCTGCCCACTGCTCTCCAGGGGGTAGGGGCGCCCCCAACCCGGGCCTGCTCTCTGCTGGACACTGGTCACCCCTAGTGAAGGGTGACATCTCCTCCTGAACCCCCCTCTGCTTGCTGGCAGGCTGGGCAATGGGGCGCCCCAGGCCCTTGGGTCACCTGCACAAGTAATATTCCTCCCCAGATGTCCCATGAAGGGACACAGTACTGGGGGCCCCTAGAACCCCACCTGGGCTTTCACTGGGCCACATTACACTGCTGGCCCTGGGGCTCTCCACACTGAGAGATCTCAGCCTCTGTCTCCCTCCTGGGAGTCATCCCAGCATTCCGGGGAGGGGTGAGGTAGGGAGTGAACTGGACAGTGATTCTGAGTCCAGGAAGCTAATGGTCTTCCCACCTCAATTCCTCCTTCCCTCACTGCCCCCCATGTAGCCCCTGGCCCAGAGAGATGATGGAGCCCAGAGGTGGATGGATCCCTTGCCCCCTACCTCCAGGGCTGTGGGGTGATGATACACCAATTTGCAGGGGTGAGGTGGGAAGGGGCACCCAGCTTGGCATTTCCCTCCTCAATAAAACGTATCACCCACCTGTGTCTTCCTGGTGCGCCAGAGGGGTTTCCCCTTCTCTTGCACATCCTCCCACCCTGGTTTTGGTGGCGTTGGAGGTCCCCCGATGCTCCCATTTCTCACCAAGTCTGGGGTGCATGGCTGCAAACATTTGTTGCTATTGTGCAGAGAGAATATGAGGGTGGGGTGCAGTGAACCCCGACAGAGGGTCTTGGCCAAGGCCAGGATCCTAGGAACAGCCTTCTGGCTTGAGGCCTCCTGTCTTATGATCTTGGACAGGCCTGCAAGACAGCTGGGGGGGGGGGGGGGAGGCAAGATTCCCAGAGGAAGTGAAGTTCAGCTTGGCCAGGACAGAGAAAACCTGGGTACCCAGCCTGGAGGCCAGGAGGAGGTCGGCTGTTCTGACATGTTGGCAGTGCCACCTGAGCAGTTCTCCATTTCTGGGGTGTTAGTCTGTGTCCAGGCTTCCCAGGGCCCCCAAACTGAGTTGGACAGAACAACAGAGGGCTCTGAGGCAGAGACTAGGTGGAGAGCTCCATCCCTGACGCCCTCCTTGGACTGGGCTTCTCTTCCCTACACAGTAGCCCTCAAGTGCCTGGAACCCCAAGGGAGCAACAAGGAAGAGGTTCCCTTGAGCTGCCAGGAGTAATTCTGAGAACAGAGCCAGGACTAAGCCCTGGACACAACCGGGTATAGCTCCAAAACCAAAACTTGAAAGGTGTCAGGGCTCCCTAAACTGTCTGTGCTCACTCTGGGATTTCTGGGCCACCCCGATTCCGTGGCATCAGGGACCCATTGGTTTGTTCCAGGGAGCATGTGGGTGGGTAGGTAGGCAAGCTCAGCTCATCCTCAGAGGCTAGAGAAAGCAAATGGGGTGCTGGGGACCATCCCAACAGGGGGTCATGGGGACATTTATTGGGGGAGGCAAGGACAGGGCATCTGAAGTTGGCTTTGGAGCCGAGTGGTCCAGTCGTCCTGCCTAGCTATGACCTTGGCCTAGCCCAGCCTGATCCAAAGCTGGGGCAGGGCCTCCTGCAGACAAACAGGCTGCGGCCACCTGGCAGGGCATGTGCTCCTGCAGGTAATTGGGACACGGTAATGTTGTTGTTGTTGCACCAGCAGCCACCGCTGCAGCCATGCCCCCGCGTGGGACAGAGCTGGATTTTCTCGTCCTTCGGCCCCTGAACAGGAAGGCGTGGGGGGGGCCAAGGCAGCTCCTCAACTTTAGGTCCCCGCACCTGTGCCAGGACTCCATGCAGTTCTGAATATCACCCGCAGGTGGCAGCATCCCACCGTGGTTATTGGGTCTGAGCCACTGGAGCCCCCCAGTTTCCTGCGCCCAGAGGAAGCCCCTTCACCCCTTGAGACTCAGACTGATGTGGGTGACGACAAGCAACCAGGGGCTCTCAGCTCACCCCAGCAAACCCTGAGCAGACTTCAGGGAGCCATGGAGGGATGCCCTTCCTGTGGGGGCTGCAGCCCATGGTCACAGCACTGCCCAGGGATTTGGGGGACCCTCTCCCCCCTTGTGGATGCCATATGGGGAATTTTGGGGAGAAACTTGGTCGGGGCCAGCAGGTGGGGCATGGAGAGGCAGTCGGTAATGCAGGCAAGAGCAGCCCTAAGACCG
The DNA here is from genome assembly GCF_024139225.1 of Suncus etruscus. Taxonomy (NCBI): domain Eukaryota; kingdom Metazoa; phylum Chordata; class Mammalia; order Eulipotyphla; family Soricidae; genus Suncus; species Suncus etruscus. The sequence goes on from NC_064855.1 coordinate 14,236,635, forward strand.
GAGCTGGAAGTGTTGGTGGTAAGTAATGGGGAGCAGAGGGCTGGGGTCGGCACACGGATCTGGGGGAGGCAGGAACCAGTGTCTGGGATGGGGCATGGGGACAGAGGAGGGTATTTGGATACAAGTCCCTAGCCTGGGCCCAGTGGCAGAGGCGTCACTGATGAAAGAATTCTCACATGTCTTTCGGGCCACACACTTCATCTCTGCAAAATCAGCTGATAACGGGGCTTAAGTGTGTGGTGTTGGGGGAGGCAGCAGGCAGAGGGTCACTGGCCACCCCCAAGGACCCTACCAGACCTAGGCACTCTGCAAAAGGGCAGGAGAAGCAGTGGGGAAGGGGAACCTCCTCCCTCCTGCTCTCTCCTTCCCCACCCCTGCTTCTGCTGTGGGGTTACAGAGCTCTACCTCCAGGCCAGCTTGTTCAGGGTGCTGGTCCCCACATGGGCAGGTAGCCGAGGTCTTCGTTCTCCAGACTCTGCCTGGCACTGGCGCCAAACTCGCAAGGAAGAAGCCTAATGCCTGCATGCTTGGGTGGCCCGGTAATTAATTTTCGCATTTCATCCTGCTTAAGCTCATCAGTGCCTCGCTTCTCCGTGGAGCCTGGACTCCGGGCCAGGCCTGCCAGAAACGCCATCCGGATCATGGGGTCTGTGCTTTCACAGCTGTCCTGGATGTCCGGCCTCAGGGATCTCTGGGAGGGTTCTGGCACCCTCTCCCGGGGCAGAAGACCCCAGTGTGCAGGGCACAACCCTGCAGGGACATACTGGCTCCAAGGGGGAATGTCGGGAGCAAGGGGAGATTTGGAACTGGGTAGGGCTGAGGAAGCCCAGTTTCCCCCCAAAGGGGGATGAACCTGAGATGCTGTCACAGACTGGCTTGACTGTGGCCTGAATGAAGGGCTGGAGCTGTAGGGGTGTGTGTGTGTGCGCGCGCGCGCGCGCGCGCGCGTGTGTGTGTGTGTGTGTGTGTGTGTGTGTGTGTGTGTGTGTGTGTGTGTTGATGGGAGGGGGGCTCCTGCCCAGTTTCCGGGGTGCATGAGGGTCCAATACACCTCCCTCTGGGCCTCGGGCTTGAGTGAGCTGGCTGTTCCTTCCCAGGATAGCCCATCCTGATGGTTCTTCCAGATCCTCCCGCCTCTCTCGGGCTTGGGGGTTCCACTTGGATGTTCCGGCTCCCAATCCTGCAGAATTTAATATCCACTTTGTAATCTGCTGCACCCGCACCCGTACCCGCAGGCATTATCCAGGGAAACCTGAAATTGAAAACACCGCTTCCATTTCCACACATGGCTGGGGGAAACCGGGCCATCCACATGCGCTGTGATTCCTTCCCACACCCATAAAGACTCCTCACTCCACCACAGCCCCCTCCTCGACCCCCCAGTCCTGGGTTCTCGCCAGCCTCACATATGCCCTATACGCCTGGCTGTCAGTTTTGTGTTGAAAGACTTGGTTCATCTCTGCACTCCCTTTTCCATAAATTGGGTGTATTTTCCTTGATTTTTAAGAACAGGTTTGTTTGTTTGTTTTTGGGTCACACCCGGCAGCACTCAGGGGTTACTCCTGGCTCCATGCTCAGAAATCGCTCCTGGCAGGCTCGGGGGACCATATGGGATGCTGGAATTCAAACCAATGACCTTCTGCATGAAAGGCAAATGCCTTACCTCCATGTTATCTCTCTGACCTTTTAAGGACAGGTTTTAGAGTTTCTTCCCCATCTCCTTGGGTAAGGGGACACCCAACTCTGGATCTAATGGCAACAAAGTACAAAGTGAGCCAGTCCCCCTTCCAGGCTCTGATACTCCATCTAGATAGGGATAGAAATCAGAAATGCTCTCATGTGGGGAGTCACAGGTGAAAACTGTGTACATGGGAGAGTTCAGGGACTGGAGAGGTTGCATAGAGGCTCAAGAGCTAACCTTGCTTATGGTTACTTTGGGTTGGTCTCAAGCTCATTGCCTAGTACCAAACATTGCCAGGAATGATCCCTGAATAGTATCCAGCATGGCAAGACATGGAGCAGGAAGGAGGCAGTCCTAACCTGTTTTACTCCTCAAATGAGCCACACAGCTGAGGCCAATCCTCCAGCGCCCCCATGGTCCAGTTCCCTTTGACCAAGTCCAGGAGAAACAGGTTTGTCAGAGGCTTTGTGTTTATGTAGGGACAGCAATAGGGGTGGATAACAAATGTGTGAGGTAATGAAGGGGTGCTCGAGGCTTTTTTGGGGGATCACACCCAATGGTGCTCAGGGATCACTCCTGGTGGGCTCAGGGGACCCCCTTGAATCCCTCTAGCCCGGGCCCAGGCCTGCAAGACCCCCTTGGCAAATGGCACCAGGAGGCTGGGACTGGCATCTCTTTGTCCTGTGGGCAAACTTGCCATTTACATCGATTGGCACGTAATCTGTAATAAATTGTTAATCAACCACAATCTGGGCAGGCTACCTCCCCCAGGGTGCCACCAAGAGCCCATTCTGAGGGGCTAGTTCGGGTGGGGGCCTTGAGGAATTGGGCAGATGGCCCAAAGACAGGAGTGTATGCTTTGCATGTAGCAGTTGAGATGGATCCCCAGTTCCCCATCATTCTCTAGACACTGTCATGTTTAGCCCCCAAACAAGTAAAAGTTATATCAGGGGCTAGAGTGATAATACAGACTGTAGCAGACTAGGGTTTAATCCTTAGCACACCATATGGTCCCCCAAGTCTGCCAAGAGTGATCCTTGAGTGTGCAGCCAGCAGTAACCCCTGAACATTGTCAGGTGTGGGCCCCCCCAAAAAATCCAGAAAAGCTCTATTAAACACAGAAGTGGTAAATGTTCGGAACAACTGGCTTCCTGGCTGTCTGTCTCCATTCTCCTATTACCTGTGCTCTAAGGGATATTTCCACGGTTGCCTTTGCCCCCGAAGTACTTTCTGAGGGCTCAGTGCCAGCCTTACCCCACCCAGTTCCCAATGCAAAGCACCTGGGAGGGAGCTTGAGATCCATCAGCCATGAGACCCCCCCCCCTAATGCTCATTCTCCCATCCCAGGTCATGAAGAGCTAGTTTCATTATTTGTTTAGATTTACAATGAGGAGACGATGGAGCAAATCTTCATCATGCAAATGAGCCTTAAAAGTGTCTGTGACAGTGTCAATTGCACAGCCAATGAGGACATATTCTCACCGTCACAGCAAACGAGGGGCGCAGGCAGAACAGAAGCTGCTCCCGACGCTGCCGCCGGGGGCTGCAAGCCCCGACAAACGCCTTTGCTGTTTCTCTTCCTTGTGACGGTGTCTGCAAACCCAGCTGACATCCCCTGCTTATGGATGGCAACCATGGGGCGCCTCGGGCAGGAGGGCTGGGAAGATGAACAGATGCCGGGTTGGGAATGATTGCGATCTGGATTCATACTGAAGGATCTAGTGTACTTCCTAAGTGTTTGTGGAATAAACACAGCACATCATTCAGCTCGGTGAAATCACGGGCACCAGGATCAGGCAAGAGTCGTAGAACACATGCGTGACCCAGGAGTTCAGTCCCTGGCATTGCATGCTTCTGGGAGCACAGAGCCGGGAGTAGCACCCCCATACAATATACCCCAACAAAACAACAAAAGGAAATATAAGAAATATAACTGGTACTTGTTGTGAGAGGGGAGTATGGATTGCTGGGTTGTTTGCAGGACTCTGGGCAGGGAAGCTGCTTTGGAGAGGGCTCTGTGGATGAGAGAATTTTCCTGTGTGGACGCTGCAATGGGAGGTGGGTGTCTCTGCCTCTGCTCTGCCCCCTGGCCCCCCTGACTGCAATCCCAGGGGGCCTGGATGACTCAGGACTCTCATAGAACCAGTCCACACACCTGGGGGCAGATGGAGGTGTAGAGGGGCATGATAAAGATACTTATGAATTACCATTTGGAGAGTGGCAAAGTGATGGGTCTGAACATGGGTGGGTCTAAGATCCATGTCTTGCTTCTCATCCAAGGGCAGGGAAATCCTGGTCCTTCGCCAGGACTTCAGCTGATTAGACTTGGCCCATCAACATACAGGGAGGACCTTGAACTTCGTTGACCCGGCCCATTCCGGTGTGCACCCTCAGAAACTGGCTCCCAGACATACTTTGAGTCATGCCTGGACTCACCATGGCTGAGTGGAGATATAGAATGGGCTGGCCACGCTTCTTCTAGGCCTGTCCCTACTGTCCTCCCTGGGGACAGTGCTGTGCTGAGTCAGGCCTCTTAGCCCCACATTCCTCTCTTCCATCTCTGGGATGAGAGCTGGATCAGGAGAAAGGACTTGACTTACAGCTCCCTTGGTGACCCTCTTTTCTCCAGGGTGCCATGGACTTAACATCACCTCATTCATCTCCCCTCTGCCAAGCTCGTGGGTGGAAAAGCATCATCCAGTGTTGCATTTTGCAAAACCCAGTAGCTTGTGTGAGCGTCTAGGGAAGGGTTAAGCCTATCTAATTTACTCTCTCAACCTCCAAGAAGAGGGGCTGGAAGACAGACAGAAACAGGGGCCCAGGACTTGGAGAACAGCAGCTGCCATTGGGCAGGACAGGAGGGATCCGTGGTTAAAAGTGGTCTATCAGTGGTAGTATCACAGGCTCCCCCTGTCCGAAGCAAGGGGAAGGGCAGGCCCATTATTTTGCAACAGAACTGACTAAGGCGCATCCTTCTGCCTGGAATGTGGGTCCACCGCCACCGCAACACATTATGGTGGCCCAGATGACAAGGTCCTTTCCTAACACCTCCTCCAGGCTTCTCCATCACCTGCCAGTCACAGCAGAGCCCAGGTTCCTCTGAAAGGAAGCCTGTCCAGCTGAATTGTCAGCCAGTTGTAGTTAACAGCTGCTTGTCAGGACAAAGCCTGCGTGCTGATGTCACAGCAAGGGGTGTCAAGAGGACAGAATGTACTTAGTCAGGGACTGTGTGACAAGCAGAAATTTGCACAGGGGCGGGAAAGCAAACACCCCTGAGCCAGGAAGGCAGGTGGGTTCTGTCCTTGGCTGGGAAGTGTCCACTGCTGAGGACCAAGTACAACGCCTCCCTCTGGGCCGATTTCCTCCAGGTGGAGCTTCTGGTTGGGTGCTTGACTCGGTGGCTTTAGGCATATTCTTCCATTCCTGCAAGGCTGAGTCATTGGGTCTTAAGGAGTCTCCCAGTGCCCCCTGGTGGCCGGTTTCCTACACTGTTGGATGTGGAGTGATATCCATTCTGTTCCTTGATGGGGGTACTTGGGAAGACCACAGTAACCTCAGGAGCAAACCTGCAGGGAAAAATGCATGCTTTCTGGTTCTTGGTCACCAAACTATGGCTCGGGTTGTGATTTTTACTTAAGTGCTCTGAACCTCATCTTCACACTAGTTCCCATCAGCATAATATTGAGGAATCTACCTGGAGAATAATGCTCATTCCAATAGGTGTCTTAAACTTACGTGAAACAAAGTCTTGGAAGTGCATTGTGGATCAGAGGAGCCACACCCAGACACAACGCACCTTTTATTATTTGTTTTGTTTAGGGCCACACCCAGAAATACTCAGGGTTTACTTCTGGCTCTGCACTCAGGAATCACTCCTGTCAGTGCTTGGAGGACTACGTGAGATGTCAGGAATTGAACCCTGGTTGGCTGTGTGCAAAGTAAGCGTACTATCTGCAGTGCTATTTCTCCAGCCCAATGATATACCTTTTATTGTTATTATCAACAGCCTCAGCCCAGCTCTGGAGGCAGGCATGACCATCTTTTTTTTTGGGGGGGGGGGTTTGGGGTTACACCCGGCAGTGCTCAGGGGTTACTCCTGACTCCATGCTCAGAAATTGCTCCTGGCAGGCACAGGGGACCATATGGGATGCCAGGATTTGAACCAATGACCTTTTGCATGAAAGGCCTTCCTCCATGCTATCTCTCCGGCCCCAGGCATGACCATCTTGGCATGACCAAGTAGTGAAGCCTGTCTTCACTAACACCGAGAGTGCTTGATCAGCAAGCTTGTGATGGCAGCCAGGTTCCTCCCACAGGTGGCTGGCATTGGTTGGAACTGGAGGAATTGATGGGTCATTCTAACTGGATGAATCAGTTCATTGTTTTGAGCTCTCTGTGACCAGGTCAAAGATTGGGCATGATTTTATCCCAGAACAGGTGTGTTCTCTTTCACAGGGAAACTTTTGGTCTGGTTCCAACCCAGTTTTTTTTTTTTTTTTTTTGTGGTTTTTGGGTCACACCCGGCAGTGCTCAGGGGTTATTCCTGGCTCCAGGCTCAGAAATTGCTCCTGGCAGGCACAGGGGACCATATGGGATGCCGGGATTCGAACCGATGACCTCCTGCATGAAAGGCAAACGCCTTACCTCCATGCTATCTCTCCGGCCCCTCCAACCCAGTTTTTTAAGTGTTCAAAATATGCAATGGTACGGGGCCAGAGAGATAGCATGGAGGTAGGGTCTTTGCCTTGCATGCAGAACGTTAGTGGCTTGAATCCTGGCATCCCATATGGTCCTCAGAGCCTGCAGGAGCTATTTCTGAGCATAGAGCCAAGAGTGACTCCTGAGTGCTGCCAGCTGTGACCCAAAAACAAAACAAAAAAAAATATGTAATGGTTGCTGGAGCAATAGCACAGTGTAGAGGTAGTTTGTTGTGCACATGGCCGACCCGGGTTTGATCCTTAGCATCCCATAAGGTCCCCTGAGCCTGCCAGGAGTGATTTCTGAGCACAGAGCCAGAAGGAACCCCTGAGCACCACTGGATGTGCCCCCCTCAAAAAAAATAATGAAACGGAGGAGGCTGGAGAGATAGAGCAGCAGAATATGGCACTGGATTTGTGCAACACTGAGCCAAGTTTCATATCAAGCAGCACATTTGGACTCTGAGCACCACCATCGATGATCCTAAGTACAGAGCCAGGAGTAGGCCCTAAGCATCACTGGATGTGCCCCCCCCCCAATATATGCAGTGGGGCATGGACCAGTGGACCAGCACACATGCTTGCAGATTCACGCACATGATTATCTCACTCTGGGCTCAGAGACATGTTTTCTACACTGCCAAACCCTTCCCAGCCAGGCTGTTTCACAGCAGAAGCCACTGCCAAATGGTATTGCTGGAGTTCGGTAACTTTTCTTCCTGCCATCAGGCCAAGTTCTGGCTGCTGGCAAACTGTGCCACAGCTCACAGTGAGGTCTCAGCTGTGCCTGGCATGAATGGGGAGAGCTGGCACTGCCCAGCCTGAAGTTGCTCATGGTAAGAAGGGCAGGGGCTGCAGGGGACTGGCAAGCAAACTTGCTGCCACTGAAGCTTGGCACATGGGGGGGCAATGGAGACAGTCTGTAGGGCAGAGGAGTGTGCTTGGCATTGTCGGCTGGCTCCTCTGTCCTGTACACGGAAAGACGTGGCTCTCTCTGCTGAGTCTGAAGGCATGCAAGTATATGTGTGTGTGTGTGTGTGCATGAGAATACAAACGTATGTATGTGAGAGTGAGAGTTTGCACATATGAGTATGCATATATTTGTGTGAGAATATGTGGGAGAGAGGTGTGAGTGTGTGAGTGTGTGTGAGTGTGCAGAGAATATGTCATGACTGACCCCATCTGCGGAGGCCCCTGAGGTGCTCAGGCCCTCTCTCTGGGGAAACCCAGCTTTTTCTTTCCTTGCAGAGGGAATAAATGCCACTTCCATGCCTTTGGACAATGGGCAACCCCTCGCATCCTGAGGTTTCTCCTGCTGACTCTGAGAAGGCATACATCCATCCTGCAGCCCATGATGGGGTCTGCAAGAGCCCTGTTATCTGGCTGGGGTTTGAACACTGAGCCAGTCCCTCCATCCCTCTGAGGTCTGGGTCTGGCCACACTGCATCCTGCAGGGCAGGTGCCCAGGTGGGCCTGACCTTTGCCAGCCAGGACACCTGATTGCTGGCTGGGTTTGCAGTTGTGCCATGTATGGCTGAGGGGCTTGTATGAGTGGTTCAAGGAGGGTGCAAGGTGTCACCCCAGAAGCCTACAGGTCCTTCATCTGCTCTGCAAGCCCAGCCATGAGCTGAATGAATTGTTCTCTAGTCAGTTCCTCTACTGGAGAGCTGTGTTCTTGGCTCAGATCTTTAGGGAACAGGAGCTTTCTTTGTGTATCTGTCTGTCCCTCCTAGGACCCCTACCCTCCTGTGCATTCGTCTGTTCATCCTGAGACCAAGCCCTGTTCTCCCTCCCTCCCTCTGATCCTTCAAGGCTCCTGGGTCGATCCCAAGAAGCTCTAATTGGCCAGTAGACAGGCAGGCAGGGACCAGCTGGGAATCTTTCTGAAGAAATTCTCTTTCCGCTCCTTCTTTCTGGGTTTTTTGTTTTGAGATGGGCCAAGCCACCCGATTTATTTTTGACAAACATCTCTACATTATGAATTATATTGGGGATGGGATTGTGACATTAAATCAAAGTTAATTCTCAACTTCTGTGCCAGGTGACATAAATAATCAACCCCAGGGCAAGGTTATGGACGGAAGGTGCCCAAATTATGCTAATGAGGATGATTAAACTTTTGAATTCTAAGTTTCTGCAAGAATAACAATCAGTTAACATTTACATTTCTACCAGCCACTGGATTTGCAGCTTTTCCTGAAGCCGCTATTAAATATAAATAACAATATATTTTTAAAAGCCAAGTTGGGTCCTTAGGGGCATATTCTATTCTCTTTTCTGATGCTGAGAATGGGCTGAGGAAAGCAGAGAATGGGAAAGAAACTCAGCTGCTCCAGAGTTGGGCATTAGCATATATTTGTCTGCAAGATCTTGCCAGAGGTTTTGGGGGGTTTTCTTTTCAGTTTTGATTTATGGGGGTGCCACACTCAGTGATGCAGTGAGATACTGCTAGCATGGTGCTGGGGAGAGGAACAGGGACCAGGAGGTGTTGAAGACTGAATCCGGGTCTCCCACGTGCAAAGCACATTCTCAAGCCCTCGGGACTGTTGTTGCTTGGTCTCCAGAATATTTATTTATTTATTTATTTTTGGTTTTTGGGCCACACCCGGCGATGCTCAGGGTTACTCCTGGCTGTCTGCTCAGAAATAGCTCCTGGCAGGCACGGGGGACCATATGGGACACCGGGATTCCAACCAACCACCTTTGGTCCTGGATCGGCTGCTTGCAAGGCAAACGCCACTGTGCTATCTCTCCGGGCCCTGGTCTCCAGAATATTTGGGAAGGTATGGGGATATCACACACTTGTCATGGTGCTGGGCTCACACATTTGCTTGCAGGACTCCCCAGGGGGGAACAGGGAGTCTATTTTGTACCGGACATTGATAGAGGGGTCCTAAGGAGCCCAGTAGAGATAGGGGACCTCTCTTCCCACTCATGCCTCTGTAAGCTGTGAGTTTCAGGGCCAGGCCCCTAAATCCAGAACCAGCTCTTTTTGTTTATCTGTTTTTGTTCTGGGTTCACACCAAGTTATGCTCAGGCCTTGGGGCCTGGAGCCTTCACTTTCTACACCCCTAAACCCTCCCTCTCAGCTTAGGATGCTCAGATAGGACCAAGGGGACCAGTGGGTGTGAGGTTGGCAGCTGAGTGGGGAGGCCCCCTTTTCCAGGTTGCCCATGGGGCTTGTCTGCTGTGTGTGTCCGTCCGCCTGTGGCCTGTGAGAACAGGTCAGCGCCAGGTGATGCTTCTGGCCCAGTGGCTTCTGTTTATCCCCATCCCAGTCCATCGTCATGACAACCCGCACCCCTCCCCGCAGCGTTGCGGCTGCTCATCTCTCTCCTCTTGTGTTCAGGCTGATCTGATTTCCTCCACCACTTACCTAGAAATTGTTTTTGAAAAGTGTCTGATTTCAACAGAGTTTGACCTGGAGTGACAGCGAGTGGCGGTCGACCGGCTGGGCTCTGTTCTTGTTGGCGTCTTCTCCCTGCAGCGCTTCCCGCAGGCTGGGGACCCGCATGATCCAGGCTCTCTGGGTGGTGCGGGTTGGCCTGCTGCCCCTCTCTGAGCCCCTTTGCCTGTGCCTGTGCCCCTGAGACACGCTTGTGCTGTGTCTTTCCAACCTCTTTGGAAATTTCAAGAGTGCCAGTCCGGGCCTCTGTTTCACTTGATCCTCCAAAGAAGCCCTGTTTGGGGGTTCAGGGCCCCCCATGTATCAGTTCTGGAAGGGATCTTGACAGGTATCTTGGAATTAGAAATCTCTTCTGGGGCAGACTCGGTGACCAGGCTGGGGGGTGTGGTGAGGGCTTGACCAGGTTTGGGGGTCCCCCTAAAAGGAATCCTGCCTACCCAAAGGCCTTGTGTAGAATGGGACTCTGTGTGGCCTCTGGGGCATCTATTTAGGCATATTGGCCTCCTTGGAAGGAACTGCAGGACTTCACTTCTGCCAGGCCAGTGCTTGGGGGTCATCCCTGGAGGTGTTGGAAGGGAAGCAGTGTGGTGCTGAGGTCTAGTCCGACGCCTCCTGCCTGCAGAGCTTGCATTCTAGCCTATGGAGTTTCTCTCCAGCCTTGCCTAATTAGTTTAAATGAAACCCAGAACCTTCTCCCACCCCCCAACCTTAGTGAGCTTCTCTCATGATCCAGATAAGCAGGAGTGTTGGGCCGGGCCTGGGTTTATCCAACAGATAAATCCATGAAAGGAGGCTGGTCTGTGGAACAGTCTCATTATGCAAAGATCCAGATCCCAGCAAGTCCTACCTTATGACTGAACAGGCTCGTGATGAAAGATCCAGCTCCCATCAGTTTCCACCATGTGAGGGACAGGCTCATGATGAAGACTCCAGATCCCAAAAGATCCCACTTCCTGACACAAGAGGTTCATGACGGAAAATAAGTTCTAAAAAATAAAATCAGGAGCAAATCCCTTTGTATCAAACCACAGCCTTGTCTGATCCAGGGCTTATAGAAAACTCCATCTGCTCCCACTCAGCTGGAGAGGTCACCCCCCAGGTGTCCTAGTGAAGCAAGAGAGCTCTCCCAAATGGGCCAAGCCTGCTCCTCAGATTTCTCCCTGCTCTAAGGTCCTGCCCTCTATTCACGTTGCCCCTACCTTCGGTTTCATGGGTGACTGGACCCACTGGACCCCTTTGACTAGGAGGAAGCTCTTCCTTGTTGCCTACAGGAGGACCCCACTGCCTGCCCTGTGTCATAGAGCCTGGAAGGAAAAGAAGGGAGCCCAATGCTGAGTTCCCTCAACCCTTCTTACTCCTGCTTCCAGGATAAATGCTGCTTTTCTGGACAGAGGTGAGGCAGTTTTCATTAAATCCGGAACTCAGGATCCATCACCCAAAAGACACCAGGGAGACAGGCAGTAATGTAAATGCAAGGGAGTTTATTCTAGCATGCTGGGGTCCAACTCTCCTAAGAAACAAGGACCCCATGAATAACTCATAGGCCAAATTTAAAGGGTACCTAAGGCACAGTCTAGGGGATCCCCACACCTCGGTATTGATCTTTTACAATTATTGGTCCTAAGTACAAGGTTGGGCTAGGATTGGTTGTAGTTCAAATGTAGCATCAGACAGATGGCTGGGTGGGCTGCGTGCCCTCAGATTCAGGGTGTGATGTTATCTGACTATCTGACAGCTGCAGCAGACCCAGGGTGCAGGTGTCATCTGGCCGTTGCTTTTTAGCCTTCAATATCTGACCAGGAGGCCAGTTCCTTCCTGGAATATTCCCATAGGGTCTGGTTTCAGAAACTGGCTGCTTTTCTGGGCCTAGTCTTTCTACTTTAAAACTGCAGCCTGTCTGGAGCTAGAGAGATAGCATGGAAGTAGGGCGTTTGCCTTGCATGCAGAAGGATGGTGGTTCAAATCCTGGCATCTTATATGGTCCCCCAAGCCTGCCAGGAGCAATTTCTGAGCATAGAGTCAGTAGTAATAATCCCTAAGCACTGCCACTGGGTGTGACCCAAAAAATAAAACAAAACAAATATATACTGCAGCAGTTAACTTCCTTAAGAAAGGTACAGGGGCCATAGTGGTAGTGCTAGGCGTAAGGTGTCTGCCTTGCGCGCACTAGCCTAGGACGAACCGTGGTTCCATCCCCCAGCGTCCCATATGGTACCCCAAGCCAGGAGTGATTTCTGAGCACATAGCCAAGAGTAACCCCTGAGCATCACAAACAAAGGAGACAAACAAAAACAAACAAACAAACAAAAGAAAGGAGAGTACAGAAGCTAAAGTAATATTATCTCTAAGCAAAGGCACATCATATTCTAACATCAACATTTAGGTTACAGTTAATTCTAAATCTTAGATCCTAACAGTTACCTGGGATGTTTTCTTGCTCATCACATACTCTGTGCCAGCCCAGACCTCTCTTTGCCCCCATATCTTAGGGAGACCAGCAGACAAAGTGCAGGTGCAGACACGAAGCCATCAGGCCTACAGCAAAGGTCATTCCTGTGCAGTGGGACAAATGAAAGGTGATCAGGCCTCAGGGGATTGGAGATGACACTCCCACATTATTTTGCTTGTTTTTTTCTTTTCAAATTATTTTGTTTGTTTTTTTTCCTTCCATTCTTTTGACCTCACCCAAGAATGCTCAGGGCTTACTCCTGGTTTTGTAATCAGGGCTTATTCCTGGCGATACTCAGGGGACCATGTGGGGTACCAGGGATTGAACCAGGTTGGCAGCATACAAAACCAGTGCCCTCCCTGCTATACTATCACTCCAGCCCCATCCCACACTGGGTTTTGAGGCTGAACAATAATCTCACGGGAAGGCAGCAAAGTTATGTCTCACCTCCTTGAGATGGTCTGAGTAAGAATCGGGTGCGAACCTGAGAGGATTAGTGGAGCTGTTGAAAAAGTGTGTTTGCCCCATTGTCCACATATGTTAAATGGGAGTGAAGCTAAGGAACTTTGTTTATACCCTGGCAGATGCTGGGGAGCAGGAAAAGCAGCTCCCTGCCTGAGGACCAGGGCAGGGCAGGGCAGGGTAAGAAAGAGAACATTGCCCTTGGAAAGGATTTCAGATCTGTGAAGGACTACAAAGCTGTCAGTAGCCCTGAAAACATCTGTACCCCCTCCCTTTCACAGCCTCCAAATTTACTTCTTGCTTACACATACAAGCACGACCCAGCATGGCAAGTTACACATCACCGCTCCCTGAACACCCATGTGCATTTTCTACGATCCAAGCTACTGTCATACATACCATGGGTACCATTATTACCTAATCCATCACCCGGGACCTCTCTGGGGTCTGGCCAATGGTACTAATCTCCTTCACAAGGGCCTCCCCCGACATGACCTCTTACCCTCCTAATGCCATCCCACGAGGATTAGCTTTCAACCGAACATGGGGGTGCAGACACAGCATCTCACAGCCTCCTTGCTTCCCTCTCGGTGATTTTTCTGGGTATCCCAGAATCATCAGCCAATAGGAGAGCAGCTTCACATGTCCCCTGGTTGCTGACCTGAAAGACAGTGATTCTCCTGCGCTCTAGGCCCTTTTACACCTGGAGTCATCCTGTTTCTGCTGAGAAAGCTGCATCCTCCATTCTCTCCTGCTCTGTTGGCTGATGTGTCATCTCTATGGCAGCATCCACTCGGCCTAGTGCCGATAAAGACACCTGGTGTTTATAGATGCCAGTACCCATGGCCAGAAGGTGCCCTGGGTTGGCTCGTTGCACAGAACTGGAGACAGGGATTTGAGAGTGCCATAGCATGAGCTGGACCGAAGCCCCATGGCTCTGCTCTGGCCTCAGCCTCCTGCCTGTGAAGCATGTGCTCAGTTGCTGGTCTGGCACTAATCTCTCTGGCCCCAAAACAAGCTTTTAAAAAAGCCATGGGCCAGAGAGGTGGCTAGGCCAGCTGGATGTCTGCAAAGCATAGTTTGTGTGGGGGAAGGCTAGGTTGGACCCCAGTTGCCCCATATTCCCTATGTACCAGCAGGAGTAACTCCTGAGCACAGAGCCTGGGAGAACCCCCCCCCCCCAAATGTGGTCAAACTCCTCAAATAAAGAACATTGAAAACCATAAGGCAAGTAATTCCAAACTCGAGACTGTAATTCCAAGCTCTTGCTTGGAAATTGTATATTTTAGTTCACATGTACTAATTTTTGCTTTTGCTTTTACTACAATATCTTTACATTCAAAGACAGCCTTTTTTTTTTCTTTTGCCAGTGTTCATTGTTCCTTGTTTTAAAACTGAAGAATGAATCCAAAAGATAAAGTACAACAACATCGCTGGTGCAATTAATGCCACTTTGGTGCCTACATCATGCCATTTACAAATGTTTCAACTTGTCTAAAATTCACTTACTAATGACTCAAAAATTATTTACCTTGGAGTCGGAGAGATAGCATGGAGGTAAAGCATTTGATTTGCATGCAGAAGAACAGTGGTTCGACTCCCGGCAGGGCAATTTCTGAGTGTAGAGCCAGGAGTAATCCCTGAGCACTGCCGAGAGTGACCTAGAAACCAAAAAAAAAAATTATTTACTTTAAATGGTATGGAAGAGATGATGTCGATGAAGTTTGAGAAAAAAATGTTTTCCCTGGTTGCACTTCTTCCCTGGTCATTACTTCTATTTCTATTTGCTTTGTCTTGCGACTATTGCTGAAATAACTGTTGACAAGAAGAAAAGAGTTGGGGAAAATATATCTCTCAGAGTGTAGAAAATATTAGAACAAGACACAGTGGAAGACTTCTGTTTCTGAGATCTGGCCCCAGAAACATGGAATTTGGGGAACAGCCCAGCATGAAGCTATGAGGAGGGACAGTCTAGGTGGACTCTCTTCTGGGATGGACAGACACGGCCTCAAGGTCCTGTAGTGAAGGAAGAGGCTAGGCCACAGTAAGGCCAATGTCATAGCTGATAGTGTCGCCCCATCCAGCTGGCCCACTGGTTCCCTTTAGTGCCCAGCCCCTCTGTGCTTCTGATGATTCATCATTTTTTTGGGGGGAAGAGCCACACCCAGTGATGCTCAGGGGTTACTCCTGGCTATGTGCTCAGAAATTGCTCCTGGTTTGGAGGACCATAGAGAACTCTAGGGGATGGAACCTCAGTCGAGGCTAGCGCAGGTAAGGCAGACATCTTACCACTTACGCCACTGCTCTAGCCCTTGAGCACTTCTGGTCATCCCTGTCAGTGCTCCATTGCCTGTTGCTGGGTGTGCTCAGCAGAATGGGGCCAGCCCAGCAATGCTCAGATGACCATGAGGATGGAGCCCAGGGCCTCTTTGTGCCCTTAAGCTTGTTCCCCACCCTGGGAGGGGGGTTTGAGAGAGAATTTGTGTTTACTGGTTCCAAAGTAGATGCTTCTCCCTCTGATGAATGGGCCTCATCCAAGCCCATTGAAGCCCAGGCTTGGAAAAAAAGGCAGATCTCTTTTCCCTAGCACCCTCTTCCTTCCACAGAAAAGAAAATCGCTCTGTTCTCTCTGCTGGAGCCGGACATGGGTCTTTGTCTGCCTTTGGATATTTTGGGTTCCATCCTGTGCTCAGGGGTTACTTTTGGCTCTACACTAAGTGCTCTGGGGACCATATGGGATGCTGGGGATCGAATGCAGGTTGGCACTGTGCAAGACAAACGCCTACCTGCTGTGCTATTGCTCTGACCTTTCTGCCTTTAGATTTGACCGGAAAGTCAGTGTCCTGGTCATTGGCCCGGCAACTTCCCAAAGGAAAATGGCCTCTGGGCTTCTGGATTCCCATGCTTCAGTATTTGGGTCTTTTTTTTTTTTTTTTTTTTCTGTTTTGTAATCCTCTTACTCCACATTTTCTGCCTATTCACATGCTCACATTTCCTTGTCCCTATCTCTGTAATGTGCCCCCACCTTGGACAGAGCCTGCCCAGGACACAGAGATTAAGTGCAAGGATATTCAGGTCAGCACCCTAAGTCAGGAGTTGACTCTAGGGTGAGGGGAAGCTCCTGGGGCTGAGAGGGAAAAGCAGGAGATATGGGGGAAATCCCATATTTGAGAGGAGGCTCTTAGGCCCTGCCCCGCTACCCAGGGTCTAGCCTCGTTGTCTCCTCCTGCACTTAAAACTCATTCACCTCTACTGCTTCTCCTGTCTCATCCCAGGAGATGATCTTTTGGGACCTTGGAGAGTTGATTGAATGAGCCTCACTGGCTCATGTCCTGAGTATCTGAGAAAGCACAGCTTGGCTGCCCATGTCAAGGGCCATCTCCACGCCAGTGAGGTCTTAGGCTCTAAACAGAAGCTGCCCAGTTCCAAGACTGGCTCTATTTCTATCTGAGGGCTGACATGAGAAACGCAAGGAATTGCTAACTCAGAACATGGTAACAAAATTGTGACACTGGGGGCATCGTTGCTGTGGGGGGTTCAGTACTCGGGCTAAGGACAGCCCCTGTACCACCTGCTCTGTGCCCCAACAGAGACTGGATTCTGTTCCCCCACAGCATCTGAGCTCCAGATCCAAAATGGCAGCAGTATAGCCAATATCAGGGTGCCTGGGCCTCAGACCCTCCTTCTGAGCCTATCTACAGAGCATGAGGATATAGGAAAGTCAGTTCCTGCCAGGGGCCTGGGTCTTGCCCCCACTCTGGGCCTCTGCTGATGCTGAGCTGACAGCAAGTGGCAGGAAGATTGGTGAGAACACATGTCCCTTCCAGACCATTAGTACCACACTGTGCCGCCAGGACAAGCTAATGGGCTTGGAGGTAGGTATAGCTGGCAGAGGAAGGGGACACTGGGCCCCCTTCCCAAGCTCACTTTCTGTCTCAGCCTCCTGCCTCTGTTCTAGGCTCTGGGCAACTGGCATTGCCAGAGACTGGGTAAGATCATTGCTTTTCATTTCTGTTTGCTCCTGGAAGTGGTCAGTCTCAGGGAAGGGCGAGGTCAGGGGTAAGAGGTTAGGGGTCAGCCTACACTACTCAGCCTGTGCTACCTTCTCCCTCTGAGCTTCCTGGGGTAACATAGAAAGACATGTCTGTTCTCTGTCCCCCTGGGTCCTGGCACAGAGCCTCTAAATCCCTTGGAATTTGCTGTGGGGCGGTGACTGTCTTTCATGAATTAATTCCATGACGCTAACTGACTGGGGCTGGAGAAAGGGGGAAGGCTTCCAGAAAGATCCAGCCAGGATGTCTGCTGCTACCCCACTGATGTTCCCCAGCAGGAGGGGCTGAGGTTGTATCTGGACCAGCTGTGAAGGAGGAGCTCTATGGCCCTATGCCTGTTTCTCAAACCCAACTCCAAGCTCAGGTCCAGACAAGGCACACAGTTTGCCCAAGGCTATATAGCACCCAGGGCTTTTGGGGCACACATTGCTGGGATTTGGGAAACTCAGGGTGGACATTTCTCTCTAGGAGAGAATGGAGTACCCTGGGAAAATGGTATCCTTTTCCCCAAATATGAGTCCTCTGAACTTTGTCTGAACCTCTGAAAATACTTTCATGGGAAAAGAATCCACTGGCACCATAAGGACAAAAGAAAAATATATGCAAAAAAAACTTGCAAAAAATCATGGGGCTGGAGAGATAGAACGGGTGGATGGGGTGGGGGGAAAGCATTTGCCTTGTATGTGGCTGACTCGGGATCAATCTCCAACACCCCTGAGCCCCACCAGGAGTGAGTCCTGTGTGGAGAGGCAGGAGTAAGCCTGCAACATGGGCCAAAAACAAACAAAACAAAACAGACCTGTAAAAAATTAGAATCACTGAGTGTTTAGTGCCTCCGATCATTAATCCATCCTCAGGCCTGGCCGTGGTTGCCAGGAGGAAGGTGTGAGGATCTCACTGTCAGGGTGGTGATAGAGGTGGCCTTTATCTCTCCCTCTCTGCAACTGAATCTGAGAGCCAAGCAATCCAGGGGCCAGGGAACCCTGATGGGGGGCCCTTGACCCTGAGGGATCAGCCTCTCCAACTGCCTGAAAAACCCTCCAATGTACTACGACAAACCACACCTTACTTTGTCTACTGTCACCCCACAGGTATGAACACATGGATCACTCCATAGCCCCACTTTCTCGGGTTTTAGTCTCTTTGCAGGTATGGTCACCCCACTTCCACCCTATTCAACAGCATTGAGAAGGTGCCACACCACTGTCACAGCCTCCAGCTGGCCACTCTATGGCCATGTGTGTGCTTAGGCTCAGCTGAACTTTAGAACTCCTCAGGCACCTTCACCTGCTTTATGTCTTTGTCAGGGAGAGACATCACAGGACTTCGGAGGGGATCACTAGAGCTAACAGCCTGGACGGGATCCCTCATGGGCCACAGCTCTTCGGGGCCTTGTTTGCTCCTTGTTCTGACCCCATTCCTATGGGGATGGCCTTGGTGGTGGCCTTAATTGCTCAGGATAAGCAAAGGGACAGACTACTACACAACAGTGTGAATAGGACTCCTCTAGGGCCCTCCTGCGTGCTCCTTGCTCCCCAGAACTTGTGTCTGCAGTGGAGAGACCCGCCATGCAGGCCTGCACTCTGCTGGGCTTCAGTCGCTTTGGAACAAATTAGCTATTTATTCCAGCCAATTCATAACGTTCCCTTTGAACCACACTTCCTTTTTCTGGAGAAGTGCGGCTCTGGAATTTGTCGGAATGAGGAGGGTGAAAGGAGCTTGCGGGCGGGCTGCGTGCTCGAGCGAGCCAGCCTGAGCCTAAGCCAGCCTACGCCGCTCAGGAGAACTTTTCTGTGTGTGCCTGCCCCTCACCACAGCGATGGATGTTTTCAGGGGCCCAGTCTGTCCCCCAAGGTGCTAAATCACCTAGGCACTCCATCCGCTGCTGTCTAGGCCCCTGTGCTTATGGGTACCAGCTGGGTGACGAGTCCTTTGTCTCCAGCCTCCCTCCAGGAGCTGCTGTTCCACCATCCCCCTGCACCTGGCTTAGATGCTCCCACTCTCTCTTCAGGCTGCCACCCCGCCTCATCCCCTCAGCCTGTCACCTCATCCCTTTCCCCAGCCCCCTTCCCTGTAAACCCACCCACCCACAACTCTCCAGCTCCTCTCATTTCCCTCCAACCAGAGAGATTCCCCCTTTTCTGCCCTAATAGGAGCCCTGCTTTTCAGCCTCTCCTTTCCAATGTGGCCATGCCAGGAGTGGCCTCATCCAAGCAAGCTGGGACCATTCAGGCCTTAGAGCACCCTAACTTCTATGCCCACCCCCAAAGAGATGTTTCATTACCTGCCACCATCTCTCTATCACTCTGGATTCTTCCTGCTGGGGAAAGGGGTCACAGTTACTATGGTACCAGGAAGGCCCCCCCCCCAGATACAGAAGGAAGGGGCTGGGAAGTAGAAGGACAGGTCCTGTGCTGGAATAGGGGATGCCAAGTATCCAGTGGACAGGGAGGTTATCCTTGGGCTGCATTTGGGGAGATAGGCCCGGAGCTAGGGCAGTTACTATTGTACATTCAGCTTGTTATCCCCAGGGACTTGGGGTCCCCAAGAGATGAGAAGCCCAGAAATAAAAAAAAATAGCCCCTGAATTCCCCTGCCTGACCAGCACTATGGAGACCCCTAATGCTCCCCTCAGCTCAGCCAGACCCATACTTGGTTCTGCCCAGATTGATTTCTGTCACCCTTACCAGCCTCCCAGAGTGCCAAGGGGGTAAAAACAGCCCAGACCTTCACCCCCTATGGATGTCCCAAGGATGGCACTTCTTAGAAAGATGGGTGCCCCGGGGGGATCCCAGAGGCTCAGAGCACTGTATTCCCCACTCGGGGGAACCTACCAGCTCAGAGGAACCAGTCCCCTCACCCTACCCTTACAGTGAGGAGTCATGGGACCATTGGTGTGACCCCATCCGGTTTTCCTCCAGGGGTTCCCCCGAGAGCCAGGAAGCTGAAAGTGGAGGAGGAGGCCTATGGCCCCTTAAGGGGAGCCAGCCCTGAGGCAGGAACACTAATGACTGGCCACACACAGCCAGAGAGGGGGCTCCTGTGATGCTGGGAATAACCCTTTAGGGTCCAGAAAGGGGAAGATGCTTGGAAGAAGAGGTTTGGGTGCAAGAGATGGTGGGTGTAAAGGCACATGCGAACCCTGCTCCATCCCAGCACTACACATGGTCCTCCAGAGCACAGATCCAGAAGAAACACAAGTGGATTGTTAGAAACTGGAGATGAAGGACAAGACCACACAATTGGTATAAAGCAAAACTAAACTTTATTCCATCAGCCACAAGCCCCATACTGACCAGTCAGGGCCATTTCCAGAGGAGAAGACCCCGCCCAAGGTCACAAGCCAATATATAGGGAGGGGATGAGGCGGTTCTAGCTTCTGATGATCTTTATGACAACTGGCTGTTGTGTAGGGTACTTTTCTACTGCTTCTTTGTGTCCTTTCCAGATAGGCTCCCTGGTATGGCCAGGTAGCTGGGGCAGTATTAATGAAAACTTAGGCTTGAGAAGGAGAAGCCGAGGTTAACAACATGTGATCCTTTACAAAATGGCTTCCCTCCTTGTTCAGAATCCAGGACTCTACAGACATGGGCACAAGATGTGGTCAGGTGGATACAGGGAGCAGAGTGGAGGCAGGGGGACCCCCAGTTCCCACTCCCTTGGGGGCTCCCACTGCAGACCAAGCTTCTATTTAGGGGCCACATCTGGTGATGTTCAGGGTCTACTCCTGAACTCCCAGCTCTGTACTCAAGGGTCCCTCCTGGTGGGGCTTGGGAGACTGTAGAAAGAGCTGAGAATCGAACCGGGGTTGACAAGTAAGCACTGTCCACAGCTCTCTCTCTCTCTCTCTCTCTGCCCCCTCATGTCCTCTCTAACTGGTGGTCTAAATAGAGGGTAATAGCATCACAGATCTTCTCTGCTTGGTTATGAAATGGGATCAAAATAGGTTACCCCAAGGCTTATCTCTAAGGCTGAGTGATTATTTGGGGCTATAGTACCCCCAAGAATGACTCTGGAAAAGGATAAAAACTTCATTCCTTCTATAAAGTTTATTTCCACTGAGTGGAAATTTCCTTGTGTTCTAGACACAAAATAACTCTCCTCTGCTGGGGTTTTGGCTAAACCTACACCCCACCCTTCAGGAACCCCACCCCAACCACCCCACCTTTCTAACTTCTTTCTACAGATCTATCCAAATTTTCAGATTTATTTGAACAGTCACCTTTTTCGAAAAAAAAAGAAATCCATCAGCACTCCAGGGTGTTAAATCTGAATCCTTTCAGGAATAAACACTCATTGTGCCCAAAATTACTGCTACCCCTTTGCAGCATCCCTCCTGCACCTTCTACCTCCACTCCCTGGGGGACTGCACTATCCACGTGGGGAAACATTGGTCTGGCCTGGGATTTTTCTCTAAGGTCACAGTGTGACCTCCTTAAGTCACATTTTTCTGTTTTGTGAATCTCATGCTTATTTGTAATTCAAACTGTGCTTCTGATTCTTCTCGGTTCGATCTGATCCGAATGTCCCAGCCGGTGCATGAGAAGGAACCAGGAGGAAGGATTCTCCTTCCTGCCCCAGATTCTGCTCAGATAGCACAGCACAGCACAGTACATGACAGTTTGTCCCCGAGACAGTCAACTCTAGTCTACACTGACTTTGCAGTGAGGTTTTTGTTTGTTTTATTTGTTTGTGTGTATGTGGGGGGGAGACTTTAAAGAAATCTAAGGCTTGGGGAAGCAAAGGCTGGTCCATCTCCTACCCTTCTCTAAACAGGACTCCTGTTTACTTAGGGCCACACACTGTGGTGTTCAGGACAACTCCTGGCTCTGCACTTGGGATCATCAGGGCCGTGCTCTGAGGACCATATGATGTGGTGCCAGGGTGAAATCCAGGGCGCTCCCATGTGGAGAAGTTGCTCAGCCCCTGAACTCCCACTCCAGACCCTCAAGAATGAGCTAGACTGGCAACAAGCGGAAGACAGTGGCCCAAGCCTTCAGAATGGAGAGAGATCAAGGACAATTGAGGCATCAAGATCTCCAAGAGAATTTCCTGGCTAGTCCCTGAGACACAGCAGAATATGCGTTAGAGTTTGGGAAAGAGTATACAGAAGACAAATTGTATTGATCTTTAAGTTCTGGGGGCCACCTTAGACCCTGTCTAACCTTGACCTTTAATCTGGTCTCACTCACTCCCACGGCAGTCTCTGTTCTGGCCTGAGCCTGGTTAGGGCATCCACAGTTGTCAGAGCACATTCTTGATCTCCCCTTTCTTAGGGCCTAAGCAGCCCACACCCATGTGGGCATTTATGAGGTTGAGCTTGGGCAGTCTTGCCCACAAGGCAGAACTCTGCCACTGAGCCACACTCCGAGTTTGGGGCCACAGTTTGCCTGGCTCAGGAACCACTTGTGGTATCAGGGATTAAACCTGGGCCGGCCATGAGTAAGGCATGTATTCTCCCCGTGGACTGTCTCTTCAGTTGGGGTCTCAGCCATGGTTCAATGGGGGAATAAAAGAGTGGTTGCCACAGCCCAGCACCTGGATTTGAGTCTGAGGGGGAACCCTGGTCAGGTTCAGCAGGGTGTGTCACAGGGTACAATGCCAGGGAGGGCCCCACTTCCAGTCTGGGAGATGGGGGGGGGTGTAAATCTTAAACCCCAGATTAAGGACATGTGTTTGTGGCTATTGATTGGGGCTCACAGGACAAACATCATTTAGTACCCAGATGTGTTCTTCACGGCCTGAGAAGAGGCCGCATGAGGTGTGGGTTGATTCATGGGGTCCCTCATGTGAACTTGGGGTAGATCTTATAGACACAGACTCACCCCAGAAGTTTTACATGGGACAGTGGGGTGAGCAAGACAAGGAGGGAGGTCTCCAGGCATCAAAGACACTCAGACTTCTGCTCAAAGTGAGCTTTATGACATAACTAGGGGTCATGAGAATAGGAACACTTTCAACTCTCATCTCCTCCAGCCTGGTTTGTTCTTCAAGGACCTCCCCAAGACCTCTCTCTCCTGGAAAGATTGTCCAACCTCCTGCCCTGCACAAGCCCCCAATATGGGTCTCCCACTTTGCAGGGCCAGTCCTTGAGGACAAGACCTGCCCTTAACCCCAGAGCCAGGTCACTCCAGCTGCCCATAGGTGAATTTTCAGCCATAGCAATGAGCCTAGGGTCTACACCTGGGGTTGCGGGATCCTGAGGTCCCTGAAGCAGGAACTGAGGCTGGAGACTTCTCTGTACTTGGAGGATCCCCGACTATCTCAACTGCTTTGTGGGGGGGCAATGTCACCATTCCCCCCCCAGGCCACCCTATGCCCCCCCCTTCTCTCCCAAGGAAAGAGTTTACCAGGTGCTGGCAGGTTATTTATATGCAAATGCTCCTTTCTGTGACAGCAGTGGAGACTCTTAAACACGGTAATGGGGGCTCCTAAGGGTGGGGACGTGCCTGGGACTGGGGCAAGGCCCAGGAGCCAAGGCATCAAAAGTTAATGTGGGATTAGCCACAAGCAATTAGATGGTATCAAGCCACTGCGCTAAACTGCAGCCCTGAGGGGAGGGAGGAGGCAGCTGTGGACAGAACCTGAAACAAGCTCCCACCCTCCTCCAGAAGCCAGATCTTAGGGCCCAGAGGCCAGGGAGGCCATAACCTCCTAGGATGGAACCCTCTTGGGCACTGAGCAGCCTGACCTGGCCATCTCTCCTGAACCTCCTGGCCTGTGATCTGGGCACCCACACGCCAGGGTCCTGCTGACACTGGGAAAGAATGGCTAGTTCACTCAAGACTGAGTGGTGCTGGATTTGCTCCTGGTAGTTTTCTGCTTAGCTGGGATGCTTTAGCACCTCTGTGCTCCCTTATAAATCGGGGGCCCCTGCCACACCACAGAGCTCCTGAGCATTGGTGACCTCTGACCTCTAGACTGACCCCCACATACCCATTCTGAGATAGCACAGCGGTAAGGCATTTGCCTTGCAAGCAGCCAATCCAGAACAGACGGTGGTTAGAATCCCAGCATCCCATATTGCCTGTGCCTACCAGGAACTATTTCCAAGTACAGAACTAGGAGTAACCTCTGAGTGCCACCAGGTGTGACTCCCCCCAAAAAAATTAGCCAAGAGTTTCAGAGAGATTGTCCAGGAGTTCAGGTAGCCACTTGCCTTACATCCTCTTGGCAACACATAACTTCCCTCAGCACTAAACACAGTAGTGTGACCCCAAATGTAAAATACTAAGGGATTTGTGTTTGAATCCTGACCTGATTAGCCTTCCCCCATCACATATCTTTAGGGATTTGATGATTTATGTTTTCTTAGATGACACCTGGCGATGCTCAGGGCTTACTCCTGGCTATGTGCTCCAGGCAGGGCTTGGGGGATCCTATGGGTGCTGAGGACCAAGTCAGGGTAAGTTGTTTGCAAGGCAAGTGTCCTACCTGCTGTCCTATTTCTCTGGCCCTGGATTTGATTATTTAGATATAGTTCAAAGTCATGGCTGAGAGCCAACTGCACAGAAAAAGCTCTAGATACTGGAAACCAGTACTTCCTTGGAAGAGCACACCCCTGAGGACGCCCCCTGACATGACATTTAGGGTTGCTCCTGTGTATGGTTTGGGGTGGAGGAGCTCCCGGGATGAGGATGGAGAGAATAGAAGGGATTCAATACAGCCCCCCCTCCACAGTACAAATTAGGCTCTCTAGCAGCTGAGGGATAGTACAGCAGGGAGGGCATTTGCCTGGCATGTGGCCGACCTGGATTCTATCACTGGCATCTCAGAGGGTGCCTTTGAAGAACGATCCATGAGCACTGACAGATGTGGCCTCCAAACCAATCAATGATCAGATTCTCTAGTCTTCCCAAACTCCCTCTCGCAGAACTTCTGGACACGTGCCTGCAGCTACAACCCAGAGGATTCTGATTAGATTTAAACCCTCTCTTTTAAGCCTGGCTTCCATTACCCACTGGTCCAGAAGCCCAGTGGCCCCACAGTTTAGCCCACCCCACTTACCCTCTGCTCCCAAGAGCCTGTGAATGCGTGGACTAGTTGGACTCAGTTGCCCAGACTTTTTCTGTGTAGCTGGTCTGCTGGTCCATCTGATGGTGGAGCCCCAGCTGGCTAACAGGAGGGAGTCCAGGACCATTCTGTCCCTTCCCTTTTGTGAGTTTCTCTCTTGGAGTCTCAGTTTCCTGAGGGTGCCCTGGGGTGAGGTTCCCTTCTAACACCACCAGGGGGTGTCAGCCCCTGATCCCCAGGACTCTCTCTCTCATTGCCCCACTTCCTAGGCCTCTCTAGGAGAATCAGTAAGGGCCTGGCGGGGAAGGTGACTAGGTGTGATGAATTCAGCAATCAGGAGAGCAAAGACATTGGAGTTGGGGGAGATGGGGGTAGGAAAGGCCTTTTATGGGCAGCGTGCCCCAAGGCCCTGTGGGCACAGGAAGCAGCACCTCAGGGCCCAGCATGTCCACTGGGCTGGTCAACCAGCGGGAGCAATACCTGCCTGTACCTGCCAAGCCTGACTCCTTACCCAGAGAGGAAGGAAGTTTCCTCACAGCCTAGAGCCAGGCTTCCTGTCCAGGAACTCTGGGATGAATCTCAGGACTAAAGGGCTCCCCTGAACCTAGCAATGAGGGGCATCAACCCTACTTAGGGGAGCCTCTGATTACAGGGCATCAGGACTGAAGTCCCGGTTTTGCCCATGAGGAAACAGGCCCAAGGGAGGCCCAGGAGGGGCTCCACCTTATTCTATCTCCAGCATCCTAGACAGCAGAGACTGTGCTCCCTAAGCCACTGCTCCAGCCAATCTCTCTCACTCTCTCTCTCTCTTTCACATACATACACAAACCTCTCTTCTCTTCTCTCCTCTCCTCTCCTCTCCTTTCCTTTCCTCTTTTCCGTCTCTTCTCTTCTCTTCTCTTCTCTTCTCTTCTCTTCTCTTTCTCTTCTCTTTCTCTTCTCTTCTCTTCTCTTCTCTTCTCTTCTCTTCTCTTCTCTTCTCTTCTCCTCTCTTCTCTGTTTCTCTGTCTGTCTCTCTCAACCTGAAATCTGTAGACAGTCTCTCTCATCTCTCTGTCACTCTCTCCTCTCCTCTCTCTGTCTACCACTTTCTGTCTCCCTGTCTCTGTCTCTCTGTCTCTGTCTCTCTGACTCTGTCTCTTTCTCACCCTGGGTCATCTCTGGTGCCCAATGCCAGTCCCCCAGAGAGCGAGGAGGAAGACACAGGAATGCTTCTCATTCCTTCCCTGGAGCTGGCGGGGGAGAAGGCAAGACCCAGCTCGTCTCCCAGCAGGGATCTCATGGCCTCAGTTCTACCAAACCACCCGTTAAGGTTCTGCAACAAATCTGGTCACGTCTGTCTACATCCGGCCTTACAGAGTCTCCCTTGGTCTTCAGATACACCCCAAGTTTCCCAGCCCAGGTTACAGCCAGGATGTGAGACTCCATCCTGCAGGACCCAGGGGTTGCAAATGGGAATCTTGTGGGGAGGTGGCTGCTCCAGGGGCTCCTGGGACCTGCCCCTCCTTTCTCTCAGACTACAGGCCCTTACTTTGTTTTCAGAAATCTGCATTCTCCATGTTAACAAGTTGGTTGCTTTTTGTTCCATAGGTCATTTGCATTTGCTCTAAGAAGCTACTGCTTCTTGGGGTGGTGACTTTAAGTGTCACCTTTATCTCACTGGGCCTCCAGACTGCAGCCTCTGGTCCCCTCTCTCCTAATCAACAGTCCCACTTTTCTGGGGCATAGGCAAAAATGCCTTGGACTATCTGATCTTCTCTTCCTTCTCTTCCTCCTTTTACTCTTCTTCCTCTTCCTCCTCTTCCTTTCTTCCCCTTCATCCCTTCTTCCCCCTTCTCTCTTCTTCCTTCATCCACACCTGGCAGTTCTCAGGGCTTATTCCTGAACTCAGAGATCACTCGTGGTGTTAGGATCTAAGATTTATAATGAACTGTAACCTAAATGTTGATATTAGAATATGTTATGCCTTTGCTTAGAGATAATATTGCTTTGGCTTCTGTACTATGCTTGCTTAAGGAAGTTAACTGCTGTAAACCTGGCTTTGCTGTGAGCCTGAGTGCAGCCATGACAGGCTGCAGTTTTAAAATATAAAGACTAGGCCCAGAGAGCAGCCAGGTCCTGGAACCAGACACTATGGAGATTTTGAAGGAACTGACCTCCTGGTCAGATATCGAAGGCCAAGCAGCAGTGAACAGATGATAGATCACACAGCACCCTAGATCTGGAGATGCCTGATTACCCCTCACTGAGCTGACAGCCCACTATAACTATTTGTCTGATGCTTCATTTGAACTACAACCAATCCTAGCCCAATCCTAGCCCAACCAGGTACTAAGGATCAATAATTAAAAAGATCAATACCCAGAGACAGGAATTCCCTAGACTGGGCCCTAGGTACCTTTTAAATTTGTCCTGTGAGCCATTCTCGGGGTCCTCATTTTTTAGGAGATGTTGGACCCCAGTATGCTGGAAAAAATTCCTTGCACTTACATTACTGCCATTTCCCTGGTGGTCTTTTGGGTGGCGGATCCTGAGTTCCAGACTTAACAGTGGCAGGGCTCAAGGGACCCTATGAAGCACTGAAGAAAAGACCTGGGTTGGCTGCATGCGAGGCAAGCACCCTCCCCACTGTACTACCTCTCAGCCTCTATCAGATCTTATCTGATCTTCCTCCTCTCCTGCCTGGCTACCAGTGGCCTTCACAGAACCAAACCAGCCCCATTTCATTCCTCTCTGTAGTGACTGACTTCTGAAGAGATGCTCCTTGTCTCTCATTCAAGTTCCTTAGGTTTCTCCCTCCATCTCTCTCCCAATAGCACTTGTTTGGTTTCTAGTTAGTGTTGGAGATTGAACGCAGGGCCTCACACATACAAGGCAAGAGCTCTACCACTCCACTGGTGCCTGCGCTCTATCCCTGACCCCTTTCTTTTTTATTTTGATTTTGGGACATACCCACCATTGCTCTGGGCCTACTCTGCACTCAGAAATCACCCCTGGTAGGCTCTAGGGATTATATAGAATGCTAGGGATTGAACCTAGGTCAACCGAGTCCAAGGCAAACACCCTCCCCACTGTGCTATCACTCCAGCCTCAGCTTCTGTTTCTGTCCAACTCTGAAATGTTTGGGGATTTATTTTTTTGGGGGGTGGGGACACTCTTATCAGTGGAGGGGTCAGGATGGAATCTGTGACTTCGTACAAAGTACAAAGCCTGGCATGGTACCTATCCTTGGAGCCATTTTCTCAACCTTCACTCTTAACTTCCAGTGACATGTAAGTTGAGGATCCATCTCTACTTGTTCTCCTAGGTGATGGGACCTCAGTCTCTGCTTGTGGCTTTTTCACCTTCTGAGGTGGCATTGATGATTGGCCTTCCCAGGGGGCATGTATGGTCACTGTCCTTCCGCCCTGCATGCCTGCTGCCTAGCAACTGCCCTGAATGCCACAGACTAGCACTTAGAACCCAGGAGCCTTTTCTGTGAACAGGTATCAGCCTGCACATGGATGGTTGAAGAATGCTTTGCAGGCTAGATATTTGTTTCATGCACTGAAATAAAACATGGCATTTGCTTTTCTCTAAAAAGAGAGGGAGTCAGAAAGAGTGCAATGGGTTTATTATATGTGGGAGGCCGGGGTTTGACTCTTCGGCACCCTGTGATTCTCTGAGTACCACTAAGAGCAACTCTCCAACATAGAGCCAGAAGTAGCTCTTGAGCACCCCCCCAAAAAAATGAAATTAAGGGAAAAAAATTTAAGTCAGGAAGAAAATCAGATTTACCAGTATTTAATATTTATTGATGTGCATATTAATGATGAACAGAGCTTTAGGGGCTCAAATATGTAGTGCTGGGGTACATAGCCAAACTGATGAAAATAGGAACTGGGTGATAACACAGAGGGGAGAGTGTTTGCCTTGCATGCAACTAACTTGGGTTCGATCCCCAACATCCCATATGGTCCCCTGAGCTTAGCAGGAGGTAGTGAGTTCTGAGTGCAGAGCCAGGAGTAACCCCTGAATGCTTTCGGGTGTGGCCTAAAATTCAGGGCAGGGGGTAGAGAGCAGAACATCCTTCCTCCTGCCGAAGCAATAGAAATATTCTCTGCATTTGGCTAACTGTAATAATAAAGATGTTGCGTGATCCCCGTCAGCTTGTTATGGCCCTATAAAGTAAGTGAGCTTTATTTGAGTGGGTCCCAAGGTAGGCCCAGTCCTCCCACATACAATGCACTCATTGCTGGCCCCCTCTCTTTTTAGAGAAAAACAAATGCCATGTTTTATTTCAGCACATGAAGCAAGCATCTAGCAAGCGCTGTCGCATTCAAGGTGGTGCTCTCCTGGGGAAGGAGCTGTCCTCCTCTTCCCCACCCAGTACCCCCTGCTGGTTGGAATGCAGAAGATGGCAGTCGAAGTCAGGTTTACTGAAGTGCTGCAGGGAGCTGAGCCCCAACCTATTGGTCCTTTCCCTTTGAGGGTGAGCCTTTCAGGAAAGGGAGGGGCCGTGGCTCAAAGTCAATGTCAGAACTGCTGGTCTGTATCAAAACAAGGGGAGCAAGCTAGGCTCCTCCCCTCCATTGAACTTTGAGTCTCTGGATGTCCGGAGGTTCACCTGGCCCCTGAACCTCTGGAAGCCTGTTGTCTGAGACTTCTGTCTCCTGCCATCTTAGGGCACCCCCTTGTCTCTATAGCTCAGCTGTTTCTGGGCTTGGGATGCTCAATTTCATGGAGTGAAGTCCAGAGGATTAGCTCTGAGAAAAAGTGGGAATCTGGAAGAGGAAAGAAAGTAAGGAAAGTAACCAGGGCAGAGGAAGGGCACAGTAGGGCTCCAACCACTTTTACTGCATTGTTACGATTCTTTAAATATCTGAGAAACAAGGCACTTATTTGGTTGAGGCTTTTTGCAAAGATCCTTCTAGTCCGTGGCTGTCTTTGTGCCTTTTTGGTTCGGTTTGGTTTGGTTTCTGGGCCACACTCCGCACTGCTGCACAGAGCCCCAATGTGCAAAGTGTTCATCCCAACCCTGCTGTTACCTTTCGATGCTGTTCTGTAAAGCACAGACATTTTATTTTTGATTTTGATGCTATCTAATCTCTCGATTTCTTCTTCGCTCAGAAACTATTGTCTAATTCAAAGCCGTGAGGAT
Organism: Suncus etruscus; assembly: GCF_024139225.1. NCBI lineage: Eukaryota > Metazoa > Chordata > Mammalia > Eulipotyphla > Soricidae > Suncus > Suncus etruscus. Next base: position 14,266,535 of record NC_064855.1, read on the forward strand.
TTCTGGCTGTATTTTCTTCTAAGAGTTCGATCTTGTGAGCTCTTTCATTTTGGTCTCAAGGCCAATTTTGAGTTCATTTCTTCATATGGTATGAGGCAGGAACCCTCCTTTATTCTTGTGATGAGCTTGTTCCTTGGCCGGGTGCTGAAAAGTACCCTTCTTCTTCCTCTGTGGCGTTGTCTTTGGCACCTTTGTTGAAAATCAATCGGCTGTAAATATGCAGGCCTGTCAATTCAATTTCATTGATCTCTATAATTCCCTATTATATGTGAAGCCTTTAGCAGATGCCATTTTCATCTTCCTGTGCCTGGCATCTGTTTGATTCTGGGCAAATGGAGGTAAATCTCTGTGACTTGATCTGAACTGAAGAGAAAGGAGGAGAAAGAGGACATGAAAGATGAGGCATTTTTGTGGGTAGGGCTTATTCTAGCCACAAATGCCAGCTTGGTTTAATGTACTATAAGCTGTGAGTTCCAAAGCCCTCTAGGCCAGAGAGGGGAGCTACTGGCCTGGAGGCCCTGAGATCTGAGGCGGGCTGGAATCAGAGGAACCTTCTGGACACAAACTGGGAGTTGTTCAGATTCATTTCCTCCACCCTTTCCTACACACTTCCCTACAAATGTGGAGGTGAAATGGGAGTAGGTGAGCATGGAAGGCAGGAGTCCTGAGTGCCACTTACTGTGAGCTCTTGAATAAAGACCTTTCAGACCAGAAGGTGAGGGATGGCAGGTCAGGTAGCAGGCAGGCAAGGAAACAACTGCAGGGTTGGGAGATAAATAGAAACAAACTCATTGCCACCATCAGAGGAGACTATTGAACCAGTCCCTTATCCAGGAAATTAGCAATTAAGAAGCGAGAATGAAGCATTTACTGGCAGAAGGAGCTGTGGTGCATCCCTGTTGAGGGAGAAGCCTTCTTGGCAAGGAACTGGCCAATGAAAGCAGACAGAAGAGAATTAGGGGAAGCCCTTTTAAAGACACAAGGGAACAGTTGACTAATAAAGTGCCTCACTAGGAAATAGGACAGGGGTTAAGGCACCAGCCTTGCATGGTCCTGAGCCCCATTTGATTTGTCATGGCTCCCTGGGCCTTACCACATGAATATAGCCTTGGGGCTCCCCTACCCAGGATTAGGGAGGAGGTCCTGGGAGACTCCCAGAACTCAGGGTCTGAGTAACAAGAATCAGGGAAGAAGAAGGGAGGAAAAAGAAGGAAGCAAGGAGGGAGGGAGAGAGGAAGAGAAATAGGAAGGGAGGGAAAGAAGAAGCAGGAAAGGAAATGGAAATTTATGGGGTGATAGAGATTAAACCTGGCTGGTTGAGTGCAAGCAAATGCTCTGCCTGCTGTGTTCTCTCTAGAGGCTGACCTTTGAGCCTCTCTTTTTACAGGAGAGCTGTAAAAAGCTTTGGGGGCAGGGGAGGGCCCTGAGCATAGCACCTGCCTCACGTCTTCCTGGGAGGACTGTCCTTCCCTCTATTTCTCTAGGACACAGTTCTGTTAAAGAGATACGAACTGAGCTCTTGGGGGCACTGCTTCTGGGGCTGGCTGTGACACGTTCAAACAGTTTGGAAAAACGCCTAGTGTGATCGAACGTGACAAAACAGGCTTCTCTGATGGAGACTGGGGGGCACAGGCCACGGGGCCATTCGTCTTTGAGCTTTTCTGCAAGTATCGAATTTTCTTAGTTGCAAAATGTCAAGCAGCAAGGAGAAGGCAACTTCTGACTAGAACCACATGTGTCTCCAGTTCTTCCAGTCCTTTCTTAGCAACCCCCTTTCCCTGGACTATCATGGCCGCCTTCTGGGGGGTGCCTATATGCCCATCCTATTCAGCAGCCACGTTATAAGTTCAGCTCCATGAGGAGGTACTGAGTTGGGTTGCAAATGATCATAAGAAGCTTCCCATCAGTTGGGTCATTGGCCATTGTCAGCCATATTTGGCCACAGTCAACCACATTTGATCACAGTCAACTGCAGAGGCCCAAGGCTGCCAGAGTCCAGTAGTGCCAGCTTCCAGGTGGGACCTCATGCCCACCCAGGGATGCCAACATATAGTGACTGCCCACCCAGGATTGAGAGAGAGAAGAGGGAAAGAGAAACCAGGTATACTTTTTGTTCCCCTTGGAGTCTGAGGCCTGCCACTGCTTCCCAGGGGTGAGTGGGAGAGAGAGACAGAGACAGAGAAGAGAGATATGGAAATTCATTGGCCAGAGGTGACTGGTAGAGAAAAGAAAGAAAGAGAAAGAAAGAAAGAAAGAAAGAAAGAAAGAAAGAAAGAAAGAAAGAAAGAAAGAAAGAAAGAAAGAAAGAAAGAAAGAAAGAAAGAAAGAAAGAAAGAAAGAAAGAAAGAAAGAGAAAGAAAGAAAGAGAAAAAGAAAGAAAGAAAGAGAAAGAAAGAAAGAGAAAAAGAAAGGGAGAAAGAAAAAAGAAAGAAGAAAGAAACGAAGAAAGAAAGAAGAAAGAAATAAAAATAAAGAAAGAGAAAGAAAGAAAGAAAAAAGTGAGAAAGAAAGAAAGAAAAGAAAGAAGAAAAAGAAAGAAGAAAGAGAAAGAAAGAAGAAAGAAAGAAAGAAAGAAAGAAAGAAAGAAAGAAAGAAAGAAAGAAAGAAAGAAAGAAAGAAAGAAAGAAAGAAAGAAAGAAAGAAAGAAAAAGAGAAATAGATACAAAGCAGGCAGCATCTCTCCAATGTTTTATCCCTGCCACCCCCACCCCACCCCCATGGGTCAGCAGATGCTGCTCTGGTCACTATCTTGCCCCCTTTCTGCAATAGTCCAAGTTTTTCCTTTTATTCCCAGCTGGACAGGGGTCGTGTCCAAGGGGTGTGTCCAGGAGCATGTCTAGGTTCAACTGTCATTACAGTGGGGGTATTCAAGGGTGTGTGTCCAAGTCCAACTGCCAATTGGGGATATCCAAGGGGTGTGAGTCATTGTCAGCCATGGTAAGCAATAGTCAGCCATAGTCAGCGATGGTCAATCATGGTAAGCCACAGTTGGCCACAGTCAACTGTGGTTAGTCACAGTAGGCCTTGGTCAGTCATAGTCAGCCCTGGTTGGTCACAGTCAGCCATAGTCAGTCACAATTTGAAAACCTTTCTGGCCCCCCAGCCTGAGGTCCATTCCCAGTTCTCTGTTTCTAGACAGAGACTTAGAGGAGCCCTAGATGAGACCTCCCCCCTCTGAGCCCTCAAGGGGACTGTCCTCTTCTACATTCTTCTTCAATGTCTGCTGGAGACAATTTCTCCTCTCTAGAGGCCACCTTGTCAAGGCCCAAAAGAGGCCACTTGATGAGGCAGTCAGAGCACCCTGGCTTTAGCCTAACCAAAATCTCAAGGCCCAAAGGCCAGGTTGTGGGGTGCATATGTGAGGGAAAGGACATCAAGCCCAGATTCACTGGAGCCCCAGAAAGACATGAAGGAACCCTCCAGGGGGTGCCAGCCTTCTGGGGGCACATGTAGTGGTATAGATGGGGGGATGGGAGAGGCCTCCTAGCTTATTAGAACCCCCTTCCTGGGCAGCTCTAGTGCCTACTCCACCCTTTAGAAGCCTCTGGGCCTTGAGGTAAAGCAGAACTGGGATCCCTTCTGGTGGGTTGAAGGGGAGACTCACACTGGCATGTCAAGTGAGAACATGCCAGACTTTGCAGCAGAAGCTGTCTCCCCCTTTTCCTCTCTCAGGATGGTGCAGAACACACTTCCGCCCCCCCCCAACAGAGCCCAGGTCGGGTGTCCCCCTCCCACCAGTCAACCTCCCCTCCCCCCGAGATTTCAGCCCGTGTCTCGTGCTGTCTAATTGTGGCTTCAATTTGCATTTCCCTGATGACTAATGATGCTGAACATCTTTTCATGTACTTATTGGCCATTCGTATATCTTTTTGTACATAATAGCATTTTAATACCAGCTCTCTCAACCTCTAACAGAGGAAATAGAAGATTATACAGAAAATTAATTCTTAGGAGAGCAAATCCGTTCTATGAAAAGGACTGAGGAAAAGCTGGAGGTGGGAGGTGGCAGGAGCTGGAAACCAGCAAAGGGGGGTTTGTCCTTTTCCTTGGAATTTGGGCAGTGGGGACTCAGGGACAAGCCCACTGGTTGGTCTCTGGGAAGAGACGGGGTGAGTGTTTGGCTGGTGGTTGCTGCTCTGTTGGGCAGCCCTTGATGCACAGTTATAAAGAGTGGTTGATAGAGCTGGTTGGATCCCCCAAATCCTACTCTCTTTGTTGGTTTGTCAACCCCATCTCTAGCTCAAGTCTATCTTTAGCTGCAGAATCACTGTGACTTTGGTCTTCACCTTTGGTGTCCCTCCACCTCCCGTACCAAGACACCCCATGCTAGTTCTCCAAGCCAGTCATGTCCCAAGCAAGCCAGACTCTGGGGGAGGGGGGGCTGCAGCCTGTTCAATGCAATGAGGTTTCCACCTTGAGACACAGGACTGTCATGGGACTGTATGTAGCCAACTCGCTGGAGACATACTTGGCTAGGCCCGACTGCTCAGCCCACAGTCAGCCTGTCAATCTTTTCTTGCTTCTCCTCTGGGCCTGGTTGTGCCAAGAGGTGACATTTGGCTTCAGAGAGGTTGTGCATAATCCCAAAACTGTGGGTCTCTAGGTCAGTTTGTGCCAGCTAGACCAATAGCAAGTTCAGTGCCTGTAACATGCATTTCCTGAACTTCACCAGGCATTGTCCCTGATGTTTTGCTTATTGTTTTTTGTTCAAAAGTGGGGCATGAGTGACCCTTATGTAAAGACTGACTTTTATGATTATGATTTTTGCTATTGGTTTGGGGGCTATGCCTGTACTCTTGGCTCTTTGCTCAGGGATCCTCACTCCTGGTAGGACTTCGGGGCCATGTGAGGGTATCAGGGATCTAACCCAAGTCTGCTGATTATAAGGCAAATGCCTTCTCCACTGTACTATCTCTTCAGCCCACGTGAAGCCTTTAAAGGTTTTAAATCAGACTTGGGATGGAAAGCAAACAGGTGGTGGTGATGATGACAGGATGAAATATGGGAAAGTGCCCCTGTCTGAGTGTTGGTCATGCCATCAGCAGCAGTGGCAAAATGATAGGGCATTGGCCATGAAATGTACTAGAACCCTGGTTTGGTGACAGCTCTGTTAGCAGTGTGAGATTTGGCTGGTCCCTTTTATTCTTGTTTTGGGTTTCATTAGTTTGGGGGCTACACCTGGTAGTACTTGTGAGCGCTCCCAGTATATGCTCAGGGGGTGCTACAGGTGATCTGGGGGCAGACTGACTGGGGGTTCAGATATCAGACCTGGGGCTCCTGTGTGTAGAGCGTGTGCTCCAGAGTTTTGAGCCATCTCTCCATCACCTGGGCAGATCCCCTGTAAGACCCTCAGTTCCTCTGTAACCCAAGATAATAAAATCTATCTCCCAGCATGAATTCAGTGCCCAGGTTTGGCAGTGGCAAATGCTGAGGGACTTTTGGGGCCCTTGGAGCTGGACTTTAAGTGGCTGAAAACGATCAGGCAGGGCCTGGTTACCACAGACTCCCTATTAGAGCCATGGAGCTCATAAAATCTCAGTGATGTGCCAGTGTTTGCTAGCAAACAACCAGTCACCACGCATTTCTGTGCCTCAAGAGAAGTAAATGGATGGATGGAAGGGTGTCTCTGCATGAAGCAAGGCTTGTCTGTGACCCTAAGGCACCAAATTCAATCCTAACAGTGCTCAGGGGACCATGTGCAGACAGAGAGAACCCAGATCTCCCTCACAAAGTGAGCTCAATCCTTGGGCTTTTCTCCAGGGTCTTTGAGGTACCGTATTTTCTGGCGTATAAGATGACTTTTGAAACAAAAAAAAGTCAACCGAAAATCGGGGGTCGTCTTATATGCCGAGTATATCCCGAAAAAAAAATCAGGCAGCAGAGTTTCCAAATCTTTCTTGGGGGCTCCCAAACAGGACTCAGGAGATCTGGGGGCCACTTCTGGCAAAACCCAGCTAACCGTGTTGGTGGTTCAGTGCTAGGGTCCGAGGATGGGGTGTTGTTTGGTTCATTAGTTGGGGAGATTAACTGACCCACCAGGGAATTGCCAGAAAAGGTGCCTATGATAAGGGACCAATCACTGCCAGGCTGCTCGGACCGCCTCTCTAACTCAGCCAATCCAAGCAGACTTTTGATGCATGCAAATTAGACAATGTTCTGGACCCGAATCTACACTGTCAAAAGCCTGCTCAGATTGGCCAGAGTCAGAGAGGAAGTCTATGACTGTAGAACCTTTGAACCTTTGCTTGTTGTGATTGGCTCACTGTGGCACATACAGTTGCAGCACAGGAACATTCTGTCTGATACAGCGAATATAGGCCTAAACCTATGTTTTAACTGCAAAATTAGGGGGTCATCTTATATGCCCGGTCATCTTATATGCCCGGTCATCTTATACGCAGGGAAATGCGGTACCATTTTTTCTTTGCTTGCTTTGTTTTTTTTTTTTTGTTTTGGCATAATAGCCGTCAGTGCTCAGCTTATTCTGGCTCTAAGCTCAGGGCTCACTCTGGTGGGGTTCCAGGGCCTATATTGGGGTGCTGGGGATCAAACCTGGGTTGACCATGTGCAAAGAAAGCTCCTCCCTGCTGTTCTGATGCTCCAGTCCCTGAAGGACCAATTTTTTTTTTTTTTTTTTGGTTTTTGGTTTTTGGGTCATACCTGGCGGCGCTCAGGGGTTACTCATGGCTCTGTGCTCAGAAATCGTTTTTGGCAGGCACGGGAGACCATATGAGGTGCCGGGATTCGAACCACTGTCCTTCCTGTATCAGCTGCACACAAGGCAAACACACTACTGCTGTGCAATCTTTCTGGCCCCAACCAATTAATCTTAATGACAGTTTAAGAACACTCAAGTTGTGCCTTGCCTTGCACTTGGCCCATTCAGGTTTGGTCTTCGGCATCCCATATGGTCCCATGAGCACCATCTGAGCAAAGAGCCAGGAATAAATCCTAAGCACAACCAGGTGTGGTCTTGAAACCAGCCAAAACACAAAGAATCTTAGTTTCTATCACAAATTTGCAAAAGGTACCTTGTGGTTATCTCTGTTTTCTTTCCAACCCCTTCGTCCTCGACTTTCCCTGTCTCGTCCCACATGGGTTTTGCTCTTCAACACCCTCTGACGTCCTCCAATTGGAACTGGCGAATGAGGAGGCAGAATTATTATTAATGGATGGAAATATGTATAATCACATAATTGGAGTGTCTAATTGATGCTTCAGAGCTGCAGGCAGAAATGCAGGAGTGCAGAAATGAGAGCAGGAGCGGGAGGCTGCCAGAGAGGCCTGATGCTGTCCCAGGAGGAGGAAAGGGACAGCTAGGCTCTCTCAGGACCCTGCTAAGTGTGGCTGGGCCACAGGCTGGGAGCTGAGGGGGGGAGCCACACAACACGAATTCCAGGCAGGGAGCGTCGCTAGAGTCAGAGCGACGTAAATCAAGCCTGTCTCTTGGGAGTCCATCAGAGCCCACATTCCGAGCCCGCTGATTTTTATGATTATTATTATTATTATTATTATTGTGTTTTTTTAAACAGTCACACTGGATTTCTAATGAAATCCTTCCGCCCATCTCTGCAGCCTCCGGAAGCCGCAATAGCATCTTTCTTGTTGCTGGCTTCCGGCGTGTCCCTCTGGATCCTTACAGCTCTGGGTCCTTGATGTTGACGGCGCCCAAACCAGGCTGTCCCCCTCTTTCCCATCTCTGTTGCGTGTGCTGGGGTGCTTATGAGGGGTGATGTCTGAGACGTATTTGTTTCAGGTTTATTTGATGGAAGAGGGGGGAAGAAGGGAGCGATTGAAGAGCCTCTGCTTAATATATTGCACTCGGGTCTCCATGCACTGGGGAAGAAGGAGGTGTGTGTGTGTGTGTGTGTGTGTGTGTGTGTGTGTGTGTGTGTGTGTGTGTGTGTGTGTGATATTCCTCTGCAGGTGGGGGGCAGACAGTGGCGACAGCAGGCTGGCATGGGAAGCAGGTGCGGGCAATTCTCAGAAGGGGAAATAGCGACAGTAGTGAGGCTGACAGCAGGCAGCCCATGTGGAGTGCTCTCTGCATCAGCGAGTGTCATTATCACTCACGTTGGGGCTGCGGGTGTAGACTTGTCCCCAGCATTACAGCAGAGGGAACAGAAACAACGGGAGAGGAAGATGCTGGCCCAGGGTCACCTGCTGTCCTAGGTGCTTCTGGGACCTTCAGTTCTGCCCCCACTCCAGCTTTCCCAGCTCCAAAGGGGCATCGGAGAACTTAGGATGCACATTTTGGAGCCACAGTTAACCCTGGCTTCATTGTTTTTCTTCTCACTTCAGCCAAAGAGGCCGGTCCTTGGGCAGGCTGCTTTGGTGTTTCTGGGGAGCTTCTCTTAAAGATAGGAGGTAGGAGGCTGGAGCATAGAATATCAAAGAGAGCACTTGTATCAGCAGGGTTCAGACCCCCCCTCCCAACCCCATAGGGTCCCCAGGCACTGCTAAGAGTGATTCTTAAGCGCAGAGCCAGAAGTAAGCCCTGAGCACCAATGAATGTGGGTCCAAAACAAATGAATAAAAAAAGAGATGGGAAACGAGACAGATCCATGCAAATGGCAAAGGCCCTGTGGGCTCATGACAGATGAGAAAGGCAACCTCTATAAAAGGCCTCTATAAAAAGCTGGGAGAAAGGGGTGACTTCCTGGAACTCAAATGGGATCCGGGATATGGTCTTTGACAGCCTAAGAGAGAGAGAGAACAAAGCTTTCAGTGGGGCATTTTACCTCTGGGTGTCAGCTTCCCCATGCAAACACAACAATGACAACAACAACAACAACAACAACAAAATACAAGAGGCCAGAGTGCTGGCACAGTGTAGGATGTTTGCTTTGCACAATGGCAGCTGACATGGGTTCAATCATCTCATATGGTCCCCCAAGCACTACCAGGAGTGATTTCTGAGCTCAGAGCCTGTAGTAATCCCTGAGCACTGTCGCTGCATGTGGCCCCAACACCCCCCCCCACAAATAAATAAATAAATAAATGTGCACAGGGCTTTTATCTGTTTAAAAGTTTCTGAGTCAGGCCCAGTAGGTGGCTCAGGAGCAAAGCACTTGCCTTGCACACAATGAAACTGGGTTTAAGCCCCAGCATTGCAAGACCAAAACCAAAACCAACCTTAAATACCAGACTACTTCTTTGGTGCAACAGTGCAAAGGTTAACTTAAGGCTGTCGAATCTTGGCATCAAATATTATTCCCCTGAGCCTCATGGGGCACTGCCGTGATTCCTCTCTGCTTTGAGGAGAGAATAGTCTCGGCAGAAGGCCCAAAATTTTCTGCTATTAAGCAATTGGTTGAAGATGAAAAGAAAAAGTCTGTGTGTTCGCAGGGGCCCCCGGCTGAGGCGTTCAAATGGAGCCTGCGTGGGATTCACTTGTGAGCAGAGTAATCTGTTGGCTTCTCAGGGGACAGACTGGAGGATGAAATGTCTGGCTGTTAAAAAGAGGAACATAATGACATCGCCCATTCTCATCCCTGGGGAAACCCTATCTTAGGGTTGGGGGGTGGGATCTACATCTAGCAATGCTTAGGGGGCTATTTCTGGCTCTGCTCAGAAAGCAGTCTTTGCAGGCTCAGGAGACCATATGGGATGCCGGGGATCGAACCCTGGTTGGCTGTGTGCAAAGCAAGTGCATTAATCCCTGTGCTCTTCGTCTGGCTCCCATTTTCAGAATGTGTAGGAAGGTCACAGGAAGGGCTAGAGAGATAGCACAGCAGTAGCCTGTTTGCCTTGCACACAGCCGATTCAGGATGAATGGGTGATTCGAATCCTGGCATCTCATATGGTCCCCGTGCCTGCAGGAGCGATTTCTGAACACAGAGCAGGGGTAATCCCTGAGTGCTGCCGGGTGTGACCCAAAAACTGGAAGAAGAAGAAGAAGAAGAAGAAGAAGAAGAAGAAGAAGAAGAAGAAGAAGAAGAAGAGAAGAAGAAGAAGAAAAGAAGAAGAAGAAGAAGAAGAAGAAGAAGAAGAAGAAGAAGAAGAAGAAGAAGAAGAAGAAGAAGAAGAAGAAGAAGAGAAGAAGAAGAAGAAGAAGAAGAAGAAGAAGAAGAAGAAGAAGAAGAAGAAGAAGAAGAAGAAGAAGAAGAAGAAGAAGAAGAAGAAGAAAGGGGCCGGGCGGTGGCGCTGGAGGTAAGGTGCCTGCCTTGCCTGCGCTAGCCTAGGACGGACCTTGGTTCGATCCCCCGGCGTCCCATATGGTCCCCCAAGAAGCCAGGAGCAACTTCTGAGCGCATAGCCAGGAGTAACCCCTGAGCGTCACAGGGTGTGGCCCAAAAACAAAAAAAAAAAAAAAAAAAAAAGATGAAGAAGAAGAAGAAGAAGAAGAAGAAGAAGAAGAAGAAGAAGAAGAAGAAGAAGAAGAAGAAGAAGAAAAGGAAGGCAAGGGAAGGCCCAAGTGGATACTCTTACTTAAGAATTGAGTGAGCTCTAAATGATTACTCCTTCGGGAGAGATAGCATGGAGGTAAAGTGTTTGCCTTGCATGCAGAAGGACGGTGGTTCAAATCCCGGCATCCCATATTGCCCCCGAGCCTGCTGGGGGCAATTTCTGAGTGTAGAGCCAGGAGGAACCCCTGAGCGCTACCGGGTGTGACCCAAAAACCAAAAAAAAAGAAAAAAGAAAAAAGAAATATCTGAAGAAGTTTCACCTCTTTTCTACCACTGGCTAGAGTAGTGGCGGATAGGAGCTTGAATGATCCCACAGTGCCCACTGACGGAAATGTTCATGTGAAGCCACTTGGTTTCTGTGGATGGGGTCACCTAGTTAGGGGAAGGACAACAAGGTTTTGGGGCAGGTGGTCCTGGAGTCCAGCGGGTCCTCGTTTCTCTCCTTCTCTCCAGTGCTGCTTCCCTCTACATGTGACAGAAGTCGGAGAGAACCCAAAAGTGTGGCCATGCTCATTGCACAGCAGGGATGGGAAATATTGAGGGCCAGGACAGAGGTGGCTCGGAAGGGACTTAAGGGGTCCTGAGGTATTGGGGCATCATTCAGGGAGGAAGGCTACCTGAGGAGCAGCTGACCCCAGTGATCTCGTGTAAAGGTCCGAGTAGACCACCCGAGTGGGCACTGAGTCAAAGACCACTTCTGATAATGCAAGATGCAAAAGGGAGTCTATTCAGCTAGCCAAGGTCCGAGTACCATTCAACCAGTGGAGGTGACAAGGGCCCGAGTCAAATCTTCAAGCAGTTTATATAGGGCTTTACAGGCTTCAACAACTCAAGTATTTAATTGTTTAACAATGCAAGCATTTTAGCCACTTGAACAGAAATCACTAGGTCCCAACTTATTGCTGACTCAACTTTGCATCAGGGGTCCTTGACTGGTGGAACATTCGGGCACACCTAGTGTTGTATTAAATAATTAATAATTGAGCTTGATGGAGGTGGATGCCATCCCAGGCCACGTGGCTCTGCAACCCCCATTCAGCCGGCGGGTCCCAGGCCCAGGTGAACGGCAGAATCAAGACTCACTCACAGGCAGGCATCAGGAAGCATCAGCTTTATTCATCCCTATTCACCACATGTGTGTGGCCTATCTTATAACCTTTCAAGCATTGCTATTCTTAGCTAGCCCTGTGTCTTAACTCCTTTCAGCCATCTTCCTTTGGCCTCACTCCTGGTCCAAGACCAAAAGAGCCAAAAACCCAAAAGCCAGAGAGCGCAGCAGGGCAGACAGAGCCCTAATCCCCTCGCTCAAAGGTTTATCTACCTATTCCAAGACCCCTCCCAGGAATGGGCGGGGTCTTGCAGGTAAGGTCACACCTAATATTTGGTTCCCAAGACCCCTCCCAGAAATGGGTGGGTCTCATCCAGGGTGGAGTTACAACCTAGTTCCTCTATTTCAGCTGAACAGGGAGGGTCCTGCCTTTTACAGGGTGCATTTTGTGGTTTTATCTTTGGGCGAGCACCCTCTGCCTATGGGGAGGTTGTAGTGAAAAAAAATACTTTACAGTGGCTTTACTGGGGGCTTGGGACCACCTTGGTCCTAGACCCAGGGGACTTTGGCTCTCACACCTGGAGAACAGAGCCAGGAGTCAATCCTAGCAGTGCCATCCATGTTTCCAGACAAATCTACCATCTCAGACATTAAAGTGGGGTTCATATTTACTGAGTGACTCGAAACAAAGTGGCACAACTCTCAGCTGGAGAACAGTGCTTCTATAAAGTCAGGGTAACAACATGGGGGGGGTGCCAGGAAGCCCTTCTCCTGATCAGGAACCCCCTCATGACCAGAGAGCCGACACCTTTGGAGATGATGGGGTGAGGGCCACTTTCACATGAAACAGGGAACCCCCCACTAGGATCTCTTCTTTAGGGTCCCAAAGGTCCCCTTCAGGTCTACTGGAAAGTCCCCCAGGGAGACCTTTTTGATGCTTTAGGGGTTCAATACCTGCTTCCTCTTCAGTATGGAGTTTCCCGTTCTTCATTTTTCCATTTCATTTGCTCTCCCTTCTCTGCCCCACAGGATCTTGGGGCCTCTTCTTACCTTTCCCTGGATTCAGCATTTCCTTCCCATCAGGGTATCTCCCTTACTCCCTGACATTGTGAGTTCTGCTGCACCTGGTTGGTTGCATGCTCACAGGAGGGCAATGGAAAGCTGGCTCTGTCTCCCACAGGGCACTGAATGTCCTGTCCCCAGGACCTGCTACTGTCAATGGTTGGTAGGGCCAGGAGGGAGGCTCACAGGAACCACCATGTGGTTGCTGGGGTGTGGGGCAAGAGCTCAAATGTTGCACCCCATTCCCACCCTTTCCTGGGCTTCCTCCCTCTTTGTGTCGCTCCATCTCAGGTTCTACACCTTGGTTCTCCTTCTGTGGCTGCTCCTCATGCTCTGTCCCTCATGCACAGTTCACAGTCTGCAGCTTCTCAGATCAAATGAAGCTTCTTGGGGTGGGGTGGGGTGGGGTGGGGTAGGGTGTGTCTGACTGCCCCATTTCCCAGGCCAAAATCCTGGCTGGTGTTCTGCAGCCTGTGTGAGCCCTGACTGCAACACTGTTGTTGCGGGAACACGCCTGTCCATGCACCCAGTGAATGATTCACTCACAAACACTTGGGGAGTTTCCAGCTCCCTGCAGGAAAAGCGCAGGAGAGGCAAATACATCCAGTGTTGGGAGACAAATGTGCATAGACTCCAGGGTGCAGCTTTGGAGATTTATATACATGCAGCGCCCTGGGAAGGAAGGGAGGGAGGACTGGAGTCTAGGGACCCATGGGAGTTGGTTCAAAAGAGCTGGTGCTTGCTTTGAGGGGACAGAGGGACACTCTAGGCGATCAGGAGATGGGAAGTTTGGATGCTCAACTGTAGAGACCAGCAAGTCCGTTTCCATCCCTTCTCCTTTGTGGTATTTTGGGGATTGTAGAGTGACAGAATATGAGTTAATCCTTCCCACTGCATGATGAGCACTTGAGGTATCTAGTCCTATGTTCTGGGGTGCCTGGCATTAGCTGCTATTCTCCAAATTGGGGGGGGGGGCATCATCAGACCACCCAGATGGTTCATGTCATCAGATGAAATCAGGACTAGCCCCCTGTGAGGGTTGATGTGGAAAGACCAAGAAAGTTCTGGTTTTTGTTTGAGGCCGATCCCAAGAGGGGTGTGGGGAGGACTCCCAGCCATCCGCGCCAGATCCAACATTTCAGAACTGGCTGTTGCTCGTTCATCACCTATGTGGGGTTCTGGGAGGAAGTGACTTCATGAGCATGTCTCTGAACAGTGCTGGGCTGTGGTACGGACAGAGAGCAGCTTCCTGGCCACCAGGGAGGAGGGATGGGGGGCAGGGAAATGGGGCTCCTGTTCTTCTCATGATCTGATAGTAGCCAGGCCGGAAAGAAACTTGGTTCTTGTCAAACCTTCAAAGGCTTGAGTGGGAGCAGACCCTGGCTCGGTCTGGAAAGAGCCCTTCGAGGTCCAGGGGGGAAGGGGGACCATCTCTGCTAGGTGAAAGTGGGTCTTCGAGATGAAGAGAACCTGTAACTTCCTCATCAGCGACATCAGCCAAGAGCGCTCCAAATTCCATGGAAATGATCCAGGCTGCGGCGAGGATGCTTCCTCCTTTGTTCTGGCCGTTGCTCTGTGGACCTGGCAATCTCATCACAGGGGAGGGATCTGGGAAGGCCCCCCTTGTGCTGCATGGAGGCTGTGGGTGGGCTGCAGGGCTGCTGGGCCATCTGGAAGCAGCAGCTGGAAGTAGTGGGTTGGTGTGTTCATTCCAGGGGACTTTGTTCTGTGCCCTCAGAGACCCCTTCCCTAATCCACACACTTTAACCCCTCTCACTTTTTTCATAGCAATGCTGGCTCGAACCAGTGGGATTGGGGGGTGATCACCTTGGCTCCCTGGAAAGTCAGAGGCACATAGTACCTCTAGTTTTTTTCCGCCCTCTCTTTCCTCTCCCCCCAGTGCTCTCCACCCCAGAGATACCAAAGGATGTGCTCGATGCAGATTATCCTGTATATTTTGGTTGATTTGCTTTGTTTGCTTTTGGGGTCACACCCAGCAATGCTTAAGGTTTTCTCCTGGCTTTGTACTCAGGGATCACTCCTGGTGGTACTCAAGGAACCATATGAGATGCCCAGGATCCAACTGGGTGGGCCACGTGCAAGTCAAGGCAAGCACCCTCCCTGCTGTACTAGGGCTCTCACCCCCATATTATTTTTGGCTTTGCCCTGAAAAGACCAAGTGTTCTCATTCATACCCTTGGCAAGATTTCACTTCTTTACCTGGGACAGGCATCCTTAGCGCAGTCACCGAGAATTAAATATGTGACATCCCCCCAACTCTGGCCCAGACAGAGCTCAAAGGACTGAGCCAGGCCCTAGGTCCTCTAATCATCACCAGGAATGAGCCCTGAGCACCAAGCCAGGAATGAACACAGTCAATATGTCCCAAAACAAAACAACACCTAACTGAAAGAAACGTTTTAGCTATGATATGCCACAGTGACAGTTGTTAATCCTTTTCAGCATCACTCTATTGGGGGGTCCCCAAAACCCCAAGGTAGGAACTGGCCTGCTTAGTCAGTCACAGGACAGGCATTGACTCCAGGCCCCCCTCACTGAGACAAGCAGCCTTAGCCTTAGAATCAAGAGCACAGGAGGCGTAAAGGCTGAAGAACCTTGGGGTTCTGGATATTTCTGTTTATGTCAATAAATGGGGGACAAACCATCTCAAAGGGGAAACCCTTCTGGAAATGAGCTATTTAGTGCTTTCCAAAAGAGGCGCTGCCCTGCCCACACTAGAAGGCATCCTGTTTATTCATTTAAAGAAGGAAAATTTTCAGGGGGCACCGAGTGATTTCTCTCTCTCTGAAAATGGGTGGTAAGACAGAGAAGACCAGGAACATTTGAGCTCAGTGACCAGAAACAGGGGTGCAAGAACTCTGCTTTCTTATTCCCACTCTCAAGCGTTCAATGCCCGGAATCATCCGTGACTTGTACCTGCCTCTTTTCCATGATGCCAGCCAAGGATCTTGCTTAACTCCTGTTTACTCATACGCCGCTGAGAAAAGCTTTCTGGTCACTCACGTATTGGTTTTCAGAGGTGCATTCCTTCATTAATAGGTGTAGCAAAGATTTACTGAGCACAAAATACCATTGTTGGGGAGCAAAGAATCTCATCTTTGTTCCTCGCCCCACTTGGGACTTTCCAGGCTGGGAAGGAGCTTCTGGTGGGTCCTGGACAAAATCTGAATTTAAGACCAGAAACTACTCCAGGTGGAATTTGCTTGTGGCCATGATCAAATGGGTTTGAAGTGGGGGGCATGGGCCCCTGCAGAGGGGAAGGGCTAGAGAATGAGTCACCTTCACACACACCCCCATTGTGAATCTCTAATCTTGCCTCCACAAAGAGCCTACATAAGAATCCTGGGTGTGAGCACAGCAGGGAGAGTAGTTGCCCTGCCTGTAGCTGGCCCAGGTTTGATACCTGGCATCCCATGTGCTCCACTGGGCACCAACAGGAGGGAATCTTTAGTACAGAGCCAGGAGTAAGACCTGAGCACTGCTGGGTGTGGCCTCAAAATAAAACAAGCCTAGATATAAGGCACTCTGTGTGGAAGCATTCTTATTTGTGGGGGACCTGGATTTCCAGGAAGGAGGCAGGGGCTCTTGTATCCCTGATATTTGCTTGTAGCTGAGGGTGGTAGATCTTTCTGTCCCAAATCAGCAGAACTGAGAAGGGTAGGGGGAGTGACCTGTGAAGTGGTAGCTTGTCACCCACAAAGCAGTTCCCCAGAAGCGGGAATTGAGGACCCTCAGATTAGTGCTGGGTGGAGGGAGACAGTGGTGGCCTTCTTCTCGGACCCTGTTCTCCCTCTGTTGACTCGGTTCAAATTCAGAACCACTCTCAAATTCAGAACCATGAGATGACTCAGGCCCACCTTCCCCATGGTCAGTATTTCCTTGAAACATGGGGAACTAGAGAGAGAAAGTCTAGGGGAGACTTGGAGGCTGGCCTTGCTGCATCTGCCCCGACACAAAGACAGGAATATCCTTTGAGCACCCCAAGATTCTTGCAAAAAGGAAGGGGGGCGCACGGAGCTGTGGGCAGAGCCTCACTCATTTTCATTCCCGCTGAGCCCCCGCCAGCTGTGTGGCCCTGACAGATGGTGTTGGACAGCTGATAGCTGTGGCTGGAAAAGGAAAGGAAAGGAACAGAGAAGAGCAGCTGCACAGAAACTTCTAGAACAGCAGCTCACAGCAGCAGCGGTGGAACATCACTGTTGACCTTACATCCAACAACTTCCAGGGTCAGAGATCAGACCATGGGGGGGGGAGGGCTCGGGCAGGAAGGGGGGGCAAGGGCAGACAAATGTGGGGGACTGGTGTGTTTCAGGGGCACATCAGTTCCCCATGTGTACATGACTGTGGGGTTGGTTGCAGGGAAATGATACCCTGTGGAACTGGCACTGGCATCAGCACCAGGCCAGGTCTAAGAAAGATCCAGAAGGTCCCCCCCATCACTAAACATCACATTCAGAGTGTCCTGAAGAGACTCTTGTGCTTATTAGGGGCACGACTGTTACCCCAGGGCCATTGCGGTTTCCTCTTCTTCCACTAGCTGGACTCCAGTCTAGGGGATCCCTCCTCTCACCTGCCATTCGGGGGTGCTCACCTCCACTATCAGGCCCTGCCTCCCTTCCCTCCATCATACTTCTAACTGCTCAGAGTATCACCCTTTACTTCCCAAAAACACTTTCTAGAAGCCGTGGGTGGTTTCTGAACAACACCCCTTATGTCAAAAAAAATCCAACAGAGACAAACAAAGATTCCTCTGAGCCCCTCATCGGCCCTTATTATTGGGCCATATTGTTGATCACTTGGGAGCACCCGATCACAGAACCAGACAGGGATCTCAGAGCCCTGAACTCATAAGCATGCAGATGGGAGAAGGCCAGAGAGAGACCAGGCAAGGGTTGGGAGTTCTGGGGACAGAGTGGGAAGGGAGAAGGAAGAGACCCAAAGATGTCCTGGTGGGGAGGAAGGACTAAGCACCCGCATGGCATGCATGTAACAGCAGGAAGGGATGGAAAGGGAGGCTGGGAATGCCGCAGGCCAGAGCTGGCTGGGTATTAAGTATCCAATTACTTGGTGGCTCAGGGGGACAGGAAGGGTTTTACTGGGGGAATGACTTAATCATTTCTGCTGTCTCTCTCCTCCTCCCTTCTCCTCCTCCTTCGTCCTTCTGCTTCTGCCTCCTCTTCCTTCTCTTTTCTCTTCCTCCTCCTCCTTCCCTATTTCCTTTCCTCCTCTTCTTCCAGCCCTACTTCCTCTTCCATGTCTCCTACTTCCGGTGGGAAAATGTCTAGAGTGGGACACACCATGAGGAAGCAGAGTAAGAACTGGCCAGCTATTACTGGACTCTTGGGCAATGCTCAAGGTGCTGGCCTTGAGGATAAAGGTGGAGGGTTGGCTGAGGATGTCGGGGAGAACCAGGGGTGGTGGACTGGACCTGATTGCCTGGGAGGATGAGAGGAGGAGGAGGAGCTGGAGAGGGGGGTGTCTTCTCTAGATTTCCCAGAGCATGAGGAATAGTTGTTAACTTAGCCAGATTGGGCGGGGTTAGAGGGGGTGCAGTTTGAGTCAGAGAGGTGAGAGCAGAGGAATTTGGAAGGCTGAAAAAGGTGATGCCTGGCAGGCTCGAGAACATTCCGGGTTCTTCCCTTGTCGCTGCGGTGCTTAACCCTCTGGGTTTCCCTGCCAAGCAGGGGATGGGAGCTGGTCTTCCGTAAGCAAGCACGTTTTTTCCCTTCATAAATAACAATGCAAAATTACAAGTGCGTGGGGGGAGTCTCAGGGACATCACTCCTCAATCCTGCTATTGTGCTCGGAGCTTCGGGTAATTAGTGTCTGATAGTTTGAAACAGATGGGTCTCTCTGGCAGCAGGGATTACAGCTTGAAATCAATCCTGAACAAATATTATATTAATTTCTCAACTCCCTCTCTCTGCGGACAAAACCCGTTCTTTGCTTCTGAACGCTGCAATGACGAGAGAGCATGAATATTAGATCACTCAGAGATGGGGAAAAAAAAAAAAACGCAAGTGGTGGAAGCTGGAGAAAGGATGAGACTTCCCAGGAGCTGAGAGGGAGGTAGATGCTAAAAGTTGCATGGGAAGGATGCAGAATGGGAACTCACAGGGTGGTGGTGGTAGTGTAGTGGTGGTGGTGACAGGGGGGAGTTGGGTACTGTCCCCCTACCACTTTAGTTTGACTTTGGCACCTGCTTTGACAACAGGCCCCAGTAGTCTCTGGTGTTTTTTCAGTCTCCAGAGGAGACCAGCTCTACATAAACAGACCTGCAGGGGGTCTGGCTAGACTTCTAACTTTCCAATCAACCAGGCAATCTGCAATTCAAAAACAAACTCAATGCCCACCGAGCAGCGCCTGCAGCCTGTTCCCCCCCCCCCCCCCACCTGGGAAGTACAGCCCCTCTCCTGGGCTGTTCAAAGCCAGAAAAGCTTCTACCTACAACCACATCCTTAGCTCAGGGCCTGCAATGTGGCTTCCCAGCCACAGAGTCACAAATGAATCTGAAAATGTTTAGCTGGGCACAGGTCCCCCATTATTAATGCTAAAGGAATTCCCCCAACCATGTCTATTTGGCTTTGTAGGATTTTCTTCTTTTGTTTTGGTTTGATTTGGTTTGGTTTTGGGGCCACACTCGACGATCTCTCAAGAGTCATTCTTGCTGGTGCTCAGGGGACCATATGGGATGCTGGAAATTGAATCCGGGTCAGGCAAAATGCCCTACCCACAGTGCTATCGCTCCGGCTCTCTTCTTTTTTTCTTCTCCACTTCCATGAAGTTCAAGTCTTTCCTCCCTCATCATGCTTTCATGTTTGCTAGGGTCGATGCTCAAACATGTAAACAAACGAGAGCTCAGCTGTGAGTGCCCTTTGGAGCCGGACTCAGCATCTGTTTGCTTATATGCTTCTGCATGTGGTTCTGAAAAGGCATCAGCTCTACTTTCCTGCAGGGCCAAGGCATGGGAAGGAAAAAACACACCTGCAGGCAGACAAAGGCGGACACAGTGTCCAGTTTCTGGCTCAGGGGAAGAAAAGCACCACAAGGTTTTGAGCCAGAGACTAAACTAGAAGCTACATGGTGCTTGAGTGCATGCGTGTGTGTGTGTGTGTGTGTGTGTGTGTGTGTGTGTGTGTGTGTGTGTGTGAGTGTGCAAACATGCATATTTGTGCATGTGTGTATGCACCATTTGGTCAGGTGCTGGAGGCAGTGTTAGAATTATAAGGAGTTTGGGTCCTTCCCCTGCATGGACACTGACCAGTTGGCCTTTCCCAGTAACAGCTGCCCCTTCTGGGTCAGAGGCCCAAATTTGGATTGGTCCCAGCAGCCTGGGATCCCCACTTCAAGGACTGTAGAGCAGCACAAGTGGCCAGATGACAGAAACACAGGATCCATGTGACCCAGCAAATGAGCATGGGGCACCTGCCCCGGGAACAGGAAGTTAGTCCTCCAGACCTTTGTTCCAGATGTTTCCTCTTGTATACAGGAGACTATAAGCAAGCCAAACTTGTCCTCTGCTCCACAGAGAGTCTGTTTGGACTAATGGGGTTGACGCTGCAGTCTTCCTTAGAAGAGGAGGCCAGGCAGTCAGATCCACAGTGAAATGGAAAGAAACACCAAAAACCTCCAAAAGTACTCCCTCTCTAATTGCTCCTTCTCCAAGTGCTCCCTCTTTGGAGCACCAGACACTTCCTGAGCCAAGCCTGCTCCAGCTCTGGGGGAACCATGGGTGTTGGCAGGGGTTCCCCCCACAAGCCTCTTCTGAAGCCAGGTGGGCTTTGGAGATAGAGGCCTTGTTGCCCTCAGAGTGATGGCTTCATGCCTGACAAGTCTCAGTACAGGGTATGCCAAAGCATAGTTGAGCCCCTCCCCAGCATGGAACATGCTCATTTCTGGGCCCCCTCTGACCCTAGGCTGAGAATCTGAGTAAAGGCTGTGCTGGCTGCTTAAAAGGGGGACTTGTGACTGTTTTTAGGTTTCAGTATAGGGCCTGGCAATGGGCCCCTCAGGATTTTTGTCCCAGTAGAGAGCTGTTGAGCTAGAAAATGGGGCAGTGACCTCTCTTGGTCAAGGACAGGGGACACAGCTAGGAGCCCTATCAGGGTCTGGGGACCCAGCAGACACTGAGGTGGCTATAAGGTGTCAGAGAGACTGGTGGTGGCCTAGCAGCCCAGTCTTTCTGAGGCTGGAAGCAAACACTCCAGGTCTGAAGCCATGACAAAGGGCTGGCTGTCTCCGTATCACCTTCGGGCTGGAGCTGTCAGCTCTTGGCCAGCTCCCAGTGTCATTCCAGGATGTGGAGGGGGTGAGGCCTTCCCAGCTGAACAGCTGAGCCCAGATCACCCCTTGCTCTACCCATCTCCCTCCTCCCCTTACTCTTCCCTCTTCCCCATCACTGCTCTCCTCCTCCTCTTCACCAGCCCCCTCTGCTCCACCCTGCACAGTATCAGTGACCTGCAGGGTCAACTGTGGGGTAAGGGTCAGATATGAGGATCAGGGATGAGTATGGGGTGCTGTGTTGGGTGGGGGACAGAGTCAGCTGTGTGGTGGTGGTGGTGGTGGGCACATCCTGTATGAGGTGCAAAGACCCTGGTGGTTGCAGCTCCCTGGAAAGGGGGGGCATGGTATTCCCACAGTTCAAGGAGGCCCAAAACACCTGAGAAGACTAGGAGACCACTGGAGCAGCTGGGGTAGAGGTGGGCTAGAGTCCCCACACCCCTCGATGAGGCCCAGAGCTAGGGTTCCAGCCTGACCTGCTGTCCTGCCACTCTCCCCTGTGACAGTGTCAGATTGCTAGCCAGAGCCATAGTGTGTGGCCAAGAGGGCATTTGCCTTGCATCTGGTCAACCTAGATTCAATCCTCAGCATTCCATATGTCCTCCAAGCCTGCCTGTAGAAATTTCTGGGCACAGAGACATGAATACTCCCTGATCAGCACTGGTTGTAATCGAAAACCTCCCCATCACATTTTGGGATGACAGACTGTCCCTACAGACTGTCCTGCAGAGGATTAGTGTGGGTGTTGTGTCTGGGGTTTCACGTGTGCCAGCTCCAAGGCCACAAAAGTACTTCCAGCATCTGGGGGTGGAAGACAGGTCACAAAAACCACTGAAATCTGCCTGCCCACATGTGCCCTGGGATGGAGGGGGGGGCAAGGGTGTGTGAGGAATCTCCCCAGTGCCAGCCCTGCCTGCCTGTCTCAATGGAGTGCAGGGGTGACTGTGGGCAGCATCTCCTTTCTGACTCACTTGGCCAGGACCCCAGGTTCCTAGAAGTAGGGTGCTTTCTGCCGGGGAGCCTTTCCCAGTCTGGGAGTGAGGCTTGCATTCTAGGCTGTTAACAGGTGGCTCTGGTCCCCACCTGGTGTGTTGGCACTTGTCCCAGCAGGAGTCAGTGAGGGCAGCGCTGTCCTGCTCTGCTCTGGGGACCTTCCCTGGCCTCCCCAGCATCCACCCTTCCCCCACGCTGCACTAGCAAGGAGCTGGCTAGGGGGCCATTAGTGAACCCTGACCTGCTCTTAGACGTGAGGGCTGCCTGGGGTGATGCAGGGTCAGGCATCCAGGGCACTCCAGGGTCATCCCTTTTGTCAAGAGTCAGAAGGCATCTGTCTGAGCAGGTGAGATTTCCCCCCACACCCCCACAACCCAGTTCCCCCAACAGGCCAAAGATCTGTACAGGCACACTAGAAGCTGAGCTGAATGGGGACTTCACATTCCATCCATGAATTGAGTTGTCTGTCTTCCTGAACCCTCTGCTCTTTCCATGTTTTCTCTTTCTAGATCAGGGCCATGAGGATGGAGTGGGAGGTGACAGAGGCAGGGGTCATGTGCTCAGGTGTGTTTGTAAAGATGCCTGTTATCCACTCTTTGCTTTGTTTTGTTTTGAAACACCTGGCACTGTTCAGGCTTACTCCTGGCTAGGGGCTCTGGAATCACTCCTGGTGGTGCTTGGGATTCTGGGGATGTTTGCAAGGCAAGCAAGCGCCCTCCCTGCTATACTATCTCTCTAGCCCTTGGGGTCACCCACTCTGAGCCCCATGGAGGGCCTTGCTCAGGGTAGCAGCTCCTCATGTTTGATGCAGGGTTGGGTGGGATGTGTTGACTGTCAACCACTTGTGTCTGAGCTGAGAGATCAAGCGCTTCACTGTTTTCATTTCCTGGTCCCACTGGGCACAGTGTCATGAGCCTTTTTTTGTTTGTTTGTTTTTTGGGTCCCACCCGGTAGTGCTTAAGGGTTACTCCTGGCTCTACTCTGAGAAATCACTCCTGACAGGCTCCGGGGACTATATGGGATGCCAGGATTTGAACCACCGACCTTCTGCATGTAAGGCAAATGCCCTACCTCCATGCTATCGCTCTGGCCCCTGTCATGGGTCTTTTTAATGAGGAGATGGACAGGAGGGGCTGTGATGTGCCCCCAAGTCAGGTTCTGAGGATGTAAGGTGGGTATCTCTACCTCACTGCTGTAAGGCTTTCTCCTGCATGTGCTTTGGGGGATGCCTAGATGGGCAGGCAGGGCAGACCAGCTGCCCCTGGCATGTGGGGTCTAGGCCTTGCCATAGCTATGCATGTGTGACCTAAGACCAGCAGGGGTGACCTCTGGCCAGCACGTGTGATTTGTGTGTGCCTGCCCGGCAGCAATGCTGTGAGCCTTCCACCTGCAACCCTATGCCCCAATGGGAAGCCTGAGCCCTCTACGAGCACGTTCCCAGGCCCCCCAGGAGTGTAGACTCTGGCAAGTTCGTGGCCTGTACTGAGCCTCAAGGGCACCATGGGTGGGAGCTGCAGCCAGTGTGTGTGGCCCACCCCACCCCACCCTTGATCATGGCCACAAGATCCACAGCAACAAAGGGAAGGAAGAGTAAATAATATAATGCATTTAAGAAGATCCATAAAAGCCCATCCTCACCCCAGTGTGCAGAGCAGGAAACTGAGGCAAGGGAAATGGTATCCTTATACTCCTCCAGATCTGGCTGCAGAGCGCCCATCCCCTGAGTGGGCCCAAGAACCTGGAAACCATGCAGAGTCGCTGTCCTCCCACCCCCTCTGGGCTCACAGATATGGAACACTTTGGCCCCCCAGCCCCTCCTGAAAGATTGCTCCCACTCAAGCCTTTGAAGAAAATTGCAGCAAAGTGCTTGGGGTGCTTTCTGACCCCCCCCTTCCTCTCTGCTCCCACCTGTCTGTGCTATTCATGTCTTGGCTATTCCTATGCAAAACCCCCCCCCCCCCAATTCCACGAAAACTTCACAGACTTCACAGAGACTCTCTGTCCCTCTGCACTGCTGAACTGGGGTATACCAGGTGTCCCTCTGGCTAGGAGGAGATTCCCACCCCCCAATGCAGATGAGGCTCCACAATGGGGTGGGCAGACGCCTTTATCTGCTCGAAGAGGCTTGGGAAACGACTGGGATCCCAGAGAACAATAAATACTCTCCCCCTCTTCCGCCTGTTTCTATAGGTAATTGCTGGAGATTCGCTTCAAACAAGCTCGTGTTTGGAGTGTGGGGTGCTACTGAGTGGGCTGGGGACCAGCGGCTTGGGCAGAAATGCCAGCATTAGATAAGGCAGGGATGAACATTCTGATGGGATCAGGAGATGGGAGTGGGAAGGGCAGGCTGGTTGGTATCCGCTCCTCATCTTGGCCCCTCCTTTTCTCTAGTGGTTGAGAAAAACCTTCCCAGAGGGGGGCTGGTGAGTGACCCCCCCCACCCACGTTCTGATGTCTTGATGTTCTGAAGTCAGTTGGCTGAGGTGGAGAGGCTCAGACCTGCCTTGGAAAGGCAGGGAACTGTCTAGATTATTCTGGGTTGGAGTTGAGGAATCAAACCCTGGGCCTCACAGCTCTGAGGCATGTACTTTCCTGCTGAGCTGCCTGACCCCTATCAGGTCATGGGTCAAACACTTGGGGTCAATCACCCCCAAGGAGGGTGTTCTCCTCCAGCTCTTCCAGTTCTCCGGGAAATGTGTGTGTGTGTGTGTGTGTGTGTGTGTGTGTGTGTGTGTGTGTGTGTGTGTGTGTGTGAGTGAGATTTGGAAAAAACAGCTGAGAATTGGGCTGAACAAATAGGCAGGAGTGAGTCGGGACAAGGCGTGTCCATGCTGGGTCCTTTCTGGCCCTTTCGCCCCCTTCCCTTGTGCTGTCCTCACCCTTTGTCACCACCATGTTGTCACAAGTGGCCTGGAGACCCTGGCCCTCACTGGAGGCCATATTGTTCTAGCAGGAGATGTGCATCCCCCTTCCAGAGATGTGGCTTCTGGGATATGGAGACAAGGGCTCTTCAGGAGCAAAATTTGCTGCAAGGTGAACCCAATTAAGTAGTCTATGAAAAAAGCCCCTTAATGCAACTGGAGTAATAGCTTAGTGGAGAGGGTGTTTGCCTTGCACATGGTCAACCTGGATTTGATCCCTGGCATCCCATATGTCCCCCAAGCACTGCCAGGAGTGATTTCTGAGTGTAGATCCAGGAATAACACCTGAGTTCTGCCGAATGTGGCCCACCCACCCCCAAATAAAAATAGGGGCCAGAGCTATAGCACAGTTATGAAGGCATTTGCCTTGTGCTCGGCCAACCCAGGTTTGATTCCTGACATCCCATATAGTCCCCCAAGCCTGCCAGGAGTGGTTTCTGAGTGCTGCCAGGTACTGCCCAGAAACAAAACAACAACAACATAAATAATAATAAAAAGACTTCTAGCAGGTCAATGTCGTTTCTGGAGGGGAAATGCGACATAGGTCACCTAGGGTACTCGGGAGTTGCATGCGTCCCTGTCTCGGACCATCTCCCCACCAGCCAGTGGACATCTCAGAAAAGCTGTGTTCAGGGTCAGTGCAAGAGCCACCAATGTACTAGGACCAGCACTTCCTGTCAGGGTGATGGAAAGCAGGCAGGACCAAGACTGTGGAGGTCCTGCTGTGCTCTCCCACTGCAGATCTCTGGGTGTGCTGGATCGACCAGCCCTGCCATGTCCTATCAGCGAGGGGAGGCCCCCTCAAAATTTTAGCACAGCACAAATTCAAATGGATTGGAGAACTCTGGCAAAACAATTGCTCATGACATCACACGAGAGTCGGGTGAGATGGTTTGATTTGGGAGTGAGACTCAGGGAAACTGTCCTGTGGACTTAGGGATGTAGAATTCCTAGAGACCAAGAGCTAGGCTTACTTCATTTCATATGCAGGATTTTTGTATTGGGGCCACACTGGGCTGTGTTCAGGCTGTGTTACTCCTGGCTCTGAGCTCAGAAATCACTCCTGGCAGGTTTGGGAGACCATATGGGATGCC
The DNA here is from genome assembly GCF_024139225.1 of Suncus etruscus. Classification (NCBI taxonomy): domain Eukaryota; kingdom Metazoa; phylum Chordata; class Mammalia; order Eulipotyphla; family Soricidae; genus Suncus; species Suncus etruscus. The sequence goes on from NC_064855.1 coordinate 14,292,363, forward strand.
GGGATCAAATCTGAGTCAGTTGCATGTAAGACAAATTCCCAGCCCATTGTGCTATCACTTCAAGCCCCTCCTATGAGGCACTTTCTAATGAGGGAAAGTAGGGAGAGGTGAGAGAGAGAGAGAGAGACAGACAGACAGACAGACAGACAGACAGACAGAGACAGACAGAGAGAGAGAGACAGAGGCAGAGACAGAGACAGACAGAGAGAGACAGAGACAGACAGAGACAGAGACAGACAGAGACAGAGACAGAGAGACAGAGATCTTGAAACCTTTTTTTGTTTTGTTTTGGTTTTTGGGTCACAACTGGCAGCACTTAGGGGTTATTTCTGGCTCTATGCTCAGAAATCACTCCCTGCAGGCTCAGGGGACCATATGGGATGACGGGATTCGAACCACCATCATTCTCTATGCAAGGCAAATGGCTTTGGCTAAAGGCAGGGTCAGAATTACAAAAGCTCATTTATATTTCAAAGAAGAGGGAGCTGTGACTCCACCCTGGATTTAGGTGTATCTACCTGAGACCCACCCATTCCTGGGAGGGGTCTTGGGAAGGTTAGATAAAACCTTTGGGCCAAGGGATTAGGGTCTTTTTGGTCTTTGGCCAGGATGGAGAGGAATTGGCATTTACCTGGATGGAGAGCTATGGCTGAGGGAGAAGCGAGAATGCAGGGCTAAATGCGTAAATGGTTAGCAGCCACATCTGTTGGCTAGGGCTAAATAAAGATGTTATCTCTCTGGAAGCCTGCCTGTGAGTGAGTTCAATACCTGTAGCTTTCCTGGACCCAGACCCTCCAGTTAATGGGGGATGGAGCCACATGGCCGGGGCCTAAGGACAAAGGCCTCCATCTCCACCATCCAAGCCCATCATAAGGGCTGGTTATCCACATAAGAGCTGTAACACTACAACCTCCATGCTATCTCTCTGGCCCTGATATCTTAAAATCTTGAACCTGGGGCTGGAGAGATAGCATGGAGGTAAAGCGTTTGCCTTTCATGCAAGAGGTCATCGGTTCGAATCCCAGCATCCCATATGGTCCCCTGTGCCTGCCAGGAGCAATTTCTGAGCATGGAGCCAGGAGTAACCCCTGAGCACTGCCGGGTGTGACCCAAAAACCACAAAAAAAAAAAAAAAAAAAAAAAAAAAAAAAATCTTGAACCTGGCTCATCTGACTTAGAGTTGGGACTGCACAGTCATTATCCACGAAAGATGTTCCCTGGAGATCTTAACTCAGGTAATGACGGGGTGCACTGAATTAGTTTCTTGGGGTGCTATAGTGAGCTTCCGTGAGTGCCTCCTTGCAGACAGCTCAGCCCAAATGCTAATTCTCACCATCATCATCTTTATCATGAGGGCCAGAAACTAGGCCAACTGGTGGGTAAGATAAGCCGGGGATGTGTGCCAGTCTCCCTCATTGACATTTTGATTTGCATCTCCCTGATGATTAATGATGTGGAACCTTTTTTCTCAAGTGCCTTTTGGCCAGTTGTATTTCTTCTTTGAGGGGACATTGGTGGCTCTAGAAGTATACACAGGTATTGGAACATGGCGTGACTGAAACTCAACATAGAAAATTAAAAAAATAAAGATAAGCCAGAGACTCGCTCAGGTCAGTCTTGAAGGCCACGAAGGAGCTCATGAAATGGCTCCGAATTATTGTGAGCAGGAGTTTAGGAAGAGCCTGGTTTCATTCCCTGTGAACCCAGGGGAAGGGGTCTCTTTGGGAAAAGATTTGCATGGGTTTTAGTTGATTGCAATTACGCTGTCCTTTGCCGTGCTGAAAATAAAATGAAACCCTAACAAAGTTGCAGGTTTAATTGAAATTTCCTGGGATCTGTTATTACATCGCCCGTGATTGTTCTGTGCCCCTAATGAGGCAGTGTAGCTGATTATCCGAGTGTCTCCGCAGTCACAATTCCATTATTGCATTATTAATGATCAGAGATGATTGTCACAGCCCGCGGCTTGAGCATCAAACAGGCAGAGACCCGTGAGGATGCCCAGCAGATGGCCAGATGGCCGGGCGAGGGGCAGTGGAGCCAGGTGGGTACCTGAGGCAGAGAAAAAGGGTGTGTGCATGAGGGAGGTGAATGTGGGGACGAGACTAGGGTGCTGCTGTCTATGGGATAGGGGGACTGTCCCCTGTCAGTAGTCAGTAAGCTAGTTCCAGCAGCCAACAGCACTTTCTCTGCATCTGCTAACTTGTAGGAAGGATCAGGGACACGGACTCTTAGGGAAGAGGCAAGTCTTGGGGTGAGGTTCCTGGCTGAAGGAGAAAGCAGGCTGGAGAGATCTTCTCCCTTGAGCCCAGACTCCAATGCAGGGCCTCCCACAATGAGAGAGCATTGGTGCCTGGAGAGGCAGCCTCTGGGCAATGAGGGGTCTCTGTGTGGAGACAGGGATGACCTCATCAGGCCCCTCAATCTATACAATTTTTCTTTTTTATTTTTTTAGGGGAGGAACCATACTTGCTGATGCTCAGGGCTCACTCCTGGCTCTGCATTCAGGGATCACTCCTGATGGTGCTCAGGAAACCCCATGGGGTGCTGGGGATCAAGCCCATGTTGACTGTGTGCTAGGCAGAAAGCACCCTCCATACTGTCCTATTGCTCTGGACCCCCCACCAACCTTCAGGTCTTTAACCAGTTTCTACTTCGCAGTACCCCGGATAAGAACCCACTTGCGGGGCCGGGCGGTGGCGCTAAAGGTAAGGTGCCTGCCTTGCCTTCGCTAGCCTTGGACGGAACGCGGTTCGATCCCCTGGTGTCCCATATGGTCCCCCAAGCCAGGAGCAACTTCTGAGCGCATAGCCAGGAGTAACCCCTGAGCGTTACCGGGTGTGGCCCAAAAACCAAAAAAAAAAAAAAAAAAAAGAACCCACTTGCAGGTGCTGAGAAATAGTTTTCAGAAACAACCAGAGTTTGCTGAACTGATGGTCTTGCAGAAAGATTGGGGCAGGGTTAGGGGAAATGAGCTGGTGTGGGGGTCTCTCTGCAAAAAAACACCCAGCCCCCAGCCCCTGGCCCCCTATTTCATTCCCATATAGGCCAGCCACCCATGCACATCTCTAGTGTATCTACATGGTCCCCCAGATTCTCCCCCAACCACCCCCATCTTTAGGAAGTGTCCTTCCCCTCAAATACCAGGCAGGATCAGGCCCTACGAGAGCTTGCTCGCTCGTTTGCTCTCTGCCAGGCCTTGTTCTTCGAAGATCATTGCGTGGAACCTTCGCTGCAAGCCAAGAACGGTGCTGAGGGAGACGGTGATGAAATGGCAGGGCAGGGAGCCCGCCTATGGGAGAGGAAAGGCTGACATGTGAACACGCTTTTCTCATCGGAAATCAATCTACAGGCCACCCCCTCTCCCCAGGATGGGCGTGGGGGGCCAGTGGCAGCTTCCCGGGACCGGGACCGGTGGGGGGCCCACCTGTTCCCTTAGCCCTTCAAGCCTCCATCACGCCGTCTCCATGGCAAGGAGAGGCTGGGGGCGCTGCAGCCATGGTTTCCCTGGCAACTCGCAGGCGTCAGCCCACCCAGCCAGCACATGGTGGTGTGTCCTGCCACCGCTGTGCTGCAGAGCTATTTCAGGGCCCCCACCTGTCCCTTGCATGCACACAGGGGCTCTTCTGTGCATGTCTCTGCATGGCTTCCATGTTGGTTCCCCTACAGTGCCCACCCTGAAATGGCCTATACTGGAGGAAGGGATGCACATATGACTGGACAGTCATATGGAGGAGGACACAGCTAGGCCACCCCCTCTTCCAGTCCTCCCAGATGGGAGCTGTTACTCTCCCCCACTCTCTCCCCACACCCTGGGCCAGTCAATGGTCTAAGTGCTGGAGCATATTTCCTAGAGTCCACCTCAGCCATCTGTAGTAGTTGATGTTGTCGTTTGAATTGTCGTTTCCAGCTTAGAAAAGGGAAACCTAGCACAGAGTCACCCTACCACAACCTGGCCCACTCAACCCCACATTTGCCCCTGTGGTGTCTGGTCCCCAGAAGTTGTAGGGTGGGGTGAGGGGCTGGGAGCCCAGAGAGGGTGGCCCTGCCCTCAGGAAGGCTCCAGTTCACTGCGCTCTGTGCACATGTGGACATGCTGCTGGTCTCTGGGATGGTCTGGCGTCACTCAGGGGAGATGGATCATCTCTGGGGGTCCAGAGAAATGACAGCAGCTCTACCTGCAATTGGGCCTTGGGGATACCCAGGAACCCCCCCCCAAGAAGAGCCAGGACCACCCTTAGAGATGAATGTTCAAGCCCCATTAGGGGTGAATATCTGACACCCCCCCCCCATTAGGAGTGAATGTTTATGATGTCTATCCATCTCCATTCCTATCCTGAGTGATGATATCCAGCTCAGAGCCTGGGGTTCAGTGGGTGGAGAGCAGGCTAGATGAGGTCCTGAGGGTGGTGGAGCCTCTGTAGAAGCCCAAGGCCAGTCCTCATCTTTTTCTACCCTGTGAGCACAGTCCAGAAGGTGCTGTATGAAAGATGGGGGTGCAGAAAGAGGCCCCCCCCAACTGCTGATCCTGCCTCATCAGACCCCCCACGTATGGGTTCACATAAGGCGAGAGGACAACTAGACAAGATTGTAGCCTTCCTCACCTGGAATATTCTAGGGGCATAGGTAAAAATTGTGTAAAGTGGGCCTGTGGCATGAGACTAGAGGGCCAACCAGTAGGATGTGGGAGATGGGAAAAGGAGGAGCAAAGATTGGAGGATGTCACTAGTGGAAAGAGAGTAAGTTTATCTCTATATCTCCTACCATGATGCCAGAGCCTGGAACCCCTCTTAGTCTAGCCCCAGAGAGCCAGGATGGGGGCAGAGTGGGGCGAGGCCTTCCCTGGTCATGGTCTCTCTCGGGCTTGGAGAGAAGCTTTAGAGTGAGCCTAGGCTCTGCCTACGGGAGGCTCCACTTCCATCTAGCCCACTTAGTCCCCTGAGCTCCTCCAGATCACAAAGCTAGGAGTAGCCCCCTAGCACCACCAGAGAAAACCGCCTCCCAGCTCTACTGAGCTCACTCCAGGGACAGATGACTGGCTGTGGACAGGAAGCAGGGTTGGGGCTATCTTGGTGCCTACAGGGGTACAGATGGGGTGTAAGCCCCAGGGGACCCTGTCTGGCAGAATGGAGGTGCTAACAGGAGACACGAGGACGGGGTGAGTTTAGTGGTCACCTAGGCCTCTGCTTTGTCCACCTGGACCGAGTTTCCAGGTTCTGATCTATGCCCGGAGGTGAGTTTTGGAGGTGCAGGGTGGACTGGGCTGATCCTCGCCTGACAGGGACACCCAGGTGCTCTGGGATGCAGCCCCCTCAGGCTCTCCTTACATGAGCTTGGGGCTGGGTTTAAACAGACTCTGGGTTCAGGGCCACAGTGACCTCAGAGATTTGACCCTGGGGTTCCTGCAACAGAGTGAGGCATCTGTACCATCCCAGCCCTGCCCAGTTCACAGACCAGGGACCAGGGAGAAAGCCATGGGGGTGCCCCATGTCCCTCAACCTACCCCAGACCCTCCTTTGGAACCAGCCACTCTGCTCCAAAGAAAAGATCTGGAAAATTCTTCAGTCCTGCTGCTGCTGCTGCCCACCCCTTCTCTTCAAGCCTGGCCCGGAGATGTGGAGTTGGTTATAGTCCACACTCAATCACCAGAAATAATCAATCTGTAATTAAGAGGGCCCCCCCTTCCCTTTGCTGAGTGTTCCTGACGGCTCTCGCGCCTTCAGACACCCCCTCCCTCCCCCCACCTCCACCTGCCTTTCCAGCACAGAATTGTTTTAATGAAATTTCTCTATTACAAATGACCAGTTTGCAATAATTATATTTTTTTGTGGCGATCGCGTTTTAGAAATTGTTCAAAGCAAGGAAGGCGCCGATGTATTAGGCACCAAATTTTCTGGGGTGAACTTTTAACTGAAAACTGCTACTCCGTTAGGGGGGCCATATCTGCTTTGGGGGCTGAGTCATAGTCTTGAGATGGGGGGGTCGTGGGGGTCTCCATTGCCAGGAGACAGTGACAGCTAGACTGAGGATCTGGCTGGCAGGTAGAGGAGGGGCCACCTCCAGAGAAGGGGCAGCAAAGGGTCACCACCTGGCATGTGCACACATGTGCATATCCTTGTGGCATACACATGTGTGCGCAAGCATGCATACTCAGGTGATGTGTGGAGGTGCTTGAGTGCTGGGATGTGTGTATGTGTGATTTAGGCTGCATGCATTTATTGTATGCTCCTTTTGAGGCCTGTATGTTGTATGAGCACTGTGTTCATGCGCGTTGATGCGAGTGTGAGTCTGCCCTACACTGCTGCTGTTCTAGGGCTCTGCTTAGAATTCTAGCTCAGGCCGGGCACAGAGAGGGGCCAAAGAACTTGATTTCCAAAGAGATTTGCTCTCACATGACCTCATCCATCGTGGAAGAAGCTTTGGGGGAAGAGAGTTTACCATCTCTGGGGTGATGGGGTAAGCGGGATGAGTGTGTGTGTTGGGGTGAAGGGGAAGACTCTGAACTCAAATTGTTGGGTTTCTAATCCAGAGTTGTCTGCTTCTTGCCTGCAGCATCTGGGGCTGGAGCCCATGGAAAGAGGAGATACACTTCAACCTGTTTTACAGCAGGAACAGCCTGACTGCCCGTACATCTGGGGCCTGGTGAATGTCATGGTCCCTGCTGAGAGGAGCAGGCCTGGGCAGGTGATCTATGGTGCCAGGGGCAGAGTCCTGGATGCCTTTTCACTACACCCCTCCTGCCACACCCCTTTCTTGGCAGAACCATGAGTAGCAGACCCCAGAGGTAGCAGATGATCACACACACCCTTAGACAGGTACTTTCTTTCTTTTTTTTTTGGTTTTTGGGCCACACCCGGCGGTGCTCAGGGGTTACTCCTGGCTGTCTGCTCAGAAATAGCTCCTGGCAGGCACGGGGGACCATATGGGACACCGGGATTCGAACCAACCACCTTTGGTCCTGAATCGGCTGCTTGCAAGGCAAATGCCGCTGTGCTATCTCTCCGGGCCCTAGACAGGTACTTTTTGTTCCAAATGTAGCATAAAACCTTCTGGCTTCTGGGACTGAAGCGATGGCACAGTGGAAAGGGTGGCAGATCGGGATTCAATTCCCAGTATCCTATATGGTCCCCTGAGCCTAGCAGGAGTGATTGCTGAGTGTAGAGTTAGGAATAACCCCTAAGCACAGCTAGGTGTGACCCCAAAACCCCCCCCCAAAGTTTCTGGCTTCTATAAGGGGCCTAGAAGTGCAAAGGGGATGCAAAAGGAAAGCTCGTTGGCGAGCAGACTGACCAAGTGTTGGGGGGGCAGATGTAAGGAGATATCTCTGGTTCCTCCAGGTGGTATGATGGGGTTCACCAGAAGGCTGTGGCAGGGCAGGGTGTGTCTGGGTTCTGCCTCCCTCCTGCAGTGTCAGCCCTCTAAACTTGATGTCCCAAGACAGTGACTGGTGTCAGCCCCCCAAGCCTAGTATCCTGAGACAGTGATCCTGAGACACTGAGACAGTAGGCCTGTCCTGGCCTCACGGGAGGTCCAGTTGTTGGTGGTCTCCAGGAGGCTCTAGCCAGCCTTCATTCACACTTTGGGGACCCTCTGCCTTCCCAGGGGTTGATGATGTTATACCATGTTCTAGCAAACACAGCTGGGTCCCATACTTGCTCTTTGGAAGTGCCCCAAGCTCAGGACGAGTCCTTCCCTCTGTTACATGGAGCTGTCGCCACTCTGGGGCTCTGAGGACCCACTTGGCCTGGGAGGCCATGGTGCCTGGCCAAGGCACTGCCTCCTCGCTTCTGGGGGGTGTGGGGGATTGAAGGGAAGAAGGGGCACAGGCAGAGGTACAGTGGAGAGTCCAGGGGTGACCCAGAGTCTGGCAGCATTTCACAGATGCATGGGTCCTAGGTCTGACCCCCCAACACACACACAAATGTCTTTCTCTGCTCCTTCCTGAGTAGGCAAATTACCATTTGAGTAGTGTGTGTCTATCTACCACATGTGTGTGTCTGCCCACCATGGCCTGTCCCCGTGTTCCACCTCAGCCAGTCACCACTCTCCACTTCATCCTGTTCCTCCACCCTCCACAAGGCTGAGGAGCCTGTGTACCTGTCCTGTCCTTCTTCCCCAGGGCCAGAGACCATCTGTGTTCCCCGAGACTACAGAGAATCCCCCTGGTGAGTCCCCTGTACCTCAGGGATGTGTTTTATCCAGGCTCGACGACCTCCTGCCTCCATAGACCAGGGAAAGGAGCTTTGGTCTTCAGCTGCCCTGTGACCATAGGCTTTAGCCTCCCCTGTTCTCTCCTGGTCTCAAGTCCTTTCTGAGCCATACCCTTCTCCTGACCCTGTGCAGGGAGGCTCCAAATTCCCCCATAGACTCTGGGGTTTGCTTTTCTTGGGGTTCCCCTTGTCCCTCACCCCACTAGCCCTCCAAGTGCCACTGGCCCTTCCCAGGCTTTCCTCTGTGGTAGGCTCCCTAGGTCAGGACCAGGGTCTTCATCACAGCTCTGCTCCCTGTCTTAGCCTAAGCCCCTGCCTCCCACTCCCTCCAAACTTCCCAACTTCCAGCCCCTGCACACAATAAGGAGGGAACACCCATTCCTCAGTTATAGCTATGAGCCATCTCTTTCTGCCCTGTGTGCCCAGGCCTGCACCAGGATAGTAATGCCAGCTTCCATGTACCATGGCCCTATAGCTGCTAGGCCTCTGCTCACTCGAGAACCTTCCTTATTTTACTGACCAGGCAGGGACCCTGTAACCTCTCAGTCACCATTTGGCAAGGAAGGAAACTGAGGCTTGGAGAGAGTCTTTCTGCCAAAGTCTGCACTTGAGCCTGCATCTGGGTCCAGGATGCAGGTTCTGGTCCCTGATCCCCCTGGATGAACTGAACTCCCTTCAGGATACCCTTGCAGGGACATGGTCCCCCTGATGCTCTTGCATTGAGTACCAGATCCCACTGAACCAACCAGAGAGTGGGTCAGAGCTGTGGGGGGTGAGGATGTCTCTGGGAGACAGGATAGGCCACCCTCCCACATGTCGATGACAGGCAGCCAGAATGTTTGGGTGGGCGGCGCATTTCCAGGACCTCATGCTGGCTTCACGGTGGAGACGCTGGCACTCTTCCCTGCAGCGGGTGTGGACTGCTGCTTGGGGCTCGCTGTGTGGACCTGCCACTCACGAGTCTCCAGTGGGAGCTACTTCTGTAGCCCCTGTGCAAGACTGACCTGGCATAGCTAATCACTACCTCATAAAGGACCTGTGGAGTTAAACGGGGAGGAAGAAAATGCCCAGAGCTGGCTGCAGATCTATACAGTGGGAAGAGGGTACAAGAAAGAACAAGATGGTTGACTATGGCTTTGCTTTGGGGACGTGGCGAGGTACAGGAGGTGGGGAAGACACAGTAACCACCCTGGGGGACCCCTTGGAGGGGTTGGGGTGCTGACTTTGCTGCAATGGGAGCTGGAATATTTTAGGATTCCCCCCTCCCCACCACACACAAACACACACTGGAAAATATGTCTGCTCTATGTAGGTCAGAGTGACTCATGTGGGGCCCATCTCAGATACAGGCTGGGTATTTGGCTGAGATCTGGGGGTCTTGCAAAAGGCCACAGGGACCAGGACAGGGTGCCTACCCACTGCTGGCCAGGCCTGGAGCCCCCTGTCTTGGAACGGGACAGTAAGGGCCATCTAACAGTGCTTGAGGCACCTCAGGTCCCTCCCAGTGATAAAGTCACTGAGCCAATTGCTCAGTGCTCAGGCCAGGGAGTATTGGGACCACTAGGTCCAAACCTTGAGGATCTGAGGATCCAGGGGTCATATAGATCCTATAGGGTGCTGCCTCTCTGGGTCAGAATCCATTGCTGAGTGTTTGTGCTTTTTTTTTTTTTTGGTCTCTGTAAACTAATGCTGAGGGTCCCCAGAGCCTGCCAGGAGTGATTTCTGAGCAAAGCCTAGCAGGGCTGTGGGGGACTAAGTAGTGTGGTTTGGGGGGGCACTGGATAGGAAAGCCATGTGAGAAAGCCCCTCACCCAACGGCGTTCAGTGTGGACACCTTGTCCTCCTGCCTCTAAAGTGGTCATGGATTTACTCTGAGCACCCCCGCAGGCCAGACAGCAGTCTAGACTGTCCCCCACTCCAACCCTGAACAACTGAGGGTCTTAGTACTGACTGAGGACCCAGGGCACCAGGATTCCTGGGGATTCCCCCACTGAGTCTTCTATTCCTACTCCAACACATCCCACCCCAGTGGGGGTGGGAGCCTCACATGCCCTGCAGATAGGGAGTGAGTAGATCTTGTTGGAGGGACCCCAACAATATTGCAGAGACCTGTGTAGCTGCACCAATTCCACTCAGCTGCAGGAGGGAACAGACATTTGCGTCTTCCAGGGGCAACAGGCCAACACCCCTGCCTCCCCACACACACACCAGAACTGAATCTCTGAGGCAGCTTCAGGGCTGGGCCTGAGAGCTGGGCCAGACCCCACATCTGGCTGCCACAGCTCTGAAGACTTTTAGAACTTTGCAAAACATTCCCCTCCACCCCATCTCAGCCTTCCTCACCACAGGGGTCCCCGATTTCTCCGCTGTCCACACCCCTACTCTGTGTAGACAGACAGGCCTCCATCTCTGTCTCAAAGCTTCCCTTGGTCCAGGCAGCCTTATGTGGGACTGGCTATCAGGCTCTGGTCTCAGGAGGAACCATGCTAGGACTGTGGATCTTTTATAGGGGGGCTGAGCATTGTTGGGATCACAGATGCTCTAGGGGTTGCTCATCTTGAGGGGACCCAGATGGCCTCTTGTCTGCCATCTCTGTCTCAGCCATATGGGGCATCCCCAGAAGGGCTCCATATGTGTCACCATGCTGAGTCAGGGACAATGAGTTTATGTGCGGGGGCTGGTGGGTAGGTGGGGCACCCCACTGAGGCCCTGCCTTGTCTATCCATCTGTGGGTCTCATTTTTTTTCTTTTTTTGGTTTTTGGAGCACATCTGGCAGTGCTCAGTGGTTACTCCTGGCAGGCTCAGGGGACCATATGAGATTCCGGTGATAGAACCCAGGTCAGCCACGTACAAGGCAAACACCAAACTATCATTCCAGCCCCCCATCTGTGGGTCTTTCTTTATGGCTTCAGCACCCCAGATCCTGGAACTCATGTCCAGGGGTTCAGAATCTGGGGGAAGCATGAGATTCTGAGTTGACACCCCAGTAATAAATGGTGACCCCCAAGACTAGCTGCCAAAGAAGAAAAATGAATAATGGACTTGTCTGTAGAACCAGTGGAGTGGGTGGGGTCCAAGAAGAAACATGCACACAGGATACGAGTCAGGTGGGAATCAACCTGCGTTTCCAGAATCTTCTGATAGTAGCACATGATTTGGGGGCCCCTTTCCCCATTCATCCTAGTTCCCTGCTGGGATGCTGGAAAAATAACTGCGCCAGTGGCAGGGTCAGGTTGGGAGGACAGTACCGGCACATGCCCTGCACCCACAGAGAACTGACATCTGCCTGAGCCTTAAAACTGCCTGATGCCAAAAAGCATTAGGAAAATCAAGGAGCAAATGTCAGGTCACCAAAATGTGAGGTCCCAGAGCAAGGACTCTCACATATAAGCATGGCCACCTACAACTTCTTTTTTGGGTTTTATTTTTGTTTTGGGCCACATCTGACAGCGCTCAGGGGTTACCCCTGGCCCTGAGCTCAGAAATTACTTGTAACTGCCCTGGAGGGCCATATGGATGCCAGAGATTGAACCTGGGTTGGCCTCTTGCAAGGCAAATGTCTTCCCTGCTGTGCTATATCTCCGACCCCACCTACAACTTCTTTTTCTCTTATTTTGCCGCACCCAGTAAGGATCAGGGCTATCTCCTGACTCTGCATTCAAGGATCAGGGTTAGGGGGTTCTGGAGGGGTTCAGGTCCTGGAGGGGTTTAGAGGACTATATAGGATGCCAGGGATTGAACCTGGGCCAGCTGAGTGCAGAGCTGTACGACTATGGCCCTCCACCTGTAACTTCTTTTAAGACCCAATTTACCCCTTACCCCAACCCAGGTGCCCACTAAAATGCATATGCCTTGGCACTACTTCATCCTCACTTCACACCAAACCCATAATGCAGCTGGGAGTTGATGCAATTATCCCATTTTATAGAAGTTGAGTCAGACCTGCACAGTGGGTGTCCAGATGATCTTTGGGGTAGCTCGGTGAGGATGCCAGGAAGGGTGGGTGGAAGCGTGTGGCTGGCCAGACCCCACTTCCTCTTTACAACCAGCCTCTCTGTCAGCCATCTCCCCGCTTTCACAGGAGGCTGTTAATTAAATTAATTATCCGTGTTAAATAAGCCCGGGGTGGGGGGATCCCTAGGGCAGCACAAAAGATCCAGACAAGATGCATGCAGGAGCAGTTAATGTCTAGAAAATTCTGATCCCCCATGTCTTCCCCATCCTCCAACTGTTAAGGCACTTCATCGCTGTCTCCGCAAAATAGCAGCGTCTTGCTAGTGACTGTGTTTGTTCCTGGGACCGGCAGACCATGGAGGGGGGGAAAGCTGCGGTGCTCCTGGACTTCCAGGAATAAGTGTGGGCATCACGCCTGATGGGATGTAAATATTTCGATGTCTGTGTTTGGGCACGTGGGTTCACACAGGGTTCAGTGCCCACTCTTTTCATAGACAGTTTTGTAAATTTTGTAAAACACATGCCCCACCTGCCCTGGCTTCTCCTTTATGGGCGGGCCAAGTCATTTCTCACACAGAAATGAAAGCCGGTTCCTGGCCTTACATCCCTCTCTTTCACTGGCTTGCTCTCCCATGGGGTTATTTCTTCTCCTTTCCATCTCCAGATTTTGTGCCACACAACTAACAATTCTCTGAAAGCATAGCCTTGGAGATAGGGGTGCGGATGAGTCCAGTCCCCCTCAACAGCCTCAGGTCGCCCTGAAAAGGAGCTGGTCTGTTCAGATGTCATCCCAGACTGCTCTTTTTCTGCGCAGTGCGCACTGGATTGATGAAGGAGGCCACATGTCCTGGGGTTGCAGAGTGTCCAGGTACTAGGGCACATTTGCCATAACGAGCTGAATTATGGACTAGCTAATGAAGATCCTCCTGCCTCCACAAGCCTCAATTGACCTCCCTTTCCCTGGCCCCGACTCGCTAGCCTTTTAAGCAAGGCCCTCTGTACCTGTCTGCTGCTCTCATATGAGATTTCCAGAGAAGGAGATGAATTAGCATTTTTTTCCTGTCATCTCTGTTTCCAGGATGAAGCGGCCAAGGCCAGGCAAGGCAGCGCACATCCCATTAATGTGAACTAGCCTTGTTGAAGTCTCTCCTGTTGTTCATGTACCATGCTGGGGACTTGAAATGCTCTTGTCTCATTTGTCTCCAGGAAATAAGTTAGGCTGTATAAGTTATACATTTAGGGACCCTGTATGGCGTTGAGGATTGAACCAAAGTTAACCATGTTCAAGGCAAGTGCCTTCCTTACTGTACCATTGCTCCCACCCACATCTGTCTTCAATACTTGCTTAATTTTTTTGTTTGTTTGTTTCTTTGTTTGCTTTTGGGCTACATCTGACAGTGCTCAGGGGTTACTCCTGGTTCTGCACTCAGGAATCACTCCTGGCAGGCTCAGGGGACCATATGGGATGCTGGATATTGAACCCAAGTTGGCCATGTGCAAGGCATACACTCTCCCTACCATACTATCACTCGGGCACCATGAGATTGGAACTGGTGTTGGGTGCGTGCAAGGTAGGCTGTCTCCCATTGTACTTTCTCTGTGGTCCCCAGGATTAAGGTTTTTGAACTGTTCTCATGACTCCCCCTATTCCTAACCTCATCTCCCACTTCTTGAGTCCTGCAATGTTTGGGTGAGCAGGTCTTACTTCCGGTCTCTGCTCAGGTCCCTTCCTTGATCTTAACATTTTTCCCAGCTCTCCACACGCTCTCCTTCCTTCCACACCTTCTTCACACATCTGCTCCCATGCCACCTTCCAACAAACCTCTTCCCTGCCTCTTGCCTTTGCTTCTCTTTTGGATGCCCTCATCACCGAACAGGCCAATTTATTCTGAGCTTGCACAGTCTTTGCATCTCTCCCCTAGAACGACACCACAGGGCTGCGGGGGAAGGGACGGGACTCAGAATGTTTGTTCCAGCATGTTTCCCTAGAGCGTGGCCACTGTCTGCTTTGCAAATCACATTTGTTGAAACCCTGACTCAAACACACACACACACACACACACACACACACACACACACACACACACACACACACACACACACACACACACACACACTGGATGGGGAACACATTAGCATTCTGAATTTGCAGAGAATTGAGATTTTGAGAGGCAGAAAAACACTTTGTAATTTTGAGCTCATCTAATCAGGTTTCCCCAAAGATCCCTTTTATGTCTGCTGTGTGTCACCCGGTCTGGCTTTGCAATGCTGAGGTCTTCAGGTGGCTGATGGCTGATGGGCTGCACTGAGGAGGAACTTCAGGGGGCTGGAGTCACATTTAGGCCCCGCCTGCCTGGCTACGGCTGGTCAGACTGTACTTAAAGATGTGTGCGACACAGGTTCTGCCAGGGATAAACAGAATCTTAAGCTAACCCGGGGGAATGCTAATGGGTTTTCTCATGCGATGGAACTTTCCAGATGAAGAATTTCAAAATCACACTGAGGGTTTTGAATATGGCAGGGCAGTGCTTAGGTGTCTGGGTTCTTAGAGCTGCCCTCTGCAGTGTGGGCAAGCCACTCTAGGGAGGGCAGAGCAGGTGGAAACATGCCACGTATGTGGAATGCAAGACCTGGGCCTCTATGGGGAACTTAAACAACATCCTTGCCCTCACACCCCTACTACCACTGGGGGGATTGTACCCCATGACTGGGCAATTCGATCTGAAGAGGTCCTAGGAATGGAGGGAGGCACAGGCTTATTCTGAGTTGGTAATATCCAAGAGGACAGCAGCCCAGGGCAGATCATGGGAGATCAGCACTTCAGGGTACTGACAAGGTGGGGAGAGTTGGCAGGTCCTCATTTGAGGGTGTGGCTCCTTCTGTTCTCCTGGCACTGTGCTCAGAGCATCCCTGGAGCCCCCAGTTGGCCCATAGAGCTGAGATCAGCCTCTCATCCTGGGCTTCCAACTATGTGGCCACACAGGGTTCCCCAACCCCAACTTAGGGCTCCTATCTGTTTATGGGGTTCTGGATCAGAAGTATCATCCTGGCATGGTCTCCAGTCTTCTTCTGGGCAAGTGTCCTGTGGGAGTCACTAGAGATGGGAGGGACAGGAAGGGGCCTCAAGAGAAAGATTTATCTTTCAACTTAGACATGCCCACTGGCCAGGGAAGATCAGTCACTCCTGGAAGGCTGACAGAGATGGGGAGGGCAGACAAGGAGTTTTCTATTTGAAAACCAGGGTATAGGGGGCAGGGGGATTATGCACTGAGATAGAACAGCAGGTAAGGCACTTGCTTAACATGCAGTCAATGCTGGGTTAATACCCAGTACAGCATAAGGTCCCCGGGCACTGCCATGAGTCATGAGTCAATCCTGAGCACAGAGCTAGGAGTAAGCCCTAGACATAGCTGAGTGTGGCCCAAAAACTTAAAAAAAAAAAAAAAAAAAAAAAAGAGGAGGAAAGAAGAAACCAGTGTAAAGATGGAAAGCAGGGCCCGGAGAGATAGCACAGCGGTGTTTGCCTTGCAAGCAGCCGATCCAGGAACAAAGGTGGTTGGTTCGAATCCCAGTGTCCCATATGGTCCTCCATGCCTGCCAGGAGCTATTTCTGAGCAGATAGCCAGGAGTAACCCCTGAGCACCGCCGCCGGGGGTGGCCCAAAAACAAAAACAAAAAAGAAGGATGGAAAGTGAATATAGGAGTAAAGGCATTTGTCTTGCTCAATGCTGGTCTCCTGGGCACTCCCTGCAGAGGGCCCTGAGCACAAACAGCCTCAGGAATGCCCCTGAGCACTTCCAGATATGGTTCAAATTCCACCCCACCCCAAGACAGAGCGATAGTACAGTGGTATGGCGTTTGCCTTGCATGTGGCTGACCCAGGAGGGACCTCGGTTTGATCCCCAGTGTCCCATATAGTCTGCCAAGCAAGCCAGGAGCAATTTCTGAGCACATAGCCAGGAATAACCCCTGAGCATCACCGGGTATGGCCCCAAAACAAACAAACAAAAAGAAAAAAGAAAGCCAATGCATTTTTAGGGGAGAACTTTTCTCCCCTCAGCATCCCACTCCTGGGGTCTCTTTGTTCAAGGAGAGAAGCATCAAGAAGGAGTTTTTCTGGTCAAGTGAATATTTTACCACAGAAACATCCTCTTTCTTGACTAGAAACAAGCCTTGGGCTTCCAGTAGCCCTCTGGAGGAATTTTCTGGAAGCCCACATGCTTGTCTTAGATCTAGAAGTAATCTTCCCTGTAGGGTCTTCCTGCTCATGATCTGCTTCCCTTCACTACACCACTCAGGCCATGGGACAGGCCCCTCAAATCCCCATGACATGAGTCAGATGTAGCTGGAAGTAGGTTGGAGAGATGTCTCACAAGAAGAGAGGGAATGCAGAGGGGAAACAGCAGGGACAGGACAAATGTGCTTGGCCATGGGGTCAACTGTTCCCCACCCTCATAGTTCCCTAGAGTTTTAGATCTGTATTTTCCTTTTCCATTCCAGAATTCAGTTAGACCCTCAATGCTTAGGCCTACCTCCTGCACCCAAGTGTCCTGGATGCAGGTTTGGGGGAACCATCCCTTTCCCTCTGGTAGTGACTGCCCACCACCAGCTGGGAATGTTGAAGTCCTGAGTCGAAGGACGAGAACACACAACTGGAGTAAAGCTGAATCCATCTGCCAACAGCCACCAAACTAGTCATGCAGGGTCATCTCTAGAAGGAGATAAACCCCACCCAAGTCATGAAAAGGATTATATAGGAAAGGGATATAGGGAGGTTCTAGCTTTCTGGTCTTTAACATGGTGGACTGTTATCTAGGGGTACCTTCCCTACTGCTTCCTTGTGTCCTTCCCAGATAGACTACCTGGCATGGTCAGGTAGCTTGGGATGGTGTTAATGGAAATAGGTTTGTGGAATCCTAGCATATGGCTTACACTTTGTGGTTCTTACAAAATGGCGCCCTTTCTTGTTCAGAACAGAAAAGAAGCCTGCCATGGGGCCTTGACAAAATGGCGTCCCTCCTTGTTCAGAAGCCAGATCCCAACAGGAAGAGGCCACCTTCTTACACATACCCCCAGTTTAGCGTCTGTGTCCCAAAGACAGACCCTGCTGTAAACCAGCCGTTGCAGGGAGAGAGAGAGAGAGAGAGAGAGAGAGAGAGAGAGAGAGAGAGAGAGAGAGAGAGAGAGAGAGAGAGAGAGAGAGAGAGAGAGATGCAGAGCCCCATGGGTGAGACTCTGGGAAGATCCATTTGAACTGGGACAAGGGGGGCTTTGCTTAAGGGCAGGTGCAGGGCTGGGCTTGGGTTTGGTCCAGGCTTTCTCTGGGCACAGGTATCCCTGGGCGCTGGGCACCAAGACCCTTGAAGCAACCACAGCAGAGAGTTGGGCACCCCCCAACATCCCTGTGGCCTCAGGCAGAATTGAGACCCCAAAGAGTGAGCTTTGTTCCAGGCTTGCCTGGCACTGGGGCAAATCCCTGAAAGGGTGATTGTAGCTCCCCACAGCTCAGGGACAAAAATGTGAAGAATGTCAGCGCCCAAGGCCTCTTATTCCCCGAGATTTGCATGAACACTTTTGTTTGCTTATTTCTCCTGTTGCCTCAAATTAGAAGTGAAAACCAGAACAAAGAAATAAGAGACATTCCTCAGGATGGAATTACCTACGGAGCCTGGGGGGTTCATCCTGCCAAGACAGTTTGGAGCCTGTCAGACTGTTGCGACATCAAATGGCCCGAATTTCCCTTTTATCTGCGGAGCATCCCAGCTCCGATGCCCTTCCTGGGTGCTGGTCAGAGGTGGGACTTAAGAGTCAGGCTCAGGCAGTTTTCATCAGCCAGGGGAGGTGCCAGATGTGGAGCCCAGCCCTGCAGCTGGGCTGGGAATGATTGGTGGGGAGAGGGTCATAGGGAAGGATCAGAGCAAAAGAAACTCAGTGCGTCTGTCTGTCTGTCTGTCTGTCTGTCTGTCTGTCTATCTGTCCAGAGACCTACTTCTATATGATTCACTGCTTTTGTGAGGTGGGAGGGAGGGCGTTGGGGTCAGCATTTCAGTTCTTCAAGCCTCTGGTTCCTCCAGGATAAGTGGAGATTAATATGAGAGCCCTTTTATTCTGTGTGACCTTGAATGACGTGGTCCCATCAGAAGCCCACAAAGTGACAAGTGATTTTCCGTTTCCAAGGCAGCTGTTTTGTGTTTGCACGTGATGTGTATGGCGCTGTGATGCACATGATGGGTTGTTTTACATGGTGTGTGTGTGTGTGTGTGTGTGTGTGTGTGTGATATTTGCATGCGTCGCTATTCCAGACTGAGTGGCCTCCATCGGGGCAGCCACAGCTCTGGCACCCAAGTCCTGGCTGCTCTGGCAAAAGCACACAGCAATCCCTGGGCCTGTGAGTGGGAAGGAGAAGAGAATCCCTGGTGGGGCCCCTGAGCACGCCAAGGAAAACAGCAAAGTATCCTCTTAGCCAGCCTCAGCCGGAGCAGAAGCCTATGTCTAGGAGGTGTCCCAGAAATGAGAGCCAACCCCAGGGGCTGCCTCTGACCTGCATCCCTGCGTCCAGATCTGACCCTGCCTGGCACTCAGCAAGCAAGGTTTCCTGGTACCATGGTCCTTTTAGACCGACAATCTTCTGTGAGTCTTTGGGTGACAATGAGAGGTGGAAGCAGAGAAACAGCAGCCCCAGTTTCCAGAGAAGGAAGATGAGGCAGGAGAGTGAAGTGCTCAGTCTAATTGTTCAGTTTGCTGAGGCACAGACAGACAGACAGAAGGGGTTCTGAGGTGCAATTGCTAGTCTTAGTGCCAAGTTCTCGCTCCTCTGGGCCCCATAAGCTCCCTCCATTAAAGCCATCAGAGAGGGCCCGGAGAGATAGCACAGTGGCGTTTGCCTTGCAAGCAGCCGATCCAGGACCAAAGGTGGTTGGTTCGAATCCCGGTGTCCCATATGGTCCCCCGTGCCTGCCAGGAGCTATTTCTGAGCAGACAGCCAGGAGTAACCCCTGAGCACTGCCGGGGGTGGCCCAAAAAACCAAAAAAAAAAAAAAAAAAAAAAAAAAAAAAAGCCATCAGAGAGGGATCCTGCCCCCTTATCCTTCCTGCACTACCAGAATTTTCTTGTCCTCTGCCCCCTCTGTGTCTCCAGTCTGTGGCCCACATGTCCTAACAAGTGGGCACACTGTAGGGCCACTCTGCCAGGAATGATGGACACACCTCAAGTGGCCAAGGACAGCAGGGCCAGTGCTGTGAGCTGACATGCACAGAATGGGTGCAGCTGTTATCCACAGTGCTGTGAAAGACCAGCGGAGACCAGATTAATGCTAAAGATGTGTTCTAGGGAAGTCTTCCTCCCCAGACATAATTGCAGAGGTATTACGGTTGTTGTTACAAAATGACACACAAGCAAATTTTGAAAACTCACAGGAGGGAAAAGAAGGGGAATGCTATCTCTGTCTTCTTCTATCTTTCCATTGTCTCTTAAGTTTTTCATTAGAAACACACAGTATTTTATTTTATTTTTTGTTAATTTTATTTTATATTTTGTTTAGGGGCCACACCTGACAGTTCTCGGGGGTTACTTCTGGTTTTGTGCTCAGAAATCACTGCTGGCAGATTTGGGGGGTCATATAGAATGCCTGGGATAGAATGAACCCAAGTCAGCTGTGTGCAAGACAAATACCCTTCCCACTATGCAATCACTCTGGCCCCCAACACTCATTATTTTAAAAAGAGATACAAAGAACCAAAACAATTATTCCTAAGAAAGGCAATCAGGGGCTTTTTGGTGTGTGCATATTGTGGTACCATGATTTTCATATTAATGTCTTCGGCGCCATACCTGTCACCAGAGTGTCCATGCCCCTTCCACAATTATCCCAAAGTCCTTTCTTTTTTTTTAATTTAAAAAAAATTTTTTTTGTTTGTTTTTGGGTCACACATGACAGCACTCAGGTGTTACTCCTGGCACTATGCTCAGAAATCACACCTGGCAGGCTCAGGGTACCATATGGGATGCCGGGATTTGAACCACCATCCTTCTGCATGCACCCAAGTCCTTTCCCAGTCTATTTTATTAGTAGAATCTCAGAATTTGTTTTCATTGGCCACTGTCTGTTTCTTTGTTTTGCTTCTTTTTAAGCATCACAAATATGAGTGAGATCATCTGTCTCCATCTTTCTCCTTCCTACTCTCTCCATTTACCAAGTCCTCTCCTCATTCATCCAAGGTGTAGCAAAAGGCATTAGTTTAGCTCTTCAGAGCTGAGTCCTCTCCGGGACATCTCTAGATCACTGTGTTGGCACACACTTGGGTAGTTTCCATGGCATGGCACTTGGCGCTGCAGTGAATATAGGTGTGCATTTATCTTTCCAAATGAAGTTTTTCCCTTTTTCTTTTGGGGGGTTGGGTCATATCCTGCAATGCTCTGAGGTAACTCCTGGCTCTGCACTCAGGAATCACTCCTGGTGGGCTTGGGAATCATCTGGGATGCCGGAGATTGAACCCGGGTTGGTTGTGTGCAAAGCACACTGAAATAGACTTTTCTCTCTTTTAGGAAAAATGCCAAGAAATGGGGTTGCTGGGTGCTCTGGGAGTGCTCTTCTTTTTGGAGAAGTCTTTAGATTGCTTTCCTGAGAGGAAACAGAAAACCAGGCAACATAGTGACTGAGGGTCCATTCCCACCAATGCTGGGATAATCCCATCTTTCTGGAAGATGCAGTTCTCATTGGTTTGACTTGCCATTTTGATTTGCATTTTCCCGATCATCCATGAAGATGAGGGTAACATTTCTTTAAACCTGGTGGCCGAGCTGTAGGTCTCCTTTGAGGATGTGCCTGTTCAGCTCCTCCCAGTTTTTGATGAGTTTGGTCCTTTAGTTTTGAGTGTTTTGAATGCTTTCTAGCCCTTAGCTAGTAGCTGTCAAGGAAAAGTTCCTTATGCCTCTCCTAGTTCACATTTCCAGGATGAAGCAACTGACTTCTCTGGTGCTCCTCAACCCTGGCTAGTAGAATCGCAGGGGTCATTGTTTAGAAGCCTGGAGGCTGGGAGGTAGACATGAGCATCTCTAATGCTAATGCATGACCCTGGTTCAGAAACCAACTTGGTTTCCACATTGAGCTTGCAGGAGTGAAGCATTCCCAATGCATATCACTGTCCTCAGGGATCAGAGATGGGTAGCTGGACCAGTTGAAAGGTTCCTAGATTGGATGTTATTATCTCAGGTCAGCAGCCAGTTTGCAAAACTGCTCCCCTACTGTGGAGGAAATGTGGGCTGGGAGATGCCCTCTCTGGAGAATGAATAGCATACAATGAGTTTCTGGAACAGGACTAAGTTGGGGGTCACCCGGAAACTGCCAATCTGTGCGGCTCTTTCCCTGACTCTGTGGAGCTGTGAGCTTTCTCCTTGGTTGAGCAGGCCAGTGTTGACTCCTGAGAATCTTCCCTTCTGGGAAGTCTCAGGCATGTACCCTGAACTAGGTTGTACCCATCCACTCAGCACAGTGATTGGTGATTCGGTGGGAAAGTCTCAGAAACATGGGGGGACCCCTTCATGGAGATCTGAATGTGGAGAGGGGAAGAGGATAAGAGGCAAATATCACAAATTTCTGACCCCATTATAATAGGACAAAGAAACCAGGGAGCAATTGCTTTATTTCTTTATTTTGCTTTTTAGGGCC
Source organism: Suncus etruscus (assembly GCF_024139225.1). Lineage (NCBI taxonomy): Eukaryota > Metazoa > Chordata > Mammalia > Eulipotyphla > Soricidae > Suncus > Suncus etruscus. Next base: position 14,314,196 of record NC_064855.1, read on the forward strand.
ATACCCAGAAATGCTCAGGGGTTACTCCTGGCTCTGCACACAAGGATTGCAGGCTTGGAGGACTCTATGGGATGCCAAGGATTGAACCAGGGTCAGCTGCATGCAAGGCAAATGCCCTAACCACTGTATTATTGCTCTGGCCCCGCAGGGAGCAATTTTGCACAGTACTGATAGTCTTGTTCCTGAATTGAGAAGTGGGCTAAGCAGCCATGTGGCACCACACCAGTTCCTGGGGACTGGGAGGACGGGTTGGGCATAGAGGCCAGATACTGGTACTGACTATGAAGCTCAGCTCTATTCACCATAAACATGTGACTGTTCACAAATCAGGCAACCTAGGATCCCTTCCAAGAATAATACCCAAGAAGATGGGGACCATGGCTCACTTAAGAATCAGAACTGAGAGACCCAGAGTGGTAGATAGCACAGTGGGGAGGACGTTTGCTTTGCAAGTGACTGACCCAGTTTGATGCCCAGAATCTCATATGATCTCCTGAGCCTGCCAGGAGTGATTCCTGAGCACAAAGCCAGAAGTAAACTGAGTGCTACCAGGTGTGGCCTAATTCCACGCCTCCCCACCTCAAAAATTTTTTTTCTTGCTTTTATATCTACTTCCCTTGGTTAATGATTTTGCTTATGCAGCAACCAGGGGTCAGCACCTTTGGCTTCTGTGTTGGCAATTCTCGGGGCATGTGCTCCTTAGCCATGATGTCATACCCGAAACCCCAAACACCAGAGAACACCAAGGTTGTGCTCATGGGGTGATGCTGGAGATCAAACTCAAGTGACTCACATTTCCATACTAATTCTTTGCCACTTGTGTTTTATGACTGAGGTATCAACAATGTCCTGTAAAAGGGGGGCCCAGTAGTACTTTAGTGAGGAAGATTTTTGACTAGTCAGTGCTTGGAAGACACTCCCAGCCCTAGTGAGGGGTTGCCTGGCCCTCCTGTCTCATTTTCAGGTGACTGTGCTGGGAACAGGCACTCGATCTGTTTGTCCCTCATGACTCCCTCAAACTCCAGGGCTCATCTCTGCATCCATGACAAAATCACATCTCTTCAATCTGTGAGCATTTAGAGCCTGCCAGGACCTGCAAGGAGAGGCTACTTTACTGTCCAAATAGTACCAATGATTTAAATGCCCCCAAAGTACCAAGAGACTGATAATGAAATGCAGCAGCTCTGCTCCTTTAGTGACCCCCCCAATCCTGTTCCCCAGGGGAGCATTGTTATCATTTCCATTGATTCATCCTGGTAATTACTCTTGTATCTCTTAAGTACGATTTTTTTTTGTTTGTTTTAAGGACAGATTCTGATTTATGTACTTTACACATGCTTATTGATTCCCTGGGATGTGGCAGAATGCTTAATGTCTGTATCCCCACCCTTCCTGCTCTCCGCACTTTCTCCCACCCTCTATGAGCACTGTTTTGGGGTCAAAAATCAATCAATGATTGTCTGGTCTAGTTTAGGAACATATTGTTTAAGGCCCCAAGCCAGTTAGAGTCCTTTCAGAGAATTTTGTAAAACTTTGCCCTACCATTACTCATTCTTGTTGCTGTAGGCTTGCATTATTTATCTTCATAATGTTCTTCCTGTTTTGTTATTTTCCAATGTCCCATCACACCAATAATGATTCTAGAAGCCTCTATTTTATTTCTGCTAAAAAAAACTACTTGTTTGTTTGTTTGTTTGTTTGGGCTACACTTGGTAGTGTTCAGGGATTACTCTTAGATCTTTGCTCAGGAATTGCTTCTGGCAGGCTTGGATGCCAGGGATGACATGAATCTAAGTGGTTTAGTTGAGTGCAAAGCAAAAGCTCTCCCACCCACTGTACTATCATTCCGACCCTAAAAAGTACTTTAAAAAAAGTCTTTAGTTATCCTAGTTCCCAGTAAAGGGGGTTCTGTAGGGAGCAGGGTGAGACAAAGTGAGCCAGAGTCATAGGATTACTCCCAAATTCTGTGTGGATGGAGGCAGCATGTTTTTCTCTGTCTTGATTGCCTGCCTCTAGACCCATGCCCCGTTACAGGAACAATACGCTCCTCAGAGTACATTCCCAAGGAAGAGCGCATGAAAGATAAATTAGTTCAATCCTGTTGCCTGAAAAATCTATTTGTTCTGCAGTTGTGCCCAATTAAAAATGGGGTTTGAGGGCCTGAGAGACAGCTCAAAAGGCTGGAGCACAGGCTTTGCATGTAGGAGCCCTAGGTTCAATCCTTGGCAACACATGGTCCCCGAGCACTCTGAGGAGTGAACTCCAAGCACAGAAAAAGGAGGGAGAAGCTTCTGTGAGTTTTAGGAAATAGGTCTCTGGGTTTCAAGAACATAGCTGGCAGCATTGTCTTTTTTTTTTTTTAAGTTTTCCTCTTTGGGCCACCCCTGGTGATGCTCAGGGCTTACTCTTGGCTCTGTGCTCAGTGATCACTCCTGATAGTGCTCAAGAGCCCATATGGGATGTCTGGGATTAAACCCAGGTTGGCCGTGTGCAAGACAAACCGCCCTACATGGCTGTCCTATTGCCCCAGCTTTGCACTCTCTTATACCATCTGGCTCATACAGTTGGAGACAAGACTGGAACTTGCTTGGTAAGGATCCCCCCAACCCAATCTTCCATTAGCCTGGGAGTCCTAAATGATCATTCATTTTGGCTGCTTTAAAAACATTTTTTAATTAGGCTAGATATGATTCCCCATCATCCCACATGGTCCCTCCCCCATAATTGTTTAATTTTTTTTTTTGGTTTTTTGGGCCACACCCATTTGATGCTCAGGGGTTACTCCTGGCTAAGTGCTCAGAAATTGCCCCTGGCTTGGGGGGACATATGAAATGCCGGGAGATCGAACTGTGGTCCTTCCTTGGCTAGCGCTTGCAAGGCAGACACCTTACCTCTAGCGCCACCTCTCCAGCCCCTGTGTAATTTTCTTTAAGTTTATTTTGGACACTGTCGTTTATTGTTAGAAGGATTTCAACCTGAGCTATTCTAGCACCACACTCCCCAAGCATGTGTTCCCTTCCCTCCACCATCAAACTTGGATCCCTCCTCCCTGATCCCCAAGCTTCCTGCTGAGATCTCAGTTTCCACTACATTCAGCACTTGCTACTCCTCTATTCTGTTTCTGCATGTCCCATATTTGAAAGGAAGTGCTCTCTGTCTGTCTGCCTGCCTGCCTGTCTGTCCGTCCTCTCTGACTCACTATACAGTACCATCCTCTCCTGCTCCATCTGTGTGGCAGCAAATTTCATGACCTTCTTTTCCCTTACAGCCGAGTGAGAGGTGGTTATCTCTTGTCCATATATACATGACCTGTTTCCTTCTCCCATCATGTGATCTCAGGCCACTAGGTTGCTTGCAGATTCGGGCTCTTGTGAACTGTTCTGTGTTCACTCTCTTGAATATCCACTAGGCACATCCCTTTGAATGTGTCTCTTTCTTGCTTGGGAAGTTCTGTCCTGTGTTATTTGGAGAATTTCCTTCCCTCTGTTTTCTCCCTGGAATTCTTTGAAGTGGATTGCTTGAATTGATCTTCATCTCTCATCTTTTCCTTTATCATTTGGGTGTGTTTTTTGTTGTTCTCTCTCAAGGTTTCTTTGACCTTCTCATCTTAACTTCCTCTTCAATTTGAAAAGTTTAGGAAATCTTCAATGGATGTGTATATACATATTTTCCAGAGGTCCTTTGTGTTTCATATCACCTTATCCTATGCATGTATACTATATATATGAACATATATGTTTGTTGTATATAAGATCTTAATTCCTCTGAGAAACTTATTATGAAATTTTATTGGTTTTTATTTAAAATATATATATTTTTAGGTTTTGGGGCCATAGCTAGCAATGTTCAGGAGTAAATTCTGAACAGAGTAAATTCAGAGTAAATTGCCTCTGGTAATATATGAGATGCCAGAGATAGAAACTGGGTTGGCTGCATGCAAGGCCAGTGCCTCACCCTTCTATACTATCTCTCCAATATATATTTTAATTTTTATTTAAATCATTGTAATTTACAAAGTTATTTTAGTCAAACTTTAGACATACAATATTTCAGCACCAATTCCATCACCAGCAGTGTCAATCTCCCTCTACCAATGTTCCCAAAGGTCACCCCATACCTAACCCCCCATATTTATTTTTAACTTTTTTCCTGGGTTTTGGGCTATATGCAGAGGTATTCAGGGATCACTATTGGCAGGTCTCAGGGAAGCATATGAAATGCCAGGGTGCAAGGTAAGTACCCTACTGCCAGTATCTTGCTTCTGCACTGGTTTCTTATTTATTTATTTATTTATATTTATTTATTTATTTTAGGTTTTGGGTCACACCCAGTGGCACTCAGGGGATACTACTGGCTCTGTGCCCAGAAATTGCTCCTAACAGGCTCTGGGGACCATATGGGATGCCGGGATTTGAACCATTGTTCATTCTGGATCGACTGAATGCAAAGCAAATGCCCGACCACTGTGCTATCTCTCCAGCCCCTGGTATTCTTTATTTTTCTTTCTTTCTTTCTTTCTTTCTTTCTTTCTTTCTTTCTTTCTTTCTTTCTTTCTTTCTTTCTTTCTTTCTTTCTCTCTCTCTCTCTCTCTCTCTCTCTTTCTTCCTTCCTTCCTTCCTTCCTTCCTTCCTTCCTTCCTTCCTTCCTTCCTTCCTTCCTTCCTTCCTTCTTTCTTTCTTTCTTTCTTTCTTTCTTTCTTTCTTTCTTTCTTTCTTTCTTTCTTTCTTTCTTTCTTTCTTTCTTTCTTTCTTTCTTTCTTTCTTTCTTTCTTTCTTTCTTTCTTTCTTTCTTTCTTTCTTTCTTTCTTTCTTTCTTTCTTTCTTTCTTTCTTTCTTTCTTTCTTTCTTTCTTTCTTTCTTTCTTTCTTTCTTTCTTTCTTTCTTTCTTTCTGAGAGGCTTCCCAAGCAATGCTCAGTGGCCCAGTGAGCCACCCAGCAATGCTCAGGTTCTGTGCAAGGGCCTGAGGATTGATAATTGGGGGCATCAGGGCTACATCTGAGCATACTCAGGGTATGGTAGATTGCTGAGGCCCTAACCAGGTAGCATCTACTTGATGCTCACAATACTTGCTTTGACAGTCTCTGCTGAAATCCATTTTTGTTTCCCACCCACTCTGGTAGTTACAGTAGTACTCAGGGCATACTCCTGGCTCAGTGCTCAAAAATATCCCCTGGCAGAGATCAGATGATCATATGTAGTGCTGGGTGACCAAACTGGGTCATACAAAGCAAGCACCTTAAGTCCTGAATTATCTCTCGAGAACTTTGATTTTTCCCCTCTTTTTATCTCCAATGTTTAGGATTCTTGAGTGTTGTTTAACATACCTTGAGATCTTGGCATTTATAGGCCAGTCCTGTAGCTGAACATACTTCGTCCTGGGCTGGCCAGACCAGAAGCCTGTCCTTTCACTGACATGTTGGAATAAAGAATCATTACTTTAGAATTATCCACTCTCATTTTAGAAGAAAAACTCTGAAAAAATATTTTGATGGAGATTTGGGGCCACATCCAGCACTGCACAGGGATCCCTCCTGGATGGTGCTTAGGAGACTAGATGCAGCATAGAGATCAAATTGAGGTTGGCCATGTGCAAAACAGCTACCTTAGCCCTATATTCTCTCCATCCCAAACCCTCAAATGGTGTTACCATCACATCCAAGGAGAAAAGTGGCTTGTCAAGAGTTCCAACTCGCATTGGTCTGAGTTTCCCATTAACTATTTTTTTGGAAGGGGGTGACACCCTGAGACGCTTAGGGGTTACTTCTGGCTCTGCGCTCAGAACTCACTCCTGGAAGGCTCAGGGAACCATATGGGATGTCAGGATCCATCCGTCCTCGATCGGCTGCTTGCAAGGCAAACACCTTACCACTGTGCTATCTCTCCAGCCCCCCCATCAACTTTCTTGATCCTTGCCTCAAACATCATTCATTCCATCTCCTCTGAGACCCACAAGTTTCTAGGGTACGTGGATGTACTCTGTACTCTCCCCCTTTCCCTTTTCCATCCATAACACTTTCACCATCACCGTCTTCATGGAGCCTAAAGGAATTGAAATGCTCAATACCACTTTAATAAAAAATATGGTAAATTATAGTGTCTAAAACAGGGAAATAGGCCTTGAGAGAGATAGGGGGAGAAAAAAGAGAGAGAAAGAGAGAGAGAAAAAGAGAGAGAATCTACCATAGAGGCTATAAGAGGAGAAGGCAGTTGGGAGGGCAGGAAGAAAATGGGAACAACATGGTGGGAAATATGCACTGGTAAAGGGATGGGTGTTGTACACTATGATTGAAATTCAAACAGAAACAACTTTTAAATGGTGTTATCTTATGGTTATTCAATTAAATAATTTATTTTTTAAAAAATAATTTAAATAAAAGGAATTTCTCTCTTGCTTCTACATGCTTTGGTTCTCTTGTCCTAACTTCTGTTATTATAATTTGCCATGACCAATAAGGATCATGCTTTTGTTACATAAAATAGCTCCTCAGGGGCTGGAGAGATGGTGCAGTGAGTAATGTACTTTTCTTGTACACTACTTGTACACTTGGATTTGATCCTCATCATCCTTGTCCTTGGCATGTGCTAATCAAAACCAGTTGCAGCCTCCTCCCCTGGGACTTGGGGACAGTCACCTTTGTGTGACCTTCCATTGGGTTCTTTCTTTTCATCTCAGGGACTCATTTAAAGTCTGTCTGGGTCACTGCCTGGGAGCTTGAAAGAACAGAGAAATCGCCAGCCCCATCTGGAATCGTCCCTGGAAGTAGATTCAAGTGATTTGATTGCACCTTTGAGTCTGGGAAGCAAAGTGGTTTCACGTACTTTGTCCCCCGCTTATTCCTAGTTCCTTAACTGTTGAATAGCTCTGCCCCACATGCAGGCTTGCTTAGTCATAGCTGCTGTTGATGAAGGCACAATTTTAGTTTCTTACTCAATTTCCTCACTGATCGTGGACCCACTCTGAATTTTAAATTTCTTCTGAGTAAGTTATTTTTTTTCCTAGAAAATTATGTGTTTTATTTGTGGTTCTTAGTATATTTATAAAAAGGTAATCACATTAGCTCCTGACTTTAAAATGCTCCACTGTCTAGAGTTGTAGCTTTTTATCAATCTTAATGCTATTAAAATGCCACTCTGCGTGCGTGTGTCTCAGTACTGTCAACTTCTCATTTATTTTTTTTTTCCTAAGGATTCTGATTTTATCGAGCTCTTCTCTTATAATACTTTTTTATTTCCTTACTACCTCCCTTCTTTGGGTTTATCTTGTCTTTATTTTCCAATTGGGGGGGGTGCTGGGGCCACATCTGGCAGTGCTCGGGCACTACTCCCTGCTTGGTGCTCAGAGATTGCTTCCAAGGGTTGTTTAGTAGGCCATGTGGAGTCAGAGTCAAACCTGGCCCTTTACGAAAGAATCATTTAAGTATGCCTTTTGTATCATCTCCCTGCCTCCACATCACCTCAAGGCCTCACATATGTGTCCCCCACAAGTCACACCACCCCTCATCCAACTTTATTGAGTTGAACTCAATCCATTGGCTTCTTCATCTTCCTTTGGTAGAATTTAAGCATGTGTAGCTACATATGTATGACTTCCCACAATACACACTTGGCTTTTACATGTTTTGTTTTACATGTTTTGATCATATTGTCATGTTCTTTTACTTCTTATAATGTTTTCTAATTTTCTTTTTTTTTTCTTTCTTGGACCCATGAGCTATCTAAGTTCATGTTCTTTTACATCTTCTAATGTTTTCTAATTTTCTTGTTTTTCTCTTTCTTGGACCCATGAGCTATCTAAGTTTTAAAATTCATGACCATGGGTCTAGGAGAGATAATGCATCAGGTAAGATACTTGCCTTGCACATGGCAGACCCAGGGTCTATCCCTGGCACACCAGAGGGTCCCCTTCAAGCCCAGCTAGGAATGATCCCTAAAAGGCAGAGCTAGAAGCCCTGATCACCACCAAGGATAGCCCCCCCAAAAATAAAAATATAACTACATACAACTATAAATGTACAAATATATTGTCAGGGGGCCTAATAATGTGTGACTTGTCCCCGCTTCCTGTCACTCAAGGCAGTGGTGCTGAGAAATCAACACGTGCCCATATTTCTGCTCTCCCACAGTGGAGAATCCAGTTGAGGGGCTGTCAGGTGGATCCGAACAGAATTACACTGCAGTTCCACCAAGACATCTTGATGCTCCCAGTTCTCTAGGTGTTCTCTGAGCCTTGTTTCAGGACCGTACTCAGCCTAATTTCGTAAGTGTGGCGTGTGATTTGCAAAGCGAGCGCGTTCTCAGCTGGCGACGCCGCCCAAGTGTGTTGGTTGTATTTTTTCAAACCCTTTTGTCCCTGCTTATTTTTATCTGCTTAATTTATCAATGGCTGTGCACTAAGTTGTAATTATCATTACGCTCTTAGAGATGTAAATTTCTCCTTGTGATGCCGTCAGTTTTGACTTTATATATTTTTAGGCTATATTATTAGCTTCCTGCAAGTTTAGACTTGTTCTATATTCATGGCAAATAGTCCCTCTAAATATTATGTAATTTCTTTCTCTCTAGTCTTTTTTTCTTATCTAGGGACCACACCCATGGAGGCAGATGGGGTGGAAAAAAGAGCAGACTGTGCCAGGGAAGGAACTCAGGGTCTCATGCAGGCAAAGAAATGCTTTACCAGCTGAGTTATCTGCCAGCCCTATTATCAATAAAAAGAACTTGTATGATGTTTCTTGAATCGGTATGTGACTTATATATCTTATCACAATTTCTATTTTATGTTCACATTCTCTGCATCCTTACTTTTAAAATGTAGCATCTGATAAATAACACAAATTTAAAAAGAAAATCCTTTCTGGCTATCTTCATCTTAAGAAGAAACTTTCATTTACATTTTTACTGTTACCTCTCTCGGATTTAATGCTCCCATTTGATTTGTTTTGTTTTGTTATTTACTCTGTGTCACTTATAAATTCTTCCCAAGCATGGACACCTAAAGCAGACACTGTTTAAGATCCCAGAGGATGCTGATCTGGATCCAGAAGGAACAGAGGACCTAGACCCAGGCCTCACCTGGACTATTAGAGAGTGGGGCTTTTCTTAGCCATGCCTCCTTATGGGTCAGCTTAGGTTTTAGCCCTGTGTACCTTTGCAAGCTGGTAGCTGCAGAGCCTCTGGGGAGAAGAGAACAGGTACCTTCGTTCTTGCCATTCATCATCCACCACCTTCTGACCCTAGTCAGGGTCAGAGGACTGAAAGGCGTTATTAACCCGTGGGCATGAATGTGGAATTAGAAAACCCACTCCGAGCATCTTCAGAAAACACCTTGTCAGGGTTAACAAAAAGCTCTTCTCTATCCATCTCTGCTGAGTTGGAAGCTTTGCTTTCTATTTTGACTTTTTAAAATATCCTTTAATTTTGATTGCCTGTCTCCCCTCAGTGAAGGGCTGTCTCTGATTTCCTCTCAAAGCGAACAAGAGGCTCAGAACACCTCGCTTGAACTCCTATCACCCACCAGTCGTCTCTGGTTTCCGCTGTTCCAGTTCCACCTGGATTGATGGCTTCCAATTTGTCATTATTATGCGTTTGTTTTGTTTGTTTTGAACACCTTCGTCTGGTTTTAATTCTCTGACATACACGGTGATTTGTACTTGCTGTGACGCTTTCTTGCATTTTATTCTAGAGTAAATAGAAGCAAAGCTCCGGTTAAAAACTCTCCATCATTTTTATATCTGAAAATGGCCTTTCTTACACACACACACTCTCTCTCAAAAAGAAAACAAGAAAGGAAAAGAAAAACGCTTCAGTTCTGTGTCACCTACGAGGTTGACAGCTATTTTCACTTAGAGCCTTGAGATAGTTCCTTCCACTATTTTTCAGAATCAGTACAAACATTATCTCTGCTCATCATCTGTGCCTTTGATCTCTGCTCATTTTAAAATCTTTCTGGTGTCCAGTGCTCTGAAACTTCTCAGCAAGGCTCTCCCATGGGCCTTTAGTTTTATCTATCTAGTTTGGGTGTCTTCTTAATTTTGAAAGATGTCCAGTTCTGGAAACTTCTCTGCCTCAATCTTGTGCAAGCTCGCCTGGTTTCTCCAGCAGTCCCATTTCCTAGATTCGGTACCTACACACATATTTAAGGGGTCACATCCCTTTGGTGGTAGTCATACATGTGCCAGCTGGGATGCAGCTGAAAATCACTCACAATGTAGGGGATCACAGGGGGCAGAACTGTTAGGATCAAGCGTTCAAGGTTGGTGGTATAGTTAAAGCGCTTCAGGCAGGCCCTAGTCTGGGTCTTTGTATTCTAAAACCTTCATTGCTGATGGCAAAGTCCTGAACCCTTTCCCTTGCCCCCACAGCCTCCTTTCCAGTGCATGAAGACTCTGATCCACCCCGAGCTGTTCCTGAACACAGGACCATTGGATATCTCGTACTGGACCCCTAGCCTCCAGTTCTCCTCCTGTGGCCCCCTTAGGGTTTCCTGATTGCCTGTCACCACTGACCCTCAGTCTCTAATTTTAGGAAAGTGATGGGTGTCACAGGGTGTTCCTGTGAATGAGTGTATCTTTGTTTACTGGGGAACTGGAAGGGAAAATAAATTTATATTTTCTCCTCTACATTACCTGAAAGCCTCACCCATATCTTGGTATAAGTTTTTTTTTTCTTCTTTAGCTATAAATTAAGGTAAAAGGTCTCCTAAACCCAGTTTAACAATCATTCATCTTCTCTGCCAATTTGTGTCTTAGGCAAATGAACCCTGCCCCCCCCCCCAGTTTGATTCTTGGTGTTTCCTTCAATTTAAAGATTGAACCTTGGTATCAAAACACTAACTCTTGACCTGAAATGTTAGCAGCAAATATTTTCCTCTAGTCTTGGATTTTTAAAATATATTTCATGAGCTTGCTATTTGCATAAATTCATCATTGTATGCCATGGGAGCTGCCAGGTTTTACCTTTTATGATTTCTTGTCTTGCATCTGCATTCTTGGGGAGAGGAAAATGCTCCCCAGAGATTTGCTGGAGAGAGAGAGAGGGAGGGAGAGAGAGAGAGAGAGAGAGAGAGAGAGAGAGAGAGAGAGAGAGAGAGAGAGAGAGAGAGAGAACATGTCTGCAATTGTGCTGGGAGAGTACACATGTAATGGGTCCCCTAAGAACAGAGAACAGAGATCTAAGGCCTGGCCATAAGGCAGCCATGAAACTGGTCTCCTTCATGCCTTCCCAATGGGATCTACAGCCACTGTGGGCAGGAAACAACTTTTGGGCTCTTCCCAACTTCCCAGAGATATGAACCCCTGCAATCTGCCTTTCCAGTTGGCTCCCTCTGAGCCCCACCTGCTTCTTGACACCCCAGTTCTAGAAGATACCAAAATCAGACTTTTTGTCTGCCCAAGCTCCATGCCCCAGCCTATATGCACATCAAGGCCGTCCACTGAGGGCTCAGGCACTATGAGGGGAACTGGCAGGATGCTTGATAACAGAATCTCTCAGACAAACCGGCCCAGGCTGGGGATTTTAATATTGTCTCTCCTTACGAGTAATTTCCAATGTTTATGCTCTGTGGAGCCCCTTTCGAGTGTCAGAGCAGAACAAATGCCAGTTTTAATGGACTTGCTAAATCATAAAAACCGCTTGCAAAATTGCATCTGATTAAAACAGGAAAATGTTCCATTATTCAGAAAAATCTCCCTGCAGAGTCTGGTGGAGGCAGCAATGAGGGGGAGGGTGATGTAGGCAGGGCCCTGGGGCCCGCACTGCACCCCCAGGAACATAGCAACTCATTCTCAGTTCTCTCTCATTCTTATCTCATCTCTCTCTACCTCTCTCTCATTCTCATCTCCCCCCCCCCCCCCTCTCTCTCTCTTCACCTCTCCCCTCCTATCTTCATACCTGGTCCAGCCTCCCATGATTCTTGTCTATGACAACCTGCTGATAGGTCAATGGGCGAGCTAGACTGCCAGTGAGGACAGTTGTGGTGGTGGTGGGTAGAGATGCTCACAGGTCTCCCCCAGGGTTTGTCAAAGCCTCCCCCAAGCCAAGACCAGGATGGCCCAAACTGGAATCATGATAATTGATGCTGAAAGGCCGCCAAACCAACACTCCTCAGCAGCACTATATCGGGCCATTTAGCAACCAAGTACACGTGGCTGAATGATGGACTAGGCTAGATAGAGCCCCAGAGAGACCTCTGCAGTGGGGTGAACTGGGCCATCGAACCTTGCAACCAGCCTAGGGCCAGACAGGTCAGTGCTGTGTGCATCATAAAACCATCCCTGAGGCTGGACAGAGCAGACTGGGTCACTGTCCTGGCAGATAAGGAGACAAAGAGAGATGAATGGAGCAGGGGAGATCCAGAGGACAGGGACAACCTAGATGGCTCTTGAAGGACGTCTGATCATCCCTGTGCCCCATTTTTCCAGCCCCTCTCTTTATGTTCTTCCTGCACATCACTAGGCCAGGCTGAGCGAGTCCCTGCTACAGAGTCACTGCTTGCTCACCTCTGCAGAGGTCAGCACCGGACTTGAACTCAGACACTGACCCTCCCCAAGTAGTAACAAGGCCCATGAGGTTAATCAGCAGCACTTATGTCAGAAGCAGAGGATGTCAACATGGAATTTAAGAGAAACAGTTACAAAAAGGAATGAGAATAATAATGGCAGCTAATCTTCATACGGCCACCTTCATCATCAAAAGGACACTTTCAAACTTTGTGCATCTGGAAGAGGTACTGTTAGGCAATTGAGCAATTCCATGGGCTGCAGAGCCTCAGTTTCCCTGTGGAAGGCAGTAGTCAATAAAAGGGAGTTAGTGTTATTGTTATATCACTCCAATTGCCCAAGCCTTCCTTCCCCTCTCACACTTGCCTGGAGAGCTCCCTCTGCCCCCAACTTATTTCCCATGTCACTTCCTCTACACCACCATTATCTCTAAACCACCATCATCATTATCACCATTATTTTCAACACCATCATCAACTCTAATGCCCTCATCACCAGCACTGTCACTGTGATGATGTGGATGGTGTTATTGGAGATGACAACATCATCTAGGAAGTCCTGCTGGATGTCACTTACCTGCTCTGGATACAGTTCAAGCGTGGCTCTCTCATACCCCATCATGATGGCACTTGACTCTTCCCCAACCCACCCTGGAGGAGGGACCAGAGCTGTGTCTTTCTAGCACGATTGTCTAAGGCACAAAGCATGGGATGTGGGCATGAAGCATGGAGATAGTGGCCATGAAGCATGGGAGGCCCCTGGGAGTCAAGCCCCTGGGAAGGACTTGTTCGTGCCAAGGACTCCATGTGCAAAGGTGGTGGCAGGAGATGGTACCGGATGGATGCATGCTGAGAGGGGAGCCATTACCGTAGATGCATTGGATCTTGTATAATATAAGTGAGCCATTGTCTGGGATATAGAATTGGCCTTGTACACAGGAAGTCACATTGCAGGAGGACTGGCCATGACAGGAGTTAACTTGTCAGACAGAGAGAGCACTTAGAGGACCTTTATGATTCCTGAGCTTTGTGAAAGGCATGTGAAAATAAATAAGCCCCGATTGTTCGAGACCAGCAGCTCTGATTTCACGCAGCATGTCTTCAATCGCTCCCTGATCACATCCTTTCAACTGGGGTCTGGAATTTTTCTTCCTGGATACAGAGCAGCATGTGTCCTGCGATGCATATGGGTCTACCTGCCCTGGGCCATGCTCAGCACAGACTAAAAGGTCAAGGAAACTCACTCCTACTGGTATCTTCCTTGCAGAAGATCACCCTCACCTTCCTAGGCCATACATCTCTCTTTTGAAGAATGCCAGGAAGGCATGTTCCAGTACCCTTTGGGGGAGGGTAGGAATACCACAATATAGCCCACTTATAATCCAGACACACTGTTCCTATGCCAGGAGGATCCCCCATACCCAACCTTACTGTTTCTGTTCCATGTGACTCAGTGGCCCACCACATGTCAGCCTGGTAGCCACTTTCCTAGTGCCAAAGTTGGTGCCAATACCCTGACCAAAGAGTACAGTTCTCTCCTGGTCACCGTCCATATACAGGCCCTTTATAGAATGGTGGATTCACAGCCAAGTGTGAGCCATCATCAGCACCACCACCACTATCTCCAAGACCATTATCACCATTGTCAACACCAGCTTCTTATCTCTACCATCATCATCTTTGTCACCATCAACACTGTTAATCCGTATCATCATTGTCAACAGCATCCACACCTTAACACAACCACCATCATCATTTCTAACAATACCATCATCATCGTGAACATACTATCACCATTTTTTGTCAATACCACCATTAGCATCTAAACATACCACCATCATTTTATTGTCAACACATCCTCTCCAATAATTCCATCATCATGGTCAACACTATCAACACCATCATCATCTCCAGGCCATCATCTTCATTGTCATCATCATGATAAATCAATGCCATCACCCTCTCCAATACACTCATCATCAGCACTGTCACTAGCCTGATGTTGATGGTGTTGTTGGAGATGACAACATCATTGTCATCTCCATCAGCCCCTTGTTCCCCAACTTCATCACCAGCTTCATTACTGTCTCTACTCTTGCCCATCGTCACTGTTATCAGGACCATTACTGCCATCACCATGTACAAACTCTAGGACCATGTGCCTCCTTTGCTCTCTGGCTGAGTTGGTGAAAGAAGGGCCCTAATCACTGAGCATTTCTTGCACACACATTGCCCATTGTGACCCTGGAGTAGGCCATGCTTGCCTGGTGCCCTGCTGGGCACAGCATTTCTTTTTTTTTTTAATTATCTTTATTTAAACACCATGATTACAAATATGATTGTAGTTGTATGATTTCAGTCATGTAAAGAACACCCCCTTCACCAGTGCAACATTCCCACTACCAATGTCCCAAATCTCCCTCCTCCCCATCACACCCACACCTATATTCTAGACAGGCTTCTACTTCCCTCAATCATTCACATTGTTAGGATAGTTCTCATTGTAGTTATTTCTCTAACAACACTCATTAGTCTTTGTGGTGAGCTTTATGTAGTCAGCTGGATCTTCCAGCCCTCTTCTTTTTTGTCTCTGGGAATTACTGCAAAAATGTCTTTTATTTTTCTTTAAACCCATAGATGAGTGAGACTATTCTGCGTTTCTCTCTCTCCCTCTGACTTATTTCACTCAGCATAATAGATTCCATGTACATCCATGTATAGGAAAATTTCATGACTTCATCTCTCCTAACGGCTGCATAATACTCCATTGTGTATATGTACCACAGCTTCGTTAGTCATTCATCTGTTGAAGGACATCTTGGCTGTTTCCAGAGTCTGGCTATTGTAAATAGCGCCACAACGAATATAGGTGTGAGGAAGGGATTTTTGTATTGTATTTTTATGTTCCTAGGGTTTATCCCTAGGAGTGGTATAGCTGGATCGTATGGGAGCTCGATTTCCAGTTTTTGGAGGAATCTCCTTATCGCTTTCCATAAAGGTAGGACTAGAAGGCATTCCCATCAGCGGAGAATAAGAGTTCCTTTCTCTCCACATCTCCGCCAGCACTGCTTATTGCCATTCTTTGTGGGCACAGCATTTCTCAGAGCTTCAGTCCCACAGCGAAGTTAGTAATGGGGCTGGGTTCAGTCCACCATAAACTCAGCTGCTCTCCATGCTGCAATCATGAGTCACCATCACCAAAATGTATCTGAGCTCAGGGACAGCTCACTTATGCTGCCCCCAAAGGAAGAGGTGGATTCCATTAAGTGAGAGAAGCCCCACTCTTGCTTCCTGATCCTCTCCCCCAACTGCCCCTGACTGAGGCCTCTAGCCCCCCACACACCCCACACCCACCTTCATTTCACACCTGATAGTTTCCTCCTCACCCACCTCCTCCTCCCAGTTCACTGCTTTGCACTTGTCTGTATGTTGCTTCGCCAGCATTTTAAAGCTGAGTGTGTTGATCCCAATATAGGTTAGAGCTAGGGAAAGGTCAGGGAGGGTCCCCAACTCCTCTCTGGAGGCCTCTTCTGGGGCTTAGTTGGTCTCAGCTACCTCTCTGTCCTCCTCCTAGGCTCTCTGGGTTCTTGAAGGGCATGACCAGTGCTGTAGTGAAGGACCCTTACAAGGCCCAGCTCTGAAGGTCCCTGTGTCTACCATGGAGGGTATGGTGCTGGGAAATCCAGGAAAGAAACAGAGGTCATAGTCGACACCAGGACTTTCCACTAGGAAAGAATAGATTTGGAGTGCACTTGGGATATGAAGGGACCTCCTGGCTGACATCCACACACATATAGCACAGCTTGGAGCTCCCAGTTTTGCTCATGTTCAGGGACACCAGCATGGGAAGACACTGCTGCCCTGTTTAGCCAGAAAGAGAAACTAAGGCTGCTCAGTGCCACCCTACAGAGCTGCAGCATCCCTCCCCATCATCAGTGCTGGGCCCCCTAGCAAAGGAGCCCTAAGGTGCAGCTAGGGGAGGTAGAGGGCTGGTGAGTAAGAAGATGGGAGAGAGACAGATGCCCAGCTGGTGACCACAGTGGGTGGCTCCTGTGCCCAGGGGTGGTGGCCTGAGATGATGTCAGTCTCAGGCTCTGGCAGAGGGACAGTGTCCCAACAGATGTGCAGCTGAGATGTGCAGTGGTTGATCTCACTCTGGGCTCAGAGCTCCAGGCAGCCAGAATGGGGAAAGTGCCTGGACAGAGCAATGTGGGCTAGCAGGAAGGCATCTGTGCACCCAATTCTAGTCTCTGAGACGGGGGTCCCTGGGGACAGAAATTGTGGGGAGACTGGGAAGGGTCGTGACTGCTGCAGATGGATGGTGGGGCAGGAATCTGTCCTGACATGAGTCCCCTGACCTTCCAACAAGGCCTGCATGGTCATAATACAAACTCCTGCTGTCCAATGAGGAAGTAGAGCCCCAGTTGTACTGTTACCACCCATCCAGGTGGTTTGGGAGAACCAGCCTCACTGCACCCACAGAATCTGCGTGAGCACCATAGTAAACGAGACACTAAGAGGTAAGAATAATGTACCAAAGGCTGCATAGCACCGGGCCGCCTGCCTCCACAGTCCCTCAGGACTGAAGCTGCGGCCCCTCAAATGTTCCAGCCCCTCCTTCCGCCCCCACCCTGACAGCCCAGACTGACCCCCCGGGACTCTCTGTTCTGGCTTCTCCTCCTTGTCCTCGGCTTTTGAATCATTAATACATTGCAAAGCACATCATGTGGGACGTGGACCACTCATTTCTACAAGTGATGTTTTCTCTGGAAACAGCTAAGATTGGTCTTGTGGGGAGGGGGTAGAGCCTCAGAAGGGGGGGTTCCTATTACCCAGAAGGCCTTGCTGTCGCCCCTAGGGATGAGCTGCCTCAGACCTCCACCTCCTCTGTCCTCTCTGATATTTGGACTGTGGGCTTCCAGGGGAACTTCATTTCTCAGGGAGTGCAGAAGTGGGGGCTAAGAATGTGAGGTTCCCCTGGTGATGGGGAGAGAAGCAAGTGGGTGCAGTGAGACAAGCCTTGTCCATGGTCCTGACCAGTCCTGTGCCGACCCCTTCCCTGTTTATCCACTCGTCTGCTTTCTTGGAAAATCCGACTGATGTCTAGGTCACAGGCTTCAGATGCAGAGCGGGCTGAAAACAGATTTCAAAAGAAGCCTGGTCGGGGGTGGCTCTAGCCAAATTTAGGCCTGGTCACCCTCCTCTGAGAGTCCCTTCTCCATAGGTCACTGTCCGAGCGCCAGGGTTGGGCCCACTCGCCGACCAGGAGGCCTCTCGGAGCTGAGGAGGTCAGGTGTGGGTGCGAGGCTGTCATTACTCAGCCAGCCTTGGGGAAATGACTTCGCCTCTCTCCAAACCTCGTTTTAATTGTCTATGAAGGGGCTGGATGTAATAAGAGTCACGACTTCAGCTAATCTATCTGGGAAGGGCCCCACGTTTCTGAGGCAAGGCCTAAGCTGAGTCAAACAGACAATATAAACCTGCTTTCAAGTGGTTCTGCCAAATTGCTCCCTGTCATCCCACACCTCTCTGGAATGAAAACAAAATCCTTTGCCTGACCCCAGGGTATGCCCCCCCCCATGTCCCTGCCCTGGACTTCTCCTCCTTTTGTGTTTGCTTGGTGGGGGTTTCACCCAAGTACTACCCTCAGAATGATGCTTGGGGATAGTTCCTGAGAGTGCCAGTGCTCGAACCTGGCCCTCCAGCAGTCAAAGCCTGTGCGCTATTTGTTGACCTATCTTCCTGGCCCTCCTCCCTCAGCTCTGACCCTTGCTCCTGATCATGCTTGAGCTTGTATGGGGCATGGCAGAGTCAGTCTCCCATCTTTATAGTGTTCCCTGCCACACTGTCTCTCAGCGTTCTTTTCAAAAGAGACTCCAGTCAACTGAAAAGGCTGGGCAGGGCCTAGAGAGAGTGGGGGTTGGGGTGGGGGGGCAATGCCTGTTTATTCCTTGTCCCAGATCAGCAGAAGTGTGGCCTGAGCCTTGCATTATAAGCCCAAGAGAGAAATTATCAGCTCCTTAATGTCAGAGCATTTCCATCCATTAAATCATCACCAGGTGGTTATCTCTGGCCACGGACCCCTGGAACATTCTAGAAGGTCTAACTGGATTCCTGATATATATACAGAGCCAAGGGAATGTGTGTGTCCGTGTGTGTGTGGGGAGAGCATCCAGCTACTTGAGAGACTCTTGCTCTTACTCCACAGGTGCCAGCACCAGGCTGAACTCTGGGGTGCAGATAGAAGAGGCCCTCCCAAGACCCTCGAGGCTGGACTGGTTCCTCTTCACGGCCTCCGGGGGCAGGGGCTGCTGCTGACGCGTGCTGCTGGAATGGGGCAGGTAGGATGGGAAATGCCAAGTTATGAATGACTCCAGAGGCTGTAATTAGCTGCTTCTCGGCTGCTGTATTTTTAGACACAAATATTGTCACCAGAAGATTCACAGCCGCCCCACAAGCTCGCTCCTCCTCACAGTACCCAACCTTCTCCGGCTTCCCCACCTGAGAGATTTCCAGGCCAGCCTGAATGCAGTTCAGGGAGGCTCACCTGACTGGGGGGAGGGATTGGGAGGGAGCCAGGGGGGGCTGCTTTATGCCTGGCCCCCCATGCTGGTATTTGGGGGTTCCTGGCATCCATGTAGCCCCTTCTGAAACCCAGAAACAGTGTCCCATGCACCCCTTTGAACATCAAGCCCATAGAGGGTGCTTCTTGCTGGGCTAGTTTATTTCTCAGATATCAAGAGTCATTCTTAGGCTGGAGGCAGCTCGTGTCTCAGGGATGAGTTTGTGACTGTGAGAAAGATGTCAAGATTCATCTGCAGATACAGGGTGTGGGCAGACGAGCCTGGATAACTGAGGCAGTGTCGCTGGCATTGGGAGGGTCTCCAGTGTGGACATGGCCAGGGAAGCCAGGGGAAAAGTCCCAGGCTGACTCATGAAGGTGACAGGATTTGGGGCGGGGGTACTCCCCTGCTTTATACACTTGCATTGGCCTCTTCCTCCCAGCATATCTGCCTAGGCCCTCACACTGTCCCAGTGTCAGCTCTCTGGGGGCTCCTGGACCTGGACCTGCCAAGTATCTCAGGACTCAGTTTGGTGGCCTCCCAGGTACATCTGGCTCAGGGGAGGGCCATCAGCATGTGCCTGCAGGGGACACCTCTGGAGCTGACCCCCTGACAAATACTAACCTCCAGGCCTTCAACTAAGTGGGGGACCTTGTCTCAGTAGGTAAGTGGCTGGAATTCTCCTCATAGAGACTGTTCCGGGCCTTCCACATCTCGACCCTGCACCATCTGCCCTCGTTGAGTGGGGGGAAAAATGTGTTTTGAAAGGAGACTACTTAAAACTTTGGCACCCTGATTTAGCACATCTCGAGCCTCATTAGGCCTGTCTGAAAGAAGTGGGGAAGAGGGTAGGACACAGGCCTTATCTCTACTCCCAGGATGGCCACTAGAGCCCTGCTGATTCCTGCCCAGAAGGGAAATGCAGCTGTGACCAGCTCCCACCTCTAGAGGCTAATGAGAAGACAGGAAGATGTACCTCAGGTGACATCTTGGGGGTCTGAGGAGAACCGCCCACAGCAGTCACTCACAGGCTTTCTGATTAGTCCCTCATGGAGGCAGAGGGCTGGGTACTTTGGCAAATCTGTGCCCTTATGCCAGGCACCTGCTAGGCACCCTCCTTCCAGCTGAAAACTGCATCAGGCCCAGCCTGAGTTTGAACCTCATTTCTTTCATCCTAAAGGAAGGATATGGGGGTCAGAAACCTTGGGACTCCCCACTTTGCCACAAACTGTGTGGTCCTGGCTGAATTGCTGAGCTTCAGCTGCCTTCTGAAAAATGGGAATATGGTCTTTTTCTCTTCCAGAAAAACATGAGTGGGTTTGTCAGTGAGGGCCTGGAGGGGGGCTGCATTAGGGTCATGGAATGTTCTAGAATATGTAAAATGTTTATTCCCCAAATAACTGTGTGGGCCTGTGTGCGTATATGTGAAGTGTATGAGAGGAAGAGATTGACAAAGGAAGAGGAGAGGAAAGTCAACACATGATTCCTATGAAATAGGTCACTAAGATTATTCCTATTTTAAGAGAAAGATGATACCAAGACATGAACCCCAAGTTGACAGAGTGAGCAGCAGTGACCCAGAGCCAGCATCCCCCTGCTATCCCTCAGAGTGCCACCTGGCCAGAAGAAGAGGAGGCCTATCAACTCTCACCAGCCCCCCAGGAATGACCTGCTCTGAGGGCAGCTGCTCTGGTCAGGCCCCCAGATCTTCAAACCTCCCAGAAGGCTCCTCAGCAGGGACCACTTCTATGACAAGTCATCAGTTGAGAAAAAAAGAGCTATGATGGATTTGACCAGCGCATGACATTTCTAACTATATCTATCCACAAAATTACATTTTGGGAAGAGCATCTGAGTTGCTACATAGCTGTGAACTTAAAAGACAACAAAACACAACATGCTAACCATAGCACAGAAGAAATATAGTACAAATATGGTCTCAGTGCTTCATGATTTAAAAAATGACTTCAACCACCCTCAGCAGTCCTACAAATAGGGAAAATGAGGCTATGTATAGAGTCTTGTGGGGGTATATTGGGGGGGGGTGCATGCTCTCTGCTGCTCCTGGATCTACTTCTTCCAAGCCAGAAATCCCCAAGATATTCCAGATCACCTCTTTTTTCTACCCCAACCCTAAGCATCCTGACACCTCTCTTCCTTCTCATTCATCAGCTCCAGACAACAGAGAATAAACCACTTCTCCCTTATTTTACTCTCTTCTGCGCAGATGTCCCCAGGGCAGCATAGGACCAGGGTGATCATGTCATGAAGTCCTAGCAGATGTGTGACTGCATTTTCTGCACAGGACAAGTTTGAGAGTTCCAACAGGTTGACCAAATAAATATGATGTGACCCCTGAAGAATATGGACAGCGGAGGATTCTAACCCAGGTCTAGCTCCACAGCCAGTGCTCTCCTTCTACACAAGGTTCTGCTTAGCTGAAGTGGATTTAGATGAATGACTGCATGAACCCCTTAACCTTGCTGAGCTGTGATAGTGTCACTCACTCGGGCCTTCACTCATAGATCCTTAATGCCCATGTTGGTTTGTACAAGATCCTATCCCAAACCACCCACATTTCCACATGGAGGCCCAAAGGGCGGGCTCTGGGGTCACTTCCCTGAGCCTGTTTGGCATCTCTGGGCTCACCTCTGACTCCCAGGATTGCCAAAGGGAAGAAATCAAATCAGCCACTTGGAGCAGTGGTGGGCATACAGAGAAAGTAGACCAGAATAAGAGCTGCTGAGGTCCTGATCCCTGATATCAGGAATGAGGAGAGATGCTAAAAAAAAGAGAAACTAGAGTGCCACACCTAGGGATCCTAAGGTGGTTTGGGGGCCACACCCAGTGGCGCTTAGGGATTACTTCTGGCTCTGCACTCAGAAATCGCTCTTGGCAGGTTCAGGGGATCATATGGGATGCCAGGGATTGAACTCGGATCTGTCCCGGGTCAGCAATATGCAAGGCAATAACCCTATCGTGTGCTATCGCTCCAGCTCCTTGAATTTTGTTTTGGAAACTTAAAACTGGTTATAAAATAAGGGGCATCAAAGGACAGGCTGACTTGGCTAAGGAAGCC
The DNA here is from genome assembly GCF_024139225.1 of Suncus etruscus. Classification (NCBI taxonomy): domain Eukaryota; kingdom Metazoa; phylum Chordata; class Mammalia; order Eulipotyphla; family Soricidae; genus Suncus; species Suncus etruscus. The sequence goes on from NC_064855.1 coordinate 14,336,331, forward strand.
TCACCCCTGTGCCAGCAGGAAGCCCTGCCAGTCCCAGCAAAGACAGCCGTGTGGGCAGTGGGACCAGAAAGGCCAGGGAGCATTTCTCAAGTCAAGTCATTACAGTGGGACAGGCAGTGTTCCAGAGGGAGGCCTCTATTCTGGAGGGGTGAGGCACATGGGGGCCATGCAAGGAAGCAGGGGCAAAGTCGGGGGAGCCCTGGGAGGAGAAGCTAAGCCAAATCCCCTGCTGGGGTTGAAACAGGGAAGGACCAAGTCTTAGACTCTTTTTCTCAGCCAACAGCTCTGCCCAGGGCTACGGCCAGTCTGGGCATGTGCTTGGTGCTGTGTGGGGCAAACAATGGTTGTTTCTTCCACATCACTGGAGCAGAAAGAAAGTGACCTCAGAAACCATTTTGGAGCTCCTCGGGGCACAAGGGCCTTTTCAGTGCTGTTCTGAGACTCCAGAAACTCTTGAGGGAGGAAAGACTTGTTCTGGGGGAGGTTGGTGTTGGGACACCTGGAGCCTTGTCACCCCAGGCCTGGTGTGAGAGATGGAAGACCCCAGTGTCCAGACAATGTTGTCCCACATCTGCTGCAGGAGGCAAATTCAACCCAGCCAAGCACCTGGCACTTAGTAAATGTTTTCCAGGTTCCTGGAATGAATAAACAAATGTGATCACCAAGCCCTTTTTACTGGTGGAGTGGGTTGACAACCCCAAAGCACACCCCAATCCTTTGGAAAGGAGATGCAGCAGAGCAGTCCTAGTCTTGCGATGGGGATCACACAACATTGGGGCCATCCTGAGGTGCCTGCAGCTGCCTCCCACTAACAGCCATCAGCCTAGTCCCCAACAGAGGTTACAGATGCAGGTTAGATGGCAGAGGATGCCACACAAATTTATGCAAGTCTATGCAACTCTATGTAAATGGCCCCCATTCTCAGGGTTCCTGGGAAGGGTTATTAGTATCTACATCAGACAGCAGGCCACAAACAGTAAGAACATGACCTCACAGCTGAGCCCAAAGCTCTTTTACATGGTGCTGGATTTGGGCACAGAGACAGGACAGAGCAACCCCTGAACTGCACGTGCTGTGGGTTTCTCTCAGTGAGGGAAGTCCCAGGAGGTTTGGAGCTATGCTGGGTCTTCCCACTATCACCACCCGGACAGAGAAGGAGATGCACCAGGGGCCTGCAGGACTTGTTTCTAAGGAATCTGTCAGCCCTGACCCAGCAGAGACAGGATGGGAGCGTGAAAGCTCTTAGGCTCAATATTCAGAGATGGCAGTTCAGAGGGGTGGGTCTGATGGTCCATAACAGGGGATCCCAATCCCTCCTTCCCCTCTTTCCTATGGGGCTGGGAAGGCAACGGGGGTTTCCACTTGATATTGCTACCCCAACTCACTCACATGGTCCCTGAAGGAGAGGGAGGCCTTTTGGGGTTCTGTTTCACCCATTCTGCACTCCTGCCTGTTTCCCCAGTGGCTGGGTGGCACTCCACACCCTCTCTGCCCTTCCCCATCCTGCTCTTACCCCACCTATTCCCATATCTTTCTCCACAAGAGCACTGAGGAGATGTTTAACTTGGGGAATGACCTCTTCCCACCTTGTCACTGTGGAGCACCCAGGACGGAGCACTCCAATCAGACCACCCTCATATAGGCATAACTCCCAGTGTTCTTGCTGACATCCAGAGTCATTCTGCAGAGAATGAGATCCCCAGAAAAATCTCTGCCATCTTTGTCCCATGTATCTTGCTTCTGCTCTAACTGGAAGGGATGGGGGGGTTTCACTATTAGTCTGGCCTCCTTGCCCTGGTGCCTGCCAGTTCTCAGCACAGAGGGTGTCTCCCTAGAAAGCCAGGACACTGGAAAGACTCTGGTCTGGAAGCAAATGCCGACGCAGGAAATAATCCAAACACTAAAGAGGGTGAAATGAGTTCAGGAGTCCCAATATGCAAGCCTTCCACTCCTAAGAAGCAGGCAGCTCAGTGGGGAAGTTTGGAAATACAAAAGAACATTTTCCTGAGACCCAAGATACATTTTAGGAAGCATAAGAGCACAACCTGGAGTGGAAAATAAGTGGTCTAAACACCAATCCAAGGTGCTCCATTCAAAGATGCTTCCAACCAATGTAAGAAAGTATATACTGAATGGAAATGGCTTCTGGTTAATCCCACATCTCCCCCTAATTGACTTTATAGAAAAATGCAGAACTATGAGGTAAAATAAAGTGATCCACATCCTAAGGGGAAGTGAACTTTCTAAAGGAAGGATGGATGCTTCTAATTAAAAGATAAAAGGGATGGCATAATTTTGCGTAGGCGCAGCAGAAGTTGGAAAAATAAAAAGAAAAAACTTTTGACCTAAAAAGCAGAGTGTCCCTACCCATGAAGCTCCTGCCATAAGACCAACTGCAGACTCCAGTCACTCTAATTTATCTAACCCCAGAGTTTCTTCAAGGTCCCAGGAAGGGTTCTCTACAATCACGGTTTTCACTGTCAAGTATCAGTAATTGGCGATATTGGTGTTAACACATATGTTAAATTGAATTCAGGATGTCCTGAGGCATCTCCTGGTTACATATCACTGTTACACGATATGTTATGCAAGGCAGGGAAATCCACTTTCAAGTTGTTGATGATATTCAAGCCATAGTTATATGTTAGTGTATGATCCCATCCCTGGGCAAGTATGTACCAAAGTGGATTCAGGGCCCATCCTGGTTAGAAGGATTGATCCCTGGTGTGGGTGCAGAAAACCATGTCAAACAGAAAGATGAGGCCCAAAATTCAGGGAAGATCATAGATATTTCCAACCAATGAGTAGCAAGGCGTACAATGAGTGGAATGGCATTGGGTTAATCCAACACTGGTCTTGCCTTGGCCTGCCCTGCAGCTCCCGCACCCGGCACCAGGGTTCAATGTGCTGATCCAGTGAGAAGCAGAGGGACAGTCCGTATGTGTCAGTCTGTAGTTGCCACAGCACAGACAGGGTGCTGACAGGCCCTGAAAGGAAGAGGTGACATGTGCCATTGAATTTCAGATGAAAGGGACTGTCAGACTGTGCTCCTACAGATGTCCTGGAAACAGCTGGGTGCCAGCTGCTGGAGCGAGTCTCCCCATGCCCATCTGGCACTGCCACTCCCCAGCAGGCAGGCAGGAGCAGGGCTGGAGGACCAGACCTGTGAGGGGAGATGGGGTCAGGGGGGGCCACAGAGGACAGGCACAGACAGCCCAATTCACCCCTCCCACACTCACTTCTGGACTTGTTTATGCTAAAGAAGCTGAGTAATATATCCACTTAAGTGGCCTCTTCTCAGTGCAGATTATTCTGAGAGCAGGTGAGCTGTTACGTATCCATCTGGGAGACGCAGAGCCAAGGGTGTGATTCATGGCCCAGGAACCTTCGTCTGTCACTGGGGCAGCAGCAGCAGCAGTGGGAGATGGCAATGGGACCCGGATCCCAGGCTGGCAGCATGGTGGAGCACCTAAGCTGGGCCAACTATGCCCAACTATGGGTACTGTTCCCTAATTTGATGTACTCAGGGAGGGCACAGTCAGGGATGGATTCAAGTGGCCAGAAAAGACCCTCAGTCCCCCTGCACTCTGTTCTGGGGCAGAAGAAGAGCCTGGTAGGGGGCAGAGAGAATGAGCTAGAAATTCTGAACTAAAGCAGGACTTCACCAAAATGAGTCCAATTTCACGGGGTCAGAGTCAGGGCCATTGAACAACAGTGCACCTCCTGTCCCCAAGTCTCATCTTGGAGGACAATCATGGGTCCCATGGTTTGGGTCCCTGGGGTTGATATCATACTGGTGATAGACCTGTATATTCTGGATATATACTGTTTTATTTATTGGTTTTGGGCCAAAAATAATTGCCATTGTCATGACGATGCTTGGGGGTTATCACTCCCGGTGGTGATCAGAGGAACCATATGGGATGCCAGGGATTAAACCCAGGTCAGCAGTATGCAAGGCAAGTGCCCTCCCTGCTGTGCCTCCTACATCCTGTTTTAAACTACAATTCCTCTTCACTTTATTTTTATTATTTTATTTTTAGTTTTTGGTTTTTGGGTCACACCCAGCAGCGCTCAGGGGTCACTCCTGGCACTAAACTCAGAAATCACTCCTGACAGGCTTGGGAGGAATATATGGGATGCTGGGATTCCAACCACAGTCCTTCTATGCAAGGCAAACGCCCTACCTCCTTGCTATCTCTCCGGCCCCCTCCTCTTCACTTTAGAAACTCAGAATATGGGGCTAGTTCACAGGACTGAGCATGGGTGTCAATTGTGAGAGCCACAGGTTCAAGCCCCAGCACCTCATGGTCCCTTAGCACTGTTGGGAGTGACTCCGTGCACAGCCAGAAGCACCCTGTACACCACAACCAAAGACAAAAGAAGATCAATGAAAACTCAGATAATTAGATTTTTTTTTTTAAAAATCAGAGATCAAGCAATTATCCAGGGTGAAAAGAGCTTCCCTCCTTGAGTGGAAGCAGACACTCGTCAGATTCCAAGTTCTCTCTTCTCTGTCACTCAGGCCCTCTTAACCTCAGATCTTTTCCTGCTACCAGTCCAGGGAGGGGGCTCTACCAGCTTCCTGCAGCACAAACTAGGTGGAGTTTTTGGGTTTACACCCTAGCCCGCACCCTATAGCCCCAAGCTTTCCTTCTGATGTTGGTATGTGGCGTAGTGCACACAGACCTCACTTTGCACCCCTTGTGTACCTCCTGGAAGTGCTGGCAGGTTAAGGGCCAGTGAGGCACAACTTTGATCAATGAAAAAGGGGAGCTGGTAGGAAATGCCTCGTACCCCCACCTCCCCTCTGTCCTTAGCAGACACTCCTAGAAATGGTCTAGTTAGATGGAGCAATTGGTTGCACTTGGCAGCAGCCGCTCTGAAATGTATTCTCATAGGGGTTCTTGACCCTCACCCTAAGGGGTAACCCACTTAGGAAAGTGAGCATAGTCCTTGGTTTCCCTCTGAGAGACCTGATGAACACCAAGGGCTAGACTGACCCTTATAGTAGTTACATCTGGGTACCTTAGTGCCTACTGTCACTCTGGCATTTTGGTGAACAATGAGAGGTGGTGTGTGACCTGGGCTTGCAGAGGCCATGAGTCCCTAGGAGTTCAGCTGCAGTCTCTCTGCGGTGTGTGCTATCTACAGACCAAAGATCCTAAGTCACACACCCACAGACCCTACAACCACCATCACAGACCCTACAAACACCCTCCATAGATCCTATGAACAGTCACAGACCCACACACAGTTAACCCAAGAGCTGCCTCATTAGTCGGTGCTCATGGGCTTCCCTGCCCTGGGCCCACAAAATTCAGTCCTCACACAATCTGAGTTACAGTGTGCTCCTGCTCGTTGTACTAGGCTGAATACTAACCAAACCCCAGTTCCTGAAAAGAGCCACTGGGCAGGGCCACATGACGAGGTGCAGCTCTGAGGGCACTGAGCAGAGAGGTGGGGTGAGCGAGATTCTGTGGTGCCAAGGAATGAGAAGAGGCTGCTGACCCTGCTCTCACAGACCAGGGTTTGGACAGTGTTTTTAGGCAGTCCCCCAAGGAACTCTCTAGAATGAAAATGCTTTGCCATGGGAAGCACCTTTGTAGGCTGCAATCAGCTGAAGAAAGAGGAGCGGGGAGCAAGGAGAGACATGAAGAGGAGCGGAGGGAAGATCAGTGGGTTCAGAGATCAGAGATGGCGCTGCCTAGAATTTGGAAGCATCCTGAAAAATCTGCTTTCCAAATACTACAGGCCCCCAACAAGCTTCTGGAATCTAAGCATGGGGTCCTGGGAAGCCAGGCTCTGAGGGCCTCCCAAGGGTCTGGAAGACCTTCAGAGGGAAGAGGGTGGCACTGGGCCACGGGTGGAGCAGACCTTCAGGCATGCAGCCCACAGGCGCTCTGCCCCACCAGCTGTGAGAACTGAGACAGATCTGGACACAACAGCTCCCATCATACATGTATCTGTGTTTACTAGGCCATGAAACAGAGCACACACCAGGCATGGGTGCCCAATGGGGTCGGAGGTGTGAACAGACAGCAAGAGGAATAGAGGGGAGGCTGGGTCACTGAGCAGCCCCGCTTCCCCCAAACAACACTGATTTCTACCCTAGACCAGCCAGAGGAAGAGGGGTGGGCATAGCCTCCATGAAAAGTGGACGTTCTTGGGGTAGGAGTGATAGCACAGAGAGAAATGCTTTTGCCTTTCATGCAGCCAACCCAGGTTTAATCCCTGGCATCCCATATAATCCCCCAAACACTGCCAGGAATTTTTTTTTTTTTTTTGGATTTTGGGTCACACCCTGCAGCGCTCAGGGGTTACTCCTGGCTCTATGCTCAGAAATCACTTCTGGCAGGCTTCAGCACCCACAGGGTCATAAATCTCTGAGAAGGCTAGCAGGGGTGCAAGGCACTGCAGGGCATAGGGGAAATAGCTGGGGCAGCAGGCAGGAGGTCCTTCCTGCTAAGTAGCCAACAGAGCAGCCACAGTGGGTCCTGAAGGCTCAGGAGGAAAATCCCAGGTCTACAGAAGCAGGTGGCAGATTCTTGTCACAGCAGAGACTGGGGGGCTGGCTGGAGGGTTAGAGATGGAGACTTAGAGGAGACAAAAACTGCTGTGAACATGAACCAGAGTGATAGAACAAGGAGTAAGTTTGCTTTGGACGTGGTTGACACAAGTTTGATCCCCAACATCTCATAGGGTCCCCAGAATACTGCCAGCAGCATCACTGGGAGTGAGCCCCCCAATACAAAACAAAAGCATTATGGGAGCTCAATTTCCAGTTTTTGGAGGAATCTTCATATTGCTCTCCAGAAAGGTTGAACTAGTCGGCATTCCCACCAGCAGTGGATAAGAGTTCCTTTCTCACCACATCCCGCCAACACTGCTTGTTCTCGTTCTTTGTGATGTGTGCCAATCTCTGTGGTGTGAGGTGGTACCTCATAGTTGTTTTGATTTGCATCTCCCTGATGACTAGTGTTGTGGAGCATTTTTTCATGTGCCTTTTAGCCATTTGTATTTCTTCTTTATCAAAGTGTCTTCCATTTCTTCTCCCCATTTTTTGATGGGATTAGATGTTTTTTTCTTGTAGAGTTGTCAGTGCCCTGTATATTTTGGATATTAGCCCCTTATCTGATGGGTATTGGGTGAATAGTTTCTCCCAATCAGTGGTTGGCTCTTGTATCTTGGGCACTATTTCCTTTGAGGTGCAGAAGCTTCTCAGCTTAATATATTTATCCAGCTATACCACTCCTAGGAATATACCCTAGGAACACAAAAATGCAATACAAAAACCCCTTCCTTACACCTATATTTATTGCAGCACTATTACCATAGCAAGACAACAACCAAGATGCCCTTCAACAGATGAATGGCTAAAGAAACTGTGGTACATATACACAATGAAATATTATGCAGCCGTCAGGAAAGCTGAAGTCATGAAATTTTCCTATACATGGATGTACATGGAATCTATTATGCTGAGTGAAATAAGTCAGAGAGAGAAAAAGACACAGAATGGTCTCACTCATCTATGGGTTTTAAGAAAAATGAAAGACATTTCTCAATAATTTTCAGAGATAAAAGAGAGGAGTTACAGTCCACCTAATGAACAGCCCACCTAATAAACCTCACCACAAAGAGTGATGAGTTTAGTTAGAGAAATAACTACATTGAGAACTATCCTAAACAATGAAAATATATGAGGGAAATAGAAAGCCTGTCTAGAGTACAGGTAGGGGCGGGAAGGGGAGGGGGCATATTTGGGACATTGGTGGTGGGAATGTTACACTGGTGATGGGGGGGTGTCATCTTATATGACTGAAACCCAACCACAATCATGTTTGTAACCAAGGTGTTTAAATAAAAAATATTTAAAAAAAAAGCCTTGATTTGACTGTTGAATCCAAGGCTCTGCATCCCACTTCACTGCTGTCATCTGCAGAGGCATGACCCAGCCCCAGAAACAAGGGTTTATTTATTTTTTTTCAGGAGGCACATGGCTGGTGAAAGGGCAGGAGGACCCTCAACTCCCTGGACAGGGAGCCAGGTTCCAGCAGAACAATTGTGGGATGGGACTTTGAGACTACAGGGTCACGCCCCCCTTCTGCCATGTGGGGCAACCCCTTCCCTTCAGCCCTCACGTAGAGCCACTCAACGTGGTTCCTAGTCATGTGCAGCTGATGGCCAGGTCCAAGATACTTTGGGACACTCAGCTCTTAGACCCATGATGTTTTATTGGCCGCAGGAGGGGAGTTTAGGGATTAAGGGGAGCAGGATCCACCTGGAGGATGAGCTTGTTTGCACGAAGCAGTCCCACAGCCCCATCATGCTTTTACAAACCACTGTGGGCTACCTTTGGATGCAAATGAATGAGAAACTCTTTATCATCATGCACAAAAGTCAAATCAAAATGGATTAAAGACCTTGATATCAGAACTAAAACCATAAGATACAAAGAGTAAAATGTAGGCAAAACACTCCATGACATTGAAACTAAGGCATCTATTTTTAAGGAGGAAACACTACTGTCCAAGCAAGTGGAAGCAGAGATAAACAAATGGGACTATATTAAGCTGAGAAGCTTCTGCACCTCAAAGGAAATATTGAGGATACAAAAGCCACCCACAGAATGAGATAAAATATTTACCCACTACTCATCAAATAAGGGGCTAATATCTAAGATATATAAGGTACTGGCAGAACTGAAGAAGAAAAAAGCATTTAACCTCATCAAAAAATGGGAAGAAGAAATGAACAGATTTCTTCTATTTCAAAGAAGAAATACAGATGGCCAAAAGGCACATGAAAAAATGCTGCACATCACTAATATTCAAGGAGATGCAAATCAAAACAATGAGGTACCATCTCACACCACGGAGACTGGCATACATTACAAAGAACAAGAACAACCAGTGCTGACATGGATGCAGGGAGAAAGGAACTCTCATTCACTGCTAGTGGAAATGCAAACTGGTTCAACCTTTTTGGAAAACAATATAGATATTCCTTAAAATACTAGAAATTAGCTTCCATATGATCCAGCAATACCATTCCTAGGGATATACCCTAAGAACCCAAAATCACTATGCAGAAAACCCCTCTGTATTTCTCTGTTCACCACAGTACTATTTACAATAGCCAGAATCTGGAACAACCTAAGTGCCCTAGAACAGATGAGTGGCTAAAGAAATTGTGGAACATTTACACAATGAAATACTATGAAGCTGTTAAGAAATATGAAGTTGGGCCCGGAGAGATAGCATAGCAGCGTTTGCCTTGCAAGCAGCCGATCCAGGACCAAAGGTGGTTGGTTCGAATTCTGGTGTCCCATATGGTCCCCCGTGCCTGCCAGGAGCTATTTCTTTTTTCTTATTTTTTTTTGATTTTTGGGCCACACCCGATAATGCTCAGGGGTTACTCCTGGTTATGTGCTCAGAAGTTGCTCCTGGCTTGGGGGACCATATGGGACACTGGGGGATCGAACCGCGGTCCGTCCAAGGCTAGCGCAGGCAAGGCAGGCACCTTACCTTTAGCGCCACCGCCCGGCCCCAACCCAGGAGCTATTTCTGAGCAGACAGCCAGGAGTAACCCCTGAGCACCGCCGGGTGTGGCCCAAAAACCAAAAAAAGAAATATGAAGTCATGAAATCTGCTTATATGTGGGGGGGATATGTAGAAAATATGCTGAGTGAAATGAATCAGAAACAGAGGGATAGACATAGGATAATCCCCCTCATTTGTGGTATATAAGAAAAATAAAAGACAGTATGGTTATAATATCCAGAGACAATAGAAATGAGGGCCAGGAGGATCAATCCATGATAGGAAGTTTGTCACAAGAGTAGAATAGTGCAGTTCTGATCATTATGGACAAGAACTGGTTGCTAAAAGGGGTAGTGTGATATGCATGGTACCCCTTCTGTAACAATAGTGTATAACACAGTTCAGGAAAGGGGAGAGAGAGAGAGAGAGAGAGAGAGAGAGAGAGAGAGAGAGAGAGAGAGAGAGAGAAGTAAAATACCTGCTCCAGAGGCAGGTAATGATGGGGTGGTGCTGAGAGGGAAACTGGGTACATTGGTGGTAAAAAATAATGTGTACTGGTGAAGGGTGGTGTACATTCTATAACTGAAATTCAGTCGTGAACAATTTTGTGCCCACGGTGCTTAAATAAAATAATTATTAAAAAAAAAAAAGAAAGGTAGAGTGGAAATAAGGAAAAGAAAACATCAGTATCACCTGTTTGTGAGAGAGGATAGAGGCAGAGGGAGGTGTTTGCTCAGACAGCAAACAACATGGACTCTGGGGCGCGAGGTGGACTGGTTTGCCATCTGCCAGGCAGAAGACCCATGGCCATTCGTTACCTCTGATTCCTGGCCAGGCGGCCACTTGGGCTCACATGATCCATGACTGGAACATTCCTCCAGCGACTCCCCCCGCCCTTGCTTTGCTAAACTTCCCACTCATCAGCAGCATCAGAGGCAGGGATGAAATGTGGGGGGTAGATAGACCCTCTTCAAAGAGCAGCAAATCTGATGAGCTGCAAAGGTCCCCCAACAGCTGAGCTGGCCTCACCAGAAAGAGAAGAGGAGCCCAGGGAATACATGGTGGCCAGAAGCATCCCTGGCCTGGAGGAAGAGAAGATGCCAGGTAGAGCTGGTGGAGAGGACACACTATGCAGGAGGTGCCAGCCCCTCAGCAAGGCTGCTAGAACAAACAGGCCAGTGGCTGAAGAACTTCTCACTGTCCAGGGGCCCACTTGGGCCATCAGCCTGGACCCGGGTCACTGCAAGGTGTGGATGGAGCCTGCCCATTCGGGGTGCTGAGAGAGGGGGATGGGGCCCAGCTTGGGATCGGTGACCACACCCGGGGGAGAAAGACACATTGTTCCCTGCGTCTAAGCAGACTTGGGCCCCCCACGTACCACCCTACCACCCGCTTCCTCTCCTCCTGCCAAGAGCTTCAGAATGGAAACAGGAGCATCTGTGAACGCCACCCACCTCTACCACCCCCTCCCCACTTTCCAAAAACACTCCATCAGCTTCCACCGACCAACACCTGCATGCAGGGGGTGGGTGGGGGCTGGGTGTGTTTGGTACCGGAAGCTTCAGGCTGGCGCCACCATAAGGTCAGAGAGCAGAGCAGGGCAGCCAGGCCGAGGTCTGGGGTGGGTGGGGGGAAGTCCAGAGACAAGTCCTGTGTTGTCCCCCTCAGGAACCCTATGCTCAAGGATCCCCGAGGACTCTCCTTCCCCAATCCTAACTCAGAATCTCAGCTCCAGCTCCCATAGGAAAAAGGGAGATGGTCACAGCAAGCCTGAAGCTCCCTTCGGCTGTCTCCCAGGTCTCCCCAAGCTTCAGTTTTCCCTGGGAGCAAAGCCATTTCCATCTCCTCCATCTCCTCTGAGCATCAGGAGGCCTCCAGAGAATCTCCAAAGTAATAATGCTATAAATAAAGGAATGATTGACGAGCGGGATGCTTCTTCATTGTACCTTCCGGGGTCTCCACTCTTTAGATGCCAGATCAATAGTAATAAGAACAATAAGTGGGATCTCACGAGGGAGAGTCCATAAAGGAACCCCAGCTTCAGGGCAGGGTCATTTCAAAGCCATGATCTTGCCCACGTGGGCTCAGCTCCAGCCCTGCTCTGGCCAGTAGCCACCCAATACCTGTCCAGCTTGGCCACTGCAGACGGCATTCCAGCGAGAGGCTGGCCATGATCCAGTGCGGGCCAGGAGATGAGTAAATATGGTAAGCTCGAGACACTGCCCGCTCTAGCCACTGGCACAAGATGCAGCTAACTGAGATCCATGCCTGGAACCTGCCAGCCTGTCCACTGCCAGTGAGTGCCAGCATGCCAGAGTGCCAGATTCCATCCTGGCCGCTGCCAAGAGAACAGATGTGCCGGGCCGGAAGCTGGAGGAGGAATCCCAGGAGATGGTTCTGGTCCCAGTTCTGGAATGTTCTTGCGGCGGGGGCAGGAGGGGGGAGAGGTCAGGCCCATAGATGCCCCACCTACCTTGGGCTTTGTGCCTAGAAAAGGGGCAAAGTGATGGAGGGTGCCCATGCTGTATGAGAGCTGAAGTTTCTGAGAAATCTTAGCTGACGGGATGACAGGCAGCGTCCCCCCAGAGTGTGCTCTGGCCAGGTCACTTGGACACATGCTGGGCGGGCATTGCCACGTTCATCCAACAGTGGCAGGACGCCCACAGGCTGGACCCCAGAATGGGTCTTGCCTCTCTCAGCCTCTGATAATAACTCTGCCCACCACACTTCCCAGCATCAGCTCTAAATGCCTTCACCTGGTGTCTTCCCCGCTTGCAAAGAAGATGGGAGCTTCTCAGCCACCGAGGACTCATCGGGCTAGGCACTTGGATGCTGACCTCTGGACATTCCTCCCCAGCCCTGAAACTCTGGTCCTTCGCTGGGTTCATAGAACTCAGCAGCCTTCTCCTCCCAAACAAAATCCTAGCAACCTGCTGCCTTCCATGCTGCAGCTGAAGAATACTTGTCTGTAACTTTCCTTGACTGTTTCCAGATCAGAGCTGTATAGAGGCTTCCTCCAGCCCCCTTTTTTTGGGGGGGTGGGAGGAGTCACACCCAGCAGCGCTCAGGGGTTACTCCTGGCCCTAGGCTCAGAAATCACTCCAGGCAGGCTCAGGGGACCATATGGGATGCCGGGATTCGAACCACCGTCCTTCTGCATGCAAGGCAAATACCAAATACTCTACCTCCATGCTATCTTTCTGGCTCCTTCCTCCAGCCTTTTGGGCCTTCTCGTCTCCTCCTGGAAGCCCGGCTGCATTGCTTTTTTCAAATGCAACACCTCTTCACTCCTGAAATCTATTCTCAGTGGGGTAGTTGGGGAAGTGGGGGTAGTTGCCCCTCCCCAGGGCCCAGCCAACCCCTCACTCGCTTGGTCACTCTGCTCTGACTCCAGTCTCAAATTGAGTTCTTTTTTTAGTCCTGTAATTTAAAGACCTCTTATTTTTTTTCTCATGACTTTCCAGACCACATTGGATGTGCTTATGGCCAACAGCACTTGTTCTCACCATCAATTTTCTAAACACTTTGCAGATTAGCTGGACAGGACTTACTGCATCAGTAGTTGATCAAAGTTGAGCCTAGGTGCAAAGGGGGCTCTGAGGCCTCTGTAGGGGCGAGTGTCAGGAGGCAAAGGGCGAAGGCTAATGTCAATGCGGAGGCCCAGGGAAATGCCTGGGAGCAAGCAATGACCTCAGAACTGCCAGCTACAGTAGGCGCTGGGCCTGGCTCTGCTCTGGACCAGTCCAGGTGAGCACTGAGCTGGTGATTTGATGCTTTCATTTTAATTTTAGTATTGTGTGTAGGATTGTTTTCCATAAGTAGGTGGGCCAGGAACAAGGGAAGGGCAGGGGTGGAGAATATAGAAGTGGGGGTTCCATCTCCTACTGGCTGGATACTGCTAAAAGTGAGGGGGGGAAGTAGTGGAACCCCACTGATAGAAAGTACCAGCTTGGTGCCCTGGAGGCAAGGGTTTGGGGGACTTCAGTCACATTTCCCATGTAAGCAAGTGGTCCAAGCTTAGGAGAAAGGGAATTTAAGGCTCAGGAGGAGGGAAAATCCAAAGGTTTCCTCAGCAAACCCACTGTTGAGTGCTCCTGGGGGATGAGAGCTTCAGTGGCTCCCTTGCAGGAAGAATGTGGCCCCCAGAGGCAGGAGAGAACACACCCAACTGGTATGGAGCTGAGCAGTGAGTGAGGCCCACCCACAGGAAAGCAATAGAATGTTCTAGCACAGCCCTGGAGCAGGACTGAACTGCCTGGAGGAATATTGCCCATGTTCCAATGTCAGACCCCTCAATACACGGGTCTCGGGAGGGCACAAGCTTGTCATCATGCCCAATCCCTCTCCCTCTCTTGCCAGACATGAGCAAGCACATTTGGAGGAGCAAAGCCAAACTCAGGTGTCTGGTGGAAGTGCCACCACCAACTGCGCAGAATTGAATGCCCCATGTATGATGTCTGCCTTCATAGCTTCTCCTTCTGTCCCCCTATCCATTTGTCTACTGTTTCTCCCACAATTGGCACCTCTTTGGGGTAAATGAGAGTTTCCTGGAAGCAGAGTTCCTCTAAATCTAGCTTCCTTCTTCGTCCTACCCTCTCACAGATGCTCCCTGGCCCCACTCACCCGCCCCATTCTTCGTTCCTGTTCCCTTTATCTCCTTCCTGCCTTTCCCCATTTGTGCCTGGCTCAGCCCCGGATAATGACTTAATCTCACCACCAGGGTGACATGCAATGAATGGAGTATGCGGGCTTTTCCCTCCCCTCCTCCATCATTGGAAGATCCCTCCCAGATGCAGCTCTAAAACCCCAGATTCAATTTCCCTCCGACATAAGAACTGAATTAGTCTTCTATTGTCGGACATAAATTACGAGCCAGAACAGGAGGAGGGCACGGCTCAGGGAAGGTGGGGCTGGTGTGAGCACAGGAAGGGGCGTGACAGGGACATGCAGGGACCATCCAGACAGTGGGAGGAAAATGACCAGGAGGCAGCTACTCACAACTGGCTGCTCTTGGCAACGTAGCCCACTGGCGGTGCTCAAAGAACCATCTGGGTTGCTGTGGATCAAACCTGGGTCAGCTGCATTGCAAAACAAATGTTCTCCCCACTGGACTATTGCTCCAACTTCAAGAAGCTCTAGAGTTTAATAGGTCCATTACTGAAGAAACTTAAATGAGGACTGCGGAGAGATTGCACATCATGATCATAATGGATCTCACCATGATACCCAGGACACATGATGGATGGACACATGGATGATGAATGATGTATGGATGGATGGATGGATGAATGGATGGGTGGACAGATGATAGATGGATGGATGGGTGGGTAATGGCTGGGTGGATGGGTATATGCTGGATGGATGGGTGAAGGGAGGGATGGATGGGTGAAGGGAGGGATGGATGGATGGATGGATGGATGGATGGATGGATGGATGGATGGATGGTGGATGACTGACTGGCCACCTCACTTCAAGTAACAAGAAGCATACCAGTGAGACCAGAAAGATGGCAAGGAGGTAGGGTGTTTGCCTTGCATGCAGAAGGAAGATGGTTTGAAGCCCGACATTCCATATGGTTCCCCAAGCCTGCCAGGAGCGATTTCTGAGCATAGAGCCAGGAGTAACCCCTGAGTGCTGCCAGGTGTGACCCTAAACCCAAAAAAAAGGCAAATAGGGCCATTCTGGGGGTGCTCCCCAGACCCTAAGATGAGCACTTTGACAGGCACTGTGCTCAAGGGTAGGGTCTACTAGAAGTGAGAGGGCAAGGCAGGGTATCTCCAAGATACCAACACTATCTTGGTACCTCCAAATTAGATTTTGCACAACAGCTGCAGCACCCCACCATCAGTGACCCTCTGCCCCCACAGTTATTTTCCTTTTGGCCCCCATCTAGATGGTCTTTCCATAGTCAGTGCTGGCTTCAATCCTCCTATCCTGCAAGGCTCAGTTTAGGGCCATCATCTCTGCCTAAAGCCCTGAGCCATCTCCTCTAGCCTCTAAAGGCCTGTTGTTCTCCAACGTGGCCAAGACAGCACTGAGAACATCCTCCTGAAATGAAGGAAAGGCTGAGACCCGACGCCCATCTGCATTACAGCTCAACAGGCCAGGAGGCTGCTCCCCCCCTGCATGAATGGCACAGCTCAGACAGCTGGCAGAAGCCAGCTTTTTAATCCTCAGCTGTGCCCAGTAGGCTCTGACATTGCATTTCACAGGTCAGGAAGCCCAGCTCCACCCGCTGAGCTCACCTGGCTGGAAGCACCTCTGAGGAATCCACGCATCCCCCATGTGCAGAGCGTAGCGGCACTGAGCTCGATGCCTGATCGCTTCACCTGCACTGCTGTGAGCACCCACAGGGCTAACTGCAAAACACAGGATTTAGCATCATATTCTGCATTCATTTGTGGGTACTTCTCCTGGTGAGAGTTAGCCTCAAGAGGCTAGTTTGGAGCTGACAATGCAACACTGGCTGCTAGCACAGTGGGTCTGGGGCCACAGGACAATGCGCTTTGGAGGTCATAATAGTGCAGGGAATGAAACTAAGAGCTTTTAGGTGTTAAGACCTGAGCCATCCCCCTTGAGCCACACCACCCCCGGGTCCCTGTATATAACCCGGGAAGTACTGTGCTCCATGGCCAGCCATGTCTTGTGAATTCTTTTCAGGTTGGTGCTGAGAAACCTCCGCTGGAAGGAACTAGAGAGACAAAATGGGAGCTTTAGCGCCACGAACATGGCCCTGCTTCCTGCTCCCTGCAAGAGGGAACTGGGGGTGGGAGGAGGCTTCCGCCAAGCCCCCAGAGCGTGAGGTGCCGGAATGTTCTCTTGAGGACTGTGGGCACACAGCACGAGCTGGTATTGATCCATCATCTGAGAATGCATCTTGGAGGCGTTGTTTCTTCGGGGCACATTTGGCCCATGAACTCCACTTCTGATTGCAACCACATCCATTTGGCCTATTTATCTGTAATCTCCGAGAGAGCCGTGGGCGGATACTGTCTGCTATACCAGGAACATTCTGGGATTAACTTGAGGAGAAGGACATGGCGTGGGGAGGAAGGTGAAGAAGAGGAGACAAGGAAGAGGAATGGGAAGGATTAGGGGGCCCCTTGGGGGCAGACCTTGGGCACCAATGGGATATGGGTGGGTGAGGAGAAGAAGCAGAGGAAGGTATGAAGATAGTTCCTGACCTCAGGCAGCCTCTGACTAGGAGGGGATGGTCCAGCCATCACTGGCCTTCCTGGGCCCTCATGTGTGGCCATTCCATGCTTAGTTGCTTTTTTGTTTTGTTGTTTTGCTTTTTTGGGGGGGTGGGCATACCCAGGTTGGCTGTGTGCAAGGCAAACCCCCTCTCCTCTGTGCTATTGCTCAGGTCCCACCTGTAGTGTATGTATCTATCTGAGACCCTGGATCTAGGTGTAGCTACCTGAGACCCACCCATTTCTGGGAAGGGTCTTGGGAACCGGATATTAGGTGTAACCTTACCTGCAAGACCCCTCCCATTCCGGGGAGTGGTCTTGGAAGGTTATATAAAGCCTTGGAGCCAGGGGATTAGGGCCCTTTCTGTGCTGCTGGGCGCTCTGGTTTTTGGGGTCTCTGCGTTCTGGTCTTGGACCAGCATGGAGCCCAAAGGAAAGATGGCTGAAAGAAGTTTAGATGCAGGGCCAAGAATAACTAGTGCTTGAAAGGTTATGATAGAAACCACACATGTGGTGAATAGGGCATGAATAAAGCTGATGCTGCCTGATGCCTGCCTGTGAGTGAGTTCTATACCCGCCGTTCACCTGGGCCTGGGACCCGCCGGCTGGATGGGGGTTGCGGAGCCACGTGGCCTGGGATGGCAGAGAGAAATCCACCTCCATCCATCTCCATCCTTATTTATTTAATTCAACACCACCAGGCTCTTTGAATGGGCGGTTCCAGTTCAAATTCCAGCCCCATATCTCAGTGCCTCATCTCCCTCCTGGGCAGCTCAGGGCAGAAACCAGAGGTACGGGCTGGGCATGAGTGAGACCAATTTGTCCTCCATGGCTCGTATGATTGAAGCTCCATCTGTAGGGACTGCATGCAGTTTTAATGACGGGCGGCGGTGGAGTATATTTAAAGCTATCGATTTTTTTTTAAAGCAGCAATACAAATGTTGAAGGAGGAGGGGAAAAGCCTGCTCCCCCCTGCCACTGAATTAATTTATTCCTCTGAAGTGCACAGTTACAGGCCAGCTTCGAGGCATCAATCAGTTTTGATCAAGTGGCCGAGAATATCAGTGTGTGCCGGTCTGATGCTGGAAAAGCTGTGTGCCATGTACATCTTGCCTTCAGACCAAAGAGGATGTTGTCCTAGAATTCTCGTGACTCAGAGAAGGCCTCAGAGCCACCCCTGGGTCCACAAATCCAGGGTCTCTTGTGGCATTATTCAGGATATTATTAGATAGGTAAGATCCCCCCCCCCCCCCAAGGAAAAAAAACCTAGGGCCAGAGTGATAGCACAGCGGGTAAGGCCTTGTATGCAACAGAACTGGATTCAAACCCTGGCATCCCATATGATTCCCAAGCCTGCCAGAAGTAATTTTTGAACACAGAGCCAGGAGTAACCCCTGAGTGTCACCAGGTGTGACCCACAAACAAAAAACAAAACTAAGACCCCAAAACCTAAGATCCAGCAGGTTCAGCCCGACCTGAAGTTTCTCTAAATTTCATTTCATCCAAGTTGCTATCAAGTCTCTCAAGCCTTGGCTTCTTGGGTACTGGGCGTTTGGCCCAGGGGAAGTGAATGCCACCCCCCTGTCCTCATCTGCTCTGTCCTCCTGGCAAGTGTCTCCACATCCTGGAACAGATCAGATCGTCTTTTCCAACCTCCAGCAACTCCAAGTTCTTTGTGTTAGGATTTCTTCCAGAAAAAGAAGCCCACAAACCAGAAATCACAAAACACACGGAGCGCTGGACTGATGGCTGCAGAGAAGGTGTCTTAGCGCATCTCATGGCTGTCCTGTGACCACCAGCTCAGCAGTGACATGGCCTGGAGGGAGGAGAAGAAGGTGAGCCCAACTCGGCTACCTCCTGGACATTCTATAATAAATGTGCCTTGACAGGTCTCAGCTACTCCATGTACCATAACTGACAGTACCATCATCACTTCCTCCCCTCTTTCCCTGTAGCTCCAGCTCCTCAGGACCATCCCAGATTTCTCTTCTCTGTTTTGTGAACTTGAGTAAGGTTCAACCCTCCAGTTTTATGGGGTGGGAGGTCATTACTGCAGTGTTCAGGGAAGGACACTCATCTGTTAATAAAACCCTGGCTACCTGCATGCAGGGCCTGCATTCCAGCCCTCAGAGCTATCTTCCCAGTTTTCCCTCTGCAACACAGCTTTCTGCTGGCTTCGCTGATCGGTGGAACACTCTATGAGACTGAGAACAGGAAGTAAAACAAAATGCTGGACTGAACACGGGTATGGGCCAGATGGCACCTGCACAGTCCTCTGAGAAGAGCATGCAGAGGGGACTGAAGAGAGAGTATTTCAGACAGGCACTTGCTTTGCATGTGTAAGGCCCAGGTTTGATCCCCAACACCATCTGTGGTCCTCTAAGCAAGCCCAAATCTATCATGTCCACCACTACCCTTCAGGATCCCTTAAGGGGAAAGGAGCCTTTCCAAGACTGAGTGGGAGAGACTCTCAACTATTGCACATATTAAAAACTGAAGGAAGTCAGCAGAATTCTTCAAAAACAATTTGGGGGGGGGGGCCAGAGTGATAGCACAGTGGGTAGATAGCCTTGCAGGAAGCTGACCTAGATTCGATCCCTGGCGTTCCATATGGTTCCCTGAACCTGCAGGAGTAATTTCTGAGCACAGAGCCAGAGTAACCCCTGAAAGCTACCAGATATGGCCCTCAAAATATCCTACCAACTTCTAACTTTAAATCTTTGTAAAAAATAGAACTGGATATCAACATTAAAAAAAATGAGGGTGGGTGAGGAAATAGGACAGGAGAGATGCTGCATACAAGGTTGGTTTGATGATCCCTGGCACCACCTGGTCCCCTGCACACCCCAGAGCAGCATCAAGTCTGACCAGGGAAGCCCTGGCATTGTAGTTCTGCAGCTTCTGGCCCTGACACTGAGCTTTTCCATCTAGTAGCTGAGAATTGCCCGAAACAGTGCATGTACCCCCAAGCACTGCCTGGGGCCTCTCTCTCCAACAGTCACTTTGGTGGAAGGAAAGGATAATGAGGCCTGCTCAGTGCAGCAGTACTGAGCTCTGGGTGGCTGGTGCGGTCAGCCCACGCTCACCTCACTCTAGCAGCATTTCCTGGAGGAGGAAACCGAAGCCCAGAGAGAGGTTCGGTGCCCTATGCCCTGCCCCTCCTGGTGACAGGAGGTAGACAGGCCGGCTGACCTCTGCAGAGCCCTCACAGCCTCAGAAGCGTGCCAGCTCCCTGGAGATGCGCCACCCAGCCCACTCACCCCCCGCATGCCACTCTCGGCATTCGGCCAGAAATTCCCTGACAGGCTCAGGAGCAGGGGGCCAGCCAGGCCCGGTGCTGACTGACAGCTGGTGCGCGGGGCGCCAGCTGAAGGCGGAATGGCATTCTGCGCGCAAGGCCGTGGGCCGGGTGATTGCCAGGCTGCGAGGGAGAGCAGGCGGGCCCCACGGCTTTGACTCACTACTTTGTAAATTGGTTTCATGCATGGGCTATCAGTGGGGCCTGGCTAGATAATAGGATTTTCCAACACACTTTCCCCCCCCCCCCCCCACCTCCCCAATCTGCTCGGCAGAGTCCAGCCCGAATCTGGAGAGGCTTTGCCGTGCTTGACAGGATGCGCTCTGAGCAGACACTGGCTGGGTGGATGCGGAGCAGAGAGGAGCAGAACAGCCTCAGAGAGTAGTTTACTCGCTCCACTGGCCAGTTATGGGGACACAGAACCAGACAGCCACCACCACGCAGGCAGCTCTCAGCCACATCTATCTGTGAGCTGGGGCCTTGGGAAGCGCCACAGCTCCTGGTTCCCCTACCAGGCACCCTCTGACCCCACTGGAGAACCAACAGAATTCAGAACCCCAAACAGCTCCAAAGCATCATCCATTCCTTCGAGGCTGAACCTCGTAGAAGAACATTCTTTGGAGAAACTCTGGGAGTGAGAGTATATAAGTGGGCTGTGTGAACCAACCAGGGCAAGACTGGCAGCCTGGAAATTCTCCCCACCTCATATGGGGAGAACTGGCACCCAGGAACAGAGGGGTTGGCTAAGGGGGCCCCTCTATAGCCCCGATGGTTGCTGGCATCGAGCAAGGGCTTATTTTCTCTGGGGTTCACTCCAGAGCAGGGCCCCTCTGTGAACCTTAGCAGCTAATTACCAAAGCTTAGGAAAGGTGGGTTTGAGGGTTCTCCAACTCCAGTCTTGGGTTCCAGTCTTGGACACTGCCCTGTGCCCAAACAAATAAGTTGTACATAGCATGGCCAGACCCATTGGGTAGCAGTCTGGGGATTCAGATTTTTAGAAAACCAGTAGACGATGGAGCATCCAGGTCAGAAAAACCATGGAGATAGGATTCCCAGATCCACCTTATCTTCTACCCAGTAGACACCCGGAGGTCATGGGGTCCCGCAGGCACCCTTCGGCCAGACCAGGTCTGCACCCTGGCATGAGGAACTCCCACCAACCGTTCCCCAAGAAGCTAGGGCCTCCCTCTGGTGCCCCTAAAACAAGTTTGCTGCTGAAATACAAACAGCCGCCTGCGATGCGGAAGAGAGATTAAATTAGGAGCCGTCTTAATTCTTGCTGGCAGAGAGAAGCTCGCGCGTGGCTGTCAGTTCCCCGATGATCTATTGTTAGGGAAATCCAGGTTTAAAGGTATTTCATAAGTTCGCCTCTGCCTGCTAATAAAGAGAGTCAGCGCGCGAAATGCGATCACCAGGCGAGATGGTAATGAGATGATGCCATGTACTCCACAGAGACCCAGCCAGCTCCTTGAAATTCCTCTGAGAGTCTCTGAAGCTCTGAAGTGCCTCACGCGTGGTGATGAGGATGGGAGCGCAGGAGGTGGGAGGAAAGATAAAGAAAGAGAGAACAGAAAATGGGCATAATTACCAAATATCAGTAGGGCCTTTAAGAGAATGTACCCAGACTAACTTCCTAGTCGGGAAGCATCAGTTAAGGCAAATGAGGAGGGAGCCAGCAGCTCAACACTGCCTAAAGGTGCCAGTGTAAGCTTCACCATCAGCATGGAGTAGAAGAAAACCTAGGATCAGTCTTCCCCAGAAATTGCCAACATACATCTAGAGCACTCTCTGGACTCCCTAACAGAAATGGGCCTACAGAACAGAAGGAGTTTGGACCTAAGGTTCTTAAAACAAGGTGGACTGTGTTTGGCTCAAAGAGAACAGATCAGGAGGCCAGTTTGCAGCAGGAGCGGAAAGATTCTGCCTCCCAATATGAACACTGTTTCATTAAATCACCCTGGATAGCTGCCCTGGCTAGGCCACTGTTTATTCTTTTTGTGATGCTCTCAAAAGGATCTTGCATAATTAATTTCCTCACCCACTTTATTCAGGCATGCATAAGTGCAGTTAAGATGCTTGTGCTAAGGTCCCGGTATGTGCCTGTAAGCAGGGACAGGGACAAAGAACCTCAAGGAGAGTCAAAGATTGGACTCAGGTCCATAAGAAGAGGAAGGAATGTGGAATCCTGGATTCTGAATAAGGAGAGATGCCATTTTGTAAAGGCCACATGTTTTAAACCACTTGTTAGGCTTTCTCAAGGCCATTTTCATTCACACCACCCCAAGCTACCTGGCCATACCAGGTAGCCTATCGGAAAGGATACAGGGAGCAGTAGCTTCCTACTTCCATTGGGTGTCTGTTGGTACCCTAGACAACAGCCCATCATTTTAAAGATCATCAAAAAAGCTAGAACCTCCCTATCTCCCCTCCCTATATAATCTGATTCATGACCTTGGGCAGGGTTCATCTCCTGCAGAGAAAACCCTGACTGGTCAGTTCGGAGCTGTTGGTAGATGAATTAAAGTTTTATTCAGCTTTAAAAAAAAGAAAAAAAAAAGAAAATGGACATAATTAGCTGCGTAGATTAGCGATTCAACAACGAAGCAGGATGGAGAGTGGTGATATTTATCAACTCATCTTGGGCTGGCTCCCTGCATGCCAGGCCAAGCTAAACTCTCAGCTTGGTCAAGATACCTAACATGAACTCATCTCACTGGCCAAGAAACTGGTCAAAGGACCCAGCTGGCCACACCAATTAAGAATCCAAGTCTCGGGGCCGGAGTGGTGGCACTAGAGGTAAGGTGTCTGCCTTGCAAGCACTAGCCAAGGAAGGACCACGGTTCGATCCCCTGGCGTCCCATACGTTCCCCCCAAGTCAGGGGTGATTTCTGAGCACTTAGCCAGGAGTAACCCCTGAGCATCAAATGGGTGTGACCCGAAAAACCAAAAAAAAAAAAATCCAAGTCTCATGGATCCAGTGGGTGTCTGGCTGGGGGTAATGAATGTTTGCAGGGCGCAGTTTGCAATCAGCTGTGTGCCAGGACCTTGGGTGATATAAACAGAGTAGGTACCATTGGGTGTCTGTTGGTCTTGCTTGCCCCAAGACCAAATCCAAAGTCAGGGTGAGGAAGGCCTGCTTGTATACCTCTATGGCTAAAGGGAAAGGAAGCTATGGGATGAAGGCTAGGAAAACTGTGAGAGAGGAACAGATAAGGATTCGGGGACTGGAGAGAAAGTACAATGGTTAAAGCACTTGCCTTGCACTAGTTGACCCCAGTTCACTCCCTGACATTACATATAGTCCCCCCAAGCACAGAGCCAGGAGTAAGCCCTGAGCATCACAGGTATGGCCCTCCTGCTGCCCAAAAATGAAAAAGAGATCTAGGTTCTAGGCTCCAGGCAATGAAATCCGTTTGAAAACTTGGAGACTGGAGCCTGCATCTGACTGGTTGGAGGTGACCCAGCCCTAGGTCTTTTGCCTCAGACCTGCTGTTTTTCGGCTCAGAGATGCTGCAAGAATGTACAGAGGCCAGAGACACTCTGGGCAGGATCAATGAGTCTCACACCTTCCCTCGACGCCCACAGTGAGGCCATGCTGAGTCCACACCCCCCACTGAACCCCAGCTTCTGCAAAGAGGATATAGCAAAGAGGAAATCGTGTGCTTTGGAGAATGATCCTGGGGCACCACTCGAAAAGGGAGACTGGGCAGAAACTATCCTTAGTTTGACCAGCGGCTGAGTCAAGTGGGCCATGGATGGGGCTACCCATTGTCTTTCCAGGCTTGAGGGGTCCACGAGTGTGAAGAGAAAATAGTGATTGTTAAAACAGGTTCTGTGAGCAGAGCCTGGATCCAGATGTCCCAGATCCTCATGGATCCCCGTCCCTGTGCCCAGAGGAGACCCTGGGCATCCCCTCAGCCCACTAAGGGCCCAATACGCTGTCCTCAAGGGAGAGGGGGTCCTTAGGCGCCTTAAAAGCTGAAAAACATAGTCCAGGAGGGGGGCCTGGATCTGGTTAAAAGCCCCAAGAGACAGAGTTGGGGTCCTCCCAGAGAGGATAAAGTAGCTGAGGTCCAGGGGTCTGAGGGGATGAGAGCAGAGGGGAGGGTGGGGAAGAATCAGTGTGCTGGGGTTTGAGGAGTCCAGCTCACTCTAAGAGCTCATTCTGGGGGGTCGATCTGAGGTCCTTCTGGCCAGATGACTGCAGGCCTGGCTCACGGCTGACTTGGGGCTTTGGTCTTGATTCCAGCCATTGACTTGCTGTCCAAACAAGGCAGCTTTCCCTGGCATAGCGTGTTCCCATAATTGTGTATTGTATTTTCGCAGCCGTGCGTCCACAGGAGATTGGAAACCAAGATCGAACCTTCCATCCCGGCAGAACATCCATCAGCTGCTCTGAGGAGCTGCAAGACAGGTTCTGGGGAGTGTAGAAAAGGAGGCTCCATCCTCCTCTCGAGCCCTTCCCTAGACCCTGAGCCAGCACTGTGCTGGGCAAGGAAGTTGCAGTAAACAGAGCAGTAGGGGTGAAGAGAGGATCCCAGGGGGTCCTGAGGGAAGATTCTACCTCCCCTAGCTCCTTACACTGGAGTCCACCTACTTCTCCTTCACTTAGTTCTGGGCCAGCTGAGGTGTCGGGGCTTCTATGAGCTGTTAATATCACCCTTTCATGGGGCTGGAGCAATAATGCAGTGATAGGGCTTTTGCTTTGCACATGTCTGACTCAGGACAGACCTGGATTCTATCCCCGGCATCCCATATGGTCCTCTGAACCAGTAGCAATTTCTTTTTGTTTGTTTTGTTTTGTTTTTTGGGGCCACACCTGTTGATGCTCAGGCGTTGATCGCTCCTGGCTTGGGGGACCATATGGGATGCCGGGAGATCAAACCGCATTCATCCTAGGCTAGCACTTGCAAGGCAGACACCTTACCTCTAACACCACCGCTCCAGTCCCTCAGGAGCGATTTCTGAGTGCATAGCCAGGAGTAAACCTGAGCATCAATCACAAGGTGTGGTCCCAAAACAAAACAAAACAAAACAAAACAAAACAAAAAAGAAGTATCACCCCTTCCCTTCTCTACAGCTCTATGCTCTTTCTCTTGGCCATACAACCAGGGAAAGCCAAGGAAGGTGCCAGGTTAGTGGTCCTATCGGCAGGATCTGAGGACAGAAATTTAGTAGCTGTCCCCTTCTTGGCTCTGGGCTTGCTCCTGTCAGTGGATTGGAGGACCTTATAAGGTACCTTATAGGGAGATCAAACTCAGGTCCATGTAGAGCTTTGTCAGGGGGAGATGAGACCGCAGCATCCCTGACCCCCAGGCCTCACTTCTCAGAAGAAAAAACTGAAGTTCAGAATGAACCCAAATGTCCACATGCTTGAGAAGCCTCAGTGGGCAGCCACCCCTCATTGCTTCCTTCTCCTTTGTCCCCACAACTTACGCATCAGGCTATAAGGCAAGTGGACATAATCCAGGACCCTCCTAGCAGATCTCAAGTCTTTCATTCGTCCTCCAAAATCTTGCTGGCTATAGCCTCCCTTGGCTCCCCCCACAGTGCTCACTCAGCCCGCAAATTTGGGGGTGGGGGGCTGCTGATTGCTTTTCCTGCATGGCGGGCTGTGGGAGTCTCCTGCTAATTAAACCACAGACAACTCCTATGCATGGCAGGCCACGGCCAGAGATGACAGATGGAAACTTCTCAAGATGATGTCACGGCCTCCCAATGGCCAGATCCCAATCCACACCTCAGTGGCAGGCCTGGCTCATGGGTCCTTGGTCCAAGCATCAGGCTTGTGAGCAAAGAGAGGTCAAGGGCAAAGGAAAGGCTGGAGGGAGCTGACTTAATCATCCCCAATCTCCCCCACCCCACTTGGGCACCCCTAAGAAGGAGGTGCCAGTCACAGCTCCTTCTCCAGGGCAGGGAAGGCACCATCTATATGAACAGGCACAACTGGGAGAGTGTTGTGTATGTAAACATTTCAATGGAATTATTATGTTACTGACCCTACCCTGATCGGTGATTGTGCCTTACCCTAGGGTGTGACCTGGCATTCTGCTCCCACCCCAGGGTGGTACCTGATTCTGCTCCCACCAGTGGGTGGTATCTGATCCCACCATTGGGTGGTATCTGATTCTGGGGAATAAAAACAAGGGTCTGTGGAAGACAGGGGGCTTTTGACTGGAACTGATACTGAGGCTTTGGACTTCAGTCTTGTCCACTGAATAAAGCTAATATTTCCACAAGCCTGACTGTCTGTGAGCTGTTTACCCGCCGCTTCACCTCAGAACCATCGGCTGAACAGGGTGGCAGACGCGTGCTCCGAGCTAGAGGGGAAAGACCTCATCCTCCATCCCTCCATCAGTCAACCTCTTCAGGGGCTGACTTGCCACAGGAGAGGAACTACTGTCAAGCTTAAAAACACAGGTGAGGGGGCCGGGCGGTGGCGCTGGAGGTAAGGTGCCTGCCTTACCTGCGCTAGCCTAGGAGACGGACCGCGGTTCGATCCCCCGGCGTCCCATATGGTCCCCCAAGCCAGGAGCGACTTCTGAGCGCATAGCCAGGAGTAACCCCTGAGCGTCACCGGGTGTGGCCCAAAAACCAAAAAAAAAAAAAAAAAAAAAAACAAAAACACAGGTGAGCCAGGAGGCTTTCCTGGGGCATTTGCTGACCATTGCTCCTCAGGCCCTCCAGCACACAGAGAGGGCCACATCCTCTTCCCCTCCAGGGCCCTCTGGAGGCCATGAAAGCACAGATGTGCCCAGAACAAGACAGATTGTGACCTGGTGAGAATCATAGCCCTACCCAGAAGGTTGAGAATGAAGTGTCCACCAGAATTGGGGCTTTTGGTCGAGAATGGTTCTGTCTGTGGTGGGTGCATCTTGTCATAAGAATGTCTGGTCTGGTCTGGTGTTAGTCATTAGTTCCCCCTTCTGCACAATGAGCTCCCTCCCTAACCCTCCTCCCCATTCATTAGCTCAGGACAGGACAGACACTCTTATTTCACCCCCATTTCATCCACTGACTCAGAGTATGCATTGTGTGGGCTTCTCCCTAGGCCAGTCATTAAACTGGGGTTTTCTCCTGCTGATCTGATAAGAATTGTTCAACCAGGCCCAAGAGACCCTACAGGGGGGCAGGGAGCCCCTACAAGCTCTGGGCTGAAGTGAATACCCTGACTTGCCTAGGAGACTGACCATGCGCTGGTGAAACGGGCTGGCATGGACACGCAGTGGGGGCAAGCAGGAAGTCCAGGCAGGCTCAGGGTCCCTTTGGCCAACAGAGAATCTCATTCCAGCCTGAGATGGGTCAACAGGGGCCTCACTTGCCTGACTGACAAATTCAGGGAGCAACTGGCTCCCCAAGTGTGATAAACAGGGGCCCCTACAGGGAGGTGAATGGGCCCAGAAAAAACCCAGCACCCAAGTCTGCTGGGCACTGACCTTGGCCAAGACCAAGAGGCTCTAAAATGTTCTTGTCTTTCCTTGCTCAGCAACTGCAGGGACTAAAGGAGGGATTTCCAGCCTGGCCTCTGTGACGTCTCTGAGGGATAGAGATGGGGCAGAAGGGCTGCCCCCACCTCCCCACTCCCGGCTCCTTTAGCAGGAAGAGGCTACGAAACAGCCAGCCTGTCTCTGTCCTTCAAACCGACAAGGTCACCCACCCAGCCTGTCCGCTCTGCCTGATGAGATGCGACCTGACAGGCTTCCCCGCTGTGGGGCGGGCACATAGGAGGCCACAGGGTGAATGCAGGGTGGGCGGATGAGCAGACCGGGGCACTGGGGCACTGAGGAGCCAGCGAGAAAGTGCTGGAAGACAAGAGAAGCAGGAAGCAGCTTCTTTCTGGCTCTGATACCAGTTAAAGGTGGAGAGAGAGCCCAGTCTGCAGGGTCCTAGGCAGGGCTTAGAGACTTGTCCCCTTCTCCTGTCAGTGTTGGAGGGAAACTGAGGTTTCAGGGACAGGACCTGGGCTTCCTTCATGCAGATCCAGAGCTCAGATTCAGTGTCCCCCGGCCCAAGGAACTTGGAGAATTCACTTCATTGAATTCTCAGAGCTGGGGCTCCCAGCAGATGTGTACCCCAGAAATGCAAGCCTTGAGAAGAGTGCAGACAGACAGGTTCAGAGATGTGGGCAGGGGTAAAGATGTGCCTGGTCCTGAAACTGGTATGGGGCAAGAAGGGCAGGAAGACAGACAAGAGAGGAAGCAGCTATGGGCCGGTTGAGAAGGGTTCTGGGAACCAGGAGAGGGTGGAGATAGCGCTGGGGCCCTTGGCTGAAGGAGATCCCAAGGGGAAGAAACTGGGGAAATAAATCCCCCTGTATTGTTCTCAGGTTTAATGTACTCTGTGGGTGTTGCCTATAAGGTCACCCCCAAGGGGGAGCCAGAGAGCAGGCGGTGTGCAGGGCATAGGCTCCTGGCAAGGTCTGGACAGCAAACAGCAGCTGGTCAGCAGGCACCAGACAGAAGCCGCCCTGGATGCAGGCCATGGGAACAACGGCCATGGGAACCCAGTCCCTCCCTTTTCTCCTGCCTTATCTCCGAGATGGAGGAAGGGGCAGGGCTGAGCACAGACCAGCGGTTCCTCTGCAAGCCAGCAGGCTCGCAGCTTGCAGAACCCATTTCTGGGCCTAGTCTAGGGTACACAGAAGGTCTGATGAGGGTGGGGTGTCCAATCCAGTTCTGCACCCACCACCCCTGAGAAATTACTTCATTACTGAGCTTCAGATCTTTATTTCGGGGAATGGTCCGGAGGAGTTCCAGCAGTGCTCAGTGCTTAGCCCTGGCTCTCTTAGGGGGTCTCTCTTGGTAGTGCTCCGGGTGTACCTATATCAAAAAGATTCTACCACATACAAAGCCAATGCCTTAATCCTGGTAATATCTCTCTAGCCCTGAGCTTTAGGGGGGTTGTATCTATGGGGGGAGAGAAGGAACAACATGAGGTCAGAGATAGCACAGTGGGGAGGGTGTTTGCCTTGCACACTTGGTGACCCAGATTTAGTCCCTAGTATCCCTTATAGTTCCCCAAGCCTGACAGGCATGATTCCTGAGTGCAGAGCCAGGAGTAACCCCTGAGTTTTATCAGCTGTGCCCCAAAAGAACTAAAATAAAACAACAACCATAAAAAGCAAGATGCTGTCTGTGTCTCTATTATAAATATGTTTGAAGGAGGAAAGAGATTGAGATGGAAGATTCTCAGGTAAGAGAAAAATCACCCTTTGGTTCTGCAAACATTTCTGAGCTGAGATGCTAGCCACCCACCCCACGAGCAAGTCAGCGTTTCCACGGAGTTGACACTGTAGTTGGGGAGATGGACCCCAAAAGTTTGTTTAACTAGAGCTTTGATTGGAGAAGAGTGAGTGCTGCCAAGAAGCAGGAGAGACAGGGAGAGGGGTGCTGTCACTTGTAAGATAGGCAAGAGGACCTCAGGGCCAGGGATCTTGCCAGCAAAGGCTGATAAGTGATATCTGGAGACCTCCAGGGAGGAGACAGCAGAGACTGACATGAAGGCCTTAATCCCAGTGAGAAAGAAGGGGATAGCAGCCAACATGGCCAGAGAGAGGGAAGGACTAAAATAGGGCCAGATGCCCTAGGCTGGCCTAACCAGCCAAAGGGCAGAAGGAGGGAGAGAAGCTTCTGAGATACTGGAACCATCCAGATCCAAGAGAAGAGCCAGAGGGTTTGTGGATGACTCCGATTGGAAGATAAACAAGTAAGAGAAGAAATGGTGATTCCAAAGCGATGGATCTGGTCCTGTACAGAGATGGGCAGAATTGTACAGTAGAGTTCCTTCATGAAGGGAAAACTGGGGCTTCCTTTCTGGAGTAGAACAGTCTGTGAGTGGTGGATAGCGGGATTGGGTGTGAGAGGCTAGAAAGTTCCACATGGGTCAGCTGGGAGGTGGGGCTTATGTCTCCTGGGAAGTTGACCTGGAGGTGGGGAGAGGCCTATCCCTGAGGGGTGCCAGAACCAGGGCTATGGGGAGAAACTAGGAAGGAGAAGAGTAAAAAAAGGGGAGGGGCAGATAGACCAAGGGGTGAGGCACTGGCCTGGCATGATCCCTGGCATCTCAACAGTCCACAAATTTCTGCCAGGGGTCACTCCTTAACACAGAGTCAGAAACAGCCCTGAGCATAGCTGGGTGTGACTCCAAACAGAGAAAATGAACAGAAAAACAGCCCCCAAACCAGCCCAATGAAAACAACACATTCAGTTCACTTTGGAACAAAATAGCCCAGATCTAAAGCAAGAAAGACAAAGTGTGAGTCGATCAAATTGAGCCAAGTTTGAAAGATTAGGTCCTCAACACCCAGAATGCAGACAGCTTCAGTATAGTAAAATGTGTGGTCCAATGTTTCATAAAGGAAAATGCTCTATGGTTATCTTGCAACCCACCAAGAAAACAAACAAACAAATTTGATAAAAAAAATATTTGTGTTTTCCTCATTACAAAAAAAGTAGAATCTCAACAAAGCTAAAAGATAATGAACTTTTCTCAAGCTCACAACTTCCAAAAATATGAGAAAAGTGTCCCATTCTTTCCAGAAACAATGTCTAATATTCATCTGTTTCGCGTCTTTGTGGAAAAAGGCTGGTGACAGCCTCAAGCAAAGAAAAAAACAAACAAACAAAAAAGAATGAGAGATAAACAAAAGGATGAATGAGGAAAGCGTTCCAGGCTGCTAATAGGATCCTTTAAATGAGAAAGAGGAGAGCTAACAGAGCACAAAAGTGAGGTTATGGGGCAAGACATAGCCCACTTTTAAAATAGATACTCAAATAGGAAACCAAAAAAACAAAACAAAACAAAAAACATTATTGCCTCTGTGACTTCACACAACACTCCCAAGAAGGCCTGAGCAGGATTCAGGTCTCCTAAAAGCTTAAGTGATAGAAGCTTAAAAGACACAAGTTCCCAGATGAAAAGTGTCTTCCAGGATCAGAGATGCCAGTTCTCCTACTCTATCAACCAACCAACCAACCAACCCTCCGCCAAATTCCTACAGACCTTTTGTGATGCTTAAATCCTCCCCCCTGAAATTCCTCAGGAGGAGACAAGTTGCCAAACAAGCCGGGTCAATGTTGCCAAGGCAGCGTGACGAAGCAGGACCCAAACAATGGGCATCTGATTTATTACCATTCCATACGGCGCCGTCATTAAAACAGCACAGCGCTTGCTTGGGCCAAACACGTAGATAATAAACAGGTGAGGCACGTCCGGGGCGAGGTGAGGCCGACTGCCTTGATCGCAACCCATTTAGCATTTCTAACTGCAGAGTGGAACCGCACAGAGCTGCCCGTGATGCCAGCCAGCAGCAGGGCTGCTGCTTCTTGGAGCCATGTGACCAGCGCTGCTACTTGGCAGGGAGGTTGGCATCACCAATCAGAAGCAACGGGTGCATGAGTCGTAGAAAAAAAGCCGGGGTGCAGGAAAGTAGTAGCAAGTGCTCTAGGCCACCTACCCCAGGGCCTTTGCATTGCCTTCCGGGCTCTGGACTCACCATCACATTCTGACATTCTGCCCCTCTGGTCAGCCAAAGAGCCACCGGCAGTGGTGATAGCCACCAATCAGCTGTCCACTGAAAGAAAGGCAGGGGTGGGGGTAACCCAAGTCCAGCAGAGAGATGGAGGCAGAGAGGCTGGAAAGCAAAGCTGGAGAAATCCAGGTGGGCCACCAGCACTATCTCTGAGACAGGGGCCATAGGAGGACAAAGTTGGGCTCATTTCTCCCAAGGAGCCAAGCAAATACGCAGCAGACTAGAGTTTCCTAAGTGAAGAGAGTGCCACGGAGACAGGATGGACTGGGATGGACACAGACAGTCTGCTAGTTGAGCACAAGGCCAGAGTTCAGTCCAGGGGGGTCACTGCAGGTCCTGTTCAGCATCCCCCACGCTGCCTTATCATCTCCAGCCACACCACAAATAGAGGCATGAGCCTGAGACTAAAGGGGCGACCCCAGTGAGCAAGAGGAGAGTCCCATGGCTAATGGCATGGTACCCTCCCAGCAAGCACCACATTGCAGTCAGATACACAACTCAGAGGAACATCCCCTGAAATGCACCCGTGCCAGATCATGGTGACAATATCAGAAGAGTGAAGGAAGTAGAAATGCATCATGGGAAAAAGTCTCATGCCAGGGCAAGGGAGACCTTAGAGAAGACAGGAAAGGACCAACCACCAGAGAATGCAGCATGAATGGGTTCCTAGTTTAGGTCCATTATGTGAATCAAATCTCAAAAAAAAATTTTTTTAATCTTTGGGTCATACCCTACTATACTTAAGGATGACTCCTGGCTCTGTGCTTAAAGAGAACTCCAGAGGGTTTGGGGGACAGGGATGCTGAGGATTGAACCCAGGTGAACTTCAAACAAGGCAAGCATCTTAACTGCTATACTATCACTTTAACTTCTCAAGTCCATAGTTCGCTTTTGTTTGGTTTGTTTTGGGGGCCACACCTAAAAGTACTCAGGGGTTACTCCTAGCTCTGAGCTCAGAAATTACTCTTGGCAGGTCAGGGAAGAGGTATATTAGATGTCAGGGATCGAACATGGGTCCGTCACATGCAAGGTAAGTGCCCTACATGTTATATTATTTCTCTGTCCCCACAAGCCCATAGAGCTTCAAGGTGCATGAGATGTGAGAAACTTAGATACCAGATATGGATCGAGAGCTAGTATATAGGAAGAAAGGCCACATGTAATAAAAACAAACAAACAAACAAAAAACAAAGAATATGTCCTTCCCAGAAGAGGAGGAAAAAAAGAAGCCATGAACACAAGAGTGATGTTTACTAGAACCCAGGGAAATGCAAATCAAGTGAAAGCTATTTTATTTGAAAAAAAGGGCATAATAGGGACAATATTCTAGGGCGCATGGGGAGATGAAAAGTCTGAGGCTCGGCTTCTGGGAGTGCAAATTGGCAGAGTATTAAATTGAATTAAATGTGCACTTACCTTTCTACCAGGAATTTCATTTTCAGGAACACTCCTTTATATACACAGAAAAGAGTATAGATGGAAATGCTCTTCGCCATGTTGTTTCTAAAATGAAAAACAAAACCTCAACATGTAAATGTAAAAAATTAATAAAAAAATAAAACCCAAAATCTCCAAGTAAGGAAACTATAGATAGATAATAGTAACACTATATACATATATTATTCATATATACTGGCTCTGCCAGCCTAAAAGGAAGTGATTCTGTAAAGTTGGTTCCAGTGTTTTGTTTGTTTGGGAGTCACCCCCACAGTGCTTGAGGGACCAGCCAGTGACAGGGATGTAACAACCTGTTTCAACATGCTCTGGCTCTCTGGAGTAAAATTAAATCTCTCCAAGTCATATACTTGAGTGCAAAGAGTGAATTGCAAATGTGCCAGCAGCATGTTTTTAACACTGCATGTGGAAACAAAAGCTCCCACATCCCTAAATTTTTGTGCATATAAGAAAGCAAGATGCTGGGCCCGGAGAGATAGCACAGCGGCATTTGCCTTGGAAGCAGCCGATCCAAAATCAAAGGTGGTTGGTTCAAATCCCAGTGTTCCATATGGTCCCCTGTGCCTGCCAGGAGCTATTTCTGAGCAGACAGCCAGGAATGACCCCTGAGCACTGCCGGGTGTGGCCCAAAAACAGAAAGAAAGAAAAGAAAGAAAGAAAGAAAGAAAGAAAGAAAGAAGAAAGAAAGAAAGAAAGAAGAAAGAAAGAAAGAAGAAATAAAGAAAGAAAGAAAGAAAGAAAGAAAGAAAGAAAGAAAGAAGAAAGAAAGAAAGAAAGAAAGAAAGAAAGAAAGAAAGAAAGAAAGAAAGAAAGAAAGAAAGAAAGAAAGAAAGAAAGAGAGAGAGAGAGAAAGAAGAGAGAGAGAAAGAAAGAAAGAAAGAAAGAAAGAAAGAGAAAGAAAGAAAGAAAGAAAGAAAGAAAGAAAGAAAGAAAGAAAGAAAGAAAGAAAGAAAGAGAAGAGAGAGAGAGAGAGAGAAGAAAGAAAGAAAGAAAGAAAGAAAGAAAGAAGAAAGAAAAGAATAAGAAAGAAAGAAAGAAAGAAAAGAAAGAAAGAAGAAGAAGAAAGAAAGAAAGAAAGAAAGAAAGAAAGAGAGAAGAGAGAAAGAGAGAAAGAAGAAAGAGAGAAAGAGAAAGAGAGAAGAGAGAGAGAGAAAGAGAAAGAAGAAAGAAAGAAGAAAGAAAGAAAAGAAAGAAAAGAAGAAAGAAAGAAAGAAAGAAAGAAAGAAAGAAAGAAAGAAAGAAAGAAAGAAAGAAAGAAAGAAAGAAAGAAAGAAAGAAAGAAAGAAAGAAAGAAAGAAAGAAAGAAAGAAAGAAAGAAAGAAAGAAAGAAAGAAAGAAAGATAGATGCTGGTGAGGGGACCCCTAGTGAGGACTTTGCAAGGGGACACTTAACTTTCATTTGTTTTAGCATCACACCTGCTGATGACCAGTAGTAATTTCTGATTCTATGGTCAGGGATCACTTCTGGTGGTGCTCAGGAAAATCATACGAGATGTTGGGTATTGAACCTGGGTCAGCCTCATGCAAAACAAATGCTCTCCCTGCTCTGGTCCCTTAGGTTTTTTTCTGTCTTGTGGAGCCTTCGAATAATGGTATGTCACAGGATATTTAAACATAAACCATGAATTTTCCCCCTTGCATATGCCAGATCCTGCTCTATGCCCACACTCTCTCGGGCACTGCCACCTTGGATAAAGGGAGGACGGCGAAGCTGGAGCAGGGGCTTTCCAGAACTTTTGTGAATTTCCAGAACTTTCCAAGTCCAGGGTAGTGTTTGATTGTAAAATATACGAATCTTGGAGTACCAAAATCTCAGTCTGGATTGTGTTCTCTGCTTCTGGCTAGCCTGGTGAGTCTATGCCTCAGTTTCTTTCTGTAGAGAGGACTTATGAGCCGCAACTGAGGGCCCCAGTGTAATAAAAAAAAATAATTTGAAGTATGAAAATTCTCCTTTCAGCTGGGTCGAGAGGTCCATCCTTACTTTCCAGGTCCTGTGAGGCAGGCATCACTATGTACCAAAGACAGGTCTTAGATCCCTCCTCAGAGTGATGTTCTCACACTGAGGGGGTAGGGCTCTCTCTCAGAGGTGGCACTCTCACACTGGCAGTCGTGTTCCTCTCGGGTCATGCTCTCACAATGGGGCAATGCTCCCTCTCTCAGAGGGGTGCCCCCTCTAAGGAATGGTGCTCTCTCAGAAGTGGTAGAAGGTTCTCAGAGTTACCCACACCCCTTCCCATCAGTTTCCCCAGAAAAACAGCTTCAGCCTTCCACTCAGCCCAGGTATGTGGGACCCCTCAGTCCTTCACCCACAAGCAAAGATGGGAGTCAAGGAGGTCCTGCACAGGCAGGCATGTGACCTGAACTCAGCTGTCTTTTCAGGGCAGCTGTGAATGAGGCTGGAATAGGAATAGGGGGCATGTCTGTAGGTAACCTCTGTAGGGGGTGGGGTGAAGCCAGTATCTGTTTAGGGGACCAGGGACCACCTGGTGTTGCTTTGTCGTCATCCCCCACAGCCCCTCCAAGTCACTTCTCCATCAGCCTGACAGGCAGCTCCTGGGAAATTGCCTTCCTGCTTTTTGCTTATTGAATAGAAAGGATAAAGGGCTTGGCTGGAAGGTACCGCCTACTAGCACCCTATTTTCGTGGGCACAGATGGGATAATGGGCATGCTTGAATCTGTCTCTAAAGATGCTTGAAAAAAGGGGTCAGGGGCCCGGAGAGATAGCACAGCGGCATTTGCCTTGCAAGCAGCCGATCCAGGAACAAAGGTGGTTGGTTCGAATCCCAGTGTCCCATATGGTTCCCCGTGCCTGCAAGGAGCTATTTCTGAGCAGACAGCCAGGAGTAACCCCTGAGTACCGCCAGGTGTGACCCAAAATCCAAAAAAAAAGGGGTGGTCAGAGGGATAGCACAGAGGGGAGGGTGTTTGCCTTGCACACGGCTGACCTGGGTTTGATCTCTGGTATCCCATATGGTACTCTGAACTCACCAGGAGTAATTTCTGAGCATAGAGCCAGGAGTAACCTCTGAGCATCTTTCTGTTGGCCCCAAAAACAAAAACAAAAAAAAAAAACTAAATTAAACAAACAAACAAAAAGATACCTGTGAGCCTGGGGCTCTGCTAACTTTCCTGGCTGCACTTGGAGGACAAGAAGTGGTGACAGAGACAAGTGATGACAAGCCCTTGAAGGTTAGGACTTTGCTCCCCCACACAACCCTGACTGCCCATAGCTGCAGGCATTTGGCTCCATGTTCCCAGCCTGCATCTTCATTTCTGCTCAACTTGTCTCTCCAGGCTCTGCTAAGCTCCCCAGCTCCAGGTCTAGGGTGGTGGTGGGGGTGAGTATGGGGAGATTGGCCCAGCCTGGGGGTGAGTGTTCCAGTGGCAGTTGTTTCGGATCCTGAACTGTCAGGCTGACCAGCCCATGGGGCCCTGTGCCCGATCCTCCCATACCCTCTGTCCCTCAGATCCTCAGGAGATCAGGGCCAGATGAGGTCATGATATTGGGGTACTCAGGATAGAGCAACCCCCTTAATGCTCAGTGTAGCAAGGGCGAGTTCTTTGAGCACAGTGGCATAGAGCCACGTCCTAGGAGATGAGGGGGTGCTGCAGGGATAACCTTGACCTTGGACTCCCCTTGGCCTTGGGTTCCTTGGACTTTCTTTGATCTTGGCCACATACCTGCCTATGCAGGACCCCCCTGACTTCCAACAGCACACCTGGGGTGTCCACTGTCTTGGTGGGGCTCAGTGCGAGGGGTTGCAGGTGCTCCTGCAGGGAGGAAGCTTAGCTCAAGGTCTGCCAAGGAGGCAGCCCGGCCAGGAAACCACCAATGTCAGACAAAGCACAAACCCACAGCAAGGCCCGAGCTGGGCAGGGTAAGGGCAGTTGGAGTGGGAAAACCATAGGCAGGATAGATGGGAGGAGGAGCCAGGGGCATAAAGTCCTGAGTGTCCCCTTACCTGATCCTGAGTGTCTACTAAGGCATGAGCTTGCCTTGTGGCCATCACTTATCGGGCAACTGTCACCCTAATTCTGGTGGCCAAGGTGACAATGGTCCCATGAGCTGGTCGCCAGCTGTTGTATCCCTCACTTTTAGTGCAAAATGTCTGCAGGCACAGGGACTTGGGGGGGACAGGGACACCCTGATAGTGATCTGGGTTGAGCTGTCCCCTTAAGCCACCTGGAAATGGACTTGGGGAGGTGGGAACTGGGTTCAGAACTGTCTTACACAGCACTGAGGATCCAGGAAGTTTATTAGTGACTTGGTGCTTTCCCTCTGAAAGATGCCTGGACCATCCCTGAGTGTGACTTCAGGACTTTACAATGGGTCTCAGTCCCCCAGAACAATACTCTGAGGCTGCAGCCTCAGGATTTGGGGTTCTGCTCTCTACCCCTGCATTCCTACCTCTCACCTTGGAATGCCCCCATTAGACTCATCCCCCATCCTGGGCCCTTTGAGAGAATCTTCCCCTCCAGCCAGGCCAGCAGTGTTCTAGATGGGAGATGTGGACCTTTCACCCCCTCCACCATCTCAGCGTCAGCCCTCCTGCTCCCCCTGAAATCTCCCTGGTTGCCACACACCCTGGAGACCTGGCAGACGTGGCCCCAGCTACTCTGAGCTGCCAAGGAGGCACACGCGAGATAAACGCAGACTGATCTGACTCTGACAAGCCCAGCTGAAAGCCCAGCATAGGCCTGGTGCAGATCATGGTGGTGGGGAGGGGAGTGCAGGAATAATTGTGTGGCTGTGCCACATGCAGACTGGCTCTCCCAGCCTGGTGACAGCTGTCTCTGGAGGCCAAAACCTTGAGGTGGGGGAAAACCGCAGCATTATTTATGCAGGAGCACATTTTCGAGAGAAATCGCAGGACCTCCTGCAGGGAGGGGCCTGACTGCTGAAAGTCTGGAGTGTTGGGGAGATGGGGTGAGACACGGATTACTCGTTCACTCGGCATCCCCATTTATAAGCTGGGCGGACAGGCAGGCAGGATGTAGCCACAACCCAAAGGCGACTCCGGCTGTGCTGAGAGAGGTTTGACTCACTTTGCCCTCGTGTCTTGGGGAGATACAGAGTGGGGGTGGCGAGGCATCTCAGCTCAGTTTGGGAAGAAATGGGATCGTTTGCTGCAGACAAGAAAGGAATGTTAAGAGCCAAAGGCTTGACTAAAGCTTTACTAAAGAAGGACAGATTTCCGGGAGCTTTAAGTAGATACCTAGGGTTCCAAAGAAGGAACTGGAGCAAAAAAGACTGCACTCAAAGGCAGGAAGGGGTCAAGGCTAAGGTCCTGGATCTGCCATTCATGCCCTACTACATGCTGACCCCTCCTGCATGCTAACCCATAAAACCCACTCCAGCCCCATCGTTCTCCTGGCCACTGAGAAACCAAATTCCAATGCACGTGAATCCATCTGTTCTGTCCTCACAGAAGAAAACAAGACAGAAGGTGGCTGTCCTCACACAGCTTTCAGTCTGACATAAGAGACATATCAGCCCAGTTCTCACATGCTGAAATAGCCATCGCAATTATCAAATGTAATGGCAATATAATTTTTATGTCTTTTGTTCTGGTCGGGGAGGAACTGAACCAAAACTTTGGGCTACACCTGTGGTGGCACTCAGAGGTTACTCCTGGCTCTAAGCTCAGAAATCAACCCTGGCAGGCTCAGAGGACTACATGAAATGCCAGGAATTGAACCTGGGTCTGTCCCAGGTCAGCCATGTGCAAGGCAAACGCCTTACCACTGTGCTATCACTTCAGGTCCTAGCCAGGAATAATTTCTGAGTGCAGGGTCAGGAGTAACTCCTGAGTGCTGCCAAGCATAACTCACCAAAAAAGAGAAAGATAAGGTCATTTTTATGACCTGTTGTGCTGTTCCCAAACATTTCAAATCCCCAGTGTTTAACTTCTCCATGATGCCTCACGTCCCTGGTTGCCCATCTCCAGCCCATTTCTGGGTCCTGCCATGTATCCCAGTTCCTCTTGTCCTATATAGCACTGTTAGAATGGAATAGAGTGTCTCTGGTTATCAGCCTCAGATCTGTTCTTTCCTGATCATCAAAAAAGAATGTCTTTGGTTCTTGGACACACTAGAAGAGAAGCTAACTCTTATGGCCAACAGGGTCAGCATAGCAAGGGGTTAAAGAGCCAAACAGGAAACCTCCCGGCCATCTGCCCCACATCAGCCCTTCTCGAGTCTCCTGCAAAGATGTCCATTTTCCGCCCCAAATTTAAATTATCCTTCTTGAAGAGCAACAGATCCTCTCTGGGCACTGGAGTGAAAAGGAGGTCACAGGAGGCTTCTTTGCAGCTGAAGATGGCCACGTGGTTCCATAGCTCTGCTCTCACAGCTTCCTTCTCTGCACCTCCTTTCGTGACAGCAGGCCCGTGGGCTCCTTGTCCTTCCTTTCTGTGTCCCTTTCTCCTTGAAGCCACCTGGCACAGAGCTGGGGACCGCTGGGGCCATCTGGGAGTGGGAACGGCTGTACCTTAGGGGTGCAGAAGCCCTGATTAGAAGGTTCGTAGGTCCCGAGGCCTTGGACAAAGTTTCCTCCCTGATTCTCTCTGTTTGCTTCCAATTTCCCCGCGGGAGACAGACGGTCATTTGGATTCCTCTTAGCTGAATCCAATCCCGACTACAGCCCAGCACCCCATGCAGGGGCTCAGCTCTCCAGAGTGATTTTCTAGGCCAAGCTGGACACCCTAATTGACCAGTGAGCAGAAAGCTGAGTGGCCTGGTCCGGCGCTCCGCCAGACACACAGCAACTGC
This sequence comes from Suncus etruscus, assembly GCF_024139225.1. Lineage (NCBI taxonomy): Eukaryota > Metazoa > Chordata > Mammalia > Eulipotyphla > Soricidae > Suncus > Suncus etruscus. Next base: position 14,376,124 of record NC_064855.1, read on the forward strand.
TTGTGGAAAGGCAACACTGGGCTTTCTACTCTCTCTGTTTGCAGAAAGAGGGTAAATGCTTGCACACACACACACACACACACACACACACACACACACACACACACACAAACAAACACAGGAGCCGAGTTCAGGAGCCCTGGACTTTTTGCCTGTAGCTCAGAACTCCTGGACTGGGCAGGACCAAGAGGAGGAGAGTCCAGGGAGGACTGGGGTTCTGGCTGGTTTCAACAGTGGCTGATTTAATTTCTATGTGCCTTTTCATTTCTCTTATTTTATTGTGAGAAAATAAAAAGGCAAAACTGGAGGTCTGCCCCCTAAATGAATAGATGCTGTGTCTGGCACAATCAATGGCTCATGCATGTCTATGGTAAATGACTTGCACTACCCACACTGGTCAGTCATTCCCCATCCATCAGCACACCTTCAGCCTCCCAGGACTTCTGCTTCTAGAATTTCACTGCTTGAGACCCCACACCTGTGGCAACACCTAGCATGTACCCTTATGCCATGTAGCTAGTGCGATGTGTGTGCTTCTGTTCACAGATGTCTTTAAGGCAGAACCATCGGGTGGCTCATGGGACTGGAACATGGGAGCCTAGGTTTGATCTCCAGCATAGCATAACCCCCTGAGCACCAAGCTAAGAAGAATAGCACTTGTGCTCCATAGGGTGTGTTCCCAAAAACCAACAAAATATATAACTAAGGCTGAATCATTGCAGCAATGGCTTGTGATTATTCACGGTAGCCAAGATGTGACGGCCACTTAGATAGTCATTGGCAGATGGATGGGGAAAGAAAATAGGATGTGTCTACCTGTGAGAGATAAATGAACAGATGAATGAAAAATGAGATATATGTATGGCTGGGTGGGAAGGGGATCAATGATTTAGATGGTAAATGAATGGATAGTGGAAGCATGAGTGGATAGATAGATAGTTAGATCATGGATATGTGGCTGGATGGATAGATGATGGATGGAGAGATAAAAAGACGCTAAATAGATGAATGTATAGATGGTGGAAGGATGGGTAATGAATGAATGGATGGATGGATGAATAATTAGATAATAAATGGGTGTATGGATGGATAGTGATGGATGGAGAGATAAACAGATGGTGGATGGATGAAGGTATAGATGATGGACGGAATGGCAAGATAAAGTACGATGGATAAAAATAATGAATGGTGGTTAGATAAATAATGTATCAGTGGATGGATAAATAGATGATAGATGAAAGATAAATGAATTGATAAATAGTGGATGGTGTTAGATTGTTAGATAATTGGGTGGGTGGATAGACAATAATGAATAGATAGATAATGGATGGGTAGATAGAGAATGAATAGGATGGGTGAATTGATGGACAGATGGTGAACAGGTGGCTAGATGAGTGGATGGATAAATAGTGGATGACTGGATAGATAATGGATTGGTGGGTTGTTGGATAGATAATGGTGAGTGGATAATGAATGGATGAAGAGATAATGGATGGGTGGGTAGATGGATAGATTATGGGTGAGTGGAGAGATGGTAGGTAGATGAATACATAGGTAGTAGGTGGTTCAATGATGGATGGATGGATTAATAGATCATTGGTATCCATTGGAGCCAATTCAGACAAGACTGGTAGCAGAAAGACCCCTAAGTGAACCCTCCTAGGCAACTCTCAGTGAACGCAAGCCAGAAAAAACTTCCAGGGACACCAGGAAATGGCCTCCAGGGCCTTAGCTGAGGTTTGGCCCTTGTGACAAGGCTCCTGTATGCTGTTGCCAGGGAAACGAGGAGTGTGGCTAACAGCCCAAGGGCAGAGTTCGGCTCCCGGCACAGCAGAGCAGAAAGCACTGTGGGCGCTCAGAGATTCACAGTAAGGTTCGAGCCCGCCTCCTCATGCATCATGTGTGTGTATGTGTGTGTGTGTGTGTGTGTGTGTGTGTGTGTGTGTGTGTGTTTGCATGCGCACACACACACAGAACAGAGGTGGACGACGGTGCAGTTTCTATCCCCGCCACCAAACACCAAGCTCCCGGGGGATATCCTGAAGCCCAAGAAACATCTGGGCATGCGCTGCAGATTGGTCCCCCTGAGCAGAAGTCCAAGCAGAGGTCTGCAGGATTCATGTAGAGATACATGGTCCACACCAATGGCTGAGGGCTGTGGGAAATGGGAACCAGGTAGCTGAGGAGGGCTTCATGTAGGAGGTGAGACTTGCACTGGCCTAGAGAAGAATCAGGATATGAATAGTTGCTGGAGGCCAGAGAAGCTACTTGTACTACCGGAAAGGGCCAGAATGTCTAGGACAGGGTTGGCAATGGAGGAAGGGATGATTGGCTTGAGTCAACGTATTGGAAAAGAAGTAAAACTAGAAAAAAACTAAAAAATTAAAAAAAAAAAAAACTAAGAAAAACTGGCAAGTCACCCATGGCAAAGTGCTTGGTGCACTGGAGGCTGTCAGTAGACATTCACCATAATTAAGGCTTGACCAGGGGTAGAGGTACTGGCACATTCAGGGGACATTCAGAGGTAAGGGAGTGGCCAGTTCCAGGTGGCAGCAGGGCTTGGTATCAAAGAGGACAGGTGGAGCCAGAGTGATAGCACAGTGGGTAGGATGTTTGCCTTGCATGCAGCCAACCAGGATTTGATCCTTGGCATCTCATATGGTCCCCTGAGCCTGCTTCGAGTGATCCCTGAGTGCAGAACCAGGAGTAGGTTCTGAACCTGAGCACTGCTGGATGTGGCCCAAACCTTCCCCCCAAAGAAGAAAACAGAAAACAGTGGGGGTCAATCCCTCAGAAATGCAGTTTTCAGCTGGGCACAATGGTGAGGAGACAAGAGGGTCCTGTCCTGTCTTGACTGCAGCAAACAAGGAAGCTCACCATGGTACATCTTCAGAGGAATGAACAGATGGGGTCATGGTATAGCTCCCCCAGGAGCACACACAGGAGTCAAGATTGGTGGAGATGTCCACTTAGGGGGCAGAGAAAGTGCCAGCCTCTCTCAAAGGGCCTCCTGCTCCTCATAGGCCTGGGTCAGAGAACCCGAGAGAGTGGGGAGCCAGCAACCTATTTGTCTCTGCCAGGAATGGGCCCAGAGCACGCGAAGGAGGGTCCTGCCCATGATTGATGAGGCTTCCAGAGGTTATTAACTAAGCCATCGCAGGTCTGTGCGGATCTATGATCCGGGGACAATTTTCAAGTATATGGCACTAGATTATCAAAAGAGACCAATAGAAGCAATACTCAGTACCTCCAGAGGCCTTATGTCATGAGCACAGGCACCTCACGAGCTGGGCCAGAACACATGAGCTGGCCCCAATCTCCTCAGCTCTTGGTTCATCCCTGATGCTGGGGTTGTGGCAGGCCCACATCTAGGCTCAGCAGGGAGGGACTGGCCAGCTCAAGAGCAGATTTCCCCTTAGAAGCTCATCATCCCTCCATGCCTGAGCACTAGCGCCTGACCTAGACCACCATTCCAGGCCCAGAACCTCAAGAGAGGACCTGCAGGACTTTCAGGGAGCCTCGAGGCCACAAGCTATGGCCATGTGGTATAGGGGAATGGCCTGCCATCCTGAGGACCCCTCCGAGGCCATTGCACCCCCCGTTCAGCAAGGCAGGATGGTAAAAGCTCCCCCACTGTGCACTGTCTCCAGCACAGACCACTGGTATGTCTCAATCTTAGGTAAAGAAGCATTTCTTGAGAAAAAAAAATTATTTTTGTCAGTTTATAACAATCTCTGTGTAAACATGAAAGGATGCCAGTCACATCTGTGCAGCTTGAAGAAGAAAGAGCAGTCCTGATTCCCACCCCCTGCCATGCCCCCCATCCTCAAAGAGCAGAACCCCCCCCCCCTTATGGCTCTTGCCTATGACCTCCACCACCTACCTGAGCTATGAGGGTTTGGACTCCACTGTCCCTGTGTCCTGAACACTAGCAGCAGGACATGGGACTCTCACATCTCCCCTTTTTGTGCCATGTGTCTCCGACTCCACTTCCTGCCCCACTCCACTCCCCCTTTCCAACCTGAAGGCCTCATGTCTCCTTTAGCTCTCAGCTCCCTGCCTGATGTAGCCCCCAGACACTGAGTGGGTCATACAAATGCTCCAGCTCTTATCACATGGAAATTGTTAACAAGCCATGGCAGAGGGAGAGGAGAGCAGAGCAAATTCTGTTGGGAGTAACTGAGAAGGGGCCAGGATCTGGCTCAGGGATGCTGGCACTTGCATTGTACATGTGAGTTGCATCCATGGTCCACCTCATGCACTGAGCTTTCTCCATCTGGTTCTGCTTCTGTGAGTCCCTGGTGCCACCACAGAGGGTGCCATAACCACAGAGGGAATGAGCAAATGAGAAGCTTTTTTTTGGGGGGGGGGGAGGGGGCCACACCTGGTGATGCTCAGGGGTTACTCCTGGCTATGGGCTCAGAAATCGCTCCTGGCTTGGGGGACCATATGGGACGCCGGGGGATCGAACCGCGGTCTGTCCAAGGCTAGTGCAGGCAAGGCAGATGCCTTACTGCTTGTGCCACGACTCCAGCCCCAATTGAGAAGCTTTTCAAAAGAAGGAAAGATGGGCCAGAGAGATAGAACAATGCTTGCCTTGTATGTGGCTGACCCAGGTTTAATCCTGGCATCCAATATGATCCCCTAAGTACCCCCCAGGAGTAATCAGTAATCTGGAGTAATCAGGAGTAATCTGAATCAGAGCTAGGAGTAAGCCTTGAGCACTGCCTGGTGTGATCCAAAAACAAAGAAATAAGCAAAGAAAAAACTAAGGAAAGAAACCTAAACTGGAAAATTCCAGACCCTTTCTCTATGTATTTCAGTAATAGTATTTCATTGTTTATACTTCTAAAATCCCAGTGTCTTTGTCTACACAACTGGATCTGTGTGGGGGTGTATGTGGGGGGGTGTGGGAGGGGGTGCGTGGGTGTGTGGGTGCACGCACATATGCGTTTTACCATTTCCCAAAGAAAGTTCCAGAAGTTCGGTTTCTTGTGTGTCAAACTAGAACATTCACAGAGCCGGAGAGATAGTACTGGAGGTAAGAGACCTGCCCTGCGTGTGGCCAACCAAACGGTGGTTCCCTAGAATAGGCTTTCCCAAACATCACCAACAGGGATCCCTGAGCACAGAGCCAGGAGTAAGCCCCTAAACCCCACCAGGGGTGGCCCCAAACCCAAAGAAATAAAACAAAGAATATTCACAGTAAACCTCACCACAGACTCAAAATAATGAGCAGTTGTGTTCTCTGCCCACAGCCCTATGGAGCCAGTTCTCAGGTGCATCATCACGCACCATGGGTGGGGTTAAGGCTCAGCTCAGTCGAGCACCTCAGGGGTGAAAAATAATCTCCTCAGCTGTGACCCTCAACTCCGGCTCCCACGCCCCCTCTTCACCCACAGCTATTAAGATGCCCACTGGTGCTTCTGAGAGCACTTGGCTAAAGAACGAGAGAAATAGCTCTACCTCTGCAGATTTCACTGGCAAAAAATAGAATTCTGTCCAATATTCTATTTTGTAAAACGATGTATGTCTTCCACTAATCACTGTTATTGGGTTTGTTTATTGCCATTTTTATTCCCTAAACAATCTGGAGCATGGAGAATAGGCTGGGTGGGGATTGGAAATTTAAAACAAAACAGAAACAAAACCCACAAACTCAAATTCCGAAAAGTGGATGAAAATATTTTAAAACGCATCAGCATTGCTAAGCCCGTCCCCAGGGTGCCTCGCTTCAGTCCCGAGGGCTAGCGATTCCCCAGATTTGATTTACTGAGCATCAGGCGCACGGGAGCTTTGCGGGTACAGCTAGGCAGAAAAATCCCTGTACTGTGAGGTCACGTGCCTGTCAAGTATTCCCCGGGGCCGTGATGCAAGGGTGAGGTTAAAGGGGATGGTAGAGTGGTGTTTTGTGTGTGAGTGTATGTGAGTTTGGGTGAATATGCTTACATATATGCAAGTGTATATATATGATTTGGGGTGAATGTGTGTCATAGAAGTGTCTAAGTGTCATTGTGTTCATGTACGTGTCAATTCATGTATGTATCTGTGTGTGTTCATGTTTACATGTGTATATACGTATGTGCCATTGTAGGTAAGTATCTGTCACATGTGCAATTTTCAAAGGGGCATAAGTACTTGCTCGTCTAAGCCCCTATGACCCCTTCGGGTGGGGTAGAGCAGGCAGGAGGAAGACAATGGAGGGGGGGGCGCTAACCCTGCAAACACTTAAGATGGGGCTCTCAGGCCCCCGACTGAGGGAATCCTCTGACTTTGCTGATGTCATGGCAGTCAGACATAAGCTCCAGGCTGGGGCAGAACAGTTATTCACAAAGTCCCATTAGTTTGGGGAGAAGAAATCTTTGGCTTATTTTTGTCTGTTTAGGGGTGATATTTTTGTGGGGGACAAACATGATGGTGCTCAGGGATTATGCCTGGAAGTACTCAGGGACCCTATGAGATGCTGGAGATTGAATTTGGGTCAGGCATGTGCAAGGCAAATGCCCTTTCCAGCAAAACAGATCACCCCAAAGAGTTAGATCAGCTCTGCAAGGTGTGGGGCCTCCGTCAAGGTTCACCCCAGTGCCTGGCTCACCCCAACTCCATACAGGGCCTCTGGGACCCGGGGGCTTCTCTGCCTTCTCTGTCGGGTCACCTGTAGGCACTTCCACAAGCTTAGGGGGAGGCTCTGCAGGTGGGTGGACATGGAGAGGCAGCCCCTGTCCCTGGCAATGCATCCCCAGTGCCCCACCAGGAGTTTATGCCACTTGCACAGGGTGAAAAGGTGTGTGTACTCAACAAGGGGTCTATCCCAAAGGGGACCCCTTGCCTCTTCCTCATCCCAACTTTCTCCAGACACCCAATAAAAGACGAGTTTCCTGACACTGGGCATCTGACCCGGAAGCAGAACACAGTCAGCACAGCCACTTAATACCTTAACCCTGAAGCAGGTCAACCTAATCACCCAGTCCCCCTGACCTGGAAGCAGAACACAGTCAGGCTAGCCACTCGTTTGTACCCACTCTGAGGAGTCCACCCTGTGCCCTCCCCGCACCTTATTGTCAAGCAAGATCTCCAGCACTTGCCTGCTGGAAAGTTCCCGCACTCGGTGTAGCAAGCAGCGTGGGAAGGCCAGTGAATGTCTGTTTTCCCCTCTCGGTAATGAATCCCATCTTCTCCTCTCGGCGCTGATGGTTATTGATTCTGTCCCAACACCTTGCCTTGCTTCCGCCCGCGCCTGCTTTCCCTTCATCTGACCGAGGCCGCTTCTCTCTCTTATCTGTCATTTCCTCTCCCCTCGCCGCTGCCTTTGGGCTGCCACCCCACCAGGGCCTGGGATTAACTCAGAATTTATGTGTGTCCCCCAGCCCTCTCCTTGGGGAATCGAGGAGATTGGGGTGGGGTGGCCTGCAGAGAGCCGGGGCTATGCTCTCTTTATCAGGCTGATCTCCAGCAGAATTTGGGGATTTAGAGAGAGTCCAGGGGTAAGGCATTACTTGCCTGGCAACTGTGGATCAGGGTCGGACCTTCAGCAGACCGACAGTTCCCCTGAGCTCTGCAGGAGTAAGTCATGAGCACCACTAGGTGAGGCTCCTCCTAAGAAGGACCATGCTGCCAGCAAAAGCTTCTGTGGTTTCCTGGGCCACAGGCCATGGGCATAAGGCTAGTCAGAGAGGGGAGCCCCTCACCCCTTATCCAATAATACTACCTGCTTCACCTTGCCTGCCTTTGCCCATCCACCTTCCCGGGCATTTGTTCAGGCTTTTCTCCCTACTCTTTTGCCCTGTCTGGGTTTTGCCTAGAAAACTCTTATTCATTCTCCAAAACCCATTTTTTTTTGTTTTTGTTTTTGTTTTTGGGCCACACCCGGTGGTGCTCAGGGGTAACTCCGGCTGTCTGCTCAGAAATAGCTCCTGGCAGGCACGGGGGACCATATGGGACACCGGGATTCGAACCAACCACCTTTGGTCCTGGATCGGCTGCTTGCAAGGCAAACGCCGCTGTGCTATCTCTCCGGGCCCCCAAAACCCATTTTGAGGCCATCACCTCCTGGAAGCCCCCAGAATCAAACACAATCTTTTCTGTATGAACTATCAGCAAGTTTTTATTCCACCTGGGAGTTCTCTGGGGGCCCTTGCTCTCCCACAGTAGGCTGGGCCTGCTCCCCTATAAGCAGGAAGGAGACTGGTGGCAGCCAGAGCCTGTAGCCTCTTGGCATACGTGGGCTAAAGCTTGCCTCTGAGCTCAGCCCAGTCTCCTGCCAGAGCCTTCCCGGGCACCACACTCAGCATTGGCTCCCACCTGACCTGTTCCATCTAATTTCCTCAATCAGGTCTGTCCCCGTGACTATCTGATCATGCCTGTCCCATGAGGCTTTGCTCTTTCAAGGGGGACACACAAGAAAAGCACCCCCATCCCTACAACCAGCTAAGCTCACCATCCCTCACAGAGGCAGAGAGGGTCTGCTGGCCTGCCCCCCAAATAGGGCAACCCTCTTCTGACTGCAGAATCTCATATGTATGAACTTCTGCCCCTGGAGGTCGGGGTGGAGCTGGCATAGGGCAAACCCTGGCTTAGTCACTTCTGGAAGGATCCACACTCAGAGACTCTGTTTCATTCACTGAGAAGTGTGAGGAGTGGGGGAAGGTGTAGAAACAACGAGGAGGGGGGTTCTGAACAAAGGGAGATGGCTGTGACAGAGTCAGCATATGACACAGTCAGTATAGTGGGGCTCCCGTCTTTCTCAGCACAGACCTGTCCAGCCTCTCTGTCACCCCCAGGCTAGAATGCACTACTTCTGGCATCCAGGAGACTGGGGTTCAATGCTGCTTTTTTTCTGTGGACAAGTGATTCCCCACTCTCACCTCTTGAATCTCCCTTTCCATCTGCTCGAGAGAATTAGACCCCCACCCACATCACAAATCTGCCATGAGAGCTGAGAACTTTCTGCATCCTCCCCTCCAGCCACAGCCAGACACCTGATAAACGCTAAGTACAAAAGTGAAGAAATAGAGCAAAAGGCTCCCTTGGTGCTCCCCTTTGCCAGTTCCCTTCTCCCTAATGTGCCCCACACCTCACCCACCTATACACCTAGAGCACCGTTCCTCTTCTTTGGTGGCATGCAACACACCCCTCCCACACCAGGCGTGAGAGGCTAGAAAGAAAAAAAACACACCCCAACAGCTGGCACGGGCAATTGATCTTGGGAAGGGAGCTGTCTTTGGCTCAGGAAATTACCTTGATGCATCTCTGAGGATGCGGATGAACAGAAGTCGAGCAGCACAGAGAGTTGAAGGGCTTTGCATTAACACTGAGAGTGAACTCGGGGTGGGGCACAGCGATCTGGTGGGGGAAGAGATGATGCCCCCCCAGAAGCACGTTCAGAGCAGCACATGTCATGTGATCCACCGCAGTGGCTGGTATCAGAGCAACAGAACAACCCTGTCTCAAATCGAGTCCAAGCTGCCTGTTCCTTGTGGATCCAAGGCCATGAGGAGTGAGGGGGAAGGGATGGGTGGGTATGGGGGGTTGTTCATGATCACTGTGGGAGTGGCTTCGACACTTAGCAAACCCAACACTTGTGATAAGTGCGTTGATGAGGCTTTCATAAGTCATGAGCAGCTTTTCCAGAAATTATTTGTATCCATTGGGTGTAAGATCTTTGCATTTAAGGTGTGCAAAGACCTTCCCCATTTCCTTTTTTTTTTTTTTTTTTTTTTTTTTTTTTTTTTGGTTTCTAGGTCACATCTGGCAGTGCTCAGGGGTTCCTCCTGGCTCTACACTCAGAAATCACTCCTGGCAGTTACAGGGGGCCATAAGGAACACCGAGATTCGAACCACTATCCTTCTGCATGCAAGGCAAATGCCTTACCTTCATGCTATCTCTACAGCCCCCTTTTCCCCACTTTTTTTTTTTTTTTTTTTTTTTTGGTTTTTGGGTCACACCCGGCAGTGCTCAAGGGTTACTCCTGGCTCCACGCTCAGAAATCGCTCCTGGCTGGCACGGGGGACCATATGGGATGCCGGGATTCGAACCAATGACCTTCTGCATGAAAGGCAAACGCCTTACTTCCATGCTATCTCTCCGGTCCCTTTTCCCCACTTCTTAATGGAGAATAACCTCTCGAAATATTTTGTCCATGTCCCCCCATTCATCTCAGTCCATTCTGTCTCTCTTGGAAAGGTCTCATATGAGGGGCCTCGGGTTCAGAGACAAAGGGAGAAGCATCAGCTTCTGCTCAGAGCTTGGATACAGTGGGGGTGAGTGTCCCACGGACACCAGTCCTTCTGAACATCTTTCTCTATGCTGGGCCAAAGACTACCCCTTGGGGCCGGAGAGATAGCATGGAGGTAAGGCGTTTGCCTTTCATGCAGGAGGTCATCGGTTCGAATCCCGGCGCCCCTTATGGTCCCCCGTGCCTGCCAGGAGCAATTTCTGAGCCTGGAGCCAGGAATAACCCCTGAGCACTGCCGGGTGTGACCCAAAAACCACAAAAAAAAAAAAAAAAGACTACCCCTTGGGGCTGGAGTACCTGGGAGCTCCCCATATAGGCATTTCTCTCCAGTCCTCAGAGCTAAAAGCTAAGAGAGGCAGCTGCAGAGGCTGGGGCAATGGCACAGCAGAGAGGGTGTTTGCCTTGTACATGGTCCATCATGGTTTGATCCCCGACATCCCATATGGTCCCCTAAGCCAGGAGTGATTCCTGAATGTAGAGCCAAGAGTAACTCCTGAGCATCGCAGAGTGTGCCCGCCCACAGTTAAGCCCCGAAATAAAAGTAAAAAAGAGAGAAGGCTCAGAGGCAAAGGTGAGCACCCCCCCCCACTTCTTTGCAACCTAGCTGAAAGAAAAGTCCTCATCGACCTATCACCAATCTCCCCAGCGCCCCCTTTAGGCAGGCATGAGCATCACAGAACACCCCCAGGAGTCTCCTAGCTCCCCGCCTCCCACCCCTATTCCCCCAGCAGCAGAAAGGGAACTGGGGGGCCTGGGGGTGATCAAAGTGCAGCGACTCCCTAGAGGCTCTGCTCCTGGCAAGGCTTTCATTTCTAGCTGACAAGGTTGGGGAGTGTGTGCAGGGGTGGGGGTTAGGGGAAAGCTCGTGGGGAGGTTTCCTGAAGGCCAGATGAATAATGCCTGATGGTGCCCACAGCCCAGATCAATGGTGTCCGTGGCCCTGCTGGCACTGCAGGCTCTCAAAAGGGCTGGGGTAGGCTTTGAGAAGGGCCAGACACTTTCATGGGGAACTTGTGTCCCCTTGCAAATCTATTCTATGTCACCACCAGGTCTGGGCGCCTCTCCTCACCCCCACTGGACAGGAGTGTTTCCAGTGTTGTCCAGTGTGAGGTGCAGCAAGGAGAAACCCCAGAACCCATGGACACAGCAGTGCCCCTGGGCGCCTCATCTTTCACTCTTCTTCTGCTCCCTCCTCCATCCCCCTCTTCCTCTCTCACTCTCTTCCCTCTCTTTACCCTTTTCTACACACACACACACACACACACACACACACACACACACACACGTGTGTGTGCGCGCGAGGTGTGCAGTGCACACCTGAAGGAGAACCCCAGCAGGAACCCCACAGCCTGAGCTAGACCCAGAATGTTTAGTTGGGCTGTTAGGGAGAAACAAGCAGGGCTTTGGGGGGGGGTCCTCCCCAACTCCTGACCCGACCAGGCCTGCCCTTTCCCATTGGGCCAGTCAGCTGCAGCCTTCAGCAAGGCCTGGGGTCAGGGTCTACTGGAGAATGTGACACAGAGGCTGGGAACCTCATTTCTCACCACCATAACCCAGTGGCCAGGACCCCTGTGTCTTCCCAGGGCTGTCCCAAGCAGTACTGTCCCCCTCAACTTCCAGAGCTTTCCACCCAGTCCTGCCAGTCAGGTCACCCACATAACCCTATTGACCATCAGCGGGTCCACAGTGGGTCCAGATGTGGGACTGTGGGGGCTGCGGGCCTACAGGGGGGTGAGACAGGAGCCCCAGTAGGGTGGGAGCTAACTGCTCCCCCGCCTCCCTCCCTGGCTTTAATATTCATGAGTGCTCCTAGCAGGGAGCTGCAATGTTCCGCTCCCACATCTGACTGCTTTGTGGAAACCTAATTAACTGCTTTGGTGGAAGGGGGAAGAAGTGACCTTCAAAATCGCCAAAGCTGTTCCCAGCGGCCCCCGCGACCTCTCCTGCCCCCTCCTGCCTGTGGGCCTTCCTTGGGGACAAAATGCGCAACCCCAAACCTAAAGTCAGAGGTCAAAGGGTGGCACTGGGGATCCAGCACTGATGCCAACTCCTCAGAGGACCAGACCACTTTGGTCTTTGCTGAAAATTTCCATTGCGGCCAAAGAGGGGGCACTGTGGGGGAGAGAGAGAGAGAAACTGGACTTCAGTCACCAGGATGGGTGTGTAGAATTGGGGACTTTGGAATGGGGCTAGGGTGTGACTCTGTTGAGGTATGTGGCCTGACACAGGAAACCTGGGAACCAGCACCTCAAAATAAAGAGAAGAAAAGAGAAGGGCCAGAGTGATTGCACAGTGGGTAGGGCTTTTACCTGGGAACCAGCACCTCAAAATAAAGAAAAGAAAAGAGAAGGGCCAGAGGGATTGCACAGTGGGTAGGGCTTTTACCTTGCACATGGCCAACTCGAGTTTGATCCCTGGCAGCCAGGAGTGATTTCTGAGCACAGAGACAGGAATAATCCCTGAGCACTGTGGTCCAAACTCCCCCCAAAATAGAAGAGACCTGCTCCCTCAGGCACCCCATTATCTGAGATGACTTGCCATCTATCATCCAAACATCCTGACAAGACATCAAGGGGCCTGAGACAGAGGCCCAAGGGGGTGGATGGGAGAGAGTTCTGGGCTTCTTCTGGCACAGGGGCCCAAAGCATCTCAGAATAACCCCAGATACTCGCATTGACCCCTGGGATTGAGACCGGGTCTCCCCTTTCTGAGAGGGTACAAGAGGCTTGGGTGGTAGTGGAGTGTCTGGAGCCCTCAGAGGCATCACAGGCTAGCAGCCAGCCCCAAGTCTGGTTCCTAGATGGGGCTAGAGGGCAGCTGGGCATTCTCACCCCCATACTGGGTGCCCTGGAGGACTCATGAAAGGAGCACATGTAGGCTGGGACCCCAGACCAGACCCGGCTCCACTCTCCCAAGATACCCCATGGCTCCTCTGACAGCAGCTGCACCCTGAATCTGCTCCCATCTAAGATCTGCTGCAGCCTGTCTCGACTTCCCTGCAGGGCATGATGGTGTCCAGTCATGAGCCAGCACACCCTACCATCCAGCTCTGCTGCTCCTGCCCCCCAGGGCTGTGTGCCCCACCCAGGATCCCCCAAACATGCTGGCAGCTTGTGCTTGGGGCTTGTCTCAAGGAGTCTGGCTTAGAGCAGTGGCCAAATGGATTCTGCACCCCAGAACCAGCCCATTTCTGTACCCCTAAATTCATCCCATTTCTGTGCCCAGATCAAACCTGTTCCTGAGCTCCAGAACCAGCCCATTCATAGACCCCAGGACCAATCTATCTTTATGCCCCAGAAACAGCCCATTTCTGCACCCAGAACCTGCCCATGCCTGCACCCCAAAACCAACCCATTTCTGCATTTTCAGATCCAGCTCATGTTTGTGTTCTGGGAACCACCCCCTCCAGCACTCAGAGAAACCCTGTATCTGTGGCTGAGGCCCATGGGGCAGAGCTGAGACAGGGTCTCCCCTCCCCGCCATTTTCTGTGCGAACACATTCTGACCCACAGGGCATGGTGACCTGCCCAAGGGCAGGAGGTGCTGCCTACCCTGAGTGCCTCAGCTCATTAATCTCCTCTCACGAGGTGGTGAGGAGGCTGGGGGGGGGGGGGGCTCTGCAAAGGCCCTTGATTCCAGCTTCCTGCAGAACCACAAGGTCACCCCACTCACAGAGCAGATCCCCAAACATCTGGTTTCTGGGCCATCAAAGGCAGGACATACGTGCTCCAGCGCCTGAGCCCCAGAGGTGGGAGGACAAGAGGCAAGCTCCTGGTAAAGTGCATATCAGGAAGGCCTTCCAGGAAGAGGCAGGCCTTGAACCAGAGGTGAAAAGACATGACATTTCTGTGAGAGAGCAGCTGCAAGAGTGGCTACTGTATTTTGGGGTCACTTCTCTCTAGGAGCCTGTCCTTATCCACAAGACTGGCAGGTCTCTGAGGGCTCCGAGTACCCACAGTCAGAACGTACTTTCTTCCAAGGAACAAACTACCCCTGGGGTTTGTTTTAATATCTGGATGGTCAGTGGCTCTGGGAATATGCCCAGGAATTGTGCAATGCTACACAGGCTGAGGCTCTATCCCGAATTCCCACTTCACACTGTGTGACATTGGCTAAGTTACTAAAGTTCTCTGATGTAGCCTTCCCCCCCTCATGGGACACTCGAGCTGAGTCCCATGCGCAGGGGGTGTCTCTTTCGGTTGTGTTTGGTATTTTGAGTTTCTTTTTCGTTCTGCCTGTGATATTGCCATGAAGGGGCAGGCTGCACATGGACAGAGCTGGTGCTTACCAAGCCCACACGCCTCTCTGGGGTGCTCAGACAATACACTCGGCTGTCATGGGGATGCTGCAGGGATCCTACTTCAGGCCTTACTGCTCCCAGGGAGGTGCTTCATTGGGGCACCAACTGGGGCTGCAGGTCTCTCTCTCTCTCTCTCTCTCTCTCTCTCTCTCTCTCTCTCTCTCTCTCTCTCTCTCTCTCTCTCTCTCTCTCTCTCTCTCTCTCTCTCCTCTCTATCTCAGCAGACGCCCAGGGGACAACCCCCCCCCTTAGCCCTGTTGGCACCAACTCTGCCAAACAGCCCCTCCAGCAAGTCCTCCCTCTCCTGTGCTGGCTCTGGGGAACAGTGCTCATTCCCCTGAAATGTGGGGCCTTGATGACTCTTGACCACTCATCCCTTTGCAGCAGCGACTAGCCCTTCCCCTTCTTTCCCCTGCCCCTCAAGGATAGATACAGCCGCTGCTGTGAGCCCTTCCCTGTGGACCGGCCAGACTCAGTCAATGCTCTCCCCACGCCCCCAATGGGTGTGAGAACTCTCTGGAAACTTTATTCGGGGACACTCCTGCCTACTGATGCATCCTGGAGGAGCCCCTGGCACAGACCGGCTGAGGAGGAAATGGGGTCTCTTCTGGACTCTAGATTGTGGTGTTTCCATGTCTCTGTGAGTTCTCCCCACCTGTTCGGTCCTTCCCCACTGCTCTGCCCAGTCCTCCCCCACCTCTCTGTGCAGACCTCCCCACCTCTGCTCATCCCACCCTGCTCTGCTCAATTCTCCCCACCTCTGCTCAGTGTCCCCCAATACTGCTCAGTCTTCCCCCCTCTACTCACTCCTCCCCACCTCTCTGTTCACTCCTCCATCTGCTTAGTCCTCTACCTCTACTCAGTCCTTCCTCTCATCTCTCCCACTCCAGTGTTATTGGGGAGGGGGCACACACAACAGTGCTCAGGGGTTACTCCTGGTTCTGTTCCCAAAAATCACTCCTGGCAGGCTCAAGAGACCATATGAGATGCCAGGGGTTGAACCCAAGTTGGCCCTCTGCCAGCAAGCACCCTCCTGCTGTGCTATCGCTCTGGCCCCCAGGCCCCTCCAATTTTTTCATTAGCACCAGAGAACTCCCTTGCAGCATGGTGCCAGGCCTCAGGTCTCAGTGCCAAGCCCTGGGCGGCCTCCCCACTGCCCACCCCACCCCAGAGCTCTGCCCTTCTCCATGTCCAGTGGCCTCAGAAACAGGGACTGCCCACCACGGAGATGGGTGTTTGGAGGAGGCGGCACCAGCCCTGTGAATCGAGGGCAGAGCGGCAGATGAGGGCCCGGCCCGCCGTCCATCACTGTCGTTTACGGGGCCTGTCAGGCTGCAAATGGAAAAGGAGATGATGTGAAACAAGCCATCTGCAGGTTCTTAGCGCTCGTTACAAATTGCTGTGCGGAATAACTTGTTGCCTGTATTTATCCCTGTTCAAATTGTCTCTTAGCTACAGTCATCCGTCTTCATTCCGCACCCGATGGCTCCTACACAGCCAGTTGGCCAACCTCAGTGCTTCCCCTCCGCTGCCTGGGGGGGGCTGGGGGGATGGGAGGACCGAGAGGGGAGCTTGGAGCCGGTGGAGGATGGGGAGGGCAGCCTGGAAGAGGTGGTTGGCAGAGGCAGTGGGGGTCTCCACCTGGACCGTGGTACAGAGCTGAGGGGCCAGAAGTAACCTCCTCAAAGACCCCCCAACTGCCCATGGGTACACAAGGGTGTCTGTATATCCCCTATAAAATGCCCTCCTGGGCCCAGAGAGATAGCACAGCGGCGTTTGCCTTGCAAGCAGCCGATCCAGGACCAAAGGTGGTTGGTTCGAATCCCAGTGTCCCATATGGTCCCCCGTGCCTGCCAGGAGCTATTTCTGAGCAGACAGCCAGGAGTAACCCCTGAGCACCGCTGGGTGTGACCCAAAAACTAAATAAATAAGTAAATAAATAAATAAATAAATAAATAAATAAATAAATAAAATGCCCTCCTGGAAAGCCCCCCAAAACTCAGCAGCCTCCTCCAGCAGGTACATGCAACCCCAGGGCCTTCCTCTCCCTCCTCGTGGCCTCTCTGAGCCCACCCTCAGGTCCCACCATCTCCCGCCTTTAGGCTCTTCCCATAAAGCCCCTTACGGTTCAGCAGCAGACAGGAATCTTCTCTGGAAAGCATGGTCCCAGCACCTTGCATTAGCACTGCTTGCTCCACCGTACCCAGGGACCCTGTTGCTGCAAACATAGATGGAAGGAGGCTGCCTTCACTCCATACTCGTTTGGTTTGGGGGACACACCTGTTGGTGCTCAGGGGGTCACTCCTGGGGAACTCATGGGTATGGATGCCTGGAACCTCAGACAGCAGTGAGCCAGGTCAGCGCCTAAAGCCCTGTCCCTTCTCTGACCAGTTCCCACTTGGAGAGGGCCAAGGAGTCCTCCTGGCAAGTCTCAGGTACCCAGCTGAGCAGGAGAGCGTGAGTCAGTGCCAGAGTCCAGAACCATGCACCTCATCGCCCTGCACCAGGCTTTCCACGCACAAGTATGAGTTCCAGCCTGGTTCTTTGCTGCACTCTGGCCTCTGTCCACCCCGTAGACTCATCACATACTAGGATTTCAGCAAGGCACCAAGGACAGAGGCCTGGTCCACACAGCAGGTCTTGCTCCACTGGAGGGAAGGAGCTCACACAGGCCACCAGGGCTAAGACCGCCACACCTGCAGGGCTCAACTCCCCCTCCCGGCCCTGCTTGCCACTGAGCAGCAGATCAAAGCAACATCAGCGCAGCCCTTAGGAGCTGCCTCTCCACCCAGTAGCTGCTATTTCCACGCTGCCTTGCACCGCAGCCCTTTAAATATTTGAAAACAGCTGTCAGGGTCTGTTTGGATGTTCTCTTCCAGGTGGAAGGTCCCCAGCGCCCTCTAGCACTGCCGATAGACCACTGGCAGACTGCGCCACCCCCACCCCACCCCAAGGCCACACATGCATCAATGTCCTGGCTCCACAGAGGCCCCAGGATGAAGCGCAGTGCCCAGATGTGGGCTGTTTCTGCCAAGCCATAGACACCAGCATTGGATCCCTCTCCAGTGCTCATGCTCCCATAAATATCTGGTAGCTTAGCAGTTCCCCTAGCATGGGTTCATCCAGCTACTCTGCCCTGTTTGTCCACAATTCCTGGTGTTTCCCGGGAATCAGTGAACCCAGGAACTGCCTGGATGAAACCCACAAGAGGGGTGGCCAAAATCCCCCCAAATTAGCATGGCCCCTAGGACTGGACTTTTGTCCTTGGCAAATCAGGATGATTCCTGGGGATTCTCCTGCCTTTGTCCCTATGAACTATCTATAGTGTTCACATTTCTTTGTGTCTCTGTGTTGGGTTTTTTTTTGGGGATCAAGAAAACCTTACCAGGCTGGCTGGGAATGGGGCTCTGGTCTGGTGGAGGGGGAGGTCCGAAGCAGAAAGGGGAGCAGGTGCCCATCCCATAAACTCAGGAAAAATGAGGAGGTTGGAAATAGCTTTTACATATGTGGGCCGGGAACCCTATTAACCAAGACCAGTGCCTTCCATTCTCCCTGCAAATTCGCTTCAAAGCAAATGGGAAACCCTGTCTTGAAGTTTCCTTTCTCCTAGAATGAGGGATGCTGGATTTTTAGGTATTGTTTTATTTTTTCTGGTGCATGTTTGTTTTTTATGATTTCCACAAGCTATTTTTAGACCAATCATGACTCACTTTTTGAAAGGCATCAGGGAAAAACAGAAATTTTTTCCTCCAGCAAGCAAATGAGGTAAGTCTTCTTTGGGGACAGCTGGGGGCTCAAGGAAAACACTAAGGGGAGGCAGTCCCCCTTCATGGCCCACCTGGTGCACCCAAGTCTTCCCCCAGGAGGGAGGCAGCAGCAGGCTCTGGGGAACCAGTCCAGGGAGCATCTGCCCCCAGAAGAATCAGCAAGACACAAGCTCTGTGGGAGGTGGAGGGGGTGCAGATGGAAGTGATGGACTGTTAGCAGAGGAGATGGCTTAGGGTGCAGAGAAGAAAGTGAGATGAGTGTCAGCACAGGGGTAGAGTGGGGAGGGGGTGTCTTGGGTTCAAGACACTGCAGGCCTGAGTCCTTCTTCACAGAGTTTGGAACCTAGGATGGGCCTGCTGGGACACATGAGTGTGTGGACACCAGCTCCACATTCCTGGGACAGCAAGGAAAAGTAAGTGTGTGTGTGTGTGTGTGTGTGTGTTGCGTGCGCTACAAATGGAACTGAGCCACTTTCTGTAAACTTTCCTTTTCCATCAGGAATCGGCTGTCCCCACACTCCCTAAAATATTTAAGTGATGGAGGTTTAGTGTGAGGGAGGAGAAGGCTTTACCACCTGCAAACCCCATCCTCCTCTGTTGTCCTCCACTGGCCATTCACTCCCCAAATATTTATGCAGCATCCACAGGGCTCCAAGCACTGGGCCAGATCCAGCACTGAGCAAACATGGACCTGCCTACTCAGGAGCTCAGAACTGACAGAGAAGGTAGAGGGCTCTCTGCAGGCCTCCTGACTATTGGTATACCTTTGGCAGTCCTCATAAACCCATGTCTGAGCACACATACACACACACACACACACACACACACACACACACACACACACACACAGGCTCCTAGACACTGTTACATCTCAGTCAGAAGAAGAAACTACTTGGTTTATGGCCCACAGCTATCTGCTGGATGAATGATGAGTGGATGGATGGATGGATGGATGGATGGATGGATGGATGGATGGATGGATGGATGGATGGATAAATAGATGGATGGATGGGTGAATGGATAGACAGATGGATGGGTAGATCGATGATGGATAGATGGATGAATGATGGGTTGATGGATGGATGATGGGTAGATGGGTGAAAAGATGGATGAATGATGAGTGGTTGGATGATGGATGGGTGATGGATGAAAAGATGAATGGATGGGTGATGGATAATGAATAAATGATGAGTGGATGGATGGATGATGGATGATGAATGAATAAATTAGGATGAATGGATAATAGATGATAGATGAATCAATAGATGATAAATGAGTGGTAGGTGGATGATGGATAGATGATGAACAATTGGATGACAAATGGATGATTAATGGATGGATGATAATAATGAATGATGACAAATGGATGGATGGATGGTGGATAGATGAAGGATGAATGAGGATGGATGGATAATGAATGGATGATAGAGGACAGATAATAGAGGATGGATAGGATGGAAGGGTGGATGATGAACAGATGGTGCATCAATGATGGGTATATGATAGCTGGATGGAGAAATGATGGATAAATCAGAACAAAAGTTATGTTTAAAACTATAAGTAGGACTGGAGAGATGACATGGAGGTGGAGCATTTGCTTTGCATGCAGAAGGTCGGTGGTTCGAATCCCGGCATCCCATATGGTCCCCCGAGACTGTCAGGAGTGATTTCTGAGCGTAGAGCCAGGAGTAAATCCTGAGCGCTTCCTGGTGTGACCGAAAAACTGAAAAAAAAAAAAAAAGAAAAGAAAAGAAAAAGAAAAAAACAACAAGTAGAGAGGGGAGAGTAGGTAGGAGGAAAGACTAAGGAGAGAAGCTTCATGACACCAGAGAAAGCTCATAAGAGTCCAGAAGCTTCCCTTTGCTTTATGGAGAGAGGGGGTTAGAATTTCTTGGGTAACAGTGGAAAAGAGGGGTCCAGAATTTCTTGAGTAGCTTCTGAGTGGAACAGGTGGGGGAGGCTTCTGGACAAAGGGAGTGCTCCTTGCAACACAGGCTCTGGGATCACTCTAGAAAGCCAAAGAGAAGGGTTGAGACAAGGCAGCCAAGAACTGAGGCCAGATCCTCCCAGCTTAGGGGCATCCACAGGTGTCTGGGGCAGGGTATAGGATGCCACCAGAGAGATTCCATGAGAATTTCAAAGTGATCCCTCAGCACAACCAGAAGCAATTTTTGAGCATTACTGCATGTGTCCCCAAAAAAGAACAACAACAAAGAAATAAAAGCAGAGCATGGGCTCCCAGTGTTCTCAGAATCCCTGAAGACTGTCTCTCTCACTGGCCACCCTACTCTTTTTCTGTCCCCTGGATGGGGTAAGGGTGATGTGGAACAGCAAGACCATTCCTCAGACTTCCTCCTCTGCCCTTCTGTCCTGGGCCCTTGCCCATATGCACAGTAAGACTCAACTCAGTATCAGACTCTGCTGGGCAAAGCTAGAAAAGCCTGCACCCACCCCTCACTGCCTGGGGCCTTTCAAAAGTCAAGCACTGACTCCTAGGGTCTGTATAATCCCCTCTTCTCTCTTTCCTGAAACTGGAGGTCAGGCTCTGGCCTTGAGTGTAACTGTAGTTTGTGTAGCCTGGTTAAAATCCATGGCCTTACATAAGTCCCTTTTGCACAGCCAGGGTCACCCCTGAGCACAGAGCCAGAAATGGGTATTCTAGGGGGTGACCCTCAAATCATATGGAAAAAAGGAAGGCAAGGTGCCCTAGGGACAGGGACATGGCTTTGTGGGGTAGGGCACAGACGTACCCTGAGAAGCCCCAGTTTCAACCTTAG
The DNA here is from genome assembly GCF_024139225.1 of Suncus etruscus. NCBI lineage: Eukaryota > Metazoa > Chordata > Mammalia > Eulipotyphla > Soricidae > Suncus > Suncus etruscus. The sequence goes on from NC_064855.1 coordinate 14,397,203, forward strand.
CAGCACCAAAGTCCTCTCAGCACAGCCAGGGACAAATCCCAAATACAGTCAGGAGGAACCCCAGCCCTAGTGGTTAAAATTCCAAAAGCACTATCCAACCACAAATGGAAAAGATCAGGGGGAATCCCCTTGCAAACCCAGGCTTCTGACCTCATTGGGTACCCTAACCCCCTGGGGTTCCCCTAGATCTTCAGTGGTTGGATGGATGGATAATTCTGTGATCCAACGAGAAGGCAGGATCCAGGTACAAACAAGTGTGGCCTGTATGTGCCCCAGAGAGCACCCCAGGAAAGGGGCCAGGTCCTCGGGAGCTAACCTGAGAGGATCTGAGCAATGGGAGAACTGATCTCCCTGGTTCCTGCCCTGTAACCCCCGCAACGTGGGTCCCATCCCGCTACCTATCATGTAATTGCACTCGCAGAGAGAATTTTGTTAACTTGCAAAAAAAAAAAAAAAAAAAACAAGAGATATGTTGATTTGGATGTTTCAAACTCCACACTCTCCCCAACCGCCCCCGCTTCCCCCCCCACCCCCCCACCCCCACCCCCCCCACCCCCCCACCCCCACCCCCCCCATCCCCACCCCCCACCCCCCGGCTTCACAGAATGTCTGATGAACCCCTGCAGGAAAAAAGAAAAAGGGTGTGCAGTGATCTATGACAGTCGCGGGAGGTTGATGGCTTGCTTGGCTTTTTGTTGTAGTTTGTTTGTGGGCCATACTGCAGTGCTCAGGAGTTACTGCAGGCTTTGCCGTCACTCACCACCTCCTGGTGGTGCTACAGGATGCTGGGTATAGAACCTGGGTCAGCCAAGGCAAACATACGACCTAATGTGCTATAGCTCAGGCCCCTGGCCCCAATTTTTTTTTTTTTTTTTTGGTTTTTGGTTTTTGGGTCACAGCCAGCAGCGCTCAGGGGTTACTCCTGGCTCCAGGCTCAGAAATCGCTCCTGGCAGGCTCGGGGGACCATATGGGATGCCGAGATTCGAACCACCGTCCTTCTGCGTCTAAGCTTTGCAATGGTCCTCAAACTACGGCCCGTGGGCCACTATTGTATTTATTCCCATTTTGTTTCTTCACTTCTAAATAAGATATATGCAGTGTGCATAGAAATTTGTTCATAATTTTTGTTTTTACTATAATCTGGCCCTCCAACAGTCTGAAGGACAGTGAACTGGCCCCCTGTTTAAAAAGTTTGAGGACCCCTGATCAGACTCTAAGGCAAACGCCTTACTGCTGTGCTATCTCTCCGGCCCCTGGTCCCAATTTTTTTTTTTTTTTTTTTTTTTTTTGGTTTTTGGGCCACACCCGGTAACGCTCAGGGGTTACTCCTGGCTATGTGCTCAGAAGTTGCTCCTGGCTTGGGGGACCATATGGGACACCGGGGGATCGAACCGCGGTCCGTCCAAGGCCAGCGCAGGCAAGGCAGGCACCTTACCTTTAGCGCCACCGCCCGGCCCCCCTGGTCCCAATTTTTAATAAAAACTTTGACTCCCTGATTGGATCAATGTTAAACAGGCCCTGAACCAAGCCTGTGTGGATTCTGCAACCCATCACTGGAACCCAGAGCCCAGGAACAAACATTGGTTTCAGACCCAGTTGAGGGTTCAGTCCTAGTCATCTGCTGGGCATACATAGAAAGAGACAGAAAAGTGAGGGTCGGCAACCAGGAAGCTCTTTGCAATGTCAATTTTGTCTTTTTTCTTTTTACCAAAAGGTTGGGTGAAAGCAAAAGAGCTTCTTTGAATCAGAAACTCTGGGGCCAGAGAGATAGCACAGCAGTAGAGCGTTTGCCTTGCATACGGCTGACCCAGGACCGATGGTTTGATTCCCAGCATCCCATATGGTCCCCTGAGCCTGCCAGGGGTGATTTCTGAGCACAGAGCCAGGAGTAACTTCTGAGCACTGCCGGGTGTGACCCAAAAAACAAACAAACAAACAAAAGGGGCCAGAGCGGTGTCAAAAGCGGTAGGGCATTTGCCTTGCACACGCTAACCTAGGAGGATGAACCACAGTTCAATCCCCTGGTGTCCCATATGGTCTCCCAAGCCAGGAGAGATTACTGAGCGCATATCCAGGAGTAACCCTTGAGCATCATCAGGTATGCCCCCCCCCAAAAAAAAAGAAGAAGAAAGTCCAACTGGAGTCACCTTGCCCTCATCTCCAGGGCCTTATAAAATCATCCATTGGTCCTAACACAGCATTTTGTCTCCTTCCCTTTTCTCTCTGCCTTTCCCATCCATGGCACTTTGTGTTATTTCCTCCCTCTTATCATGTCTCCGTATCCACATTACTCTGCTCTCAGCCCTGCCTCTTCCCCCACATCCGGGCATCCTATCGCAAGCCCCATTCCTCCCTCCCTGGCCCTATCTCCCAACCACCCACTCCTGGTGCTTCTGAGTTCAATTTCATCTCGTCCAAATTGCTTTATTGGTTCTGCAGAAAAACAAGTCTAGCTAGAGCCATTATGGACGGGTACGGTGTGCATTAGACTCAAAAAATATTTAAGGAAAATACTCTGGCAAATGGAATCAATAAATGCCAAATCAAACTGTCCCTGGGAAGAGGGAGCACTCTGCCTTCAGCCCAGGGCGAGGGAAAACTGGGGGCCCTGGTACAAGAATATGAAGTAGGTACCCCATCCACAGAGCCAAACCCCTCTCTTGCTGCTTCCTTGGCTGGAACAATATCTCCCACCCCCTACTGTGGTCCCCACTTCTCTCAGCTGCTGAAGATGCCTGGAACTCCCTCCAACACCTGCCCCAGAGTGACTCTCTGAGGTGCTGATTAAGAAAGGGAGCTAGACGGGGGAGACAGGGATGAGGACTGGGGGGGGTGGGGCACAGGCATTTACATTGTGGTATTTTTAGACAAAGAGATTAAATCTTTAATAATCATAACTTTTCTTGAAAGAAAATGAGAGTTTGGTGCTTGTAGCTTCTCTCTTATCCCTAGGCAGACTAAGGAGAAGGCAAGAGCCAGAGAGAGAGAAGAGAGAGAGGGGAGAGACCCAGGAGAGAGGAGACGAGGAGAAGAGAGAGAATCCAGTGGGCACTCTCAGGTGGGCACCATGAGGCATGCAAGTGGGCTCAAAGAGGAGGGGCCCAGGCTGACTTAGGGGTGATGCCCAAGCCTGGGGTGCTCTGAGAGAGAAAACAACTCCAGGGTCCATTTTCCCCAGTGACCTCACTCTGCTTGTGCTCAGGAAGACAACCCAGTATTAGCGGGTTACCAAGGAACAAGGCTTGGCCTCCAGGACCCTTCCCCAAAAGGTCTTTACCCTCATGGGTCACTACTTTCCCCTCAAACACAATGCATCATCCCCATTTCTGCCCCCAGCATCCTTCGGCTCCTTCCTGCTCCATGCCCTGCTGCAGACCAACATCCACCCACCCAAGGAAGCAGAGGCCGAGGCCACGAGGCTGATATAACCCACCAAGAACACAATCTATGTGGTTTAGAACAAATGATTATCCCTGACAGGCCTCAGTTTATTCAATGACAACAAAGTCAGAGGAGTTTAGTCATGACCCAGGACTCCCCAAATCTGCAGGGGTATAGCGGTTTGCAATCTGTTCCAATCACAGGCTCAGCATACTCACTGTGTAACCCCACTCTGTGACCCCAGCTCCCATGCCTAGAACCTGATCCATTCCCTTGCCTGGAACCCACCACATCAGCTCCTGACATCAAAGCCACATGCCCCAATCCCAAGGGATGGGCAAGTGTGGGTCTGGAAGCAAATGCTGACACAGGAAATAATCTACTCAAGATTAAAGAGAGGGGCCGACGGGGCCGGGCGGTGGCACTGGAGGTAAGGTGCCTGCCTTACCTGCGCTAGCCTAGGAGACGGACCGCGGTTCGATCCCCTGGCGTCCCATATGGTCCCCCAAGCCAGGAGCGACTTCTGAGCGCATAGCCAGGAGTAACCCCTGAGCATTACCGGGTGTGGCCCAAAAACAAAAAAAAAAAAAAAAAGAGAGGGGCCGAAGAGATAGCACAGTGGTAAGGCCTTTGCTTTGCACTGCAGCCAACCCTGGACAGAAGGTGATTCGAACGAATCCCAGAATTCCATATGGTCCCCCGAGACTGCCAGGAGTGACTTCTGGAGTAACCCCTGAGCACCACCAGGTATGACCCCCCCCAAAAAAAATTAAAACAAATAAAACAGGTTCAGAAAAATTCCACAAGCTCTCAGCTTACTATCAAGAGATACCAGCAGTCAGTCCAAGGTCTTTATTGGAAAGAGAAAGACCACCTTCTTAGATGGACAATAAGGAGGATAGGGGACGAATTCAGAAGTACTTCCAGTCTCTGAATGACAAACACCAACAAAGAATTATCCTAAATAGAATGAAAACCAGTGGCTACAACAAGCTCCCATGCCTGGGACCCACCCCATGCCTGCTGCTTCTTTTGAGGTCTTTATTGGGTTCCTTTGATTAGAATAAATTTTACTAAGAAATAAAGAGAAAAAAATATGTGAAATATCCAGTTGGCCAGTTTCTCCTATCTCCTCTAAATTCCACTCAGAAAACTCCAGAGCTGACTGAGAGCCCAGATAGATAACTCTATCTTATCATGCCACACGCCTACACATGCATACACATGCAAAAGCATGAATATGCTCATATCCATACAAGTGCATACACATTCTCTCATTGCTCAGGGGTTTGTCTTCTCTTCTGTGGACCTTCCCAGTCCCACATCTGCTTCCCCTGGGGAACCCCAATCATCGTAACAGGCGGCCCTTGTCAGAATCTGGTTCTTCCTAGGCAGCGATCATGGCATCTGATTTTCAAAGGAAATTACGGCAGCTCCAGCAGAAATTGCAACAAGAGCCAAACTCATCCAATCTGGCTGCTTTCCCTTTTTAGGTTTTTTTCTAATGATCTTTAAGCTGGAGCCCTGGCCCCTTTGGGACCTTCAGCAAATATCAGAGCTCCCCCCACCCCACCCCCAGCTCCTTCTCTTCCCACTTCCTGCATCTGCCTGCCTCGAGCTCAGAACCCTTCTAGAAGCTTCTTCAACCTCCAGCCCGAGCCACTGATCTGCAGATCCCACTCAGAGGCTGGCAGTGGCATACTGGTGAGGTGCAATCATTTCGCCTGAAATCTCTTTCTCAGATAGATAATGGTCTAATCAATATTAATAGAGAGGCTTATCTGTTTTCCTCATCTCCCGCGTCCTTAAGAGTAGATAAAACGCTTGTAAAATAAGATCCTATTCAGCATATACTGATTGCTTCCAAAACGGATTTTCTCGAGATTTGTCATCAGGGCAAGTCATTACTGCACCGCTAGGCCCGGTGCTGCCGTTGACAAATTTCGGGAAGATTCTTTGATTATTTTCCCCAACATGAGAGTGAATGGCAGCAGCTTCTCTCACTTCATAGCATATTCTTGACTGTGCCCCAAAGTAGGGGTATTGGAAGGGTCTGTCCTGGGAAACAGAAATTTTCAACAACTGGGGTGAGGTCAAAATGATATACTGATTGACTGATATATTCCCAGGACCCCAACATCCCTAGGGGAGAGAACAGGGCTGAGTTGGGTATCCTCAAGACATTGGGTTTCAGATCAGTTTTGCCTTCAGTGAGCTGCACCAAGCCTGAACAGATCCCTCAAACTCTGAGTGATTTGCTTGTCCAGAATCTTGGAGAAACCCAGACTCTGGTTTCTGAACTAGGTTTCCAAACTCAAGTCTTTGACCATATGTACTTCTCAGAACCGCTGTACAACTGTCACTCTTAACTTCATAAGGGTGGCACCCCCTTGTATGGCTCTACCAGTAGGCGCAGACATCCTTGGGAACACCAAATAAAATGTCAGAAATCAACCTTAAAATCTACAATACCCAATGAGTTGACCACAGATGCTTTGGGATGAGTGACATCTGCCACATAACACATGATGACATCTATGGCTACCACAAAACCTAGCACAACAGGGCCCAGGGATTGTGGAGGTTTATGTATCTGTGACAAGAGATCCCAGAGGTGAAAAAGGTAACTTGAACAATGATGGTCCAGGAGAGAGAGAGAGAGAGAGAGAAAGAGAGAGAGAGCAGAAAGCAGTTTAAATATGGTGTACAAGCACAAATGGAATATTCCAGGTGTTTTTTATTAATTGGTAGCAATGGGCAGGGAGACTGGTTCAAATGGACAAGAAGAATAGGCAGTGTCTTGGGATATTTTAAAGGGAGGGGGAAATACATGTATCTCTTATGTCAATAGCAATTACTGATAAACATGTCAGGATTTATTGCCTCTTCATAGGGAAAAGAGTTCATCTTAGCTACTAACTCATGTCAGACATGAAGAGTTCAATCCCAGATGGCTCATAGATCTCAATGTCATTGGTCCAATAAGACAGTTTTCAAAATAGTATCTTCAGGCAGCTGAAATAAGCAAAAGAATAATAATAATTAAAAAAAAACTGGACACAAAAGCCATTCACTCTGAAAGAATAAAAAAAACAATAAGACGGACCCAGTCAATTATAATCTCTTCAAAGACAAACCTCTCGTTCCTAATACAATGCCGAAGGCTAACGGGGAACAAAGAAAGAAGAGTTAGACATGGAAAATCTTCTTTCTGTAACTATTACTGTAAAGATTGGTTCAAGCAAGATTCATCATGGATCTGAACTAAATCTAGGGGAAATTTTGATGAGAAGAAGATTCTGTGTAGCTTTTAGAAAGTCTTTACGCAAAGGTGGGGCTGGGGAGAGAATATGGCAGGGAATGCATTTGCATTTGTGTTTGACTAACCCTGGTTCTATCCCTGCCGATTCATATGGTCCCTTGAGCATTACTCTGAAGGCAAAGCCAGGAGGAACCCCTGAGCATCACCCGGGGTGGCCCACAAACCTAAATAAATAGTCTTTCATCATAGGCTACATACTAGATTCAAAGGAAATGGTCCTAGCTCTAGGATGGAGCAATCAAATAACACCTGAAACCAAGGGTCCAAATGAACCTCGAAAAGGAGGAGCAGAAGGAAATGGTGTGGACCCAGAGGGGTGGGGGGCGGACAAGAGACGTATCATCCAGCCTGTGAGCCAATATTCCCTCCAATTCATAAGAAACCATTAGAACATAAAATGAGGGAAATTATATTAAAATAAAAAGGAGGAGGGGAGGGACTGTAGCCTTCAAAATGTCAATGTCAACCATGACAGAGAAAGACTATGGGCATGTTCCTGATGAAAAGAGACTGAGTAATGTGACAAGCAGGAACAATACCTAACACCAGATGGGGAGCTCTGCGTCAGAGCACGGAGCTGGCACAAAGGGCACCGTGAGATCAACTGAGGGAAAGGGCACAGCAGAGAATAGAGGAAAGAAATATGGCAGCCATGTCAGATGAAGGGAAGTTGTGGCTGCAGTGGGCTGGAATAGAATTTAAAAAATACATGGAAACATACTGATTGCGTCATCAGAAAGGGCCTTTGTTGTGTTTATGTTAGTTCAGGGCTCAGAAAATCCTAAAGTCTGTAAGGGTACATGCATGCCTTTCCAGAGAAGCTACATGTCTGAGAATCCACATCTCACACTGTATTTGAATAATGTTTAAGATTCCCATCAAAGTGGGCCCCCCTAACTCTGTAAGCCAGCAAGGAAGGCTCCCATTGTGAGACTCACAAGCATGCACACACACACACACACACACACACACACACACAAAAACCAAAATCCTAAGCCCCAGTTCCTAAGGACCTCTACAAACCCTCAGTCCTGCATTCAATGCAGAGGCAGCCCACAGGGATACTCAACTCTCAGCCTTTCCTTGAAAAGGCAAATTTGCATGGTGCAAAAGTTTCAGCCTAATGAATTCAGTGGTGCATCTGAGGGTCAAACTTGAAACTGAGCACTCACCCAGGAACAGAACAAAAGAATCATAAAAGAGCCTGACAACAATGAACAAAAACAGTCATACTAAATCTATACCATCAGCAAACACTTGGGAGATGCAAATAGACTCGTTTCAACAAAAACTCTAAGAGGTACACTTCAGTTTGAAGAAGGTAAGGAGACTGAAAGTGAAGGAAAACAAACAAAAAAAAAATAGTTCAGGCAAAAGCAAACCAAGGAAAAGAATTAGCTATATTTGAGGCAAAAGAAAGAGACTTGAAGCTAATGATTACAATTAAAGGCAAAAATGATGCATTATGGGCCCGGAGAGATAGCACAGCGGTGTTTGCCTTGCAAGCAGTCGATCCAGGACCTAAGGTGGTTGGTTCGAATCCCAGTGTCCCATATGGTCCCCTGTGCCTGCCAGGAGCTATTTCTGAGCAGACAGCCAGGAGTAATCCCTGAGCACCGCCTGGTGTGGCCCAAAAACCAAAACACACACACACACACACACACACACACACACACACACTCACACACACACACACACACACACACACACAAAGATGCATTATGTAATGATCTCAGGGTCAGTCTAACATGAGATATAAACATTTGGAAATACTTACGCATTTCTGAAATAGGAACACCTAAGAACATAAAGCAAATATTAACAGATCTGAAGGGAGAAATAGAGTAACATAGTAGGGGATTTAAATGCTCCATTTCCAACAATAAACAGATCATCCAATACAAAAAAATCAATAAGGAAATATTGGTCTTAAAATACACATTCAAGCAGATGGATTTAACAGACATTTACAAAACACCCCATCCAACAACAGCAGAATACACATTCTTCGCAAGCACACATGGGACATTCTCCAGGATAAATCATATGTTAGGCCACAAGACAAGTCTTACATTTTAGGAGGTTAAAATTCTATTAAGCATCCTTAATTGTCTAAAACTAAGCATTAATTACAAGGAGAAAATAGAGTTTATAAATATGTGAAAAATAAGCAACCTGTCATTGAACAACCAGAGTCAACCAAAAAAGAAGGGGGGAGAAAGAGAAATTTTAAAATTTTTTTAAAACATGAAAATGGGGGGCCCGGAGAAATAGCTCAGCGGCGTTTGCCTTGCAAGCAGCCAATCCAGGACCAAAGGTGGTTGGTTCGAATCCCGGTGTCCCATATGGTCCCCCGTGCCTGCCAGGAGCTATTTCTGAGCAGACAGCCAGGAGTAACCCCTGAGCACCGCCGGGTGTGGCCCAAAAACCAAAAAAAAAAAAAAAAAAAAAAAAAACATGAAAATGGAAATTCAACCTGCCAAAACTTGTAGTAAGCAGCAAAGATACATCAAGAGGCATTTTCAACCAAAGGAAGAAGATACTCAAATAAAGAACCCAACCTTACAACTCAAGAAAATAGAAATAGAACAGCAAAGCCCATAGTTAGCAGATGGAAAGAAAGTATGAAGATCAGAGTGGAGAGAAGTGAAATACAAACTAGCAAGATAACAGAAAAGATCTATGAGGGGCAGAAGTGATAGTGTAGCAGGTAGGGTGTTTCCCTTGCAGATGTTTGACCCAGGTTTGGTCCCTGGCACCACATATGGTCTCCTGAGTCCACCAGGAGTGCTCCCTGAGAACAGAACCAGGAGTAACCCTCTGAGCACTACTGGTAGAAGGAAGGAGAGGAGAGGGAAAGGAGAGGGAGGGGATGATGGAAAAGGAAGGAAATGGAAAGGATGAAAAGGAAAAATAAGCAGAGGGGAGGATAAAGGAGGGTAAATTAATGAAACTAAATAACCAGTGATCTGAAAAGATAAGCAAAACCAAATTCATTAGCTAGACTTAAAATGAAAAAGGACTCAAGTAAATGCAATTAAAATCAAAACAAAAAAGAGCCATCATAGCTGATCAAATACAAATACCAAGGATCACAGGAGACTGCTATGAGCAATTATATGCCAACAAATTGAACAACCTAGAAGAAATGGATAAATTCCTAGAAACATAACACCTACTGTGACTAAATCATTAAGGAAAAGGAATCCTGACAGAACAATTACTGGTAAGATTGAATGATCATTCATTGATTGAATGATCAATGATTAAAAACCTCCTAACAAAGAGAAATCCAGGACCAGATGGTCTCACTAATATATTCTATCCAACATTTAACAAAAAACTAATCTCGAGCTCTTCCAAAAGCACAAAGAGTAAGGAATACTTCCAAACTCATTTTATGAAGCCAACATTACCCTGATACATACAATAGACAAGAGCACTATAAGAAAAGAAAATTATAGACCAATATTCCCCCATGAACATCAATGAAAAATCCTCAACTAAACTTAACACTACACTCAAAGAATTGCAGAGCAGAATGAAGAAGGACTTATTTATCCCTGGGCTATAAGTTAATTCAACATCTGCACGCCAATACGATATACTACATTAACAAAATGAACAAAACAAATTCTATAATCACTCCCAATGGATTAAGAAAAAAATCCTTTGACAAAATTATACATCCATTCATGACTGAAACTCTCAGCAAACAGAAGGTAGATGAAATGTACTTTAGCACAATAAGTACTGTATTGTGGTAGGCGCACGTATGTTAAACCACCTGCCTCCATCAGTCAAGACTGGCTGTTTTTCCTAGAAGGTCAAAAGCAAGATGTCCACTTGCATTATCTTCAGTCAATTCTACTCCTAGAAATCCTAACCAGAGCAATTAGGAAAGAAAAAGGAAAGAGCAGGCATCCACATTGAGAAGGAACAAGGAAAATTAATTCTATTTAGAGATGATAAACTGATATCACATTAAAAAGATTCAAAAGGTTCCATCACCTCAAAATAGCCAACTATTATAAAAGACTCCAAAGAACTTGCAAAATCCAAGATCAATATGTGAAAAATCAACAGTGTTTCTATACAACAACAAAGAAACTATCAGGAAGCAAAATGAAGAAAATAATTTCACAAGTTCACAAAGGAAGTGAAAGATCTATATACACTAAAAACTATACTATATTGATTACAGGAACTGAGAAAGCCACAAATAGATATTCTGTGCTCACCGATGAAAAGAATTAACATTCTTACATTTTCCATACTACCCCCAAATCAGGATAGATTCAGTGAAATTCCCTTCAAAAGTTCAATGACACTTTTTACAGAAATAAAAAATAAAAGATCCTAAAATTTATATGGAACCATAAAAGGAATCCAATAAATCAAGGCAACCTGGAGAAAGAAGAAAGTAGAATTGGAGATGTTTAACTTCTTGCTTATAAACTAAATTATAAAGCTATAGTAAACCAAAACTGTATGGCACTGGTGTCAAATATACATATAAATCAATGGAATGGAATAAACCATAAACACAAAGTCAATTAATGACAACAAAGGAGTCAATAATATATAAGGGGAGAAGGCCTAGAGTGCTATTACAGTGGGGAGGACATTTGTCTTGCACATGGGCTGACCTGGGTCTGTCCTCAGCATTCCATGGGGTCTCCCCCAAGCCTGTCAGGAATTATTCCTGAGCTCAGAGTCAGGAGTCAGCACCCCTGACCACCATAAGGTATGGCCCAAAAGCCAAGAATTGAGAAGGGAAAGTTGAGGCTTGTCAATAGACACTGTTAGGCCAATTAGATAGCCACATACCCCAAAATGATATACTTTACACAATGATAAAACTACTGAGGGAAAAAATACAGGAGTCAAACTCCTTGACCTAGTTCTTGTCTAGGAGTTTTAATTAGTCACAAAAATCAAAGGTCGACACAAACCAAACTAATCAAGTGAGACAACATTCAACTGAAAAAATCTGCAACAAAGAAAACGATGGATAACCTGGAAGCTCCATCCTGGGAGAAAATACCAACCACAATATAGCTGATAAGGGTCTGAATATTCAAACAGATAGAGAGAACTCATACTCCTCCAAAGCAACATGAGTAACAACAGTAAAAATGTACCATGTCCTAATCAGAAAATGGGCAGAGCATTTATTAAAGAAGAGCCCCCCCCCGGGCGGTGGCGCTAAAGGTAAGGTGCCTGCCTTGCCTGCGCTAGCCTTGGACGGACCGCGGTTCGATCCCCCGGTGTCCCATATGGTCCCCCAAGCCAGGAGCAACTTCTGAGCACATAGCCAGGAGTAACCCCTGAGCATTACCGGGTGTGGCCCAAAAACCAAAAAAAAAAAAAAAAAAGAAGTGGCTAGTGTGGAAATGAAGCAGTTCAATGGTGTGAGTCATCCCAGACTCTAGAAACCTAAGCCATGAGGACACAGTATCTCACACCTGTTAGGATAGTTTTTTGTTCAGAGAGACAAGAAACAGCTGCTCTTGTATAAGATGTGGAGAAAAGGGAATGCTTGAGTCCTGCTGGTAAGACTGGAAACTAAAGCAGCTATTATAGATGCCAGAATGCAGGAGCCTCAAAATGTAAGAACAGTGAGCATTTGATGCAGCAACTCTATACCTGAGTGTTTATCAACAGGAAGTGGAAACTGATCACCAGAGTGGCCGTATGTCCATGTTTACTGCAACATTTTCCACAATATGAGCTTCTGCGCCTGGTGAATGGACAGTAGAAAACATAGCCATACACAAGGAAACGTTATGCAATCTCAGGGATGGAGCCATTGGACAGTGGGGAAAGCACTTGTCTTGCATGCAGCTGACATGGGTTCGATCCCCAGGATCCTATGTGGTCCCCTGAACCCACCTGGAGTAATTCCTGAGTGCAGAACCCTGATCACCGCTGGGTAAGGCCCCAAAAGCAAAAAGGAGGAAGGAAGGAAGGAAGGAAGGAAGGAAGGAAGGAAGGAAGGAAGGAAGGAAGGAAGGAAGGAAGGAAGGAAGGAAGGAAGGAAGGAAGGAAGGAAGGAAGGAAGGAGGGAGGGAGGGAGGGAGGGAGGGAGGGAGGGAGGGAGGGAGGGAGGGAGGGAGGGAGGGAGGAAGGAAGGAAGGAAGGAGGGAGGGAGGGAGGGAGGGAGGGAGGGAGGAAGGAGGGAGGGGGTAGGGAGGAAGGGAGGGAGGAGGGAAGGGAGGAGGAAGGAAGGAAGGAAGGAAGGAAGGAAGAAAGGAAGGAAGGAAGGAAGGAAGGAAGGAAGGAAGGAAGGAAGGAAGGAAGGAAGGAAGGAAGGGAGGGAGGGAGGGAGGAAGGAAGGAGGCAGGGAGGAAGGAAGGAAGGAAGGAAGGAAGGGAGGCAGGGAGGAAGGAAGGAGGCAGGGAGGAAGGAAGGAAGGAAGAAAGAAAGGAAGGAAGGAAGGAAGGAAGGAAGGAAGGAAGGAAGGAAGGAAGGGAGGAAGGAAGGGAGGGAGGCAGGAAGGAGGCAGGGATGAAGGAAGGAAGGGAGGGAGGGAAGGAGGAAGGGAGGGAGGGAGAGCGGGAGGGAGGAAGAAAAGAAGGAAGGAAGGAAGGAAGGAAGGAGGGAGGGAGGGAGGGAGGAGGTAGGGAGGAAGGGAGGGAGGGAGGGAGAGCGGGAGGGAGGAAGGAAAGAAGGAAGGAAGGAAGGAAGGAAGGAAGGAAGGAAGGAAGGAAGGAAGGAAGGAAGGAAGGAAGGAAGGAAGGAAGGAAGGAAGGAAGGAAAAAAGGAAGGAAGGAAGGAAGGAGGGAGGGAGGGAGGAAGGAAGGAGGGAGGGAGGGAGGAGGGAGGGAGGGAGGGAGGGAGGAGGGAAGGGAGGAGGAAGGAAGGAAGGAAGGAAGGAAGGAAGGAAGGAAGGAAGGAAGGAAGGAAGGAGGGAGGGAGGGAGGAAGGGAGGGAGGAGGGAAGGGAGGAGGGAAGGGAGGAGGAAGGAAGGAAGGAAGGAAGGAAGGAAGGAAGGAAGGAAGGAAGGAAGGAAGGAAGGAAGGAAGGAAGGAAGGAAGGAGGCAGGGAGGAGGCAGGGAGGAAGGAAGGGAGGCAGGGAGGAAGGAAGGAGGCAGGGAGGAGGCAGGAAGGAAAGAAGGAAGGAAGGAAGGAAGGAAGGAAGGAAGGAAGGAAGGAAGGAAGGAAGGAAGGAAGGAAGGAAGGAAGGAAGGAAGGAAGGGAGGGAGGGGGGAGGGAGGCAGGAAGGAGGCAGGGATGAAGGAAGGAAGGGAGGGAGGGAAGGAAGAAGGGAGGGAGGGAAGGAAGAAGGGAGGGAGGGAGAGCGGGAGGGAGGAAGGAAAGAAGGAAGGAAGGAAGGAAGGAAGGAAGGAAGGAAGGAAGGAAGGAAGGAAGGAAGGAAGGAAGGAAGGAAGGGAGGGAGGGAGGGAGGGAGGGAGGGAGGGAGAAAGGAGGGAGAGCGGGAGGGAGGGACAGCGGGAAGGAGGGAGGAAATTCAGTCCTGAGAAAGACAGTCTGGCTGATTATGATGTAGAGGCACAGTGATGGTGATAAATCTCATCACATAAACTGGGCAAATTTTTCATAATGTCACAAGGATCTTGAGTGTGATTTTGGGGACATATTGGGCAGTGCTCGCAGGTTCCTCTTGGGGCTACACTGCTTCATTCTACCTCCCCAAGGGGCCCCTCCTTACCCCTATTACCCACCTGTCTCACCCCTTACCAGCCCAATTCATGGTCCAAAGGCTTGCCAATCCCATTATTTCCTTTTCCTCAGCTGACTCTGCTGGAAACTATGAGTAAATGCTGAAGATTCAATGTGGGGCTGCCCTTGCAAAAAAATCCCTAACTACCATGTCCAGTAGCTGAAGCCACACAGGGTCCAGTTCCAGCACAGCCTCTCCCCCTCCTGAAACTCGCCCCATATACACACACCATAGGCACAGGCTAAAAGGGTTTAGTTCCTCGTGCCTCTCTGCCACTTGGCAGCCCTCACCTCACCCCACTCCTGGATACAGCCATAATCTCTAGAGGGGGCATTTCAGAGACTACTGCACACAGACCAGGCAAGCAGGAAGGAGGAGAGCTCAAAGGGCAGCGCTGGGGCCCGGAGAGATAGCACAGCGGTGTTTGCCTTGCAAACAGCTGATCCAAGACCAAAGGTGGTTGGTTCAAATCCCGGTGTCCCATATGGTCCCCCGTGCCTGCCAGGAGCTATTTCTGAGCAGACAGCCAGGAGTAATCCCTGAGCACCGCCGGGTGTGGCCCCCCCCCAAAAAAGGGGGAGACAGCGCTGGAGGGATCTTGTTTGCTAATGCACCAACACATGAGCACTGTTTAATCCTCACAGTGAGTTTTAAAAGGCTTGAAAGGAGAGATATACAGATAGATGCACAGAATAGGGCAGGAGATAGAAAAATGTCCCTCCCAGCCCCCCAAGTTCCATGAAGATATTCCACTCCTTACAGATATGGTTAAGGACCTGGAGATGGAGAGATAATCCTGGATTATGGCAGTGGGGCTAATCCTCAGGACAAGTCGGGGGCAGGGGAACAGCATCCTTGCCCTCTCCAAAGCATGATGTCTCTGTCTGTGTTTGGGAGGGAGGTAAGGCATCAATTCCCCTACTGGGAAGCACCAGGATTCCCAAAAAAGGGCGCTCTACATGACAGTCCTGGCAGAACCAGCAGGGAATTTTTGGCGTGCTGCTTAAGGCACTAAATTGGGGTGTCTATAACACAACCATAGGCTCAGATCCTCACAGAGAGAGGACCACAGACCAGGCATCTCCACACACCCAGAGGAGACACTAGTTGAGCACAGAACTCTGTCTGTGCCACCAGGCTGTTTGAGGACCTTGGAAGCAGAGCCTGAAGCAGGGGCTTGGGCTTCTGGACTCTCCAAGAGCAATTTTGCCCCCTTCATGGATGTTGTCTACTGGCCTGAGGAAGCAGAATGTGGCCAGGACAATAGAGGAAGAGCTGGTACAAAGCCTGAAATCTCCCCCAGGGACCCACTCCCTCTCCCCCAGTGCAAGGTGGACTCCCTGGGGGCAGCCCTACTCCTCCCCATCCTTTGTCTTTGGCACCATCTGTCTAGTTGAGGGGCCGCTGCTCAGGGCAGACAGGGGAGGGGGAGCACATTGTTCCTCTCTGAGTGGGTGCAGACATGAGGTGCATGTCTGTTCGTGGAAGTGCTTCGGGAATATGCATATGTGTATGGGTGCATGTGAGTGCTGTGAGAATGTGCGTGCATTGTGTGGTGTGTGCATGAGCATTTGCATGGTTGTCTATGGACACACTATGTATATGTCTGTGTGCATATGAAAGCACGCATGCATGTGCATGACTGGGCATTTCCTGGGGTGAGCCATGGGCACAGGGGGCCCGGGGTGCCGTTGCAGGGATGGTCGCACCCTAGCACAAGGTCTGCCAGCACAGGTGCTCTGCCAAGTTTCCTGGAAAGTAACTCTGGGTCTGCTCATGCCCAGCTTGGGTGGGGGGCTCTATTGTCACCCCCATTTCAGGCAGGATGAGGCACGGTGCTGGCTCCAGGTCAAGCACATCCTTGCTGAAAAGATTCCAGAGAAAGTGTCTACTCAGCTCTCTGCCCCCTGCTATAGACTCTGCCCTCTGTCTAGCTGTGCCCTCTAGGGGCACAGTTGGGGGGCAGGAAGACTGCCCCCAAAGACCTTCTTGTCCAGAAGCACCTCCCCTTCTGGCTTCCCAGAGACCCTAAAGCAAATCAGGAAGATAGTATTGGGAGGCTCTATGTGGGGGCAGTTGGAGCATGAGGCCTGCAGAGGTGGCCAGAGGGTCTTATTGCGAAGAGCTCAGAGTCCTCGGGCACAGGCAGGAGAGGGTTCAGGTGGGGACAAGGAGAGCACAGTGGGGTTCTGGGGGGGCAGTCAGGATACAGGGGTACCTCACATCTACATTTCCATAGCAGAATCTTCCTCGCCACATACTCTCCCTTGACTAGGGGCAGAAACCAGAGAGGACGAAGCCTTCATCAGCAGT
This sequence comes from Suncus etruscus, assembly GCF_024139225.1. Lineage (NCBI taxonomy): Eukaryota > Metazoa > Chordata > Mammalia > Eulipotyphla > Soricidae > Suncus > Suncus etruscus. The sequence goes on from NC_064855.1 coordinate 14,413,907, forward strand.
CTGGGGACAGAGGAAGCTGAACCTCAACTGTCCCCTGTTATCTTCCCTCCATGAGAACCCCCAGGTCATCCCTGCACCCCTGGGGACCCCACCTGACCTCCCCCAGCCACTCAAACACTCCCAAGCTAGCATGTGGAGGGTGGGGCAGAGCTGGTGGCAGTTGATTAGCGCATCGATCCTGGTGGAGCAGAAGCTGGCGCCAGGTGGGACAGTGGAGACGGGCGGGGCTGGCAGGGGGTGCCCAGGGTGTGTCCAGGGGTGCTCAGCTGCACTTCAGAGCAAAGGTGAGCCAGGGCCATGGGGCCTGTGCTTCCTTGGGATCTGCTCCGAGGTCGCTCCCGTTTAGAATCCCCTGTCCCTCTGGTGCTCCTTCTCAGTTGTGCCTACCCAGCCCCCCAACTGTGCCAGGTTTCCCCCATTGCTCTGAGCGCTCAGCTGACTCCCTCTTGGGCAAGCAGCCATCTTGGGTCAGCGAGGCTCAGGGCTTGCATCCCTCTGCATCTGCCCAGCCTCAGGCAGGGAAGAGCTGGCTGCTGAGCATGGCCCACGCCACGGCTGCTTGTCCCCACACAAAGGAGCCGTGATGCTCAGAGTCCCCCCATGCCAGGGACACCTGCTCTGGCTGACAAAGCCCATTTGTCTTGTGATGGAAAAGCTCGTTATCTTCAGTAAGGAGGACGACACGTAGCGGGGACACCACAGAGGGGCCTCAGGCCGATGGTCCAAAACACCAGCCCTTGAGAGAGCAACATTTGGAGCCTCTTTCCACGCACTGAAGGGGCAGCAGCTCACCTGCACTTCGCAGTGGGGAAACTGAGGAGCAGGCAGGACTCCAGGCTGCAGGGCAAGATTCCTGACCCTCTCCATTCCACCTTGGAAGTCACCTGCCTCTTCTTTCAGGAAGCCTTCCAAGACATGCCATCACAGGCGTTCCATTCACCTGACCTAGCACTCTCAGCTTCTTCCCTCACCAATGCTTTCCTTACCTGCCTTCACCCCAGTTCTCTCTTACCCTGACTCATACCCAGGTACTCACACCCATGCTCTCCTACAGTGCTCAGTCTTATTTTCTGGACTTCACACTCAGACCCAGGCACCCTGCCGAACTGTTCATCACCTCGGCCATAGCTTGTGAGCCCCCTCCCATCACAGTCATGCCCCCACTTCTGGAGCACTCACCTGCCTTTCCTCCCTCTTCCAGGCACCCCAAAGTCTGTGATTCTATTTTGTCATTTTTGGGGTTACTCCTGGCTATGCACTCAGAAATCAGTCCTGACTCGGGGAACCATATGGGACACCAGGATCAAACCCAGGTCCATCCTGGGTCAGCCACGTGCAAAGCAAATGCATTACTGCTGTGCTATTTGCTCTTGCCCCAAGTCTGTGACTCTTACAATGACCCCACCTGGTCACGGTCAGCCCCAGGAATTAGTGGTCAGGACCATCACGGCCAGTGACTGGAGGCTCCAGAGACAGACACTGCTGTGGCCCTGTTGTGGCCTTCTGTCCTCAGCATTAGTATCACTTCCTGCAAGCACTGTGGCAAATTAAGAAGAGAGCCCCCACATCCCACCTCATGGGGACCAGGACATGCCAAGCACGGCTTGAGGGTGGCCCGCTCCCTGAAGGCTGAACTCAGCTACTCTGTCCAGCCAGGGGGCCCCTTAACACCCTCCCCCACACATATGGCTCTGGAGTGGAGGGGGCTCCCACACCAGCCCACAGCCCCTGCCTACGCACAGAGCCCAGCTCACACCTGCAGAGCCCTGGGCTTTCTGGGAGCTTCCAGGGGCTCCTCGGCTGTTGGTAAATAAATCGAGGGCGGCGGGAATAATATACCTGTCAAACAGCCGCCGGCTTCCAATTTCTGCTGTCAGTCCTGCTGGCCGTGCTGCACACGCGCTGACACACTACCGCAAGCCATACAGTTCCTGAGGGCCCTGCGAGGAGGGGCCACTGCAGCTTGAACAGAAGAGGCATCCAGAAGACTGGATGGCAGAGGGGCTGGCACAGGGTGTGTGATCTTAGTGGAGGGGCAGCTTAGACAGCTCACAGGCTGGCGTGCCCAGGCGGGGGTCAGCAGGGTTAGTCCACCCTTTCTCTACAAGGGCTGTGATGCAGGCAGGCATGTGGCCAGTTTCAGAAAGATTCGGGGCACCTGGGAGCTGCACAGTTCAAAAGCGCCTGCAGGGGCCAGAGCAATAGCCCATCGAGGAGGGAGTCTGCCTTGCATGCAACTGAGTTGGGTTTGATCCCCAGCAGCTCATAGGGTCCCCACCCCATGAGCCTGCCAAGAGTGATTTCTGAGCTCAGAGCCAGGAGTAACCCTTGAGCACTGCCAGGTATGGCCCCAAAACCAAAATAATAATAATAATGATGATGATGTTGATGATGCCAGACACAGGCACAGTTCTAAGTTCAGGCCAGGGTAGGCATTTGATGGGGAGATCCCATAGGGAAGAAGAGGCACAAATGGTCCATTCCTGGATGCCCCAGGGCCTCATCATCTCACACCCCCCCAAGACCCTGCTTTCAGCAGCAGCACACCCCAAGTTGCACACCCCTCTTTATGCCTGCTGCTCCTGCTAAGGTGCCATGCACAAAGCATCCCAGCTATGCCCATCAGCAGAGATGCGGTGGCCCCCTGAGCAGGGCACTCAGTCAGAAGGTGCTAATTGAAGGGATTAATTGAGCAATTTCCTCAGCCACCCTGGAGGGCTGGTTCCTGGGGAGCAGGTGTGAGACTTCGGGGTACAGGAGGGATGGTCCATCCCCAGGCCTGCTTGGGTCCGAACCCAGAAGCCTCGAGCTGCAACCCAGCCAGGCAGGCCAAGTTTGCCACCATAACAGCGGCATAGCTGGAGGCGGTTTGGGACAGGGGCAACTTAAGGTAGGAGATGTTCCCTGGAGAAATTGCCTCCAGCTGCCCTGCCAACTGCTGATTCCGGTGAGTGAAGGAGATGGAGAATGAATGTGGATGACCCTGTCCTCCTGCTGTGCCCTGCATGGGCGTCAGGGCAAAAGAAAGGCCTCTGTCCCTCCTCACAGTCAGCCCTCAGGTCACCTGTGTTGTCATGAGGAAAGGGGGTGTGAGGGCATGTAGGTTCACAGTCAGACCAGGAAACACCATCCAGGCCTGTGTGCTGCCAGAACCATGATCATGGCCAAGGTGGGGTCCACACCAGGGCAGTAGGTGTCTGGCGAAGGAAGGGGCAGGAGTACTGGAGTTGAGGTGCCCTCGGGACGCACCCAGATGAGTACCAACGGAAGGGTCATAAACTGGGCCTCAGCCCCAGACCCACAGTCCACCCCTTTCCTGCACCCCTGGCCTGGCCCCACTTAGCAGTGGCGCTTCCCTACACTCCCATCCACTCTGCAACCTGCCAGTTCCTTCAGAACCCATTTGTTGGCCAGAACAATAAGGTGGGGTGCCTGCCTTGCACTAAATCAGTGCTTCTTAAATACTGGGGCGCGCCCCCCAGGGGGGTGGAGGCTCCATAAAGAGGGGCCCATTTGACCTTGGCAAACACTGTCATAACAAGCTAAGCCCCGTGTTTCTATCTCTGTATGTCTCTGGAGCTGAGAGTTGCTGTGTCCTGCTTCAAACCCCGCTTCGAAAAGCTATGCATTGCAAAACGTGCTCATTGTAGCCATTAATCCAGACATCACTTCTGAGTAAAAAAATCTGCTCAAATTATTTTATATATTTTTGTTTTCTGGGGGTGTGTGAAAAATGTTTTCTTCTCCCTAGGGGGCCATGACAGAAAATTGAAAAGCACTGCACTAGACTGACCTGGATTTGATCCCCAGCATCCCATATGGTTCCCCAAGCCTGCCTGAAGTCATTTCTGAGTGCAGAGCCAGGAGAATCCCTGAGTACCACCAGGTATGGCCTCAAAACAAAAACAACAAAAAATTCACTGTGGTTGTGTGTGTGTATTGCTTGCATGCAATGGTTTTATCTGTGTAATAGAAATGACCCTGTTCATCTCTCTCTCTCTCTCTCTCTCTCTCTCTCTCTCTCTCTCTCTCTCTCTCTCTCTCTCTCTCTCTCTCTCTCTCTCTCTCACACACACACACACACACACACACACACAAACACACACACACACACGGGCCACACTCAGCTGTGCTCAGGACTTACTCCTGGCTCTGCACTTGGGGATCACTCCTGCTGGGGCTCAGGGGACCATAGGAAGTACCAGTATGGAATCAAACATAGAGAGTCTAACCCAGGGGCACTCAGGGCTAGGGGCTGCCCCACTGAGAGAGCAGGGCCACCAGGAGCTGGGGGGGGTCTGGGGAAAAGTCTGACAGCTGCATAGGGTCTGGTATAAAGGGGTGCAGCACCCCTCCCATAGCACCCAGAATCCATTGCCCTCAGACCTTGCCTTTCATTCTCACTCCATGCCCTATGGTCCTCTGACCCATAGCCTGCAAAGACTTGGGTTCCTTGATTTGGGGGGTATTATGGGTTCATTTGGTGGTTATATCCCTGGCCCTGTCCATGCCCAGATCAGGTGAGGTTGGGTCAGGTGACAAAGGAAAAGATGAGTTGGGACCTGCTGTGCTGCAGGTGATGATTTGAGCAGTGGCTGATGGGGAAGGCAGGAGTGGAATTTGGGTTTATGGCTCAGGGGTGGTCACAGAACACAGCAATGACCTGGGATCTTCAGAGTGTTATCATGAATGTGGGGGCCCTCAGAAAGGTCAGGACTGGAGGGCCAGAAAGATAGTACAGTAGGTAGAATGCTTGCCTTGCATACAATTGCCCCAACATCCTATAGGGTCCCCTGAGCCCATCAGGAATGAACCTTAAGCAGAGAGCCAGAAGCAAGCCCTGAGCACCACCAAGTACGACCCCAAAACCAAAATAACAAGCTAACCAACCAAAAGTCAAGACTGGGGACCACACCAATGAGAATGGATCTCGTTTCTTGGTGTATCTTGAAGCATCAGTTCAGGTGCTTGGAACAGAACAACCCCAGTCACATCCTGAGAGGTTCCTGCAGAAAGCGTCTAAACTATGCAGTTCCATCAATACAGACCTATATGTTCTATCAGAAATTATTTTATTGGCTGGCATGCTGAGCAGTGCTGCCGACAGTGCTCATGAAACCAAAACAGAGACTTCCCTCTTGTAAAGTTCCTGCTCCAGCCCTGAGACCCTCAGAGTTCGTATTCGGACCCACATCTGTAAAGAGTTCTCTGGTTTACTAAACACTCACAGGTTGATGACGTCCCTGGACCCATAGAACTATCTTTCAGGTAGAGCAAAGATTTCATCTCAGCCACACTTGAGAGATGAGATCACAAAGCCCCCCAAAAGCCAATCCATTTCTACAGGCTCTCATGAGCAGGAAAATCCAGCACTCAAAGCTACCAACTGCCCCAGTCAGAATTTCCTCCTGACTGGGCTCCCCTTTGGCCACGCAGATCTCTGCCTCCTGGGATCCATCAGGTTCAAGTCCAACACACATCAAAGGCCTTTTTGAAGTTTCTTCCAGTGGAAGAAAAGCATTTGGGCAAAAACAGCTAAAGGTCTTCCTCCAACGAATGTGCCTAGAGAGGAAGGGCAGGCCACAGCTGGCATGGCGTAAGGCCAAGAATTTCTGCTCAAGGAAATTTGGGAAGTTGGGGTCACTGTCACAGAGGGACATATGCCCTGTGAAGGGGAGTCCAGTCATTGGAAACCCGGCCCAGGGTTTCTAGAAAACAGAGGAATATGGGGGATGAAGTGGAGGAATGGCGTGGTCAGTACCAGGCAAAAACCAGAAAAAAATTGAAAATCCTTCCTGCACAGGGCCAGTGTGATAATACAACAGTGGGGAAGGGCGCTAGTCATGTATGCAGCCAACCAGGGCTCAATCCCAATACTCCACGTGGCCCCAGGGAACCAACAGAAGTAACCCTTGAACACTGCCAGGTATGGTGCCCCCCAACCAAAATTACCTTTCCTGCAGAAGCCAGAGATGTAGCTCAAGAAACTGAGTATGGGGAGCTTGAAAGATAACACAGTGGTAGGGTTTTTGCCTTGCACACAGCTGATCCAGGTAGTTCGAATCTTGACATCCCATATGGTCCGAGTGATTTCTGAGTGCAGAGCCAGGAGTAACCCCTCAGCACTGCTGGGTGCAATCCAAAAACCAAGCCCTGGGTTCCAGCTCCCTCTCTGGTCCCTTGCAGCTAATGTACATATCACTTGGTGCACACCTGATATGTCTTTCTTTAAGCCTGAGCACATAACAGGTTCTAAGACTCACCAAGGGCAAAGACCACCTACATTCGATTGGAGCAGAATGGGTCACCTGACACTGTCATAGGCTGGCCCACAGCCAATTAGCTCCCTCATTCCAGATAGCCTTGAAGGGCTCCATCCTGGGGCTGGGCTGAGTCAGTGGACAGTGTGTGCTGGCTGCCAGAGACCTGGGTAGCTATTTTAGGAGCATGTGTTGATGAGCTAGCAAAGTAAGCTGATCTGCCGAATAAGAAGGGGAGATGGAGCAAGGAGAGCTGCAGAGACGAGCCTAGTGAACCTCAGACTCATTTTCCCATCTGCAGACAAGAGAGAAGGCTGTCCAGCGCCCACCAGACAAGTCGTAGTCTTGCTCTAAGACTCCAATACCTAGGCAAGATCTAGAAACCCCTCAGGGTGTAGGGGCATCCTCGTGTTGTTCAACCTGCCCACTGGTCATGCATGTGGGCTTTAATTTGGTTTTTCACTCATGTTCAAAGGCCAGGGCAGGAAATAAGGCATTTGCCTTGCATGAGGCCAACCCCAGTTTTATCTCCGACACCACATAAGGTCCCCAGAACACCACTAAGAGTGATCCCTGAATACAGAGCACAGAGTAAACCCTGAGTGGCACCAAAGAAACAAAGAAACAAAGCTCAGAGGACTGCTCTCCCAGGCCCCTATCTAGAAAACTAGGCTCCTAGGACCCCTGGGACTGCCTTGTTCTGGAAATGCTCTGCTGCAAAATGTTTTCAATTTTTTATCATTATTTTATTTATTCTTATTTATTTATTTTTGGTTTGGGGGCCATACCCAACAGCGTTCAGGGGTTACTCATGGCTCTGCCATGAAATCAGAAATCATGTAATCAGAAATTACTTCTGATCACACTGGAGCAGTGGCGTAGTAGTAGGGCATTTGCCTTGCATGTGGCTGACCAGGAAGGACCATGGTTTGACCACCCGGGGTCCCATATGGTCCCCAAAGCCAGGAGCGATTTCTTAGTGCATAGCCAGAAGTAATCCCTGAGTATCATCGGTGTGGCCTAAACACAAACAAACAAAAAGAAATTACTCCTGATGGTGCTGAGAGGACCATATGGGATGCCAGTGATCAAACCCGGGTTGACCATGTGTAAGGCAAATGCCCTCTTGACTGTGCTATTGCTCCAACCCCTGTTCTCAAATTCTTGAGATGGGGCAAGGCAGCAGTGCTTTACAAAGGCCCCACTCTAGCCACTCCTGGGTGACCATCAGGATACTGGACCTAGTCTAGCCTGGGGAACTGATTCTGAGGGTATCCAAGTGGGAAATGAGAAAGGAATGACAAAAACATGGAATATCTATGTGGGGCTAAGAAGTACTTAATGAGAAAGATTGGTGGGAATCAAGCTCAGGAAAATATCTGAGCATGAGAAGTGGGATGAGCTAATGTAGGGGTTCCTCATGCTAGGGTAACATGGCAGGCGCTGAGCAGGCAGAGGGGGAAGGAAAAGCTAGGGTGGGAGTGGGCAGAAAGCAGAGTATATGCAGAGGGGAGCCGGAAGTGGGAATCGAAGGAATAGACCAAGTTAAAAATGGGAAGTGGGAAGTAAGGTGTAGACAAAGTTTAAAAAAGACGAGAACGTTCCAGCATCCCTCCCCAACACAGATGCAGCAAGTCACACATGTAAGACCACAAAGCACCAGAAATCTTTGTCTCTGCTGCTGACTGGAAACCCAGAGTAAGGAAGGTCCTGAGACCATCAAACCCCCAAATATCTTGTTCCCCACCTAGAGGTCTGCAAAGGTAGAGGAGCACTGGGGTTTCTGAGCCATGAGCCTCCAGGATGCCCCTCAGGTGCTCAGCAGGAAGCAGCCAGGGTGCCAAGGTGGCCAAGTCCCCTGGGATACTCTGATAGAGCCACGTTGGTATTTTTAGCACCGCAATCAGGAGTGACCCCGCCTCTGCTGCAGGCTCCAACAGCCAGGCCAGCAGTGCATGAGGGCCTGTGAGAAGTAGAAACTGAGCATCGCAATCAGCTGTGGTGGGCCGGGGGTACTCAGTGGGGTCACAGTTGTGGCCATCTGCAGAGACTGGTCCTGTGCTGCAGAGCTAAGCTGGTGAGGGAGCAGAAGCAGTGTCCAGAGCACCGGACGCTGTTCCATCCCAGAAGACTCCAGAAGCCAGAACCCTGTCCCCAGCACCACCTTCAGTCCATCTCAGCAGGGCCCAAACCCCCACCTAGCCAGTCCCCCTGGCCCCTTCTCCCCAAGGCTCTCTGAAGTGGGCCAGGCCTCAGGGGACTGGACTGTAAGTAGAGGCCATGCCATAGGGAAAGCAGGGCAGACAGAGCAGGGCATTGAGGGCCTGGTCCACCCACTAATGAGGACAGGGATCATCGCCTTTCCTGCCCCACTGGTCTGTTCTGGCAGAACGTGGGGGTGTACTGGACACCTACACAGACTGGACCCCCAATGGGAGGTGTATTCAGCAGCCTGAGTGAGCACATGGACAGCCCTGAGTCCCAAGGGGGCCTGGGCATGGGTCCCCACTGACCCCATGATTCCCTTTGTGCAAGGACCAAAGTCACTCATCCTTGCTCTCTGGGTTGGCGAGCAGTCGAGAGGACACTGGTGTGCCCCAGAGTGGCTGAGAAGAGGGTTTGCTTGGTGGGACCTGAGACCACCCATCTGTATAGGAGTGTTTAGGGCACATTCAAGGCAGGAACCAGAAGCTTTCTGGATCCTTCTCCGACATCTGGGAAGCTGCCAGCACGCCTGATTCACCCCACTGAGCCTTGAGTTCAGTTCAGTTCTCTCATGGATGACAGCTCTGCAGCCTCCTCCAGCTGCCCCCTTCCCCGAGGTCACCGCTTCCAGGCTCCTGCTAATGCCAAGCCAGTGACGTCCCAACAACATGCCCAGGCAGCTGTGCCCTGGTGCTGGCTGCCCTACAGATGTTCGGCAGCTGGTTGAGGCCTGTGCCTACCCGTGGGGCCACACTGAGCCCTGAGACGAGACGAGGGGACAGGAAAACATGCTGCCACTGCCTGTCCCAGGAGGCCCCTGTGAGACTGCACACCCTCCCACCTGAGAGGGGTCCCCACAGCCCAGGGGGCTGGCTGGAGCTCCCCGCGACTGGCAGATGGCAGAGCCACGTACGTCACCGGGTGTGGGTTGGTGGCGAAGCTCATGTTTCCGCAACACTCAGAGGCGGGAGGAGGATCCACGGCTGACAGCGGGAGGCCCAGCACACCCCAAGCGCTGCAGGCGGCTCTGCTGAGCAGATCCCAGCCAGGAGACAGGCAAAGGAGGGGGGCTAGCGACCCTGGAGAGGCTCTGCTGATGGCATCGAGCCTCCTCCCCCGCCAAATGGCTGCTGGCCACCAGAGCACAAGTACTCAGCTGAGAGAGAAGGAAACGCATGGAAAAGGTCAGAGTTTCCCCCAAGGCAGTCCAGGGGACCCCAAATTCCCCAAAAGCCAGAGGAGCACCTACACCCCAACCAAGGCAGTTTTCAGACCTGAGGGGAGCCTTGATGGGCCAAACAACAAGGAGAGCAGTGGGGGAGGGGAAATGGGGTGACACGCCCAGCCCCTCCTTTTCACAGTGTTGTCTAAAGTGACAATACCCCAAAGCCTAGTGCCATGGACCCACCAGAAAGATACCCCATGATCTTGGCCTGATAGGATGGAAAGTGGATGCAGAAAAATGGGAAGAAATGGGGACAAAGCAAGAGTACAGAAGAGAAGGTGTTGCCTTGTATGTGGACAACCTGAGTTTGATCCCTGGCATCCCATATGGTTCCCCAAGCCTGCCAGGAGTGATTTCTGAGTATTGCTGGGTGTGGCAAAAAACAACAACAACAAAGGAAGAAAAGAAGTTGGAGGAAACATGTGAAAACAATGATTCCCTCAGGGATTGGTTTCTGGAGGAGCATAGGTTCTATGGGCTAAGAGGGTGACCCCGACCTGAGAACACCCCAGAAATCTAACATCTAAGTTTTAGCTTCTTCAATGAGGGGTCTGTTGGGGGCTCATAAAATTGTGGGGCTCACGAGCAATCTGGAGACAGCAAAGACTTCAGACAAGCCAAAGCCTAGAAACAACCCAAGCTCTGTCATGTGGGAAACTGAGGCATATTTGGCCCTGCTCATCCAAGTCATATTTCTCAGGTGAAATGGTCATGAGAAAGAAAAGTCTAAGAAGCCCAGATCCAAGACCACAGTGGGGTGGTCCCAGGCCACCTTTCAGAGGGGGACCCCTAAATAAGTTCCATCCATGTCTAAAGCTTACTCAGGGCAACGATGGGGAGAAAGATCCCACCAGTGGCCTGAAATCACCCACCCCCACTCTGCCAAGTCTTCAAAGTGAGGGGGCCCCTTCCTGGGGACCTCAGGCCCTCCCAGCTCTGACTCAGTGCACCCCGAAAGAATACTGTACACCAGCATGCCCATGCCCTCTGTCTCAGTTCCCTGGGGTCCTCTCCTGCAGAACCCCTCCTTCCTATCTGCAAATTTCAATCAGCCTTTTCCCATCTTCTCTGGCATCTCCCTCCCTGCCTCTCTCCTCTCTGCAGCTGACCTGGGAGTGAGCAAAACGTGGGAAGCCCCCGGCCAGGTATGAAACAGCAGTGTCTCCCTAGTGTCTGGGGGCCAGAGCCGTATATAGCAAAAAGGGCATCTACCTTGCATGCAGCTGACCTGGGTTCTATCTCCAGCATCCTGAATGGTCCTTGATTATGGTCCATGATCCCTGAACACAGAGTCAGGAGTAAATCCTGAGCACCACCAAATATGGCTCCATAAACAAGAAAAAAATAGGTGAGGTCTGATGACAGGAAGGGGATGGGTATAGCTGTACCTGCTACTTCAGAGGCAACCACCCCATTTCAGGGCAGAGCCCAGAGCTTAAGGGATTCTAACTCAGGGATAAGGCAGGGAGTGGACAGTAGAAGGACGGGGGGGGGGGCGGATAGACATGTCCATGGGAACACCCCGTAGAACAGGGCAAAGGCGGAGGGTGGAGGACAGAGCTAGGCCAGTGTCCCCTTGCCTGGGTAAGCACAGTGAAGTTCACACATGGCCCTCATGGCCACTGTTTCATGGTCCCCCCAGGACCCAGAGACCCCGAATTCTGCCCTGCAGGCCCTGAAGCCCTTCCTTTGCCCTGTGTCCCCGCTCCAGGAGAGCTGCAGACAAACTTGCAAGAAAGACTAGAGTCAGAGGAAGCAGTGAGGGGGATGAGGTGGGCTGAGTTTGGAGGCAGAACCAGATGAACCCACAAAACAGCTTCACACTCTCTCCTCTACTCTGCTGACCCAGCTCCTGGAGTCTCCCCTCCTCCCAGTCCTGGGGCTCTGTGCTAGCTCCTCCCCTCTCTGAACAGTCCCCTAGATCTGTCTGGTCTCCCCCTACTGAACTGGGGTACTTTTTGAGGCCAGAGATGGCAGCTGTCACCTCAGACCTTTCATGTCCCCCTGCTCAGGGGCCTGATGGGATCAGAAACACCCCCTATGGTTAGTGACATGCTCCACCCCACACACATGGGACACCCCTTTTTCTCTATCAGCTGCAGGAGTCCATAAACCTGGGTACCCCTAAGACCTGAAAATCTCAACCCCTCCAGCACCTCTCCCACAGGGCTGGGCAGCCCCCGTTCAGCACAAGAACACCTCTAGATTCTAGAGCACGCCACAGAGCATGAGGGAGAAGCATGAGGGGCTACATGGGATAAATCTTTTATGCAAAGGGGAATGTAGCACCTTCTATTTGTGGGAAATGAACCTGAGATCGCAGGTTCGAGCCTGCAGGTGCTAGATGGGGGGGACAGGTGACCCCCCCACAGAAGCAGCTGACGCAGCACAGACCCAGCCCAGCCTAGAGCCAGAGAGAGGCACTCTAGAGGGTATTCATCTCAGATGCCCACAGAGAGCTGGGGTGACACTTCATGCCTCAGGGCTGGGTCTCAGCACCACACCTGTTTGAACTCACTTTCCCATCACCCCCAGGACTCCTGGGAGCAAGAGGGGGGAGGACAAGTGCACAGTGTAATTTATGCCTCGAGCAGGGCCGGAGAGATAGTACAAGAGGGAAGCCACAGTTTTATCCCTGGCACCAAATAGGGTGTCCCAAGCACTGCCCCAGAAGGACCCCTGAGAACCACCATGTCTCTATAAAAAAAAAAAAAAAAACACAGCTCAAAACACGTGGGCTTTGAGAGGAAAAATATCAATGCTCATTCCTCAGTTTTTAAATACTGAACGAGCACTGAAATAATACTGGTAGTTGACATAAAATATTAAAGCCCTGAAGCCTAGCTGGATCTAAGGCACTCCTCCAAGTGTCACAGAGAGAAAGTGTGGGGTCCTGGTTAGTAGCATTGGCAGGGTCTAGAGAGCTGTTTGGGGGAGCTGCTGATTTCTGCTTTCTGCAATGAGAGAGGGGGCTGGTCTTGACAAATGCCTTGCAGGAGAGCAGGAGTAATAGTACAGAGGGGAAGGTTCTTCTTGCATTGCATGGAGCCAACACAGGTTTGGTCTTCAGCACTACACAAAATCCCCAGAGTACTGTAAGATTCCTGTGCACAGAGCTAGAAGGAAACACCACTGGTGCTCAAAGAGTTGCTGGATAAGTCAGAGATGGGTATGCATCAAGAAAATATGAGGTTGGTTGAAGGGTGAGCTGGGGAATTTGCTTGGTCAGCGAGGGAAGGAGAAAATAATTCATGGGCTGGAGCAATAGCAGGGAGAACATTTGCCTTGCACGCGGTCTATCTTGGTTCGATCCCCAGTATCTTATATGGTCCCCCGAGCCTGCCAGGAGTAACCCCTGGCTGTTGTGGCCCAAAAACAAAAAAAAAATAAAAGGACTCAAGTGGGGTGATGGCCCAGCCCAGGTCCTGTGCTTGCTCCCAGCTCACACTTCATTCCTCACAGCCAGTTTCCTTGGAACTCAAAAGGGAGAACGTGGGAAGGTGCCTTCTCCTGCTGAGTCCAGGCCCTAGACATGCCCTAAGGACAGGCCTGTCTCTCCATGGCCTGGAGCCCAGCCCCAGGTCTTTTGGGGCCTCCGGGGTGGGCACCCAGGACCAGGAGGTCTGAGATGGAAGGGGAACCCTAAAGGCTTGCAGAACCCTCTGGCAGCCTGAGGAACTGCAGGGCGCTGTCCGTGGTGCTAACCTGCAGACCCATAGCACATTCTCCAGAGGCAGGAGACTGGGCTAGTCCAGAGCCTTGGGCCCAGTCTCCCCATCTCAGCCAAGTCCCCCTAATGGGCCAGCTACAAAGGTCAGGGACAGGAGGGCAGAACAGGACCAGCAGAGGTAATGGAAGTAGACTTCACCCACTTACTAGACCCCTCAGACTCCCCAAAATGTAAGACATGATGGAAACCTGTAAAATCATCCCATGTACCATATCTCCAACCCCAGGTGAACTAGTCAAAAGCAAAGTCCCTGAACAAAATAATCCAAACCAGGCTGAGGGTAAAACACGTGTAGTCTGGCAATCTTCTACTTCATATCAAGAGCCAGTTGCCTGCCAGAACAGTCATTTTTATTGAGTACAGAAACCACCCTAGGGGGGGGGGAGTAAGGACAGAGTGAGGACAGATAGCTCAGGCTATGTGAGCCAGTCCTGCTTAGGTTTACATGTAAGATAATCTCTGTTATAGAGTGAAACCAAGTTGTAAACAATACTTGTAAACAGATACAAAGAAACCAGGGGAGATCTTTGTTTTGAGTAAAATAAGGTGTAACCTAACAGAAACCCACAATCAGGGTGCACCAATCAGACCTGAGTTCAGAGGCCTGCACACACACTCAGACGAGCCACTGTCCTGCAGCCTGACCACCTTCAACCCACACAGATCCCCAGACACATGCAGGTGACAGTTCTCTAGGCTGATACAGTCACACCTTCCAGCCCTGTCAGCTGTCTGCTGCCCCATACACCACAGAAGTAGTGCCAGCTAGTCCCTCCTCAGAGGAACCCTAGAGCCTTCATCCCCGCCATTAGATACATTCGGCTCTTCGGCTCAGAACTCAGCTATGACCTGTTCTGGCCTTGGAGGGGCTTCAGGGTCAGTGGGAGACATGGAAGAGAAGAGATTCAGCCTCTGGAGTGAGCCCCAGTCTCCTGTGCCACCTCAGCTTTTAGGAGACTGGCTCATGGGCAATGTCGGGGCACCCTTGACAATCAAGGCTCCTTGGACTTGTCCCCTAGCACCAGGCAGGCCAGAGCCCCAGGGTACATGCCATCAGGGTGGGTCCTCAGCTTCCTGGCACTGCCCCCTTGAGAACATGAAGATCATTCCCCTGTTCACCCCACAGCACCAGCACCGCACCCTAACCCGCCACTTGAGGAGACCTAAGTCTGGACTGTGTCCTCTTGAAGTAGAGTCATAACAAGGCAAACCTGGGACCAGGGAAGACCAAGATCAGTAGCTGGGACATAAAGAGAAGTGGTGGTGTCCATAATTAGTCACCTCCCTACAAGGTGAATCAATCACTGCCCAGGGCAGGGGTAGGACAGGCACACAGGGGGAAGGAAGCAGGTGAGATTGAGCCCCAATTCTAGGGCTCAATATGGTCAGAGACACATGTGTGTGCACCAGCAGTTCAACATTAAAAGCCATCAGAGTGTCCCTACTCCTGATATCCTCCACTTGTGCCCCTCAGTGCACCCCTCAGCCAAGTAGGACAAAGGAGAAATTTCTGGTCATTGTTTTTGTTTTGCTTTGTTTTGTTTGAGGGCCACACCTGGTAGTACTCAGGGCATTACTCTCGGCTCTGAACTCAGAAATTATTCCTGCCAGGCTTGGGAGAGCATATGGGATGCCAAGAATTGAACCCAGGTTGGCCATATGAAAGGCAAGCACCCTACCTGCTGTAGTGCTGGTCATTATTTATGCCTACAGAATTCTGGCTGGACAGTCCGCTGCAGGGCCAGGCGGCTAATGAAGCTGGAGTGGTGGAAAGGGCTGCAAGCCCTGTGACCACCAGCGGGATCCTGGCCTGTCACGGGTGCTGAGTGAGCTAGCACTGGCCAGGGGATGCCTCCCACCCCTGCAAACCTCAGTCCAACCAACAGTGCGGCTGCGCACACTTCACCTCCTCTCTCTGGACTCCATTTCCATCATCAGTGTGGTGACGGGGCTGGGCAACAAGAGCCCCAAAGCCCCTTCCCTCTCCCGGAACTGGACTCTCTGTTCTCATCAGCTCTTCGCTCATGACCACAGATGGCTGCCAGCACAAGGCACTAGCTCAGCTAATCCCCAAATGGCCACGTGAGCCTGGAGCACACGTGCTGGCGGGGCCCAGCCATGCTGTGCACCCCAGCTATTAGAAAAAGCCGAATCCTGCTCTCATTTATTTTCTTCTTTCTCTCTTTTTTTTGAGTTTTGGGAGTTACAGGAATTGTGCTCAGGAATCACTCCTGGCAGTATTCAGAAACCATATGGGATTGGGATGCTGAGGATAGAACCCAAGTCATCCATGTATAAGGCAAACATTTAGCTCACTGTGCTATGACTCCAGCACAGCATCTCATTTTTCTCCTCTACCATTCTTTAGTGATAGTTGTGAGTTGGGGCACTAACGCCCCACTGTTGCGGGCCTCCAGAGATCCTCAACAGCAGGCCAAGATGAGGCTCAAAATAGGAGAGGGGATGTGAGGGTGGGGTGAGTGTCCCAGTGCCTGCCTTGGGAGTCTTTACACTGAGTGGCCCCAACTCTCAAGTGTTGTTATGATAAATGAAGAATGGGGTGAGCCAAGCAGAACCCAGGGGCAGGTTGGTAGGCTGATGGTTCTTAGTTTGGTTTAGTTTGATTTGGTTTGGGAACTACACCAGTGATGCTCAGGGATCCTTCCTGGCTGTGCTCAGGAATTACTCCTGATGGTACTCAGGACCATATAGGATGCTGGGGATCAAATCTTAATAGGCAGCATGCAAAGAAAACTCCCTACCTGCTGAGCTATTGCCCTGGCCTGTGGATAATTTCCTAACTTTTCTGTTCTTCATCTATACTCATGTCATCTTTCCCATTTCTCTCTCTCTTTCTCTCTCTCTCACATACACACACACACACTCTCTCTCTCATCAGAATTCTCTTTGGGAGGTTGGGACCACACAAACCTGTGCTCAGGACTTGCTCTTGGCTTTGAGCTCAGATATCACTCCTGGAGGTGCTTAGAGGACCATATGGGATGCTGGGGATCGAACCAGGGTCAGCTACATGCAAGGTAAACTCCCTCCCTAATGTCTTGGTCCCTCCACTTCAGAATTCAAACACAGCCCAGGATCCTTGCCTATTCCTGTATGTCCCTAGACAATTCCCTTCCCTGCAGCATGGATTGGCCTCGTGGATATGATGGGGAAGGGGATTGTTTTGACTAAGTCAGTTGGTTTTGAGTTAATGATGCTCCTGGATGGGTCTGGCTCAATCAGGTAACAGCCCCTCGAAGCTACAAACCGGCATCCAGGACTGCGAAGCGGGGCCCTGAGACTGGTCTCCCCATCTCATGGAGGGGTGGGGGGCAGAAGGCAGGATCAAGCAGGGCAGGGATGATCTTGGTCATTATAAAAGAGGGGCAGGGGGTGCTGGGTAGATTAGAGACAAGCAGTGCCTGGAAGGGACAAAGCTTTGCAGGCAGGCACTTGGGTTTTGCTCCGAGCAGCTGTGGTCCTAGGGCATATGCTGACCGCAGCCTCTGCGACCATCCCATCACACATGGGCCACCAGCTTCACAACCAAATGTCTATGGAGAACAGTCCAGTTCTCACTGTTCCACTGAGAACAGATTGAAAATGGTGCGGGAGGAAGCAGGGAACCTCATTACAAGGCTGACATGTGGCCAGGTGAGAGGCATTGGCGGGCCTGGGCTGGTGGCCATGAAGGAGGGTGGGGACTGCCTTTGGGTTCTGATCTGCAGCCAAGACCTCACACATCACACAGCCTGTGGGGCAAGAAACAGGGGATCAGGCCAGCTCCTGCCTAAGCACAAATCACTGGAGTTCAGGCATCTCCCCTACTGTCTGCTCCCCTGGGTACCTGGGGCAGTGGGCACCCATCTTGGCATCACTTGGGTTCATCTTACTGGTCTGGTCCAAAGCTGCCTCTTTCTGCCCCGGCAGCCTGAACAGAGCCTGGCACAGGCAAAATATTTGCTGAATACATCAGTGAGAGGATGAATGGCTAATGAGCTCATGAATGCAGGCGCGTGGAACAAGGGAAACATTTCAGCACTCGGCCCTTCTCCCCACCTCCTTGTTCCTTCTCACTCCCATCCATGAGCCCCTGGCTTCAGCAGCCTCCCTATTCACTTTCACCAGAAGGGCCGGCCACGTGGCCAGGCCACCGGGCAGCCAGGCGGTGCGGGCCCAGCCCTGATAGCCAGTGCTGGTGCTGACCTACTTTGCAGTCGGTCGAGGCTGGAGAAATTCTGGCGGCAGTGGCAGCAACAGAGGCAAGAGAAGGAGGGTTTAATGTCTGACTCATTCAGTTTCTAAGCCTGGAGATTTGGGCCATGTGGGGGCCACCAGGAGAATCTGAAGGTCTGGGGGGTCCAGAGGGCAGGGGAACCTCAAGCAGAGATGCTGCTCTTTTATCGTTTTGTTTTCTTTTAGGGCCACATCAGGCAGTGCTCAAGGGTTGGCTTGGCTTGGCTCTGCACTCAAGAATCATTCCTTGTAGGCTCAGGGACCATATAGGATGCTGGGGGTTGAACCCGGTTAGGCAGTGTGCAAGGCAAATGCCCTACCTGCTATGCTGTTACTCTTGTCAGAAGATGCTGCTCCTTTCCTGGGCCTATCCCTGCTTTGCAAGCATCTGAATTGGGAGTCTGGGACATGTACCCCATCCTGTGCTGATGTTTGGGGCACAATGGAAAGGTTCCAAGGAAGGGGAACTTCTTTAGCCCCTTTTCCAGTGGCCTAGACTTTCATTTCTTTATTTTAGCACAGTTTAAAGACCACAAGGGCCATAAGGAGACACTGAAGGGTTGGGGCAATGTCCTGTTAGGGTCCAGAAGTCGAAGGATGAGACCACACAAATTGGAGTAAAGTTTAAACTTTATTCTGCCTGCCAACAGCTCCTAACTGACCGGTCAGGGTTCTCTCCCAGGAGGGATGAAAGAACCCCGCCCAAGGTCGTGGATGGAATTATATAGGATAGGGATATAGGGGGGTTCCAGCTTTCTGATGATCTTTAAAATAATTGGCTCTTGTCCAGGAGTACCTTTCTATTGCCCCCTTTTACTTCCCTGATAGAATACCTGGTATGGTCAGGTAGACTGAGGTAGGGTCTATGGAAATAGCCCCAGCATGTGGCTCACACCATGTGGTCCTTACAAAATAGGGTTTCTCCCTGCTCAGAACCTAAGAAGAAGCCTGCCATGTGGCTTTTACAAAATGGCGTCTCTCCTTGTTCAGAATTCAGGTCCCAACAGTCCTAAGACTGATTATAGCACCCCATGAACCCCCAATAATAGCTGGGTGTAGTCCTGGAGGGTCCAAGCACTGCTGAGCCTGAGCCTGGACTGTTCCCCCACCTGGTGGGACATCAATGGGGGCCATGCTAAAGTCCCAGAGTACCCCCTGGAAGCCCCCTGGTAGATATAAGTGTAACCTCGAGGATCACAAATGTACTGGAGATCCCTAGGTCTCTCAGGAAAACCTGAGAACCTTTCTCATGCAGATGCATATGCCGTCTCCGGCATATGCAAGGTAGAGCACGCAGACACAAGGTGGGTGTGACCTCCAAGCCTGACTTCTCTGGCTGAGTCCAAATCAAGAGCCTGCCCCTGCCCCAGAAGCAGACACCACTACACTAAAGTTGGAGGGCCATGGCTGGGGTAAGGAGGAGCAGCGGGTACAAGAGAAGGCCAAGCACTGAAATGTCCCCTTGCTTCACTGTCCTGAATTAATGTGCTAGCAGAGTCCAGATTTCCTGCCCAGTTCAGCCTCTGTTCCTGAGCAGGGGTCAATAATCCCCATAGGGTCCCATAGGGTACTGTGGGGATGGAGCTGGCCTCTGTCTGGATGGTCAGCAGCTCTCTGGGCCGGAGGGAGAAGGGTCTTGGCAGTATCTTAACTTGGGGTGACAGCCAGGCACCCCAGCCACCAAATGGTCTACTTCATGATAACAGACTGACGTGTACCTCAGCAGGCTTTCCTGGGGGCACAGGAAGGGGGTGTCCAGGCCCAAGTCACTCACTGGCAGAGTAGGGGAGAGGCAAGCAACACAGAGTGGGACTCAAGGCTGAAAGTCAGGCCACTTTCCTCTGCAGCAGGGAGAAGGCCTCTCCAGCACTAGGCCCCAGTGGGAAACAGAAAGATAAATGGAAGCTCAGAGGGAGGAAAAGCTTGTCAGAGGTCAGTCAAGGTCACAGGGGTTCTGGTGGAATTCAGAGGCCAGACAAGGTCACAGAGATTCTGACAGTGGGGGAGGAGGGCAGGGAGCCCGGATTCTCAGGAAGAACAAAGGAGTTGGGGGCTCTGATCTCATCTCAGGGAAAGACCTGGAGAAAGATTAAGGGGCCTCCTGTTTTATACTCTCATGTACCGTCCTATACCCAGTGATGCTCAGGGCTGACTCCTGGATCTACCCTCAGGAATTACTCCTGATGATGTTCTGGGACCATAGAGGGTACTGGGGATCAAACCCAGGTCAGCTGCATGCAAGGAAACACCCTCCCTAGTGTACTATCACCCTGACCCTCCTTCCCTCTCTCTCAGCCCTCCCACCTGACAGAGGTGAAGGCCAGACAGGGGCCTCATGTCCCTCCAATGGGCAGCTTCAGAATCCACCACAGTCTGCAAGAATTAAATCACCCTAGGAGCCGGAGAGATAGCATGGAGGTAGAGTGTTTGCTTGCATGCAGAAGGATGGTGGTTCGAATCCCGGCATCCCATATGGTCCCCGAGCCTTCCAGGAGCGGTTTCTGAGTGCAGAGCCAGGAGTAACCCCTGAGTGCTGCCAGGTGTGACCCAAAAACCAAAAAAAAAATTTAGATCAGGTGCCAGAGTGATAGCACAGTGGTAGGGGATTTGCATCCCAGGTGCATGCTGCTGACCTGGGATGGACTCAGGTTTGATCCCTGGCATTCCATATGGTCCCCTGAGCCTGCCAGGGGCAATTTCTCAGTGTAGTGCCAGGAGTAACCCCTGAGCGCTGCTGGGTGTGACCCAAAGACAAAAAACAAACAAACAGAAAAAAACATCCTTAGGGGCCCAGCGCACTAGCACAGCCAGTAACAATTTTTTCTTTTTAGAGTCTTCCTTTTTTTGGGGGGGGAGCCACACCTAGCGTTGCTCAGGGGTTACTCCTGGCTGTCTGCTCAGAAATAGTTCCTGGCAGGCACGGGGGACCCTATGGGACTCTGGGATTCGAACCAACCACCTTTGGTCCTGGATCGGCTGCTTGCAAGGCAAACGCCACTGTGCTATCTCTCCGGGCCCCAGCCAGTAACATTTTATTGCATGCCGCTGACCTATGTCTTATCCCCAACATCCCTTATGGTCCCCTAAGCACCACCAGGCACGATCACTGAGTGTAGAGCCAGGAGTCAGCCCTGAGCATCGCTGGGTGTGGCCCCCAAACCATAAAGAAACAAAACTAAGTCATCCGTTTACATCCTCTGACAACCTCCCTCTAGTCGCTGCCTTAGCGCAAGGTGTGAACCCCAAGGTGTGAACTGCGGTTTGTGTATCTGTGTGTCCAGGAGAAGCCACGACAGCAGCTGCTCTCCTGGGCACGTCTGACAGAACTTAGCGAGCTCCCGTGTGCCCACCTGTCTACTACTTCAATTCTCACTGCACCCCCTGTGAAAGTGGGGCTTCATTACTGTGCCATTTATTTGAGGCTCTGAGGGTGAAATGAGTGACAGTGTGGGGCACTTCTGCAAACCACACAGCCCCACCTCATGCCCTGGCTGGTGCCTGGTAGTAGCGATGGGGGCTCCACAAGGGGGGCAATAGACTCCCCTCAGGACAGACATTTTTGAAGACAGACTCACAGCATCCCATCAAAGGAGCCTGGTACTCCCAGGAGGGCGCTGCCTTTCAAGGGCAGGAGAAGGAGGTGTGAATGGAGTGTGGGGTCAGCTAGGAGCAAACATTCCTGCAAAACACCCAGGAGGAGCCAGTGTGCCTGGCAGCCCTTCTGGCCAACTCCCTCAGCCCAGTCTGAGCCCAAATGCAGAAATGCACCTTCACTTGAGGGATGCACAAAGCAGATGCTACTCCCACCTCCAGTCCTAGGGAGAGGACACCCCAAGAAGAAAGAGGCGGCTCATAGACACTCCTGAGGAATCTGCATGGTGCTAGAGGCATCCCCAAGTGTTTGACAAAATAGCCCGATGAGCTAGAAATAAAGCAGGGTGCTCACCGCAGGGTGCTCGCGGCATCCCCAAGTGTTTGAAAAATGGTCTGATGAGCTGGAAATAAAGCCCTGGCCCCCCCCCCAAAGCCATGTATTTCCCCCCTCGTTCTCCACCCCCTCCTCGCTCACCTCACCCAGCCATGCTGCTGACTCACACAGCCGCTAATCACACCTCCAGTCAAGCAGCCTTAATTGAGTTTTAGAAAGAAAGGGGGGAAGCCAGACCCATGCAGGGCAGGGAGTAGGATCTGGTAAGGAGAGGCATGCAGTTTGTGGGGGTGATGAGGGTGCTGGTGATGAGGTAGGGATGGTAATGGTGGTGATGGTGATGGTGGTGGTGATGGTTAGGGTGATGGTGATGGTGGTGGTGATGATAGTGATAGTTATGATGATGATAGAGTGATGGTGGTGATGGCTATGATGATGGTTATGGTGGCAATCGAGGTGACTGTGGCTATGATGATGGTGGTGATAGTAATGATGATGTTATGGTGGCAATGGTGATGGTGATGGTTATGATGATGGCGGTGATGGTGATGATAGTGATGGTTATGATGGCGGTGATGATAATGGTGGTGATGATGATGATAGTAGTGATGGTGATAATGGCTATGATGATGGTTATGGTGGCAATGGTGGTGGTGATGGCTATGATGATGGTTATGGTGGTAATGGTGGTGGTGATGGCTATGATGATGGTTATGGTGGCAATGGTGGTGACTATGGCTATGATGATGGTGGTGATAGTGATGATGATGTTATGGTGGCAATGGTGGTGGTGATAGCTATGATGATGGTTATGGTGGCAATGGTGGTGGTGATTGCTATGATGATGGTTATGGTGGCAATGGTGGTGGTGATAGCTATGGTGATGGTTATGGTAGCAATGGTGGTGACTATGGCTATGATGATGGTGGTGATAGTGATGATGTTATGGTGGCAAAGGTGATGGTGATGGCTATGATGATGGTAGTGATGGTGATGACAGTGATGGTTATGATGGCATGATGATAATGGTAGTGATGATGATGATGATGATGATGATAGTAGTGATGGTGATGATGGCTATGATGATGTTATGGTGGCAATGGTGGTGGTGATGGTTACAATAATGGTGATTGTAGTGATGTTGGTGGTAGTGAAGGTGAAGGTGATGGTGAGGATGAGGATGGTTATGATGATGGCGATGATGGTGGTAGTGATGGTGGAGACAGTGATGAGGCAAGCATGAGGGACTCTAGTTCTACATGTTTTAGGAAACTGTGGAGTAAGGCAGATGCATTGGAAGTTGGGGACCATGATGGGGGAAGGTCGTTTTAGCTCCTCCTGCGTATCAGGACACGAGAAACTGATCAGTGCACAAGGCCCTGAGAGTGAGTGTAGCAGCAAGAAAGGACATTCAGTCTCCCAGAGCTGCCCATGGCTTCTCTTTGCTCCTTTATGATCCAGTTCACCTCAGGGATCCTGGGAAATGTAGTTTCCTAGGCCTAGAACAGCCAACATGGGGCTGAGGCCCGTTCAGGAAACATGGATTAAGCATCAAGGGTGGGAATCTGAGGTGAAGGAAGGAGCCTTGGTCCAGGGTGAGTTCTGGGGGGTGATGGGCCTATTTCAGATTGAGGATAGGGGGTGAGGAGCCCAGGTTCCAGGCTGGGTACTGGGGGTTAGAGGCTCAGCCAGCTTGGCCTCTCCAGGCTGAAAGCAGCTCAGCCTGAATTGGCTCCAAAGGCGAAGATCCTTCAGAACCAGAAGCAAGTGTCGGGACATGAAACCAGGGAGTTGGCTTTGAAACTCTTGGGGTGCGATGGGGAGTCACTGCCTTATAGGACTCTCTCTCTTTCTCTCTCTCTCTCTCTCACTCACTTTCTCTCTCAACCTCTCATTCTCCCACTTTCTTTTTTTGTGGGGGTCACAACCAGCAACACTCAGGGGCTACTCCTGGCTCTATGCTCAGAAATTGCTCCTGGCAGGCTCAGGGGACCCTATGGGATGCTGGAATTCAAACCATCGACCTTCTGCATGCAAGGCAAATGCCTTACCTCCATGCTGTCTCTCTGGGCCCAGTCATTCTCCCACTTTCTTATTCTCATTCTCTCATGCTTCATGCTCTCATCTTCATTCTCTCTTACTCTGATTCTTTTATTCTTTCATTCTCCCTCACTCTCATTCTCTCCCTCTTTTTTTCTCACCCTCTCTCACTCTCATTTTCTCTCAGGCTTCTGGGGAAGTGGCAGCAGGGCCAGGGATATTTCCAGTCTCTCCCTCTCCCTGTCCCCCCACAGCCCAGCTCTAAGCTTATGCTCTCCAGGGAACCTCCTTGGGCACATAGGAAGCTTGAGTTGGACCCCAGCACTGCAGACGAGCATTCCCGCTGTCCCAAACAGTGTGCCAGCAAGCTACCTTCTACCTGCTAAGGCCAGGGTTGGCTCCTATAAAATGAGCTGAGAGCAGGGGCACCCGCAGGGCTGGGCATATGCTGTGCATGCAGGAGGGCCAGAGTTGGTCCTAGCACCCCAAGAGCACTGATGGGAGCCTCTCTTGAGCCCCAAACCCAAGCAGTCTGTAATACCACAAGGTGTGGTCCCAAAACACAACTATAAACAAAAACCAAAACTCGGTCTCCCACTTTTTCACACTGGCCTGTGGGCAAATGCTGGTCTGTGCCCTAAAGCTAGCTCTTCTGGAATCCACTTCTTCCAGGAAGACTTCTCAGATATAATGCATGGTAGATGACTAGGTAGAGTCCATGTTCTTCCTTGGACACCTGAGTGAAGCGCGTATACACACACACACACACACACACACACACACACACACACACACACCCTTTAGCAACCACCTTCCCCCAAGAGAACTGGGGTCCCTGAGTCCTGAAGCTAAGCACAGCTTTGCTCATGCAGCAGAACAGATCCAAGTACCCCTAGGGGTAACCCCCGGCACAGAAGGGGAGGTGCTCCCAAACATGCCAGACATGGCCCCCCAAACCCAGAGTCCTGGGCTTCCTTTGAGGGCACAAAGGCAGGCTGAGCTTGGGCACGTGTGGTGTCTGCTTGTCCCAACAAGTCACATGGTAACTGGAACAATCAGGCAGGACCGAAGGTGAGGAAGGAGCCGTGAGAAGCTCAGGTTGCACCATTGGTCCATACCTGAGGGTTCCCACAGGGAGCCAAGGCTGTGCTGCAGTGAAAAGCAGGGCATCCTGACTCCGGAGCAATGCTCTGTGCCCCACTGGCCCCACCAGGCACCCGTGTGGCGTTGCCCTCTACAGCAACACCAGCCGAGGACAGATGTGTCAGACTCAAGAACTAAAGCGAAGGGCAGGAGAGATAGCACAGCCCTGCTGGCCGTGCTGCACACGCACTGACACACTGACACAAGCCATACAGTTCCTGAGGGCCCTGCGGGAAGGGGCCACTGCAGCCTGGACAGAAGAGGCTACCAGAAGCCTCGATGGCAGAGTAGCTGGCACAGGGTGGGCAATGTTAGAAGAGGGGCAGTTTAGACAGGCTCACATAGCTGGCATGCCCAGGCGGGGCTTAGCAGGGCTCAGTCTACCCTCTCCCTATAGGGACTGTGATGCAGGTAGGCATGTGGCCAGTCTCAGAAAGACTCGGAGTATAGAATAAAAGCCTTTGAATGGGGCTGGATGGCGGTGGATCGTGATGGAGGGATGAGAGGTCTTTCTCCTCCAGCCTGGGCCACGTGTCTCCAACTCCCTCCAGCTGGCGGGTCTGCAAGTTCAGGATAGCGGCGAGTAGAAAATTCACAGCAGTCAGGTTCCAGAAAATATCAGCTTTATTCATGGCCCTAGCCACCACATGTGTGGCCTATAAGCCTTTTATGCTGGATCCCTATTCAGCCCTGCATTGTACCTTCTCTCTCAGCCATCTTTCCTCTTCATCCTTCTTTCCCAATCCATCCTCCAAAATTTTCCCAAATCCCCTTCTTCCCTTCCAGCCAAACCTTCTATTACCTACCAAAAACCCCACCCATTAATAGGCAGGTCTTATTAGCAGGTAATGTTGCAGGAAGAATGGGGGATGTGCTAACATCAGAGTACCTGGAAGCTGCATAGTTCAAAAGCGTCTGCAGGGGCCAGAGCAATAGCACAGCAGGGAGGGCATGTGCCTTGCTCATAGACATGCTGGGTTCAATCCCCTGCATACTCTACAGTCCCCCCAGCCTGCCAAGAGTGATTTCTGAGCACTAAGCCAGGAGTAAACACTGAGCACACTACTGGGTATGCCCCCCTAAAAAGAGCTGGAGTGAGAACTTGTACCCCTCATCTGGGAGAGCCTAGTGCCAGCACAAGGGTATTGCATAAGGATGGGGGTTGTCCATCCTTATGTGAAGGGACATGGGCTAGCAGGCAATTGAGAAGCGGAGACTAGACTCTGTGTGTGTGTGTGTGTGTGTGTGTGTGTGTGTGTGTGTGTGTGTGTGTGTGTGTGTGTGTGTGAATAAGAGGATGCAACACAAACCTGAGATGTGATTCTGTACACCAGGGGTCTTCAAACTACGGCCCACGGGCCACATGCGGCCCGCAGAGGAGTCTGATCCGGCCTGCCAGCAGTGAGCACTGTTTGGTTGCCAAGATACCTGCCAGCATATACACTCAGTGTATATCCAAATATCAGGAACCATGCACTCAAAATGGTAACCATCTTTGGTAGCACTTATGCCTATGTACAGACTTTTCCAAGAATGAAACATCTGAAATCTCCAACCAGATCAAGATTAACTGATGCCCACTTGCATCACTTGTTACGGCTGGCAGTGACAAATATGGAACCGGACATTGACCATCTCATTAGCCAAAAGCAGGCCCACAGTTCCCATTGAAATACTGGCGCATGATCTGTTTATTTATAAATGCTTTTCATTTTATTTATATAAGATATGTGCAGTGTGAGTAGGAATTAGTAACTCATATAGTCCGGCCCTCCAGCTCTCTAAGGGACCGTAATCCGGCCCCCACTTTAAAAAGTTTGAAGACCCCTGCTATACACCTACAAGAGGCCAGGAAATAGCAGAACCTTCCACAGGCTGGGGGGGAAACACACACGCTCAAATGCACACTTACACATCTGCACACAAGTATACACTCTGAGAGATCCACAGACATACATACTAATGCATTACACACATTTTCACACAGGTATATATTCACACACTCATATTTGTCACCCCACTCCCATCTTCTACATAACTTTACCTAAGGGTAAGACCTGCCCATTTCTGGGAGGGGTCTTGGAGAGGGCTCAAAAGGTTTGCCTGAGGGGGCAGGAGAGGAAAAGATGAGAGGATTGGGATTTTTGGAGAGAGAAGCATGAGGAGAGAGGCTAAGAGACAAGGTACAATGCAGGGCTGAGTAGGGATCCAGCATAAATGGTTAGGATAGGCCACACATGTTGGCCAGGGCTGAATAAAGATAATATCTCCAGAAGCCTGACTGCCTGTGAGTTTTCTACCCACCGCTATCCTGGGCTGGAGGAGAAAGGCCTCTCATCCCACCATCACCATCCACCCCCATCCAGTCCCATTCAAAGGACTTATGCAACAATACTCACATATTCACACACATCGGTGCAGACAGGCAGAGCGTGCTGTAAAAGGCAATGTGCGGGCCTGCCCATGTCAAGGGTGAGACAGGGTGCGACCTAGACTGACCAGCCTGCCTGGGCCTGCAGGGTAAGGCAACGGGCACTCACAGTCTGTTACCCCCCATGCCCACCTGCCCTGCTCTTCCCCTCTGTCCATGCCCCCATACTCCAGGACTCTGTGGCAGCCTCTCCATGCTCCACATTCACTCACCACCTCTGCAAGAGCATCGTCTCTTCTGGCCTACACGGTCCTGGAGCAAGTCTGTTCCACGACCAGCACCCCCAAACACCTGCCCCTCCCTGCATACCCCCAAACCACCATACCTCTAAGCACCAGCACAGACTCAGGATTTACTAGCCCGAGTTCTGGTTGGTCTCTACCTCGTGAGCAAATTCAAATTCTGGGGCCTTCCTCCATTCTAGCTTCAAAAGAAGTACAGCTAAGGAGACACTCAACGGGCTACATGCAGGAGGCCCAGTCATGTCTCCAGCCCCCCAGCTGCATGGTCCCCCAAGATCTGCTGGGAGTTATTCCTGAACACAGGGATAGGAGCAGTTGCTGAGCACTGTGTGGCCCCAAACAAAGGGAGAAAGAAGAGGGACAGGGAGGGAGCTAAGAGGCAGGTATATGCTCAGCATGTATAAGGCACAGAGTCAGATCTTGGGCCAGAGGCAGCTCTGGGCACAGTGTCCATTGCAGACCAGCTCCTACCCCCCCCCAAGTTACTCTTTCTGGAAACCCTAAATCTATGATGACCCTCACAATTCCTGGGTCTCAAGCCCTGTCCTGTGTTTTATGTCAGGAATGAAGACTCTGGACCGCAGAGCCAGCATGTGGTGGTAATGGACAAGACTGACCACATGTCCAGTGGTTTGTGGGCCTCCCTCCCTGGCTTCAGGCCTGGCCTGGCACTGGGTCCCTTTTCTGTGTGCTAGCTGTGGCACCCAGTGGTGGGAGTCAGGGAAGGTTCTGGACAGACTCCCCTCACACCATCCAGGTCACATACCTGCCCTCATGGCCAAACCCCTGCTCTACAGAGAATTTGCCAATCTTTCCCCTCTCCCCACACCCCAGACCAAAGTCATGTGCAGGGCTCCTTCTACAGTGCTCAAGGTATCCTGGCCACCGTGCACAGGGCAGTCTCATGCCAGATGCTCACCTGCCCAGCTCAGCAGCCCCTAAAGTTGCTTCTTTCACCATCATCACTGTCATCACCGCTTTCCCCATCATCATCATGTTATTCATTTTAGTCGCTGTGACGGTGTCAGAGCACCCACTTGTTGGGGCATCTAGGCATCACAAAATTGACCCTAGAAGTGACATGAAATAATCCAACAATATGAGTTTATGTCTGTGTGTGTGTCTGTGTCTTTACCTCTGTGTGTGTTATGTGTGTGAGTGTTTTATGTGGGATGTGTGTGCAGATATGTCTCTGTATTACTATATGTGTGGTTTGTGGTATGTGATGTGTGGGTCTATGTGAGTCTGTGTATGTTTATAGCATATGGTATATGTATGACTGTATATGTTATATGTGGTGTGGGGCATGTGCCATGTGTAGTGTGTGATATGTAGTATGTGTTGCGTGTGCAGAGCCTGGACCCTGAGTGTTATACGTGGAATGCAGGTGTCATGCCTACCCTCGTCAGGCCCATGTCCTATCTGCACAGCCCTCAATGGCCTTGCCATGCACCCACCCTCCAGACATGTGCTCCTCTAGTGCTGGTAGGATTAGGTTGTGGGGGTGAGGGCTGCCTTTTAGGGGGCCTGACTGGGAGGGCTTTTAGGGCAGGATCTGCCTTGAACAGAACCAGGGACTTGGCAGAGTTTCTCCCTCCCCAGTGGGGGAGATGTGCCCATGGGGACCCCTTCTGGTTCAATGCTGATTTTTAGGCTCTGGCAGGAGGAAGGGACTGATGGGATGGGGGTGGAACACTAGCTCTCAGCTGCTCAGAAACTTCCCGAAAAGGTTCTGAGCTGAATCAGCAGTCGCTACCTCCCAGCTGGGCCACAAATCGAAAAAATGACCATAAAGTTTCTGCTGGCCCCGACCAAATCCCTTCAGGAAGTCCTAGTGCCCCCATAGGGGGCCCTTCATCTTTATATTTGCAGCCTCGCTCTGACCCACTCAGGTGATGGATGGGCTAGCAGGAAGGGATAGGGTGCAGGGGACTGGGATCCCCAAAAAAATGTAGCCCTGCAGAGCCTGTTGAAGAGGGTCCAGAGCCTATATGGGATGGTTTTGCCCTCCACTTTTTCCAAAGCCTGGTCATGACCTTGAGCCTGGCCTTGACCTTGAACTACCTACAGTGCCTCCTGTCTCCCTATGGCAGCTTGTTTTTGTCCCTTCATAGTCTCAGGGACAAGTCTGGGGTGAGGTGAGGACCCCACCCTCTCCTAAAACATCAAGGACCTGTGCTTCTCTGTGCCTCAGTTTCCTTCTCTTTAAAACAGGGCCATGGATCAAAAGGATGGGATCTGGGGAAGTTGCTTGCCTGGCTGTATGAAATTAGGTAACCACGACCTTCCAAATTCCGATGCCCCATCCCCAGCACCCATATCCCCTACTGCCCTACTGTCTCCCCTAGTGTCCTCTGCATTCCCAGCTTAGCTAGAATACCATTGGCAGTTTCTCACCTGGAAGACCCCAAAAAATGCTAGGCACAGCGAGAACTTTGCAGGTGGATGTAATGGGCTGGAGGTACAATGCACGGAGGACCAAGGAAGACAATTCCTGGGTCTGAAACTTTTTTCTGGGTCATAGCTTCCGGGTATCCCATAATATCACGGGGCTCCACTTTCAAAAAATGGGAGTAAAGACCCTCCCCATGCACCGGGCTCCCCCACACCCACTCTCTTACCAGTGGTTTCAGGAAGACCCCCAAAAGCCCCAGTGCTGGCCATTTCCCAGCAGGGAAATCTCGGGCAAGACTCTGCGCTTTAGTTTCCAGCTCTGAGTAAGAACAATACAGGCTCAGAGGGTTTTATGAAGATGAGGAGGATGAATATTTGTGCCACTTTTGTGTGTGTGTGTGTGTTTTGGGTCACACCCAGCAGTGCTCAGGGGTTATTTCTGGCTCCAGGCTCAGAAATTGCTCCTGGCAGGCACAGGGGACCATATGGAGCGCCAGGATTCGAACTGATGACCTCCTGCATGAAAGGCAAACGCCTTACCTCCATGCTATCTTTCCGGCCCCTATTTGTGCCACTTTTAGCAAAGGGCTGGGTGCTAGCAAGAGCATGTCACTATATTGGGGACCCATTTCTCTACACTTTGCCTTAGCCCTATTTGCCTTCCTGTAGGGAGGGTCCTGACAGATTCCAGTGGTCAGGTCTCAGGAAGAGTGAGCATCCTGTCGCCAGGAGCAATCAAGCAGAATCTGGGAGAACTCCGGGCAGAAGTGACAGAAGAGGGGCCGGGAAGGTGGCGCCAGAGGTAAGGTGTCTGCCTTACAAGTGCTAGCCAAGGAACGGACTGCGGTTCGATCCCCCGGCGTCCCAAATGGTCCCCCCAAGCCAGGGGAGATTTCTGAGCACATAGCCAGGAGTAACCCCTGAGCGTCAAACGGGTGTGGCCCAAAAACCAAAAAAAAAAAAAAAAAAGAAGTGACAGAAGAAAAGACAAGGGGGTGCTGGTCTCTTTCAAGCCCCCTTTGGTGTTGAGAGACTGAATAAACCCACCTCTCCCAGCTCCAATGGGCACAGCCTTGATCACATATGGGCACCCTCTCCATTCTGGCTTTGGGGGGAGAAAAAAGTGGTAATCGGTAGGACAGCACCCCAGCCTGTCCCTGAGTATACATGATGTCCAGGTGGCAAGCAGGAGCCGCAGGCAGCAGGGAGCTGCTCCCCAGGGCTCCACTCACCAACTGGCAGCCCTGCCTGCCCACTGGGCAGCTGGCGTCAGAGCCAAGGCCGTGGCTATATGCCCAGTGGATGCACTGGGGGGAACCCCTGCAGCCCCCACAGAACAGCTGCAGAGGGTCAGAGATAAAAGGGGGACCAAGGGGGAGGAAAGGTTCCCCTAGTGGTCAGGGGAAAAGGAGGACCCCAGGGGAGAAAGGGCAGGGAGAAAGGGAGGGACCCAGGGCAGGAAGGGCCCTCCCTCCTGACAAGGTAGAATCTGGGCAAAGTCCAGCCTCAACACAAGGCTCTGATCTGGCGCTCACAAGGGAGGGTCACAGAGAGCTGGAGACACTGAACAGCTCCTGCCACCTGCCACCCCAACATACATGCCCATGCTCCACTCACACAGCATACTCACCCTATCACACATACTAACATACACTCACATTCACATTAGAATACACATGTACACATTCACACACATACACTCTCTCGCACGTGCACGTGCGCACACACACACACACACACACACACACATGCCCTCCCCACTTCCCACCCTCCCCCAGTGACAGGAAGGAAAACACAGCAAGGAGGGAGATTGCCTCATGGCACCATTGGACCCGGACTCCCATCCAGATAGACCAGGACCTTCTAGCAGTGGAGGGGATCACTAGGTGGCACCAGCAGTCTTGCCCCCTGGAGTGTCAAGAGGGTAGCCCTAGGGGATATTGACACCCACAAAGGAGGGGAGAGGAAGGCACCTTAGTTCAGCATGCATACACTGATCTCTGGGGTTACAGCCCTATCCTCAGGCAGTTCCCAGGGGATGCCCCCAGGGGGACACCACAGTTCTCAAACCTGCACAGACCCATGACGATGTGGACGCCGGAGGCCCCACTAAGGTGGCAAGTGGGGACGTTCACTCCCTCCTGGTGTCCTGCATAAGGCCCAGGGGCAGCTGCATGCCTCGGCTTCTCTTCCACACGGTGGTTCTGTGACATCCACTTTAATGAAGAGGAATTGGGGAATCTAGGAAGCGAAGACCGAGGGGCAGCAGGGCTAGAAGGATGTCCACGAACCTGGGGCCCCAGCTGGAGCAGAAGAGAGCAAGGGCAGAGAGCCAGGATGGGATCCTGCCAGCACCCCGTCTGAGACCATCTCCTGCTCAGTCTGTTCCCATCCCCGCCGTCACTTAGCATTCCACACGGGTCAGCCCCGCTCGCTCCACTCTGCGTGTTTATCAACACACGAGCTAATGTCATCAGCTCCCGAGAGCAAACATACCAGGTAAGGCTGCATGAAGGTGCCTAACAGCTGTCACCGTTGTTCCAGCTCCTCAAGCAACTCATACCCAGCAGATCTACACACCTAGGACCGGTCACTGTGGAGCCCAAAGCCTGGCCAGCCTTCCTGCAAGTGTCCAGGGGTCTCCTCTGTGCAAAGAAGTACTGGCACCACAATAACCATGAGAGAATCCAGTCCCTCACCTGACAGTCATCTCCCCAGGAGGCCACCACCCCTAGAACCCAAAGTCCTGGATGGAGACTCAAGACTGAGGGAAAGATGGGAACATCCACTGTCCTTTCTCTCCCCGTTCAAGCTGGAGGACCCAGAGCCCAGGCAGAGAGAAAGGAGGAGCACAGAGTATGTGTGGGGAGGGGATACCTGGGGGACACAGTACCCCTCCCCCAGGACCCTGGGGACCCTCCCAAGCCAGCTGGCCTGGTTTCCTGATGGAGATCGGTGTCTACTCTCACTCCTTTCTTTCATCTGGACAATGGTCGATGAGGGCTGATGGCATTTGGTCAGGCCACTTCTCAGCCAGGAACATGTCGATTCCTGCTCATAACATTTCCAGATTCTGGGAAATGCTGTGAGCAGGAATCAAGGGAGTCACAGTCCCCAGGACAAGTTGCTGAGCTCCAGAGTGGGGTGGGTTTGGGGGGCTGCTGGGTGGGTTTTGCCAGAAAACTACTGTGTCTCAGAAGCTTCCAGGAGAGCTCCTTAGCCAGCATCTCCTGCCCCAGCCCCTGCAGACCCAGGCGTCGTTCACCCCCTGGCTACATGAGGTTCCAATGCAGGAAGGTCCCACCTTTCCAAGAGGCTGGAACAGCCCCCCTCCCAATTCACTGAGTTATGATGACTGCTGCCATTGTGGGCTGGTGTGATGGGGAACTATTTCCTGTCCCCAGGCACCCAGGAAAGTGAGTGATCCTGTGCTTAGGTATCTCCCTCTCCCCGGAAGAATTTGTGCTGCCTTAGGAACAGGAGGGGTCCTGAGTTTGGATCTGCGAGTGTCAAAACAAATCCCACATTCCAGGACTTTCACAGCATGCCAGATGTAAGCAATTCTGTTTGCTGGGAGATCTTAAGGGGCTGGGCACAGGGATTGCAGACGGGATCCTTGGGTTTGATCCCTGCCACCACAGGGACTGAGAACACTGAATGGAGCAAGAACTGAGTATGGAGCTGAGATAGCTTCTGAGCACACATGAACGCAGTCCACTCCCCTCCCCCCCCAAAAAAAAACAGACACATACAGAATCATGCAGGGGGACCAAGGATGGCTCAGGGGCACAGCGCCTGCATGAGGCTACAAGTTGAATTCCCAGCACTGTCCTACAGTGCCCAGTGGGATCCAGGTCCCAATACTACAACTAAGTTTGCAGCCCAGGGACCTGGCAACAAGCTAAACTCCCAATACCAACACACACGTACATACACATTAAAAAATATGTTAATGGGACCTGAGAGATAGTACAGAGGTTAAGGTGCTTGCCTTGCACACAGCTGACTTGGGTTTGATCCCCAGCACCACATCGGGTCCTTCAAGCAATGCCAAGAGTGATCCCTCAGCATAGAGCCAGAGCCAGGAGTCAGCCCTGAGCACCATCAAGTGTGGTCCCCAAACAAAAATCAACAAGAGCTAACATAATTTTGGGGAAGAAAATATCACAAGTCTATAATCCTACTTTGCCGGGCCTTTCACTAAGCAGCTGACAATGGGAGGGGCCAGTGAAGGAGGGAGGACTACTCTGCGTGCCAAGGCTCAATCTCTACATGCTGCCAGGGAAAGGTGCAGATCGTCTGTCCCGGCCCTAGGACCTCAAGGCACACTCAGAGGGTTGACTGGACATGGCACTTTCTGACATGGGGCCCAGAAAGACATGCTGGGCTGGACCTGGAACCCATGGTCCACTGGAGCTGGACAGCCAGTGGCCAGAAGGGTCATCCCTGCTCTCACATATGCCCAGCATGGCTCCCTGCTACCCTGGAAAAATAGTCTAAACACTCCATCTGTGCCCCCAGGCCCACACAACATCGCCATGTGCCCTCAATGGACACCCATACACCTCACCAGCCACTCAGAGGCCTATGCACCCTGGGGTGTCCCCCCATCTCCCTACTCCATGTGATACCCCTAGTGAGCAAGTCCTTACTCCTGACTGTGAGATCTGGAAAGAATCTCCACACCCTGACATAGCCCCCCTAGAACCCTGTCACCCCACTTTCTGGGGCCCCTGTCTTCCTTCTCCTGAGCTCCAGCCCCAAGGAAGGATGTGCATTTCAGGGACCTGTGCCCCAGTACCTGGTTTACTCACATATGGTCGGAGGAAGCCTCAAAGCATTCAGGCACCAGCTCCTTCAGCAGAGACTGTGTAAGGAGCAGCAGGAATGGTGTGAGGGTCAAACCCAAAGCCGAGTCATGACCCTACGGGAGACGAGGGTGATGGCACTACAGAGACCAGATCAGGCCATAGAAGTCAGCAGTCAGTAGCACCTTTATGGGGGGAAACAGAGACACGGGGTTCAAGGGGCTTGTTCCTAAGGAAACTTCACTTTAGCTTGCCCAGAACTGTCCCTGGTTTAGTACTCTCAGGGGAGCCTGATACTTAAGGATACTTAAGGGGCCTCCCTTAAGGGCAGGGCTGGCCAGGCCCAGCACCCCTCCCTGCTCCTCCTTCCTGGCTCCCTCTAAGTCCAGCAGGACCTGTCCTTGACTGTGATCTACAGGCCCTTGTGCATCACCCAAAGGCTCCCCCCAAATGCCTGGGCCCAAGGAAGCCAGGACATTAATATTAGACTGAAACCGGCAGCTCATTTCTGGGACACGAACACTTTACAGAATCTTGAAGAGGGAGGTGGGGGGACCAATTCATAATTCAAGCACCTCATAATGATATTAAAGGAAAATTGAAACGGAAAGCCCTCAGCCCAGGAACTGTGCTTCTGTCCCCAGGGACATCTGCCCGACTTCCCTGGCAGGAGCACGATGGGGAAAGAGTCTCAGGGCCATGTCCAACTATAATTACTGCAGCCACCTCACCCTGGCCTCACCCCAGGCCCTGGAGCCCAAGCGCCTTCACCAGGGCCTGTCGTCTCCCTGAGCTCACTCCACAAGCTCTGCAGCTAAACTGCACATTCCACTATGAGTCTGGAGTGCAGGACAGAGGGATGGGGAGGACTTCTCAGACTCTGTGCTCCCATGACATGAGTCCACTGCACTCTCCTTAGCCTATGATGACACCCATTAGCAAACCCTGTATCTTGGCTTCCAAAGTAGCATGGAAATACACACCCTGCTGATCATCAGCCCCATCACATAGCCACCAGAAAGATGGGGTGATCAATCCTCAGCCCCACCCCATCCATCTCCTCCACAGGAGGCCCTGTTCCTCCCCATCCCTCCATGCATACTCCCTGGCCCATGGGGTTTTATCTGAACCTTTCTCCTCTGTGCTGTATTCCCACCCCACATGAGAACAACTGCCCTTGTATCCAGAATTCTCAGGGGCTTTGGGATGTGGGGGTTTATGAATGAGGCCTGGCCAAGGCCATCTAACTCAAGCTCAGAAAGCCTCAGTCTCTGGAAAACTGTGGCCTTATAGAAAGAGCTGGAGCCTTCCTGAGAATGCTGAGTTCCATCCCTCCCCAACTACATGGAGATTTTCAGGACATCACAGTCCATAAGGTGCCACTTCGGTGAGGGAGATGGTGGGACCATGGGGCCAACTGTGGCAGCCATGGGCTAGGCCAGCACTATGAGGGCCGCTCTCAGAACAATAATAATTAAGTGTTGCTAAGCACTGTGGGATCAACGCACCCTCTTAATCACCACAGCTACCAGGGGCGATGATAACAGTAATTAGGCACTGTGGTTTCCCAACTACCCCCCACGAGCACTGCTGGCAGAGAGGAGGGCCTGTAGGGGAAAGAAAGAGGGTCCCCTCCAGGGCCCTGGCCAGATTCTTCTGTGGACATCCTTCTCTCTAGACCCCAGGTTGGTGCCTGTACATGGGAAGAAGGTGAACACAGTTCTAAGAGAGGGTCAAGTTTATTGCTCCTCATCAACAGATTTTGGGGGATCCAAGGATGCCAGGAAGTTTCTCACAGGGCTCCTCTCACATCAAAATGAGGTTCACTAGCCCAGACAAAGTGGCACAGTAGGAAGGGCCAGAGGTGTGAGATGCCATTTTTGTGTTGATTCCGGCTCTGCTTCCAGGGGCTGGCTGAGGACAGCTTTGGGGATTTGGGGGCCGCTTCCCTGGGGTAGGGCTTGTGGGAGGGGTCACTGCCAATATCATAGGGAGCTGATTCCACAGAACACCCACCTCCAGACTCAAGCGAATCTAACCTGACCCCCACTATGCCCACAGGCCCCCCAAGTCCTCTATGAGACACAGACTCTGCCATCCTTCTCTCTGGGTTTTGGGGAGATGGCCAACCCTCCTATCACCTCCTCAGCCCTTTCTGCTAGGAGCCCCAAGTTCTCCTCACTTGGGCTAAATAACCCACTTTGCTGAGAATTGACATCTGCAATGTTAACTTGCCAGCCCCCCCATAACTTCCATTTGCTCTGTGTCCCTTGACTCCCCCTAGCCATCACCCTGCCAGGCCACCCCTTTTGTACTCCAGTGCACCCAGTTTCCCTCCAGCAGGGCCCGCCATGGAAAACACCCCTCGGCAGCCCCCCTTACACCGTCTCCCCTGCTCCATGCTCTTTTTTTGGGGGGGGGGTTGGGCCACACCCGGTGATGCTCAGGGGTTACTCCTTGCTGTCTGCTCAGAAATAGCTCCTGGCAGGCACGGGGGACCATATGGGACACCGGGATTCGAACCAACCACCTTTGGTCCTGGATCGGCTGCTTGCAAGGCAAACGCCGCTGTGCTATCTCTCCGGACCCTCCATGCTCTTTTTTGACAAGATGCTCAGTGGCTCTTAATATCGCAGCTACCCATGGGGTACAGGCACCTGGTCAGGGGGAGCCTCCTACAGTTCCAGATCCATTAAACACTGCCTGGCTACCTCAGAACTTTTCACCCACAGCCTCTGCCTCACACCTGCCTTCTGCACACCCCCCACAGTGCCCCACCCTATCCTCACACATACAAAGGTCACTGGCACCCGAGCCCCGTTCTAACGCCCCTCCTCTCTGTCACAGCTGCCACCATGGGCACCTCCTTCCACTCCTCCATGGTGACTCCTCTCCTACCCCACTCTTCCCTCACTGACCAGTCTACAATGCACCTGATCGACAGATTCAGTTCCCAAAACCCAGCTCCAGCAACAACCGATGGCACTACTCCGTTTGGAAACCTGGGCCTGCTCACACAGCCTGCAAAAGAAAAACAAATAAATAGATTTTCAAAAATAAGAATAATAGGGGCTGAGCTATAGCACAGCAGGGAGGGCGTTTGCCTTTCATGCAGCTAACTCAAGTTTGATCTCTGGCATCCCCTAGGGTCCCCCAAGCCTGTCAAGAATAATTTCTGAGGGCAGAGCCAAAAGTAACTCTCGAGTTTGGATGAAAAACAAATAAATAAACAACAAAAAAGAACAATACTACAAAGGCATGAAGTTTGAAAAGGTTGCAATTGTTTACTAAGCATAATGCTCTAATGCTAGAATAGATTTGGGGCAGTGGGCAGTGATGAAAAGGGAATATTAAACTTTTTTATTTGGGGTCACATCTGCAGTGCTCAGGGCTAACTCTTGGCTCTTTGCTCAGGAATCTGGGTGGTGCCAGGGAATCATAACCAGGTTGACCCCATGCAAAGCAAATCCTCTACCTGCTGTGCTATGGCTCAGGCCCCCGTAGAAATTCCTTTTAGCAGAATCCTAAGGAGGGTATATCTGCAAAGCCCAAGGCTAGAAGCACAGGGAAAAAATCCACTCTTTCGACACGGCTCCTAGAAACAGGAGAGCAGCACTCTGGACACTTTAGGACTCTCAGAGCACCGTGGAAAACCACTGAACAAATGAAATCCTTCTATCTGTGGATGAAAACCCTGCGGTCTGAGATGAAATGGGATTGGCAGCTGGTGGCATGAAGGCAAGTGAGTCAACCGACATGGATTGATTCATTTGGAGCCCGACCTGGTATAGGCTCAGTCAGGCACCAGGGAGAAAGCAGAGAAGAGGGTCGACAAGTCCCTTCCACCCCATGTCTACAAAGGTCAGCAGCCAAGCAGGGAAAAATCAGAGAATCCAAGACCATTCCAGATGACCAAAAACCCCGACTGAGACAAAGAATGGCCATGTCTGACAGGGCAAAGTACACCATGCCAGAGAAGGCACACACACAAACTGAGACCCGAATGACCAGAGCAGAGCAAAGAGCAAGACCAGCCTGTCCAGGCTGAAGACAGGCATAGGAAAAAGTGGATGTAGTTGATTTACACTGCAAGCCAATTCAGTGGTGGATGCAAAGCAGCCTGAAGGATATCTAGACCAGAAAGAGCCATCTGAGCAAATGAAGCTTGGAGCTTGGAGCTTAGAACTCAGGTCAGAGGGGATCCAACACTGACTTCTTTGTTTTGACAAATGTACTGTGGTTATGCAAAGCATCAGGGAAGCTGGGCAAAGGACCAACAGGAGCCCTAGACTATCAGTGCAAACCCCAACTCTTGTGAATTCAAGCTATTCTGAAAAATTCAGAGGAAGGGGGCTGGAGGAGCAACAGGACAGTGGGGAGGGCGCTTGCTTTGCATGTGGCCAACCCAAATTGGAATTCCTGGCATCCCATAGGGTCCACCTGAGCATCACCAGGAGTGATTCCTGAGCTCAAAGCCAGGAGTAAGCCATGAGCACTGCCAGGTGTAGCCCTAAAACAAACCAACAAAAATAATGTGAAAACTCAGAGGTTTTAAGATAAAGATCTATGTGTCTCTCACTAGAGTAGAGACTACAGAAGAGATAAGAGATGCAGTGTCAAAGTAGTGGCAACCCAACACTTCCTTGACACCCATGGTTAGTGAGTGGGTTTAACACACAAACTCCTTACTGAAACCCCACGGCTGTTGTTTTATGGATGAAAAGTCAGTGCACAGAGATGTTAAGTTGTGTTTCCAGGGACACAGAGTTCTGGAGAGACAGGGCTGGGCTCTGATGACCCAGGTTTGTTGGGAGGCCCAAGGGCTTGACTGTCACCTTTCTCTTGCCTCCCCTGAGGATATCACCAGCACAGACAGCAGGAAGGTGCAGAGTGGGGTGCTAGTGTTGGTGACCAGAATGGAACAGTGTCACCGGAGTTCAGGCACAGGCTCAGGCAGAATCCATAGTTTTGGCATCCGTACTGAAACACCACAGCAAAGATGACTGAAACCATCTAGTCTCTGGTGTGTAGCTCTCAACTTCTTGCCACACAACAAAACATCCAGATGTTCAGCATGACCGCACCTACCTGCCCTCCCTCTAATCCAAAATACCGACTACAGGACCTTCCCACACAGGCCCGAGCTCTGAGTTTTCCCACAGGGACAAAACCAGGGGTCAAATCTGACCTGAGTCCCTGGCTTGGGGCAATGTCCCTTTGCTGGATGACACCAGAAGCACCCACACTCCCCAGGGAGGCACTGGAGGTTGCTCTGGCAGAGAACTGCTCTATCCCCCGGCCCTCTGCAGAGGGGCTTGGCTGCCAATGGTTGCATGGCTTCAGTACCTGGTACCGGAAGTTCTCAAAGAAAACATTTGTGCAGTGAGTCAACTTGGAAGTGTAAACAAGCTCAATCTTATTTTCCTTGGCCTCTCCCCAACTGTCTGCTCTGTCCGTGCACCCCCAACCCACACACATGCACAAATGCACATATAAACACATACTCCTGGTATGCTTGTGGGTTCTTGGTGTGTTTTATTTACTTGTTTTTGGATTTCAGCCAAAATAAATAACTACTATCACCCAGCGGTGCTCAGAAGTTACTCCTGGTACTGTGCTCAGAAATCACTTCTGGCAGGTTCCGGGGACCATATGGGATGCCGGGAATCAAACCAGAATTCGTCCAGGGTTGGCCGTGTGCAAGGCAAACACCCTACCTGCTGTGTTACTACTCTGACCTCAACTTTGATGTGTTTTAGGTAAATGTTTCAAAATAACCTGGAAATAATCCTATATTTTCGTGACTTGGTTCCATTATCTCCACTCCAGTCACCCCAGGCAGTCCTGTTGATCCCCCAAACCACGCTCCTTTCAGAATTTAGCATCTAAGGAGCTTTCTCTATGGAGGTGAGGAATGAGGCATAGAGATGTTGATGGCCTCAACCCTGAGCAAGCCTGCAGCCCTTACAGCAACAGCTCAGTCTGAGGCCAGCACAGGCCCCTGAGTGGCTCTGATCTTTATGGCTCAGCAGAGAACCCAGCATGAATGAAATCCTCTGGGAGCCTACCTGGCTTTTCCTTGTCCTGAGTTCTGGGTTCCTACTACAGCCAACATTTAGGGGGGCCTAAATGTCCAACCCTCACCCCTTTTTTTAAACATGCTCAGCAGAGCCCTTCCTCCCAGGGGTCCTCCTACATCTTCGCCCCCCACTTTTGACTAAACTGGACACTCTTCCAAGACCCTCCAAATCCTCGGTGTATGTTTTGAAGACACTTAAAATTGTGTCCAGAGCATCTGTTTTGGACAAAGTGTCTTCAGAGTGATTGCCATGTCAGTGTCCCTTAAGCCTGGGCACTTAAGCCTGGGGGTGAAAAGCTTGGGATGTTTGTTAGCAGCGAAATCTCTCACACATCTCCGTGTACGATTGTGCCCATGGGAACATTCAAGCAGGTCCTGAATGAGATGGCCCCCCAGGGTGAACCAGCCCTGGCCTCCCTGCCCTGACTCCTGTTTGTCCTCCTTCCTTCGGGAAGCTGAACTGAATCTTATCAGGAACAGCCACTTGCTGGGGGTTCCTGGCGCTGGACAAAGGGAAGCGATGGACTGGGCGAAGTGGCGCTGCTTGGTTAAGCATCCAGCCTAGCTCCTTTTCCTGGGCCCTAATTCTCTTGGGTGGGGAGGACACACTGGGCTGCCGGGAGCACGGAGGGCCGGACGGTCTTGTCAAGAAGCTGATGGCATACGGATGCGTTGGGTGGCGAACAGAACTGAAAGGCGAGTCCCCGCGCAATCGCGGATTTCTCCGCTGGGATGGGGCGCTTTGGCGGGAATCCCGCAAAGGCCTTGGGAAACAAAAGTGCGGGCAGAGGCCAGCAGAGTCCGGCTCCAAAGCCTTTGCTGGAGTGAGTCGGTCGCTTGCGTATAGGGGATAAAAAACAAAAAGCCCCTCTCTTGCAAGCTGGACACATAGAACCTTCACCCACTCCTCGGGGATGCCCGCGGGGCGCGGTCGGGAGCGCGCAGGTGATGGAGGGGGCGCTTGGGGTCGAGCCCCTCGCCACTCGCGGCCCCTGGAACCCCCTCCAGGCGAGTAT
This sequence comes from Suncus etruscus, assembly GCF_024139225.1. NCBI lineage: Eukaryota > Metazoa > Chordata > Mammalia > Eulipotyphla > Soricidae > Suncus > Suncus etruscus. The sequence continues at coordinate 14,455,644 of NC_064855.1, forward strand.
CCCTACGCGTCTAGGGGGACAGCGGTGGGGACATTTGCTTCTTCATCGGTGCAACAGGGACCGCGTCTGGAGACGCGGACCTATAGCAGTCCTTTCTGCTGGGACTCCTGGAGCACCGTGATCGCTCCTCCGCTCACTCCCCGGACTCCACCCCCCACTCGCGACCCGCCAGTTCCCCCAAGTCGCCGGCCACTAGGGGTCACTGCCTCCCTTTGTCAGCGCCCGAGCAGCGCGGCCAGCTCTCGGGGTTTCTCTCCCGGGCTGCAAAGACCAGAAAGGGAGCCTCTCCGGAGCCCCTTGATCTGGGGATGGGTGGGACCCCTCTCCTCCTTCCCGGGGATCTGCCACCCAAAGCCCTGGGCCGGAAGGTTGGCACGGTGGGCGGAGGCCGGGCTCCGCGCGCGCGCGCGCGCTCCAACCAGCTTTGCGCTAGCAGCCAAGAGGGGGTTAACAGTAATCCCGCCCCCCCAGAGTCTGACATCACGGGGAGAGCGGGCGAGAAGCTGGAGCGGGCCGAGTGAGAGAAAGAGAGAGCAGAGAGCGCAGCTCCTCTAGGCTTCCCACATTGTTCCAGGGAGACCCCGGCGCACCCGGCTCCGCTGCCTTTGCGCACTCCACCGCGCGGTGCTCCCCGCCGCCTGGGACCCCCCATCACCACATAGCCCACCGTCCCGGGCTCGATCGTGCCGCTACCCATCGGAGGACGGCCGGCCGGACGGCCATGGACGCCTGCAAGTTGGAGCCGAGCGGGAGGGTGTGAGCGAGCGCGCCGGGGCCGGAGCCCGGAGCCCGCGCGCAGCGGCGGGGCGCACCGGAGGTGGGTCCCTCTCCAAGCCCGACTCTGCGTGGAAGAAGAGGGCGGGCCCGGCGCGGGGAGGAGAGCGGAGGAGGAGGAGGAGGAGGAAGAGGAGGCGAAGGGGCTATGGCTCGAGCAACTTGCGGCGGGCAGCAGCCGAGCCTCTGAGCCCCCCGATTGCCGCCGCGTCGACCCTCATCCCCAAGCCCGGCCGCGCCGGACTCGTATCCCCGAGACGCCGGGGACCACCCCGCCCGGCACCGAGCCGCCTTCGACTTCCCCGAGGGTGGCTGGAGAGCAAGGGAAGCTTTCCTTGGGACCCATCCTCTCGCCGGAGCCCCCGCACCCCGATGGCCCGGATGGGGCTGGCGGGCGCCGGTGGACGTTGGTGGCCACTCGCTCTGGTGGGCTTAAGCGCCTTCTTCCTTCCAGGTAAGCGCGCTCCTCCTTCTGTCTTTGGATTTTATTTTATTTTCTTTCTTTCCTTCTCCTTCGCCTCGCTGGGACTGGAAGCGTGGTTGGTGGGCACGGCTGGGTGTTTGGAGGTGAAAGGAGCTGGAAAGTTGGTTCAGGGTTTCCCTAAGGCAAAGAAACAAATGGACGGGGCAGGGTGGCACCGCTGGGCCAAAGAGGGTTTTTGGAAGGAAGCGGTGCGGTCGGATGGATGCACATTGTATCTGGAGCGAGAGAGACACTTTCTCCACTCGGGTTTCCATCAGGATAACACTGGACCATCGCTTTCTATGTCTTTATTAACCGGCTCCCGCACGGGATACAGTTTTGGAAACATTACAATGTTACATAAAAGCAAAATAATCGCCTTGGAGAGGGGAGGAGAGGAGATGGCCCCAAGGGGAAAGGCACCCCGGTGGACCCCGGGCTTAGAAGGGCAGGTTGTGGGGGGAGCGCCTCTCCCTCTCTCTCTCTAGCCCTTGTGCCCGGCGCTTTTGGGGCGCTGGGGGGGGGCCCTTTTCGTGCAAGAGGGCGCACGGCGGGCGGGGAGCGCAGCGCGCTCCTGCGGCAGAGGCGCTGCCGGCTCTGGCTCACCTGCGGGGCCCGGGGCGCACGGTGCCCTGGCCACCCCCAATCCTGGGCAAGGCCTCCTCTCCCACCCCCCAATCTCACGCAACTCCGCTCCCATTTGGGGGCTGGACTGGGGTTCTCCTTGGTGGAGGCGTTGCGGGGTTGGCTTCGTTCTCAATCCGGTGGCTGCGTGACCCACTTTCCCGAGGGGCTCCCTCGTGTCTTTTCTGGAGTCGCCGGCGGCGGAGGGGTTAACCGGGCTGCGTCCTCTCGGGGTGGCCCTCGGTTGGCACCCCCCCCTCCGGGGCCCGGCGGTGGTGGGCGCTAATCTTAGATTGCCCGGGCCTATTGTGCTGGGGAATGAACTGGAAAATGCGTTGAGGAGGCAAATCCGACCCTGTCCCTGGCGCCTGCGTTTAACCCTTTTGTGTCCCCCCAGGGAAGCGCCCTGATTCCTCAGTGGTGTGGAGCCCAGGCTGGCGGTGAGGTTTTTTTTTGGGGGGGGGGGGGCTCCTGTCCGCTGCAGAGAATCTGAGAGCGTTTCCCGCCTCTCGCTGGGGAGTTGGGAGAGGCTTGGGGGGCTTGGCCGGAGCACGTGGTCCTGGCCTTCGGGTGTCTTATCCTGGGTCTGGAAACCTAGGACCGGCCAGGGAGGAGCGAACCGCCGCTAGTGGGCAGCTGGCAGTGCCCAGGAGGAGGTGCCTACTCTGCTGCAGGCTCCCTGGGCAGCGCAGTCGGTGCTCCCGGGCAGAGTGTGGGCAGAGTGAGGGTGAGGTCCCGTGGGGGTGGGGGGAGGGTAAAGGGAGATCATGGGGCACCCTGCGCCTTGCCCCGGTTCAGAGGGGTGTGACAGAGGGGAAGGACCCTCTCAGGACCTCCCGGGAACCAACTCGAGTGGGTGGGCACCAGCAGGGGTGTGCTGGCTTTGGGGAAGGGACAATGCACCCCACGTTACCTGCACCCCAAGTCTAAAGCCTAGAGAGTGTTCCTGGTACTGGAAGAGTTAATCCTGGGTGAGACAAAGGGCAGGAGGTTGGGGGAGGGGACCGGACTGCTGTCCCCCCCCCCCATCCTTTTGTTATTTTCTTCCTGCAGCCAGGCCAGCCCTGCCCCCCAACTCCGGACATGGGGGCTGGGGTGGAGGGGGGCGGTGCCAGCTCACCTGGCTCCGGTGAGGTGAGGACGCTTACTCCACCCCAACCCCCTAATTCCCCCAGTCTGTGCTCAGACTGGCCCTAAATCAGCTCCCTTATGCGCTGCACCCCCCAATGGTCCTAATTGTCAGGGCTGGGATAAGAGGGGACAGCCAGAGTTCCCGCCCCTGCCTCTCTCCCCTCCCCTCCTTTCCCCTACTGGCCTGGCCCTCCCTCCTCCCCCGCTGCAGGCAGCCTGGCACCACCCTCACCCACCACCCCACCACCGTGGCCACTGAGGCCACTAGACCCTGCCACACCCCCCTCATCCCCCTCACCCCCTATATAGGCTGACGTTCTTTCCTGGGTGTTCGTGGCTGTGACGAGGGAGTTTGAAGGAGCCAGGAAAGGGGAAGGGTAGGGGTAGCCAGCTACGTCCTTATGTGTGCTATGACCCCCTAACTTCAGCCATGCCCCCACAGCTTCTTTCTGTGTGTTGTGTGTGTGTGCGCAAGTGTGTTCTGTGTGCTTGGATGAGTGTATAATTGTGTGAGTGTACATGTGTGTATCTTCACTGACTGGCAGCTACTCTGGTCTCTGCTGCACAGAGGAGAGTGGGGTGTACCCCAGAGAGGGGTGGGGGACCCCTGGGGATGCCCAGCCTTGGAAGCAGGTACCTGCTGGCCCCCCCTCCCCCAAAGCCTCCCTAATTGGCTTCCCCAAACCCTCTGGAGAGAGCGCACACACCTCAGGTGTTCTCCACACCCTCCCCGGGAAGACCTGTTGAGCAGGGCACCCTTCTCAGCAGCCACTTCCCCTGAAAACCCATCCTGCCAGCCTAGGGTTGGCAGCCTGTGCCCAGGGACTCGGTGCCTATTGCAAGCCAGTGAGTCAAGGATGGGAATCAGGGAGAGGCAGACAGGGCCTGAGCCCAGCGCCAAGTGGGATGCCTGGGAGGAGCCTCAGGTGTGCCCCCAAGAAGTGTCCCTGGAAACAGCCCCTTATGGCCGGCTGACCCATGAGACCACAGCCCTGCCCTTACACGGAGGCACACAGAAACCGCCTCACTGGCCACTACTAGCCTGGGACTCAGGACAATGCCCACTGACGTTCATGTTGAGCCTGGGGATCTAGGACAGCTAAGGAACAAGTATGAGGGTGCACAGTGGTAGCACCCACTGAGGTGTAATTACCGTCCATCTTCTCCAGGGCCACTGAGGGGTTCCTTCCTGGGAGGGCGGCAGAGAAAGGTGTCACTGATCTGTAAACTCTGGGTCTGGGCCATTGTGCCAGGGTAGAGGGGCTTGGTATCGGCATGTCCAGGGCTGGCCCAGTCTAGAGCGGGTATGTACATACATGTTCACAGGGCATTGGATGTGTGTATTGGGGTCCTACAGTGGGACACCAATCAATGGGGCCATGTTGGTGACGTTGTTGGTGATGGTGATGGTGCTGAGAGGTGGCCCATGTTTTGACCTCAGCCTGCTCCTTCCCAGAACACACCACACACACACACACACACACACACACACACACACACACACACGTGCCTGGACAGAGCCTGTGTCTGCAGGGAGCTGCTCTCCCCACTGCTGCCCCATCTCCTACCAGCAGAATTAGGGCTCCCTGCACACTGGCTCCATCACGATGGCTAGGAGAGGCTGTGGGAAACGGGGTTGCATCTTCTACTTCATTCAGCTCCTTGTGAAAAGGATCCAGGGCAAGCCCCACCCCCTGAGGTCACAGAAAAGGGTGCAAGCATGGACTTTGGTACTCCTTGAATTGCCTTGCAGGACCCTGAGTCCCCAGGGGCTGGTAAGGACAGTGAAAAGAGGAGCAATGTTGGGACACTTCTGAGTTCCCAGCACCCTAGTGCCCAAGCCCAGCTGGAGAGCGATGCAGTATCCCCTCCCATACACCCCCAGATTAGGTCTGCAGAGCCCAGCAGATGGGGCTGGGCTGGAGGTAACCTAAGATCCACGCAGGGATCACCTTTCCAAAGGGAAGCCCGAGCTGCTGGTACTGGCACCCCCAAGGGCACTTAACCCCTGGCTTGCTGGATGTACTCTGCTGAAGCACTGGAACATGCTGCTGAGCCTTGCCCACTTCCTCGAGGGGCAGCTGGGCTCAAGGCACCACACAGACCCTAGAATCCTGCGTGCATACTTGGTGTAGTCAAAACTCCTGAAGACACTGGGCCAGGCTGGGGTTTCTGTACCCCTGGAGGTAGAGCTATGTCCATGATCTGAACCTCTCTGTTTCGGGGCAGAGTTCCCGGACAAGAAAGGATGCTCACAGATTGAACCCCATAGGGCATAGCAAGACAGCCAGGCAGGGTCCAGTCAGTGAGCAGAAGTTCAGTCCAGCCGCAGGGATCTGCCTCAATTTTCCCTCTGTGCAGTGGGTGTGCAGCATCCAGAGCTCAAAGGCATTTGGGAAGATCTGATCAAGGGTCAAGGAGGAGAAATGGGAAGGGGGGGGGGTGAACAACCAAAAGCCACTCTGGAAACAGAATCAAAGAAGAGAAGCAGAGTGCACAGCCAAGCCTAGCGTGGGGCATGGCCTGGTGGGGGACTGTGCCAACCCTCAAGCTTTCCACTTCTGTGCCAGCACGGCTCCCCCTGGAGACGGCGCTCGGGTACCTCCTTCCTTCCCATCAGAGCTGGCCATGAAGCAGGAAGCAGGATACCTACCTCTGCTGTGGGGCTCCCTGTTCCCACTCAGCACCCTGGGAAGGGCTCTGTGGGGTCCCAGACAGTGTACAGGTGTATATGAATTCATGTACTGTGTATATGACTACATGTGTGTGAATCTATAATATTACGTGTGCAGATGTGTATGAGTCTTATGAGATTATATTAGTGCATGTGTGAAGATGTTCGGGTCTAAATGACTCGAGTCTAAACGTACGATGTGTGTTTATGTGACTAGAAGAGAATACAAGTGCACAAGTGTTCGTGTGTGTGATTGTATGCATGGATTGGCTCCCCACTCACTGGGCAGAGGCAACGAGCGGCCTGGATGGGGCAGGGTTAGGGAGGAGAAGGCTGGTACAGATTGCCCCCTCCTGGGCCACGCGGACCTGCTTTGCCTCGGCCTGATGAGGATCGTCGTCATCGTCGTTACTGAGCCACAGACAATAAAGCTCGAGGCCACGCCGGCCCGGATCTCATTAGAGGACATTAGTTCCACCGGCTGGTAGCTCCAGAGGGACAGCTGGAGGCCTGGACCAGGCAGCCAAGCGGGCCGGGGGTGGCCCTTGTGTCCTGTGGGAATTTAATTGTGGAGCCCAGGATCGTGCTGTCCGAAGCCAGAAATCTGGGGTCCCTCTACCTTCTTGGCCGATGGGTTCTGGCCCCTTTAACTGGACATTGGGATCCCCTGAGCTGGACATACCTTCCACTGAGCTCTGGACACCCCCACTCCATCAAGGAGGGCTTTGAGGGTCTGCAAGTTTCTGACTCCCCATACCCTGTCAGGAGGTGCTTGAGTAGCAGCAGCATCAAGAAACTATGGCTCTGAACCACCACAATGGAAGCTATTTCTTCTGCCCCATATTTCCACCCCTGATGTCCCCCATAACCCATTTGGAGCAGACAGGAGACGGAAGCTGTCTGTGCCTTGGGGAGGCAGGTTGTGGAAGCCCTCATGGGGGTCCAATTCTGAAGAGGAGGAAATCCTGAGACCTGGACAGGCTCTGCATGTCCCTGATCTGTGACTTTTCTGCAGACCCTGTGCCTAGGGCAGTGGGAACTGGGGCTCTGGGCCTTTCCCAGTACTCTGAACATCCGCAATGCTGACCTGGTGTCTCAAGGGAAAAGGCTGCAGGCCCCACCTTAGGGATGGGTTACTGCCTGTCTGGGCTGCTTTAGGCAATGATCCCCCAAAGCATCACTGGTGGTCCTGCTTTGATGCCTGAGAAGGCACTTCTGGGCCTAGAGCTATATTCAGGTCCTCTCCAGCCTCCTAGACCTCTTTGGGGACCTTTCTGCACACTGAGCCACGCCTGGGGAACCCTTGGTGAGCCCCCCAACTGGGGTAAATATTATTCACTGTGCACCCACTCCCTAGCCCTAGAGGGAACAACTTCCCATGGCTCTGTCCATGCAGCTCTCCCGCCTGGGGTGACAGGAGGTGATGGGTATAGATGGCATGGCAGAACCCATCCAGGGTCTGTGCAGTGGAGAATGGTGGTACCAGGAGGCAACATACATGTGGTGGCCTGTTGTGACTCTTAAGACCTCCGGCTTTTGTGAAGAGGCCTTGGGTGCCAGGCATTGTTTGTTGGAAACACCTAATCCCCATAATTCTGGATGTGGGTGACTTTGTAGTCACTCCTGCTTTGACATCTTGTGAAATGGGGTCCAGCAGAGAAAGACTCAGGGTCTGACTACACAGCGGGTGGGCATGGCCCAACTGGAACCCCATTCCAGAAGAGCCAAGACTCAGAGCAGACCCCTGGCCCTTACTCAACCCCGCATTACACAAGGCCTTGCTCCCAAGAACACAACAGCACCCCTTGGCATCCCGACAAGCCCAGAGCATGCTGGGAGTGTTGGTGGCATTGCAGGCACCATCCCCGTATCTTGATGCCTTGATAGGTGCTAGAAAAAAAAAAAAGCCGGATTCTTACACACCTGCCCCACCCAGCTTCGGTTCTGCTGTGCCTTGGAGCTTTGTTTGGGGTGACTGTCTTAATTCAATTCCTTGCCATCCCGAGCCTTATAGGGGCTCCTTCCCAGTTCCCCTGGGGACCCCAACAAGGCAGGTGTCATGGCTTTTTCCCAAGAACAGCCTGGAGCTGCCTCTACCAGCTGTTCCCAAGCAGGCAAACCTTGGTGGGCCTCAGACACAGCTAGTGATCCTGAATCAGGGCCTGTCCCAAGCATCTAAAAGGTCTGGTCTCTTGCCCTTACCCAGAGATCCCAAAAGGTGGCATGGGTGGGCCCTGATGTAGAGTGGGATGAAATTTAAGGGGTCCTCTGGGCCAGCAGCCTTGATCTCCTGGGAGCTAAGGTGACTAAAAACTGCCCCAAAACAAAGGGGTGGGCAGAAAGCATGAAGGCTCTCAGTGATGACCACAAATTGTCCCCCTCAAGGGCCACCCTGGGCCATGGCACCTTTCACACAACTCCCCATGGGACCCTACAGATTTGTTCGGGACCCAAAATTCCTCCTACTCCTTCAGTTACTTGACTTCCAGGGTGACCTCTGGGGCCCTGCACCCCGAAAGTCCTTAGAAGCAATAGGATGTTGGAGACTGCCTGACCCTGCCCTGACATCTTGGAACCAACCCTCCCCCAGAGCCTGCACTTGGTCCTCTTGGCCTAGCCAGGCTGCTAGGTGCTACTGTAGTAGCCCCGGGGAATGAGTCGCAGCAGTGGCAGCAGCAGATCTGGCTTCTCCCGATAGGTCAGAAAATGCTGGTAGACAGACACAGCACTGGGCCTCCCCAACTGACTCGGCAGACATACATGGCACAGAGCCTCCCCCACCCTAAGTCCCCGTCTCCCTGGCCTGGCCTGCTTTGCCCCTCGGATGATGAATGGTTCGGCTCTGCCTGCGCAGGGTCTGTTTATGGGGCCCCAGAGTAATCAGTGTCCCGGCCAGCTGAGCTCGGATTATCTCTGTCGGCCTGATGGATAGGTCTGTGACAAGTCGGGCGACAGCCTCTGCTCCCCAGAGCCTGCCCTGTCCTGCCTGGCCACCCACCCTCAACCCGTCGCCCACCCTCACCTCCCCAGAGGCAGATAAGAGACAGTGGGGGTCCCTTATCTCCCCGAGGAGAGCTGAGGAACTGATGGATCAGCTTCTTGGAAGACAGACGCCCCCGACATACAGTCTGCTCAGGACCTGGCCCCAGGAGCTACCCTGATGGGATCTGGCTCTGCCTGTCACCAGACGTGGCTGATGGGCTGTTTGTCTCGTGTTTTCCCATCCCCTGGGTACACGGGCTGCGTTTACTGATGGTGCGTCTGTGTGCAAGGTCACGCACTGTGTGCAGGAGGCCGTGTTCTCTTGTGTGTGTGCGTGCGTCTTATGCATGACATCATGCTCTCTATGTAGTTTGGATAGTGTGTGCAGGAGGCCTGTTCTGTGCATGTGTGTGCATGTTCTATATGACATCATGTTCCACGTGTGTTGAAGGGTCATGGGCTGGGTGTATGAGGTCATGGGCTGTACGTGGGGATCTGTTCTGTGCATGTCTGTGCGGGTAAAGTATGGGGTTAAGTTCTATGTGTGGTTTCTATGAGTGGAGGCCTGTTCTATGCATGTGTGTGTCTGCATGTACATGGCCTGACGTCACCTGCTCCATGCACACCCTCCTGATCGCAGTCCCAACTTTGTCCTTCCAGATGACAGAGGGGGAGCCTCTAACCCACTCACAAGCTGAGGCCAGAGTTAGGATGGTGGAGGATGTGCAGTCAGTTATGGTGCCCTCTAAACCCCAATTGGAAAAGGGGAGGCTCAGACTCAATTTTGTTTTGTCTGTAGCCCCCCAAACAACTGCTCTTGCTATTCATTTCACCAAACTACCCTGCCTGGATTCCAGCTGATAGGGATCCCTGCAGCTCCCCTCCCCTCTACCTGTCCCCATTTCCCTGCCCAGACAGCACAAATTGGCATCTGTCCTGCACACCACCCAACCCCCAGGCTCCTCTCCCAGACTTGATCATGGCTTGTGCTACCCTCTCAGGTGAGCATCTGGAGGGGCTGGTCTGAGTCCCCGGATGAGGCCCCGTTGCAACCAGCCAAAGACGGAGGATCAGCCACATACCCCCAGTCCACCTCCCCATTCCCAGCCCAATGTCCTCGGAATTAATAGTCAGTCACAATGGGGAACCTCTCAGCTCTGGTGGGAATAGGGAATTATGTTGGAGCTGGAAGCATGGGCTGGAAAGGGAGCAAATTGTGGGGTTTCGGGGTACAACACAGGCAGCTGGTGCCTGCAGGCATCCCCAATAGCCTTTCCTATGCCCATAGACCCCTTGTGGCAGGGTGCAGTGACTGGGGGGGGGGGTCTTGTCCTGTGGGAATGAGGCAAACATCAGGCTAAGGAGCCCCCAATTTCCCCACTCAGTCCCCACTGCCAGTCCTGGGTCAGTGGTGATCTTAATCCAAGCCTTGGGATTATTGGAATTGTTGGTGGCGTGGACAATCCATGATCTCCTTGGGACTAGGAGTAACCCAATATGGGGTCCCTCAGCCAGTCCCTGCCCCCATGTGCTCTATCTTCCCGTTCACCTCAAAGCCCCCCCTTTCCCTGAACCCTCCTGGATGCTAGCACTCCCTGGCCTTCCCCCTCGCCTGAGTCTCTGGGGTAAGAAAAATAAAGGGTGGGACAGGACAGACTGCCCCCAGGTCACCCAGACCAAGTGGGAACAGGCCTCCAGGGAAGCGTCAATCACTGTCATCCAGCTCTGGAAACAGCAGGAAGGGCGACTTGAGGGAGTCTGGGGGCCCAGCATGGGAACTCTGCCCTGGCCAAAAGGTGTTATCAGAAATTGGGCCCAGTCCAGGAGTGCCCTGGTTAATGATTAGTCACCCTGGTTAATAAGTCACTGCACTTCCCCCCCAATTTCAGCCCCCCACCTCCACCCCTGCCTTGCCCCTTCCCTGTGCTCTCTGGCCTGGAGTAGCTTTGGGAGAAATCTGGGGCTGCTGTGGTGCCCCTCAACTTCCCTCCTGGGTAGGCCAGGGGTGATCCTGGGGTTTTTCTCTCCTTTTGCTTGCTGGGTGAGGCCAGTTAGTCAATCCAAGGTGACCTTTGAACTCCACTTGGTGCCAGACCCCGAGGGACAGAAGTGCCCCAGGTGCCAAGGTGGTGTCTTGGGGGCAGGGGCTAAGGATGGGGTTCAGATCCGTGTCTTCTCTGTTTCTGTTGTGTGAGGGCCACACCTGGCGATGCTCAGGGCTGACTTCTGGCATGGTACTCAGAAATCATTCCTGGTGGAGCTTGGGGGTGCTATATGGGATGCCGGGGAATAAACCCGGGTGGACCATGTACCAGGCCAGCACCCTCCCTGCTGTGCTATGTCTTGGCCCTGCATCCTGAGGTCCAATCCAACCCTTTTGCACTATTGTGGTAGACCAGAGGTCAGGGGTGGGGGAGACAGGGAGGGCCAGGCTTTGAGGGGGCAGGGGTGTTTTGGGTCCTGCTACAGCATCTGGAATTCTAAAGAATTATACATGCTGTAGAGCCACAGGGAGACAAGCTGAGCAGCCCAGCAACTGGGACAGGGAGGCTGGAGGGGACTGCAGCAGGGGACATGATGGAGCAGAGTGTGGGGGGGACCAGAAGATGGAGTCTTAAAGGCACAGACTCCCCCCAGTCTGTACAATTTCAGCCCCACCATGCCCTGGCCATGGACAGCTCCCTGAGACCATGTACAGGCCTTCTCTGCCTAAGGTTCAGCCCGCTGGGCCTCCCCCATTTCAGCATCCCTCAGCCAGGCCCCCCTCACCTTCATCCTCCTTATCTATGTGTGGTCAGCTCTCACTGCTTCTATTCTGCAGCTTTCCATAGCCCTCCCTACCCTCTGAGGCATTGGGGGCTCCCCATGTCTTCATTGTCTGCACCGACCTTCATAGCAAGCTACCTAAGCATGTTGCTCTCCTGCTACCAAGCCCGGGGCTCCCTTAGCATCTGACAAGGCAGGCATGTGGGGTGGGGGCTGTCCCATGCATGCGTGTTGGAGCTGTTCTGTACACATTTGTTCGGGGGCTGTCCTGTGTGCTAGACGTTGAGGAACCAGGGAGTCTTACCTCTTTCCCACCATACGATGCTGAAGGGTGACATCCAACATCGGGTAGTGGGTGCACAACTACCTGAGGGAGACCCCATCTCAGGTTTCAGTGACTGGAACTTCTCCGAGAAGTCCCCACAATTGGAGTGCAGCCTTGAGCCCCCAACTCCACTGTGAAAGAACAAGTGTCCCCTGGACTTCTTCCCCTGTGACCTCTCCATCTTCTGGTTTCTGTCTTCCTTCACCCTGTACCCTTTAGTGAGATGGTGGGCCCCACATCACTATTTTTGCAGCATGCCCAGATGAGCTTATGCCTTGCATGCAGGAGGCTCATGATTGACCCCCGCTAGGCCCCCAACATGGCTGCCAATGACAACCCTCCTCAGTATTGGGCTGAGGATGGTCCAGGTGGTCGAGAGCACATGCCTAGCTGGTCTGAGGCACTGAGTTTTATCCACACTCAGCCAAAAATGGCTCCTATGAAACCAACTTGGTGCTGGTGCAGATGCTCCAAAATGGCCCCATATGTTAGGGGTCCTGCTTCACTTCTTCTGAACCCCCACTCTGGACCCTTTTAGGCCCCCTTGGCATCAAAGGACCCTTTCGCCCGGTGTCTCATGTTCATACTCCATGCTGTGCAGCCCCAAAGGCCTTGGGGCTGTTATCTCAGTAGTACGTCTAAGCATGGATCTGTCTCTGATGGCCAGAGTAGACATGTGACCATGTGTTAGACCTGTGTGAGGCCCTCCATGCCTGGGCTGATTCTGGGGTCTTAGTTCATGGCTACCTTTCCCCCAGACCCCACTATGCACCCCCATGTCTCTGTTCCCTTTCCTTCCTCCAACCCTGCTAAACCATCCCACCGTCCTCTCTAATTACATCCCCCAGGTTAGTTCATCATTTCTCCCAGGACCCAAGGCCCTGGGACTTCCCGAAGCACAGTGTCCGTGTCTTGGGGACACTGCACCCAGGACCTGGGCCAGGAGCACAGAGGGTGAGACTGAGTCCAGGCACCTGATACATCCTCAGTATGCATTTATAAATATGTAGGAATAAACTGCGCCTTTGTTCAGAGCATTTCCTAGAACTGTTTTAAAACACAACTCTAAGCAATGACAAGGCTGGGCCTTAGCACAAGCCCTGAGTACATATATGCTCCCTGTATGTTTCTTTCATGAATGCATGTACCTTGTGGGGTTCTATCTACATACATGTGCTCCATGTGGTACTGTCTTCATGCATGTGTGTGTATGTGTCCCATATATTACAGTGTAGGCATACATATTTCCCAAGGGGTTCTGTCTGTGGCTCTATGTAGTTCTACTTATGGTCCTGTGTGGTTGTTTGAGGTCCTGCCCACTCCCCATGTGCCATGTTTGCTATGTTGTGTGTGTGTGTGTGTGTGTGTGTCTGTCTGTCTGTCTGTCTGTCTGTCTGTCTGTCTATGTCTCTTACTGCATATGGCCTGATGCTTCTTCTCCGAGGTCACCTTTCCTCAGTCCACCCCACTGGTGGTGAGAGTTGGGGTGACAGGGCAAAGCCTCCTGGGGGCCCTTTTCCCTCCTCTGAGGTTTCTCCTGACCCCAGCTACTGACTGACTGACTGCCCTTCAGGGTGTCCTATCTGGGTGTCCTATCCACGGGGGTGGTTCAGGGTGGCTCGGTTGAGTCAGAGGACAGAACCTGCCCTGGCCCAGCCTCACACACCCCCTTTCTGGTCCTCTCTGCCCTGTTTAATTGGAATTTGGCTAGAGGATACCATCTGTTCGACTCCGGCCTGTTTCCATGACGACCAAGCGGCTTGAGACAGGTTTGCGGAGAGAAGTGGCCTGGGGGATGCTGGGAAATATCAGCCAGCTCCACCCTTCCACTCTGCCCCACCCCCAGGGGGTCAGGGAGACCCTGCAGCATACTCTGTTCCTCTTCTAGACCACACAGGGGTGGTATGAGGGATGCAGCCCACCCTCTGGGCTTTGCTCTCCAGAGAGCGCCCACATGCCAAGTCTCTATTTGGGCCCAGTGAGCATCTTCCCTGGGCCGGCCTCCATGAGGCTCAGCCTCTTTGCCTCCACTTCTCCTGCATCTCACCCACCCACCCCCACACACACACACCTATTCACCAGCCACTGAGCAATGCCCTTGGGGGGAAGGCTGATGTGTGGGGCCCTATGCAAGGAACCCCAGTCTACACAGATTGTTTTGACAGGTGAGGCTCTGCTTCCTTCCCTGGGACATGAATGTCCCCACTGGTGGACAGGTCCAGGGCTCAGTGAAGAACTAAGTTAGGACATCGGTGGTAACCCCCATTTCCAGACACTAAGTGGGGTGTGAGGAAGGCACCTTCTCTATTTCTGGACACGCACTTCTGTGTCATACTCAATTCTGGCCTCATTTCCTCTCTTGTGCTCAGCTATCCCAGGGGCCTGGCCTGCCTTCAGCAGACAGCGCTGTGGCTTGCCCAGTGACCTGTGTGTCCCTGACACAGTGACATGCCAGTCAGGCCTGCTATCTGTTGGGGGGACAGGCCAGAAGGTGGGGTCACCCTGGTCTCCCCATCTGGGATGGTACAGAAAGGAGTTCTCAGGAGGTTGGTGCCTGTAGCCACTGTGCTGACAGGACACCCCCAATTTTATATCTGGGGATGGCTACTGCCTGGCAAAGGAGCTGATTGGGGCTGAATCCCCACCTGTGATCCTCCCTCTTTCTGGCATGGCTCCTAGTAGGACTGATACGAGTTCAAAAGCCTCAAGATTAAAGATGTGAAAGATACAGAGCTTCTGGGGGCCGAAGCAATAGCACAATGGCGAGGGCATTTATCTTGCAAGCGGCCCACCTGAGTTCAATTCCTGGCATCCCATATGGTCCCCTGAGCCTAGCAGGAGTGATTCCTGGTCACAAAGCCAGAAGTAGCCTGTGGCCTCCCATGGGTGTGACTTCAAAACAAAAAAGATGCGGAACTTATTACTACAGTGTCCTCCCTGCCTCCCAGCTCTCCATTTCTGTACACACACACACATACACAAATAGACACATGTACACACACTTCCTGTCTGCATGCCTCCTGCCCTGTGACCTCCTACTATGGGTGGCCCCGATCACCGCATGAACTTCCTAAAGACAGTGGTAGCTCCTCCTTTCCTCTCCCCCTTGTTCCCCTTGCTCCAATCTATCCCCCTTCCACATGTACCCTCTGACTCCTTCATACCCTTCAGAACCCCGAGAGGAATCTCCCTTTTCTCTGATATCTCTATCTGCTGCTGGCTCCAGCTTGCTAACGCCCATGGCTTTAGGTTCTTAGGTTCCTGTTTGGAAAGCAAACACCAAACCCAGCAGGCTATACTCAGTAATTGTTTGTTTTCTCATCTGGCTTCCCGCTAGCCTGAGCTTCTGGAGCAAGAAGAAAAGTTTCTTCCTGATCCTCGTTCTCCAGCCGGTGTCTCTGGCTGGGATGAGGTTGGCCAGGCACAGCAGGGTGGGCCCTGACTGAGGGCAGAGGTGAATGGAGAAGGGAAGGTCGGGGTGCTCAGGCCTGGGTGCTCTGTGGTGACAAGGTGGAGAGAGATCATTCTCCAAGTTAGACACCTCCACGGTGCTCCCTTGGAGAGAGATGGAGTAGGTGGGGTGGGAGCAAGAGGACATGAGGTGACCTTCAACCACTGAGGAGAGCAGAGTGTGGTGTTCAGGAGAGAGGAGTATAGGCAGGAGATGGGAAGTCAGAACCCCAGAGAACCCCCCCCCTCCTTTGGGGGCCATGTGAGCCATTTCAGGGCTTAGCAGGAGGCCCTTCCCTGAAGCTGGGATACAGAGAAGAAAGTCATAAGACCCATATCCCTCCTCAATTCAGAGAGTCACGGAAGCCACCCTAATATGGGTCCAGTTCCTAAATTGGGGAGTGGGGGTCCAGCACACCTTCTGCCCTGTGGAAACAAGGCATCTAATTGTCTTTTCATCTAGTGTCACAGGATCACTGGTGTCCTTCAGGGCATGGTGCAGGATTATAGGAGGGAGGGAGGCATCATTCCTATAGTGTCCATGGGGACAAAGTGGGCATAAGGCAGAGGGGAGAGGACCTGTCTCTGATGGGGAGCTTTCCAGGACCAGGAGGGCAGTTGTCAGAAAGAGGAGTGGGAAGGAGTGGGCTCTGGGGGCACCAACCCCCCCCCCATCTTACTCTAAGGAACCCTCATGCCTGACTGTGCCCCCTGGCTCAATGTTGTTGCACCTGCTCTGCCCAACAACCTTTTGCTCTTCCTTCAAGGTTCACACTCTCAAGGGGTCCATATTCCTGGCTTCAAGTCCTTGGCCTGTTGGGGTGGATCTAGGGAAACAGATACACCACATGCCCCAAAAAGTACCCAAATAGGGCCTCTGGGGCTGAGTACGGGCATTGTCAGGCCCTGTCAGTCAGACTGAATCACTGGGTGTGACCCTGTGCTCTGCCCCATGGAGAGCTGGAAGCGAGGAGGGGACAGGGTGACCCCTCCATGGTGCCTCACCTCTGCACAGAAGGCCTCATGGCCAGGGATTACTGTCCCTCAGAGAGGAGATGTCCCCCTTCAGGCCCTAGGCACTCCAGCCCTCACTGCAAGTGTGTTTGCCCCTGAGCAGGTCAGTGGGGGGGGGGGGGTGCCAGACGAGCCCACAGTGGCTGTGGGGTGTCAAGATAGATCACTGGAAGCCATTTGACAGCTTAATGTCAGGTGCCCCCAAGACCCAAGAAGACAGGGGACAGCCTGTCCAGCAACACCACCTTCTTCCCCCTCTGTCTCCCTGGCCGCTGTGGGAAAGGAAGGAAAAGAAAGTGCACAGGGAAGGAAATGAGACCTGGAGAATAAATTAGGCTCCTTTACTAATCTGTCAGGACTAATTAACATCTCCCCCAGATCCAGCTCTGCTCCAGATGCCCCCCTGAAGCCAGAGACAAGCCCAGCAAAGGGGTGTTCTATGGTCCTCAAAGAGAGACACAGAGTCCACAGACTTCTCTTGTATCCGCCTTGGGGGAATTGGTGGGACTGGAACCCAGAAAACCCCAGCGTCCCTTCATAGGGAAACTGAGTCTCTGACTCCTGGGGTTCCTCAAGTATCTGTTTCCTGCCCTAATGGGGTGCCCTCCTCACTCCCCTATGGTCCTTTACTCTCAGGGTCATTGTGCTGTCACCTTGGGGGTTCCCAGGCTAAAAAGCTAAGGGCACCATGAGTCCAGGCTCTGGGTAACCAGTGGCGACTGAGGCTGAATGGGAACTGGGCTGGGCACTTGCTTTTTCCCAGTTATCCCACCCTGGCCCCCTGGGCACCCAAATCGCTGACTCACAGTGTCTTACGAATAGATGCTTCACTTCCTGGGTGGGAGGTCAAGGCTTCCCGCCCAGGGCCCTCTCAGGCCATCCTAACACAGCCAGAGCGCAGAGCATGGGGTGCAGGGAGGTGGTTGCTTCCTTGATGCAGCCCTGCCTGCCGCTGCCACTGCCCCTGCCCCTGCCAGAAGCGCCTGTTCACACCAGGCCCCACCTTGTTGGCAAGCCTGGGAGAGTTTCACAATCTGGCCTCTCCTCCAGCCAGGCGGCCAGAGCAGAGGGGCAGAGGTCCAGCTCATCCTGCCTCCTACTCAGGGATCCTGGGAAAGTGGGGAGGGGCACCCCACAGCAACCCCCTGTCCTCTGAGGTCAGAGTGCAAGTTTCCGCCAGCACTTGGGGCCTACTAGGGGCTGCACAGAGCCCAGACTCTGATTAACCAAGCAACAGAGAAACTGAAGATTTCCCGTGTCGGCACACCCCATTCTCCCTGGGTCTCTGATCCCTCCCTCCCCAGGCACCCCTTTCTTGGCTGAGGTGCTAGTGTTAGTAAATGACGTGATGGTGTGAATTAAACTAGATACACGGGGGCCTCAGCTGAGCCCGGACAGTTTTGGTGGACGGTGCATTCTCTGAGGGGGGGACGACACTTGGAAGACATGGAGCAACTCAGCCAGGTCCCCATCTAGAGCTGTTAAGGTGACATGTGCTGGGCTCTCCCCACCTCAGAGGTCTGCAGTGGGGCTAAGCCAGTAGCTGACCAGGTTGTGTCCCCAGGCCAGCCCACTGTGCTGAGCCTCAGTTTCCCCCAGGGCACTGGAGGGCCATTCTGAAGACCCTGGAGATGAGACAAAGTCCCTAAGTTTCCTCCCCAAGCTGCCCAGTGCTCCTCTGCCCTCATGACATCTGAGGGATGAGGGAGCAGAAAAGATGTGGGGACACACCCCAATGGGATGCCAGCCAGATGCGAGGTCGTGTCTGTCCACCTGAGGTGCCCGGGTTCAGGGTTTGGCGAGGATATCTGGCTAGGCACTGGGAGAAGTAGCATGAGTGGGAACAGCTGGCACAGCTGGAGTCCACAGCCTGGACATAGGGCTCCCTCAAGGTGCTCAGAAACAACTACACCCCAGAACAGGCAAGAAGCTAGTGTGCATGGAACAACCCCAAAATTGGGCAGGCCTCCTCAGAATCCGCAGAATGAGGCACTCCCTAGATTCCTGGAATCAAACTATTGTCACTTAACTTCACTGAAGGAGGACCTGGAAGCTTCCAGAAAGCTGGCGAAGGAAGGGGTTGGGGGAGAGCTGTTTTGTTCAGGTTGCTAACAGGACCTACCAGCCTCTTTCCAGGGCCCATGGCTGCCTCCTGAAGGTTCTTTGTCAAACATGCTCACCATGTCCAGGCAGGACTGGGCTGGATCCTGGGGCCACCGGTGACCAGATATTAGAGATATTAGTGTGTCCTTGGCCTGCGGCTATTGTGTCCTCTCCCTGACCCCCACCTCTGGTGCCAAGTGCCCCAGGAAGCAGCCAGTATGGTCACTGGGTGGTCAGTACCAGGCAGTCAAGCACTTCCCCAGCAGAAATGCTCTTAGATGGACAGTGGAACCAGTACAGGGAGGCTCACTGCAGCCCCCTAGGAGGGGACCTGACCTCTGCAGGGACAGCTGCAGCCCTCAGGGACTCACTTCCTTGCCCCAGCGTTCCCAGAGAGCCTTTTCCTCTGAGGGCCTCTGAGGTGGTATGTCAGGCCTGGAAGGGTCCTGGGCTAGTGGAGTCAGTTCTAGCACCCCCTGAACTGTCCATCAGGGTCTCCTTCCTGGTCACTCCCCACAAAGAGCCTAGTGTAGGCTGGTCTTGAGCAGAGGATCTAGGACACCCAGTGGAAGTGACAGCCCCATACACACACATACACACACAACTAAGTTGTCAGTTTCTGGGTCTGGTCTGCCAAAAAAAAAAAAAAAAATGGGGGGAATACTAACATCAACCTACTACTCAAGGCACCAGGACTGATGGCTGGTACTGGGTTCAGTACAACCCAAGTGGTAGGAAATGCAAGAGCTCTCTGCTAGGGGTGGCCTTGATTACTTGGGGGGGGGGGGGTGGGAGGACGGACACGAAGGGTACTGTCAGTGAGGAGGCCTGAGGAGGCCGGGCCTCGTAAACAGGAGGAGTCACCCTGGATGCGTCCGGTCGCTTTGAAGATGAAAGTGGCTGAGAGGCCGGTGTGAAGTGAGCCAGGGCCCAGACGAAGGGACGCGGCGAGGGCTCAAGTACAGTGCAGGCTTTAACTGCCTGGGTTCACATCGTAAAGGGGGGGCTAATGAAGACCCGGTTCCCCTCCCCTCGGCCCTGAGTCAAAATCCAGTTCCCACGGCTGCCTTGGGTTCAAAGCATCCGCCCCGGCCCTGCCATCTCACTCACCTTCCGTCTTCGTCTTCCCACCCCAACCCCACCCCAACATCCACGGATGGGGAAAACCTCCCTCCAGCAGCTTGGCACTGCCCCCTGCCCAGTCTTTGCCCCCTGCAGCTCACTGGCCACTGGACCCCTGGAACCACCATTTCTACCTGTCTCCCCTGCAGCCCTGCCCCCCCAAGCCCCTCCTCCAGGCCCTGTCCATGGGGTGGGACAGACCTTCTGTCCCCTCTGCCCCTCCACCATCCTGACTCACGCCCTCACTTCCCACTCAGGCGTGTTCTGGGGCAAGTCAAGGCAGGGCCCCTGGTTCTGGTCCTGCAGGCTCCAGCACTGGGGGTGGGGCCCGACAGGTTTGCTCTGACCTGCTTCCCCGCTTCCCTCACTTGTCCACCCCCACCCGCTGGAGGGGTTGAACTCCAGAGCACCTCTGTGTGGCACCCAGGGACCGAGGGGGGGCACCTTCCTATGATCTAGGCCGCTGGGTCCTGAGCACCAAGCAGAGATGCCAACTTGCCCTCCAGAGACCCCTTTCCAGAATCTTCTGCTTGGCCAGGCCGAGTGTTCATGGTCTGGGGAGAACATTGGGGTCACACCCAGGCAGTACTCAGGGCTGACTCCTGGCTCAATGCTGGGGGATCTCTCCTGGTGGAGCTCAGGGGTCCTTAAGTGGTGCTAGTGAGTAAGCCAGTGACAGCCACATTCAAGGCAAATGTCCTACCCTTGTCCTACCTCTCCGGGCCCCTTGCCCAAGAAATTTTTAGGTGAAACCAAGTCTATAAAATGGGAATCCCAAGCATTTTGGAAGTGTCACCAGGCATGGCACAGAGCAACATGGCCTTCAGCAGCATGGCCCCATGGCACACAGCACAGGGTATGCGGCTATGTTCTGGCTCAGGGTCGCCATGTCTATTATGGTTCTGTGAACCCATGAGGGCTGAGACTAGTTGAAAACCCCTGATCTGGACTACTGTTTCACATCTTTGAAGGAAAGTGGACGAGCTCATTGACCAACCAAAGTAGAAAGTTAATGCCCTTTATGGCCCCTCAAAGTGGACCATACTTCTGGGGGGGAGGCAGTGTCATCTCAGCTGCAATTGGGAGTCACTTTTCTTCATTTGCTTAAAGATGGTATACTGGGGGGTGGGAGGGATATATAATTCTTTTTTCTAAAAAGGGTGGTGGTTGGCCAAAGAAGTTTGAGCACCTCTGTTCTAGATCCCCTGGCATTTGCAGTCTTGGATGGGATGAGGTTCTCAACAGTGCTGGGAACACAGAAAGGAGAGGTGAGCTTCTCAGCCAGACAACAAAAGTAGGGGGCTCTCCATTAATGGGCCCCCACGGCCTGCCTGTAAAGCCAATCCACCCTCTGCAATTCGCTATGTCTTTAAGTTTCCTACCAAGTTTAGGTTTGAGGAGCCTGGTACGTGCCACTGCCCAAACTCTGAAGCCTGAGAGAGCGAGGAAATTCAGGGAGTCACCGGAGCTCAACACACAAAATTGGCTTTGAAAAAAATAAAAGAGGGGCCAGTGTAATGGCACATGCCTTGCACACAGCCAACCTAGGGTTCTATTCCTGTCATCCCCTATGGTCTCCTAGCATGCCATGAGTGATCCCTGAATGCAGAGCCAGGAGTAGCCCCCTGAGCACTGCCTAGTGTGGCCCCACTTCCTCCCCTAAAAAAGAATAAATAAATAAAATCTGAACGAGTGAAGAAGCCAGACAAGGCTCCCGTCTCATGCCGCCTATGTTCTCTGGCTGCCCGACTCCAGCTAGCAGGCAGGTCAGAGGGCACAGGGCGGAGGGCCCAAGCTGGCACTGGTCTCCCCTAATTTCTTTCATCTCCAGGACCCAGCTGGTGGCTGAGCACTGGCTGCAGGCTGCTGGGCAGGCATCTGGGGAGGGACAGAGGAAGCAGGGATCAGGGCAGCTGATGGCGAGGGCTGATAGAGGCCCAGCCTTAGCCCTGGGCTGCAGAGAGCTGGGCCTTGAGTGACAAGATCTGATTTGTCTTTAAGTCCATCCACTTATCTGGGGGTGTGGCTTGGACCTCCCACTTCACCTCCTGCACCTTATTTCCCACAGGAGAGGAGAAGGTGGCTTGGAACTGGGTGGCTGGGCTCACCAGGGCTGCAGACAGCAAGGGGAAGCCCAGGTTCTTCTCTAGAAGCCTGCTAGAAGGAGATGCAGCTGGGTAGCAATGCAGAGGCAGGGCAGAGGACCCCAAGGGGTGAAGGGGGCACAGAAAAGGAGCTGGTATGTGGCCATGGAAGTTAAGACACTCAGATCTGGGCCCCCCAGCACAGAAGCCAGGGGGTGGAGAGGGAAGCATGCTGACCCAACATACAAGACAGCACAGGGCTGGTGTGGCTACCATGGCCTGTCCACACTCCCCATCTCCCATGGCCCCTGTGGCTGGAGCTGAGGAATTGAGGGTCCCTCTCTGTGATGGGGCCACCCCTAATACCTGCCATCTCTTCCCACAGTGCTCAGATCTGTGCTGGCTGATAAAGGCTCTTCTTGAGCCCACAATGCCAGCTGCTAGATCTCACCCACTGGATCCTGCATTTCCCTTCCCTCATCTGTGAACAGGGGTGGGTTCTCAGGTAGACCCCCTTCTCCCTCCTGCCCCTCCTCCCCATTCCCAACTCTGTCCCTTTGACACTCCTCTCTGTAGACACAGAAATTCACCCACTTTGGTTTTCCAGCTGGATCATTAATTACCCCAGTAATTAAACCCAATTAGCAGTTGCAGGGGCCTTTCTGAGCGCCTGAGCCAGAAGCCGGGGTGAAAACATAGGGGGAGCGGAGGGAGGAGAGGGAGTGGTAGAGAGGCACCCCCTCTTTCCCAGCATTAAAAATGAAAGCCGGAGACGCTGTGGAGCAGAGGGCCCCAATTAAAGCCAGGGCCCCCTCATTAAGCTAATTTGACACACTATCCCAACAGTCCCTGTGTGATATTGGCCTGGACTTGAGTCCCAGCTCCCCCAGCTCCACACCCGTCAGTTCACCTGGGACCTCCCCCTAATATCAGAGTCCCCCTTCCGGGCCACCTGCTCCAGCCCAGGATAGGGGCAGAAACAACTCATTTTCACAAGTCCTAAACTATTCGGTGAGGCAGGAGTGAAAGTGTGAGGAGCCAACAGGGCAGAGCCTAGGATGTGGAGAGGGGAGCTGGCAGCAGTCTCCCCCAACCCCCGTGCTTGAAAAGACCAGCTGTCCAGGGGTCATGGCCAGAGTTGACATCTTGGACTGGAAATTTCTTAGCCTGCTGTCTTGGGAACCAAGAACAGGAAGGGCTGGGGACACAGGGAGACCCTCTTGATCCTGAAGGGTGGAGAGCAGGGAGTCCAGCCCGCCTCTAATAAATAGGCATGGACCATTGGCACACACACACACACACACACACACACACACACTCAAGTTTGAGGCTCACACAGGCTGTGTGACTTTGCATGGGCTCTCAACCTCTTCCGATTCCCACATGAGTGGTCACAGCTCCCTGAGTTGCTGTGGGTGCATGATAGACAAGAACAGGCCATGGGGTTGGTGACAAGTAACCCCAGGATGTGGGGTCCACCCAGGTCACCCCTGGGCTCTGTGGGGGGACACACAGTGCTGTGTAACAGCTACACTGGGTAGGGTGGGGCCGGCGGCCGGGATTGGCACGATGCCCTGTGGCCGGCGTGTGCGTTGTCTCCACCAGGCCAGGCGGGAAGCGGGTCTGGGCACGCCAGCCCCTACCTGGTGACTCTTCAAACCTGACAAGTCTGAGCTGGGGCAGAGCCGGGTGAGGCCCCGGAGATTCATGTTGGTCGGCCGGTGGCGAAGGGGGTGGGGGTGGGAACACCACACTCGAAACTGACACCCCAGATGGTGATGGGGCAACAGGCCTGTGGGGGGGGGTTCTGCTTAGAGGGGCGGGGGACAGTGAAAGGCTGAGTGGGGGAGGGAACTGGAAGAAGGTGCCACCCACCGGGCCCATCCCCACCTTTTTCCCTGTGATGACCCTTCACTCCCCCCTAGAAGGACGAAAAAGCACGTTAAGAGAAAAGGGACCCCTGAGCAGCAGAAGTAGGGCTCAAATCCAAGGGAGGGGTGGGGCAAAGCAGAGTTGCTAGTCTTGCAGGTGCCAGGTTCAGGGTTTCCATCTGGCACATGGAAAGGGAGGACCCCCCTCCCCCCAGGCCAGAGGCCCCATTTATCTGCTCAGGCTGATGGTGGCGCTGAGACCTAAACTCTGTTGGTGGTCAAGGCATCTGCTCTAAGCAGGGTGGGTACTGCGAGGCTGGTGAACTGGAGGACCAGCCTTTATTTGGAGAGAAGTTCTGGGAGACGGGCACCTGGGTACCCTCCAGCTCAGCAGTACAGCTGAGACACTTGGCTGGACTAGGGGCGCTCTTTGCCCTAAACAGTGCTCCCCATTTGGCTTCTCACGATCCTCTGCCAAGACACACCCCCAGACAAGAGCCTGCGGAGCTGGATCTCAAGGAGTTTCTATCTAGTCTCCCCCAAGGAAGCTGGGGTTGGGGGGGGGTGCTGCCTCTGCCCCAGCCCCTGGAGAATCCTTGCATGAGGAGAGGTCAGTGGCCAGAGAACCCCACTTTCACCACTCCACATCCTGCTCCTCCTGCTGCAAACTCCAGAGCTGCCCAGGGCTCTTCTGCCACAAACACACAGACCCCAAATTCACAACTTCTTTCTGAGACTCCCTGAGTCCTGGGGATCTCCTCTTGCAGACCCCAGGTCATGGGTCAGAGGTGGGACCAGCACTTGCATACCATGTCCCTGCAGGGTAAGGTCCTCCCACCCCCTCCTCAAATTCCCAGCCCTCCCCGACAGCTTGTTCATAATCCGCCTGCCTCTCTCCTGCCTACACTTGTTCTTCTCTTGCCCTGGAGAAGCCCCCCCCCCCCAATTCCCCTCATCCCCAGCAGGCCGTGGGCGCTCAGTGGCCATTCAAGAAGTCTGATATGCCAGCCCGGGTTGGGACAGTCGCGTAATGGTCGCTGGGAGCAGAGGCAGGAGCACAGAGCATTGGGTGGTTCATGCTGGGCCCTGTTCTGAGGCTGCGGTCAGGCTGCCCCGTTCGGTTCGCCAGGAAGACAGAGGAGTTGGACCGGGTGGGGGTGAGAAGAGCAAACGGCAAAACGTAATGACTTTAATATGGAAGAATTTGCCACTAATTAAGCACCCACACTCCACTAATGCAGAGAACACATGTTGTGGATTTCACTTAAGCAGGAACCAAATGAGGTGAAAATCCTCCTGCAATGATAGCAGTTTACCGGGTATGAAGACGCGGTCCCTCACCCCTGCAGCCCCCTCGTCTGCTTGCAGGCTCACTCGCTTCCTCTTGCTCTCTCGCTCTTTCTCGATTTCGCTCTTCCCTGGCTCGACCTTCCATCCTCTGAGGACGTACAAACAGCCTGCAGGCCGGGTCCCCCACTCTCCATGGGAGCCTCTTGATCTCTCTCCACTGTCACCCCCAGTACACATCACCAACCCCAAGAGCAGGCTCCCCTGCCAGGAAGACATACAGCCTGCCCAGCCCCTGTCTGGGTGCCCAGCCCTAGGACAGTGCCTTTCAAGGGTGCCCTCCCTGCAAAGTTCCCTCCCCTGCATGGGTCTGCTTGACACAACCACCATATGGGGCTCCACATCACTGCTTGACCAGGAACAAACCCCTAAGTTTAGCCTCTGGAGAATGTGAAGTTGAATTTGTAGCCTCTTGACCCGACTGACCCATCCAAGCCCAGGTCTGACTGCTGGAGATCTGAGCATTGACAATCCTGGGAGCCAGCTGCATGGGTTGATGTTGGGGGGCATTCCTCCCAGAGAGGGCCATCGGCAAACTTGCTATAATACATGGGACAATGCAAAGTGCCTTTGATCTGCACTGTGGCTGGAGTTTCTGTGGCTCCAGCAACCACCCTGGTTCCCTCCCCATCCAGCACTTGAAACTTGGAACCTGGGTTGAGGGTTCAGAGCAGCTGTGAACCCTTTGGTACAGGGTTTTTAACCCTTGAAGTAGCACTGGAGGGCTCCCTCCTTGTCTAATACAGAGAAATTGGGGACCAGCTCATTAACTCCCACTGTGAGGCCAGGTCTATCCAGATGCTTGGGGTAACCTAAGCAGCCTAGTGCAGCCATCATGCACCTGTCACCCTTTTTCCCTGAGAACAAGCCCCTTAGAGTCACCCAGTTGTACACAGAGTGATGGGGCTCAGATCCTGGAAAGTGCCTCCAAGGGTCTCTCCTTGGGGAACCCCCAGCAAACTCATTCTCTCTCAGCAGCCCCCAGTCACAGAGTACTGGCCACATACCCCCCAACTATGTGACAAAGGCAGATGGTGGTCAGGGATGGTGACCCGACCCTGGGCCCCGCCTGCAGGCTGCCAGGGGAGGCGCAAGGAGCCTCCGGGTGCTGCTGGCCAGGGTGAGGAGACACTTTCTGCTGACATTCTGGGGTGAGGGAGGCAGGGCAGGTGCAAGGATGCTTAAAACTGGGGCAACTGTTGGGGAGGGAAGCAGGGCATGGGGTGGGACGAGGTCTGGCCTCTCGGCAGCCTTTGAAGTGTTACTTCCAGCAGGAAAACAGATCCTGAGATCTGCACCCCCACTTCCCAGGTGCCTCTCACTCTCCACCCTCTACACACACACACACACACACACACACACACACACACACACACACACACACTCTATACCATGCCCTGGACATGGGCTTTCAGGGACCCACCCACCCGCCACTTGCTCGTAGCTCCACCAGCCAATTGGAGTGCCCCAATGCTAAGCGGGGTGCTGAGGACTGGACCCTAGCCCAGGCCTGCCCCCAGGGGCGGGAGTGCATGGGTAGGTGCTGACAGGTGCTTGGCCCTGGGGGTGCGGGAACACCTGCTAAGGGGCCTCACACCTCCAGTGGAAGAGGGCGGGGAACAGGGCACACACTTCAGTGGAGGGTGCAGGGCAGGGGATGGGGCCACAGAAGGGACGAGTGGCACAAGGGCAGAGGAGGTCCCCGTGTCTGAAGGGGCCAGATTGGCCGTGAGGGCTGTGGGAAGCTGAGGGTGATGTTTCTGTGTGGGAGGGTCTGTTTGGAGGTGTGGAGGGGAAATAGAGGGAGGACAGGGTGAGGGAGAAGGGCTGGTGGGAGGAATGAAGTTTCAGATCTCAGAGGAAAGTGCTGGGATCTGTCAGGGGCAGAGCTGATGCAAGTGGGAAATATGAAAGTGAGACTGCTAGGGGAGGGTGTGTGCTTTGAGGGGGGGGTCTGGACTGGAGCCCCAGAGGTGGTGCTGGAGCTGCATTTCTGAGGCACAGGAATAGCTGTGAACCCCATAATCAGGCTTTCCTGGCCTTCTTAACCTGGAGGATCTTCTTGGAGTTGCTGGCAACAGAGCAGATGGTGTAGACAACAGAGTTTCAGAGGCTGATCGGGGAAAGCATGGCTGTGGGGCAAGGGCCAGGCAGCCCTTCGGGGCCCCAGAACACTCACTTCATCTTTTTTACAGAATGGAAAACTGAGGCCCAACCTCGGCCTCCTAGAAAAATAACATCAGCATACGTGTGCGTGTGTGGTCAGGCAGCGGGGCCTGGAGCAGTCCAGGAGGTAGGCTGAGGGGTGTGGCTGGGCGGGGCAGCTCCAGGACAGGCCCCCTTGGCAAAGGGCAGAGTGGAGAGAGTGGGGCAGGCACCCCCAGTGGGAGAAGGGAGAAGGCAGAGTGGCTCCTGATTCATCCTGTCCCCCACCCTGTGCTGCTGGTTCTAGTCAGTCCCCCACAGCCCTCAGGGCTGCTTGCCTGCCTTGGGGGGGGGGGGGTGCTGGGCCCTCCTCCGAGCCTTTCCCAGGCTGCTGCGCCCCCTCCTCTCCCACGCACCCCCTTCTCAGCCTCCCAGGGCGCCTGGGTGCCTCAGCCCCGTCATTAACAGCCCATCATTAACCAGCTCCATGTGTGTGAGGGGGGGCAGCCATGAGGAAACCTCTGCAGTTTCTGTGACCCCAAATATAGGGTGGAGGCGCCTGCCCCCCAACAGTAGCAATTAGTCCCCTAGTGTGAAGCAGTGTGTGTGTGTGGGGGGGGTGTTGTGGCCATGGAGGGGACAATGTCCTGGCAGACCTGGCCTGGATTTGGGGAGCCCACGGGGTGCGGTGCGGAGCCTCAAGAAAGGTTGCAGGACTCAGCTGCTGTCTGTCTCCTTATGGCCTCCCACCTTGCCAGCCTAGGGTCCCGTGTGGGTCCAGAAGGGAGCCTACATGGACACCTGGAATAAAGGAGATGTGTGATCGGGGGGAGGGGAGAGGGGGGAGGATTCCTGCTGGCACGAGGGGGTGAAGATGTCTGTACCCCTGAAAGCTGCCCTGAGAGTGCACCGCAGTACCTAAAACAGGAAGTTGGCTGGCTCAGAGGTGACATTTGGGTGGGTGACAGGTCTAGGGGGGGCAATGACTCAGCAGGGTTTCGGCTGTGGGACTCCCCCAGATGAATCAACCCCTGAATCAAATCACTCATTCCTGGGGGGCTCCTCACCAGATACTCTCTCTCTGCCACTCTGGGAGCCAGAGGTGCACCCCTGGGGGACCCCAACATTGAGGCCCAGAGGATGTGAGTTTCAGAGACCCTTCTGGGGGAACCTCAGGTACCCCCAACATAGTCTTACTTTATCCCAGGCCAGAAATCCCCAAGCCTGCACTTGTCCTGGTCCAGCCTATTAGGGAGGGCAACAGGATCCGGGGTCCCTGAAGGCAGTAAGAGCAGAGCCCCCACTCAGAGCCACACCCTGCTTCATGGGAACCCAGGCTGGCCTTCAGATTAGCCTCCAGGTGGGCAGGGCAGGTGGGCAGGGCTGGGAGCAGGTTTGGCAGCCACTGCTGACGGAGTCTTTGTATTTTGTTGCTGAGTTGGGGCTTTTGCAGAGTCTTTGGAAGGGGGAAGGGAGGGGGACGCCTGCCTTGTGGCCTCAGCACTTCTGGGATGCCATGTCAGGCAGCCTCAATTGCACATCCCAAGTGTGAGTGGAGGAATTGAGGCACGGGAGTTCTTGGGGGCCAGGAAGATGTCTTCTTTCTGAGTCCTTCTGATGGAAGGACCTCCATGGTGCCCCCAAAAACTGGAGAGTAGGGGCAGAGGTCGTGCATCCTCGGACAAGTGCTCAGCCCCTCTGCATCCCTGATGGCCCCATGATCCAGAACACACACCCCTTCCCAATGGAGTGGGGGAAAGGTAGCTTCTGTGGGCCACCCTAAGTGCTTAGGACCAGTCAGTGGGCTCCTGTCTAGATGCTGCCATCTCCACCTCTGGACAAGCCTTTGCCTTCCTGTCCTATTCTCTGCCAACACATCAGCACACAAGACCAGCATCTAGGAAGCAGGTTGATGCCATCCATCTGTGGGAACTTGGCCTTACTGAGTAGGAAGGGCTTCCTGGAGAGGTTCTAAGCACCCTGCACAGCATCTATGAAGTTCTGGGAAAAGAGGCTTGCTTTTTGCCTTAAGGATGAAAGGTGAGGGTAGTGGTGGTGGTGTTGGAGATGAAGATGACAAAGGTGAGGATGATGGTAATGAAGGAGATGACAGTGATAGAGGTGGGGAAAACGGTGATGATACTAAATTTCAGGCTCGCCACTTCCCAGCTCACCAGGGTCATGAGGTGGGTGCCACTAGAGTTCCAAGTCCGAGAGGTCATCTGCCCCTGCTTTGCAACATGGACGGGCAGGGGATTCGTATGCCCGCACTGGGCCTCGAACAAGATACCAGGGTCTGTTGGGGCACTGCAAGAGTGGGGTGAGAAACAGCACAGAGACTCTGCCCCCAGCCCTGCCTCCAACTGGCTTTTCCTGTTCCGGGCTTGGCTCCTCGGTGGTGAAAGTTCCCCAATTATACCTACATTATCTCAGCTGCTGGGGTGCCCCGGGCAGGAGGCTGAGTGGGGCTGTGAGCAGGGAGCAGGAGCACCCGCTTCTCCCTCAGGGAGGGAGGCATTGCAACTGCCTCAGTCTGGGCCAGCCCTGACCTCACTGGGGAACTGAGGGAAACTGCCAGGAAGGAGTCATTGAGAGAGGTAGAAGAGGGTCCACATGGGGAGTTGGAGTGCACCAGCTGCACCCCACACCCTGCCCTGAGCAGGGCACAGATGGAAGACTTAGGGTGTGAGTATCCTAGAGGGCATCAGGGACAGAAAAGTGGGGTTCCTGGGAGCATATCTGGGGGGACATTTCCAGAGCACCTGCCCCATTGACTTGGGAGTGGTCCAAAGAGGTGGATCCAAGGGACTGGGGTACCTGTGTCCTCCTGCCTGTGTGTCTCTGAGAGAGCACATAATCTGACTAGAAGGACAGGCAGAGAAATGGGGACACAGGCTGAGCCAAGTACGGGGTGCTGATTAACCATGCCAAGGAACATGGAGCACCCATGCCAAAAACAGAGGACCCCAACACATCCCCAGACGCCACACTGGCACCAATAGCCTCCTTTCACACACAGCTGCCCTTGCAAGTTGGCACAAGTGTGTGTCGGACTGGGCACTGCAGCAACAGAGATGGAAAGCACCTTTACCTGATAGGAGCTTGGGGGATACATTGCAGTCTGGGGGAGAAGTTTGGTATCATTGGGTCTCCCCGGGGGTGGGGGGGGGTGGGAGAAGAACCTTTTAGCTCCTTCTATCTTTCTTACCCTGCACCCCAGCAGGTCCAACTTGGTCCAACTTCAGTGCAGCCAGTTCGAACCCAGGTGCAGATAGATTTCCCACTTCTCTGCACCTGCCCTCCAACTTTGGTCCCTGACCTGCTGTGGAAAATCCTTGGTCTAGGGAACTATGCAGGTAGGGGTTGGGGAGGATGCGGCTTATTTTCATGGGGGCCTGTCTGATGTGGTAAAAACACAGTGTAAGAGAGTCTGGACAAGAAGGCAGGGCCTGACACATGGGTCAGCTGAAGCATGGCGAGGGACCTGAGGCTGCCCAGAGGGAGAAATTGTAGTCAGCAGGAGTGGCCACTGTGATGGATGCTGCAAGCAACTTCTCATCTGCCCCACAGGGGGGCCAGGACCAAGGAGGAAGGTGACTCCTAGCAGCCTGGCTGGGCCCCCCTGGGAAAATTACACCTTGGATATTCCCCAGTGAATGTGCATTTCCTGCTATGAAGCCACATGAATGACGCTTCACTGTGTTAGATGTTCGTGAAACCAGACATAAAGCGTGGCTCTTGATTAAGAACAACCGGGATGGGGGCTGGAGTGATAGCACAGCTGGGAGTGTTTGCCTTGCACGCAGCTGACCCAGATTTGATCCCCAACATCCTCTATGGTCCCCCAAGACAGAAGTAGTTTCTGAGCAAAGAGCCAGAAGTAGTAACTTCTGAGTGCCATTAGGTGTGACCCAAAAATAAAAGAAAAAGAAGAAAGAACAAGTGTCTCCAAGGATGGAGCAAGTGCTCCTGGAACAACCAAAAAAAGGACAAACAGTACAGACCAAGGTTGTGTCTCATTGGTAGAGCATTTGCCTTGTATGCCAGAGACCTCAGATTCGATCCCCAGCACCCAAAAACAAATAGGGCAGGAGAGATAGCTCGATGGGCTGAGTATGTGGTCTGTAGGCAGGAATCCGGGGTTCAAACCCTGACATCAAATAGGGACCCCCAGTACCACTGGGAGTGACCCCCTCCCCCAAGCACAAAACAAGGCTTCATCCTTGAGCACCATCAGTTATAGCCCCCAAACCAAAAATAACAAAAGTTTCCTAGATTTAGAGGAGAAAAGTCAGAGCAGGACAGGATTCTGGGCATTACACTGAGTGGCAGGATCATGGGCTGCTGACCATTTTCTTCTCCCAAGTTTCTGGTCTCCCTCACCTTCCAGGTGTTCCTCCCCTCTACTCCCCATCGTTCTTCTCTGTCACTATTATTTGACAATGGGGGGGTGGGTCACAGAAGCTGGACTCAGGGCCCAGATAGCACAGCGTGTGATATCACATTCAGCATACAGGGGTGGCCGTAGGCATCACTTATGGTGCCACCCTGACACAAAGGCACTTGTCATCACTAACACTTCCCAGCACCCCCAAGGTGTTATCAAAATAAACAGGAGTTGTTTTGGGGGGTGGTTTTGGGGTCACATCAGCAGTGCTGGGGAGAGACAATACGAAGCTGTGGGCGTAACCCAGTCCTTCTCACCGCAGAGCCTATGCTGCTTGGGCCTTATGTGCTTGACCCGGCCTAGCAATGATTCAACTCAGACTCCAAACAAGAAAGAGCCATGGTGGGCAGTGAACCTGCCCCTGACACCGACCCTCCTCTCTTGTCCAGGTGCCCATGGCCAGGCAGTGCAAGTGAACGACTCCATGTCCGGGTTCATTGGCACCGACGTGGTGCTGCACTGCAGCTTTGCCAACCCCCTGCCCGGCGTGAAAATCACTCAGGTCACATGGCAGAAGGCTACCAACGGTTCCAAGCAGAATGTGGCCATCTACAACCCCTCCATGGGTGAGTCGGTGCTGGCCCCATACCGCGGCCGCGTGGACTTCCTGCGGCCGTCCTTCACTGACGGCACTATCCGCCTGTCCCGTCTGGAGCTGGAAGATGAGGGCGTTTACATCTGTGAATTCGCCACCTTCCCCGCGGGCAACCGCGAGAGCCAGCTCAACCTCACTATAATGGGTAAGCTGCCCTGTGAGCACAGGGGTGTGGCCCGGGCTGGAGCCAGAGCCAAGGACCAGGCTTCTTGGGCACCTAGGGGTGGTCGGGAAGGAATGATCAGGAGGCATTAATGGCACAAGAGCCACAAGCAGGAAACAAACTGGGCTCAGGTTGCCTAAAGCATGCTCCATCCACACGGCTGACCAATGGTGGGCACAACAAGGGCAAGATGCCGGTCAGACCCACAGAACTTGGAGACCTTTTGGGATGGGGAACAGGGATCAGCCGGAGCCCCAAGGGCCTGGAACCTTGGCCCCATGGCTCCCTCTGACACATACACACACATCCCCACAGCCAAACCCACCAACTGGGTGGAGGGCCCCCCGACCGTGCTCCGCGCCAGGAAGGGGTCAGACACCAAGATGCAGGTGGCCACCTGCACATCGGCCAACGGGAAACCCCCCAGCGTGGTGTCATGGGAGACGAGGCTGAAGGGCGAGGCAGAGTACAAAGAGATCCGGAACCCCAATGGCACAGTGACTGTGGTCAGCAGCTACCGCCTGGTGCCCCGCCGGGACGCCCACCAGCAGACCCTAGCCTGCATCGTCAACTACCACACGGACCGCTTCCGGGAAAGTGTGACCCTCAACGTGCAGTGTGAGTGTGGGGGCAGCCCGGGGATTGGTGTGGGTATAGACAAATGAGCTTCCTTCTTGCGCTTCCTGCCCTACCTCTGTTCTGCTCCTACTCCCAGCCCCATCTCCTTCCTGTGCTCCTTCTTTCCCTTAGAGGTGTCAGTGACTCTGCCTGTTCCCCTTTGGCTCCACCCATCAGTCAATCCCATGACTCTGCCCATATCCACTAATTCTGCCCTATCAGAATCACCCATCAGATTCCACCCATCAAACCTGTGACTGGCCAGATCCACCCCTATATATGACTCTATTCTCATCTACTCTGTGGCTCCACCCTCTCCATCCTGTGGCACCGCCTCTAACACCCTCCATCCTCCCCTTCACTTGATTCTCCTGAACCCCCTTTTCAAACAAGCCCCTCACCCCACAGATGAGCCAGAAGTGGTCATTGAGGGTTTCGACGGGAACTGGTACCTGCAGCGCAGCGATGTGAAACTCACGTGCCATGCAGACGCCAACCCCCCAGCCACCGATTATCATTGGACTACGTGAGTGCCACTGGACCCCCAGGGAAAAGGGGAGCACCCGGGAGAGACCCCACTATGTCCCCACAGTTGAAAGCCTGCCCAGCCTCACTCCTCCTGCTGCAGACACATGTCATTTTTCACCCCGACTCCCAAGATTATTTTTATCTAGGGCTGCCCCATGAGGTTGGCTTTCTGGAGCATCCCAGATCCACCTCTGGACCTAGTCCTCTCCTGCACCCAGTGGTCTTGAAGAGGAGATGCCAGTCAACCTGGTGAAGCCTCTGTCCCAGCAGGGTCACCACAGGCCAGCTCCAAGTCCCTGGACTGTGGAACACACAGCAGGATAGTGAAGGACTGGGAGGGAAACCTGCACTGTGTTTTCCATCCTCCCTCCCAAAGCAGAGAACATGGCCACCCCTTAAACATCCTCCCTGAAACCAGAGGGGGTCCTCAGATGCCAGGCCTACCTGTCTACTTCAGCACAGAAGGTTCCTCTGTCCTCAGGACACCCCTGTGGGCTCCCCACACAGGCAAAACCTTGTCCCCCGAGTAGTCCCTGCACTCCACTGAGAGTGGCCCTTCCCCATCCCCAGAAAAAGAAAAACAATGCTTTTTGTTTGTTTTTTTGTTTTGTTTTTGGGCCACACCCGGTGATGCTCAGGGGTTACTCCTGGCTATTTGCTCAGAAATCCTTCCTGGCTTAGGGGACCATATGGGACACCAGAGGATCGAACTCAGTCCATCTAGGTCAGCCATGTGCGAGCAAATTTCCTACTGCTGCGTCGCCACTCCGGCCCCAGGAAAACAATGTTTAATCGTGACACAGAGCAAGATTCCTAAGCAAGCTGAGCCCCTGGTTAAAATTCAGAGGTCCAGGAGGTGGCATCCTGATTCAGATCCCCCTGCTGTGAGGCCCATGTACATAAGCAAAAGTACCAGGAGCCAGGAGTCCTCGTGTTGCTGTGTGTTGTATGCACCTGACAGGGGCGGGGAGCAACTAAAACTTTCAGGCACCCGAGATAATTGTTTTTACCCCTCCAAGACAGACCCTTCCTTGGCAGAAGAGCTGGGAGCCTGGCAATGGGGGTCTAAGTACACCTCCCACAACCTGGACCTGCTCTCTGCTCTCTACTCCTGCAGGCTGAACGGCTCTCTCCCCAAGGGTGTGGAGGCCCAGAACAGAACACTCTTCTTCAAGGGTCCCCTCAGCTACAGTGTGGCGGGGACCTACATCTGTGAAGCCACCAATCCCATTGGCACCCGCTCCGGCCAGGTGGAGGTGAACATCACAGGTACGAGCAGCCCTGGGCACACGGCCACACTCCCACAGGATGCCCTGCACTTTCTTCTCCCATTGCCCTGAGTTCTGGCAGGGGTCTGGCGCTGACTTTATTATTTCCTCTGTTGAAAGTCAAAGGAGGCAGCCAGGATGACCCCAGTGAGAGATGAGTTAAGGGGTTCCAAGAGCATATGTCAAAGTCAAGTGGTCTGGGGGCATAAAGGGCATAGGATTCAGCAATATCACTTGCTGTGTGATGCCTGCTTGGCAAGGAGGACAGGGTGCAGGGGAAGGCCTCCTGCAGTACAGAGAGCCCCAGGGCTGGAAAATCAAGGCTTTTACCACTCCTGCCAGCTCCAGGGAGGACAATGGGGAGACAGCCCTGACCCCATGCCCTCAGCAGTGCCATTCAGAGCTCGGGGCATGAGCATTCTGAGGGAGATTCTCTTGTGTACTAGAACCTGGAGGCTGGACCCAGACAGGCCCTGGACTAGAGTGGGGCCAACTGGCTGTGCCTGGAAGCCTTGTCAGAGTAGGCCAAGCACTGACCGGGCCTGCCATGCCATGCCCGGTGCCTGCTCTGTGATTACTGACTGGTCCTCTGTCATTACCATCCCTGATAAAAAAGGATCTAAAGCAGGCCAGTGATAGTACAGCAGGGAGGGCACTTGTCTTGTATGCAGCCAGCCTAGGTTCAATCCCCAGCATCCCATACGGTTCCTTGTGCAGAGTCAGGAGTAGCCCCAGAGCATCGCTGGGTGTGGCCTCCCTCCCAAAACGAAAAGGATCTAAACAAGGCAAGAGAGTGAAAGGCCCAAGTGGCATTTGAGACAGCAGTGGCAGGTCTTCCCAGGATAGGAAGTGATGTTATGATGCTCTCCAGCTATACAGGAAGTGGCCTCAAGTACAGGTAGGCAAGGCAGACTAGGCTCAGGAGGGCACATCTACATAGCCTGTCTCAGGCAGCTCTTGTTTGTGGGTACATTCCAGACACAGCAACAGAATGAATGGTTGCTGGTAGTCAGGTCCCCCTTGCCTGGGTTGGGAACAGTTTCCCACCCTGTGCCTTTTGTTCCCAACTCCCTTCCTGGGATTTCTTTGACAACTGTG
Organism: Suncus etruscus; assembly: GCF_024139225.1. Lineage (NCBI taxonomy): Eukaryota > Metazoa > Chordata > Mammalia > Eulipotyphla > Soricidae > Suncus > Suncus etruscus. The sequence goes on from NC_064855.1 coordinate 14,491,236, forward strand.
TCAGTAGCCATGTCAGATAGTGACTGGGGGGGGGGGGGGAAGCAAGGCAGTCCCTTCAAAGGCTAGAATGGGGGGCCAGATACCACACTTGGGGAAAACACAGGAGCAGTTTCCTATCTGCAGAGGTGGATCAAACATACCAGTCCCCTTAGTATTCATTCCCAGTGTCGACCCCGTGGCTCCCAGCTGCTCCTCGCTTCTGCGGGTTTCACCAAACACCCTTGTGGTGTCCCCTTCAGTTTCCCCAGGTTTTTCAGGAAACCTAGATGGGGTGTTAGAACAAGAGCCCAAGTGGCCAGAGAAATGATAGTACAGCAGGAAGGGTGATCAACTTTCACACAGCCACCCCAGTTTGATCCCAGAGTCAGCAGTAAGAACTGAACACTGCCACATGTAGCCCCCAAACAAACAAGATTCCCCCCCACAGGAGGGGATGGACCCCAGCAGAGGTGGGCCAGTTCCTGAGGTTTGGTACTTTGAAACTGTAGCCCTGTTGGTTGCAGCCGCCTGGAATTTTGTCTTGAAGTATGAGGTGCCTCCCCAGGGATGCGGAGTCAGGGAGTCACCGAAGACCTGCACTAGTTCAGCCCAATGAGGAGGGGTCATCCTAGTTAGTCCCTGTCAGTCTCAGGGCACCCCATTCCCAGTAGGCTGCAGGGAAGGCCTAAGCAAGACAGCTGAGTGGACTGACTTATCAAATCCCACCCTCTACTCAGCCATGGTTTCCCAGATGTTTGTGCAGGGAAACAAGGAACATCCCAGTGGAGGGCCTGCCCCACCGACATGCTTTTGGGTCCCAGGCCCTGAAATCGTCCTACAAGTATGAGTGGTAGGGTCGGGGGCCTGGCAGTGGATTATATGGAAGGAGAGTAACTAAAGGGGCCAATTTGGGGGATACACATGGGAATTCCAAGGAGCCAATGGACAGGAGTATTACTCTGACAGTTTCCCTAGACAGACCAGAAACACCATGCCCAGCTGTGTCGGAGGTATGAGCAGGGAGGTGCAGACCCCCAGCTTACGTTGCCAAGCCCTGAAGCCCTGCACCTCCCAAAAAGTATTTCCTGGTCCCAGACATGGAAGGTTCTTTTGGAGGTGGCAAGGACTGAGGTTCCAAGATCACCTTGTGAGTTCTGCTCTCTCCTTCCTTTGGAGGTGAGGCTGAGTGAGGCACAGGGGACTCTTTTCCAGATGAAAAAGGCCCCCACCACGGGGCAGGGTGTCAGCAGGAGCAAAGCAGGGAGGCCCCTGGGCTGAGAGGTCCCCCCCACTCCATTAGGCCCCATCGGTGGGAGCGGCTCTGCATGTGGCGGGGCGGAGGCGGGAAGCCAGGGGTTGTGCGTGCCCAGGCGTGTGCCCGGGTGTGCCTCGGAGCTCGCAGGCATGTGCGGGCAAGCAGGCAAGGCCAGCGTGCTTAGTGTGCGGGTGGGAGCCGGCCACCCTCCCTCCAGGCTGGCCACGGCAGCTGCGAGCTTGGGCTAGGCCCTCCCACCCTGTCGCCCTGCCCCAATGATCTGGATGGTCTGACACTGTTCACAGCTGCTGCAGCTGCAGAGAGGAGGAGAGGGAGGACTTCCGGGATGACCTCAGGACAGCCCACCCGCAGCAGCTGCTGCAGCAAGGCTTACTGGGAATTGTGGTCCCCGCAGTGGCCTCCCAGCCTCGCTTGAGGTCCAGCTTTGTCCTGGGGCCTTGGTCAGGGCAGCTGGCTTCCGGGATCCAGAGGAAAACTGCCCCAGCCAACCCCCAAGTCTTCCAAGTCCTGTAAGAATGCAAAGCCCATGGGCCTCAGCAGCCTGCACTACAGAGGGGAGGCTATAAGTCTGCAGGGACTGGAGCTCGGCTGTCCCTTTGTAAAAGAATCGCAGGGGACACCCGACAGACACCCCACCACCCCCCTCTCCACCACTCCCAGCTGTGGCTCTATAGCTGGCTCCTGGCAGATGTGACAGCTGCAGGGATGGGGAGGGGAGCCCCAAACCTCTTTCTCCCACTGTCTGTGCAGGCTGAAATTCATAGCACAGTGAGTAGGCCCCCCTAAACCCCCTCTTCCACCTCCAAACTGGCCGTGACTGGCACAGAGAGGAGGCTTACCAGCTGGAGGAGCCTGCTCGGCCTATAAGAAACTTCTGGAGAACCACTAGGAGTGGTCCCTGAGCACGGGAATGTCCCCAAAAGATCCTCTGGCCCCCAGGGAAGCCAGAGAGATAAGTCAAAGGGGCACGGGGCCAGTCCAGGTTCCTTCCCTCTACCATATTTGGTCCCCTGAGCACGGAGCCAGAAGTGATTCCTGAGAACTGCGGAGAGGGGCCCCAAAACAAAGCCTTTTTTATTCCTCTGGAAGCATGACCCTCCCTAGGACTTAGAAAGGAAAACAAAGCTGAACAAAAGGACCATCAGCCCTCAAGACACTGCCTCACTCCTCTTTGCCTGGACCAGGGGTCCTCAAACTTTTTAAACAGGGGGCCAGTTCACTGTCCCTCAGACCATCGGAGGGTCTGACTATAGTAAAAACAAAACTTATGAACGAATTCTTATGCACACTGCATATATCTTATTTTGCAATGAAGAAACAAAACAGATACAAATACAATATGTGGCCCGAGGGCCATAGTTTGAGGACCACTGGCCCTGGACAGAATCAGAATCCAGAATGCAACCCATGTTGTGCTTTTCTTCTTTCTAACATCCCTGGAATACTTGCTATGCTGAGTCCCACTCTAATCTTGAGCAGAGCCAGAGAGATCAGATAAAATCCAGGTTTAATGCTCAGCACCCCATAAGGTCCCTCGAGCCCATCAGGAGTCATCCCTGAGCACATACATATCCCAAATAAAATATTCCTACACAACATCCCTGAATCCCTGCCCTGTGCCAGGTAGTGTGGGTGCTTCTGTTGACATCTAAGAGTCCCAGTTCCTACCCCTTGTGGTGTCTGTGTGAGCACACAGATGTGGGGAGGGGTCCCTATGCCAACCTAGTGACAGGTTCAAGAGAGATGCAGAGGGGCCAGAGAGATAGCACAGTGGTAGGGCATTTGTCTTGTATGCAGCTGATCCAGGACAGATGGTGGTTCGAATCCCAGCATCCCATATGGTCCCCTGAACCTGCCAGGAGTGATTTCTGAGAACAGAGCCAGGAGTAACCCCTGAGTGCCACTGTTTGTGACCCCCCCCAAAAAAGGGGGGGAAGAAAATGCAGATAGAGGAGCTGACAAGAGGTTCCAGGGGGCTTGTGATGAGGGTCGCTAAGGAAGGGGCTGGCAGAGGAGCTGCAGTGCCCCAGGGAAGCAGGAGATGAAGTCAGGTAGGGGCGGGCCACCGAGCTGGGAGAACATTCTGCGCTTCCAGATCTAACAGGATCTCAGGGCTGCTGTGTCGAAACTAGTCTGTGGAGGAACAGGGTGGGGCTGGAAGGCAGCTGTTGCAATCACCCAGGTGGGAGATGCTAATGGTTTGGAGCGGATCAGGGGCGAGGGCGGTTGTGAGGCATGGAAGGTTCTAGGTGTACTCTGCGTTAGACTTGACAGGTCCACTGGGGACACCCACAAACCTTGTGAAACAGTGAATTCTGCAGTCAGCAATTGGAGGGGAGTCCCCAAAAGTCTATCTCATTAAAAGAAAAGCAGCAGACTTGAGTTTCCTCCAGGTTCTGGGACATCACAGACAGTGTAAAAGAATATTTCCTTCCTTCCTCCCTAGCACACTGAATTTAATCTATGCCACAGTGTCTCCAAAGCCGATGCTTCTGCTGTCCCTCTGACCTCCCCCAACAGGTCCCCCGGTCTGCATTTGTGTTGGTTTTGCCGCATGTTTTATCATAGACGTGACCTGCACATGTCAGTCTACGCACAATTAATGGAATGCAACAGGCTACTGTTGGTGCCAGGCGAGGTGCAGGTCATGAGCGCCCAGACATCTAGAACACAAAGAGGAAGTTGAACAGATGGGCCCAGGGGCAAGGAAAGGCTTTCCTGGCAGGGTATTCACAGGAGCAAAAGCGGTACAGTGGAGGCCCTAGTAACAGTACAGAGAGATGTTTGCCTTACACATGGCCAAAACAGGTTCTTTAGATCCCCAGCATCCTATATGGTCTGCCGAGCCTGCTAGGAGTGCAGAGCCAGGAGTAACGCCTGAGTGCCGGTGGATATGGCCCAAAACCAAACAAAAAATAAACACTTTACCAAGAAGCAAGGCTGAAACAGGAACACAGAGAGCTAGTAACCCTGGGACACAGACAGGCAAGAGATGCTGTAGACAAAGGTCTACGTAGCGAAAATTAACCTGGGTTCTGGATAGTTGGTAGGGGGAGGCAGCTCCAGGGACTGAGCATACATGAACATAAATTTGTATGTAGAAGGCCCAGTTTTGACCCCTGGTGCCACATGGCTCCCCAAGCCCTGCCAGGAGCAACAACCAGGAAGGCTGAGAATAGCCCCAGTACCACCAGGTCTGGTCCAATCAAATGTATTGGGGGGGGCAGAGATGAATGAAGGAGATTCCACTGGAAAAACCTGAGAAAGACACAAGCTGTTTATTGAGAGTTAAGATTGAAGCAGGTTTCAACCCTGGGAAAAGCAAGAAGAGTCCAGAGAACTGAGGCTCCCAGGGGTGAGGGGAGACAGTGGGTGGAAAGTGTTTGAGGGGAAGGTGGTGGGCCCAATGCAGGACACAGACAGGCTTTGAGGAGTTTCAGAGGACAGCACCCCAAAGTCCAGTCCTGGGAATGTGAGCCCTCAGCCTCCAAGAGAAGCGCCCAGTGCTTGGTGTCACTCAGTATGCCCCTAAGGGTTTCACCTATTGTGCTGTTCTTCATTGTCTTGTATTGGGGTTTCCCAGGATTAGAGTGAGAGTGGAAAGTATCGGTTCTACTGCTTTCTGCTTCAGGGCTCCAAGGATGGAAGCCCCAGGCTTAAGCAGGCAAGGCCTGCAGGATACCTCGGAGCCAGCATCAACGCCTGGTTTGGTTTTGTTTGGGGGCCACACCTGGCTGTGCTCAAGGGTCATTCCAGACAGTGCTTAGGACTAGATGAGATGCTGGAGATTGAACCTAGGCTGGCCACATGCAAGGCACATGCCCTCCCCACTGTGCTCTCCCTCCGGTCCCAGCCAGGCCCCTGGTTTTTTGCACCCAGGGAGCTTTAAAAAGGCTGCAGGATGGACACAGAAACCAGGCATCTCATTAGGAAAGAAGATTCTAGGGTGGCTCTTTAGCATTTGGCCGGGACAGGGCAGGCCCAGTATTGCCACCAGGAACTTTGTCCCCAAGTCCTACTTTCTCCCTTTGGTTGGGCCCTACTAAGAAGCTGCATCAGCTCCCTAATCTCAGGGTGTTGAGTTTGTCAGTTGATTCCCTGCTATGACCAGGAGTATCGTGTATCCTTGTAACCAGCTGAGAGATGCTCAGCACAAGTTTACTGACTGGGTAGATGGGTGTATGGATGAACAGATGGATGGAGGGGCTGCCTCACTGAAAGGACAAATGAGTAAATGGCTGGAGCAGTTGTCTGGGTGGATGGACGGGTGAATGGGTAGATGGATAGGTGCATAGACAAACCAACAGAACAGTAAAATGGAAGAATAGACAGGTGAATGGGCAGAGGAGAGATGGATGGATGGATGGATGGATGGATGGATGGATGGATGGAGCAGGGTGTTAGGTGGAAGACTAGATAGGTGGATGGACAGGTGGTGGATGGGTAGATGAATGGTTCAGTGCAAAGATAGATAAGTGAAGGGGCAGAGGACAGATAGCTGGATGTATGAATGGATGGATGAACAGATGGGTAGATGGATAGTGAATGAATGAATGGGTGGGTAGATAGAGGGAGGACATTAGGTGGCTCAAGAGGACAGTTGTGTGTGGCTGAAACTAGTGGAAAGCACGGGGAAAGTGAGGGTCCTGCCTCTTCCACTTGGGGCCCCCCTTTGGAGGCGGCCTGTCCTAGTCCTGGTCTTATCCTGGCCTAATTCTGGCCTGTCTGGTCCTGTCTGGGCCTGGCTTGGTAAACAGGTGTGCAGCTATCAGAGGCAGTGAGCAGATGGGACCTGCTGAACCAGGAAGCACCTGTGCTTCCTGGAGCCTGTCCCGGAAGTGGGCAGGGAGGACAAAGTGCAATAAATATCTGCAGGCGGTGTGACTGCCGAGGATGCAGCAGTGACAAGTGGGAAGATGCGGCTCCGCTGTGTCTCTCCAAGTCCCAGGGGTGGCCCCACAGCTGTCTGGTGTGACCATGGACTGGCTTGGGGCATGGGTGGGGCTCAGAGGAGCCCTCCAGGGTGGGGAGCTGGTGGGAGCCTGCCCTGAGCCTGGGCTTGGCCCCTGTCAGCACCTGAGCTCTCCCACACCTGCCCACCAGACATGGTCTCCAGTGCCCCCCAGTGGTAGTGCCAGGAATCATCTACAATAACTGCCCTGGGGACCCCTCTGGGCTGGCATCCACCTTGAAAAAAAGGGCAGCAGAGTTGGACACAGGCAAGCCGATTGTCCTGCCTGCCCTCCCCTAATCTGCTTCCTTTCTCCTTCCACATTTCCCACCTTCCTACACCCATCAGCCTAACACCTCTGTAGCCACCACTGCCCCCTCACATTTCTGGGGCAGCACCGCAGGGACTGAGGCAGCCAGGGTTGCTCCTAAACAGACCCCCAAACGGGCAGGCATCGAGGGTTGGGCATGAGGCTTGGTACAATCCACACCAGGAGTGGGGGGCATACTCCCAGGTATGTCTTGTAGCCTCTCCCACCTTTGGGGTATGTGACAATGACAGACAGTTAGCACCTACTGGGAGTCACTGTCTCCCAGGTCACCAATGCTGTTCCTCTCCTCTCACTCCCACTGCCCTGCCCATCTCCTTTTCTCTTCCCCAAAGGGAACACATGCTGACTGTCCTGTCTTGTCTCCCCACCTTCTTTTATTTCCACCCCACCAGAGTTCCCCTACACACCGGCCCCTCCTGAGCACGACCGCCGTGCCGGTCCAGTGCCCACGGCCATCATTGGAGGCGTGGTAGGCAGCATCCTGCTGCTGCTGCTCGTGGTAGGTGGCATCGTGGTGGCCCTGCGTCGCCGGCGCCACACTTTCAAAGGCGACTATAGCACCAAGAAACACGTGTACGGCAATGGCTACAGCAAGGCTGGAGTCCCACAGCATCACCCACCCGCGGCTCAGAACCTGCAGTACCCGGACGACTCAGACGATGAGAAGAAGCCCGGCCCGCTGGGCGGCAGCAGCTATGAGGAGGACGAGGACGATGAGGGTGGCGGCGAGCGCAAGCTGGGGGGCCCCCACCCCAAGTATGACGAGGACGCCAAGAGGCCCTACTTCACAGTAGATGAGGCCGAGGCACGGCAAGATGGCTACGGGGACCGGACCCTGGGCTACCAGTATGATCCTGAGCAACTGGACTTGGCTGAAAACATGGTGTCCCAGAATGACGGGTCCTTCATTTCCAAGAAGGAGTGGTACGTGTAGGACCCTACACCCCCCAGCAGCACCCGCACGCCCCCCCACCTGCCCCTCACTGCCCAGAAGCCCCTCAGACTCACGGGCACAAGCCCCTGCCAGGTTTGGTGGCCCTCCTTGACCCCCCCCCCCGGTGCTGTGTTCGAGTGTGGCTTTGGTCTCGCTGTCCCCCAGCACCCCCTCCCTACTCATGGGAGTCCTATGTCTGCCCTCTGTAGCTAGGCACCCCCCGGGGTTTGGGGTGCTAGCCCCCTGACACTGGAATTTGTTCATGTTCTCTCCCTTGGGGGTGGAGGGGCTCTGAGAGGGAAAAGCCTCACTTCCCCCCACCCAAATGCTGCTCCCCTTTTCCCAGGGAGAGGAACCTCCCCATGTTTTCCCCACCATGAGCTCCAGCCCTGAGAGACAAAATGAGGGGGGCAGGTCCTGCCTGGGAGCCTTGGGCCCTGTGTGCATGAGGGAGGGCCCCTAGGCAGGCCCTGTGCAGGAGTGGGGGGGTCTCCCCGTGTCCCTCACTGACCCAGAGAGCAGGTGAGCCCCACGGAGCAGGACTCAGTGTACGCTCCGGCCGATCCCAACCTCACACACCTACCTGCCACCCAACCTTCCCCGGCTCTGGGGTCACACGCCTTAGCCAGGCTGTTCACTGCCGGGGCCACCTGCACCCCTCTTCAGAGCAAGGGCATGTCCTGGGCATCTCCCTGTAAGAGAGAGCACCCATGGGGCAGGGAAGATGGTGAGGGCAGAGAGAATGACTAGGGCAGGAATGGGGATGCCCTGTGGTGGCCCTTCAGAGCCCCACGACATGCAACAGGATGTCCCCTCTACAAGAAGGGAGGCTCCCCAGAGACCAAGGCAAGGAGTTCTGGGCTCCCTTACCACCCCCACTCCCACCTCTCGGGCCCCCCAGCTCCAAGTGCCTCAGCCTCCACTCCACATGGAAAAGATCTGGGGGTACAAGAAGCTCAAACCTGCCTGGCAGCTTGGTCCTAGAGAAGAGTCAGAGGTCAGGGAGCCAGTCTTAGGGGGTCAGACCACGGTGTGCCCACGGCACTGACTGACCACCTCCCTGTCACCTGGTGCTACACAAGGCCCTGGCATTCCTGGGCCCCCCCACTGCCCCTGCCCAGTTCGTCTAGTAGCTACGTAGCAAGTCTGAAGCCATGCCATTCGGGGTCTCTGGATGCCAGGCTGGGATGAGAAGCATGTTAGGTTCTGCTACCCTGGAGGGGGTAGGGAGCACACTGGCCCCAAGTCAAGGCATCATGTATCCGTCTATATCCCCCGTCCCCAATCTTATACCAAGCCAGCCCTCTGCTGGGTCCCCCTTGCCCCAAGGCAGGATGAGATTCTGGGAGCCTGACCACCAGGGATTCTCTGCACCCTGGAAATTGAGTGAAACTGCCTCCCCGGCACCCCCCGCCCTCCTTTCCTCTGACCTTGTACTGCCACCCCAATTCTTCGCACAATGGACTTGAGGCCCGGCCAAAGTACTGGGTCCTCGAAGACACCTCCCTCTCCCCACACCGTGAAAACTAAGCACAAATTGTGGGGTCGAGGCTGCAGGCATGGTGGGGCACACAAGAACAAGCACAGGGTTGGGTGGCTCTGGGGCTCGGGGATATGGGATTTGTGGGAGGTGGGCATGAGGGTAGCCATTGGGGCAGTGCCTCCCAGCCCCCCACCCAAGCCACCCTCACTGGAAGCCCAAATCCGCTGCCTGGCCAGCACCGGCCTCTCACTGCCCTGTGTCCACACACACTCCCATTCCGTTTCCTCCTGACCCTGCTGCGGGTCCAACCTGGGGTGGGACCAGCTTCTTTTCAGAAGGAACGGGAAAAGTCAAGCCAGAGTCCCCACAGCACAGCACGACATGCCCCCCTCATACCGCAGAATCGGGAACTGTGGGGAGACACAGTAGCTCCTCTGGAGAAAGGGCTCCCCCAGAGAACCCTGGAGCCAGACCCTGCACTGGTAGGAGCACGTGAGGGGGACCCTGTGACCAGAGGAACCCTCACCCCACCCCCACCGGTGCTGCCCTGTGACTCAACCGTGTGGAGTGGGGTTCCGGGCAGGAACGCGAGGGCCCTCCTCTTTTATATACACCGGACACCAGGAGGGACCTCCCGTGTCCCTCTCCTGACTGAGGGGGTGCTTGCCTCACCCCCTTTCACTTGTATTAAAAAAAAATGGGTTGAAAACTGTACTGAGGAGGGAAAAAAATGTACTTTTTTATAAATAAAGTGTTGAAAACAGCTCTGCCTGCCGTGCGCTCCTCCACCCGGCTGCCATCTTAGGTGCTGTGCTCCCAGGCTGGGCAAGGTCCTTATGCAGGCATGGCTCACTATGGGACAGAGCTGAGCCCCCACCAAGCCTCCCTCCTGGTCCCTTTCTGGAGTCAAGTCACACGTGTCATGCCCCACAGATCCCAGGAACAAGGGAGAGAGGGTGGTGCAACGCCTCCCCTTGGATTTGAAGGGCCCTGCTAACCTCTCCCCCTTCCATCCAGGGGACTGGCTGGGGAGATGGTCCCAGCTCCTGTTTGACAACCTCCCACCCCCCAACACCATCTGCTTCCCATCTCCAGGTTGGAATGCAGGACCAATTCATCTTGAGCTGGGGGGGGGCATCGCATCAGCTTCAATGACACCCCACCCCACCCCCACGAGCATCCCCTTTCACTGAAATCTACACCCTGTACCCCAAAGGAGGGGGAGGAGAGCTGGGAGTCCTGGAACCTGGCCCTACCAGCCCCTGCACCGAAGCGGGGATGGGGGGGGTGGGAGAGGGGGGACAGGGAGACACAGCAGCAGCAGCTGCTGGCAGCTGGTGGGGCCCCTAATTGGAAATGCCAGCCTAGCGCCCGATGTGAACCAGACACCCACTGACAATTCGAGCGCCCCTTCCCCCCATTTTCCGGACTGCCCGGTTCCATTCCTTTTTCATTTGCACAGGCAATAAATGCTTAATTACATTATTAATATATCGAGAGAGAGCAGTGGACAGAACATCCTAATTGGCATTTAACTAGAGCGTTCCGGCAGATAAGCAGGGCCCCCCAGCAGCAGGGGGAGGTTGGTCAATTAGTGTCAGGCACAGCTCTCGGGTGGGAGAAGTGGTGGGGTCCCGAAATGCTGCCCTCCTCACTCCCCCAAAAGCCCCTTAGGATGCCTCGCTCCAGGCCGGGCACCAGCTCCTCTCCCTACACAGAATAAAGGCTCCAGGCAGCTGGGCCTAGTATTGCCCCAGCCTGGCTGAAGGTCCAGGATGAAGCCAACTTTGAAGCCCAAACAGATCTACCTCCCCCAAGGTCCTCTCCAGCCCTCACCATCAATCAAGGGGCAGTTGTTTAAACCCCAGATTTGCGGCTAGTACTGCAAAAGGAGTGTTCAGATTCGGTGCTCAAGGGATTGAGCGGAGTTGGGGGATCAAACCTGGATCTCCGGCATACAAGACCTGAGCTTCACTCCACTGTCAATGCGACCAATTACAGGATTCATTTGCTCATTTACTCAGCCTCCCTGGCCAGTCTCTGTGATACTGTGATGGGTCCATCTAGACCTCATAGGAATTTGTAAGCCCCTAGCTGAAGTAGAGTATGTCTAAAAGCTATGGCTGTAGGTGCTGGGATGATAGTACAGCAGGGTGTATACTTGCCTTGCACAGAGTCAATCTGGGTTCCATCCCCGGTATCCCATAGGGTCCCCTGAGCCAATCAGCAATAAATCATAAGCAATGCTAGGATCAAAAATAAATGAAGAGCTAAAGTCACGTAGGAATTACCCCCAAGAAGCCTGAGCTCAGCCTGAGCTCAAGGTGGGCAAGGGCACCTGTCACCAAGGGCCAGACCTTGGTGGCTGGAACATCCCTGTGATGGTAGCAGAAAGGGTAGTAGGTGCCTGACCCCACCAATTCCCAACACTGCCTACAGCGAGGTGCTCCCTGCACAGCCCCCCCCCCCAATCTGGCCCTTCCTAGGAGTTGTAGTGTGGCTGTCCAGCAGGTCTCACTCCCATCACTGCTTCTGAGCTCTAGTCTGAGTGATCTAATCTAGTCCAGTCTAATCTAATCCCCACACTACATGTCCAGCCTAGTGACATGCCTGCCTTGACACAGCAGCAGCAGCAGATGAGCTGGGTCCAAGCATGTGCAGTAGGCTCACAGCCAGCAGAAGTTCTGCCATAGCACTGTGGTAGAAGGGAAAGGACTGTGCACACTGGGGCCAGGCAACATGGGATTTCCTGCAGTTTTGCCAAGAACCAAAAAGTTCTTTTTAAAAAGAGCAGATTTTTTTTTCAATCCCAGTTACTCCTTCTATTCCTAAGAAACACCAACTGCTTCCTCTCATTCCTAAGACCGGGGTAAAATACTCTTCCCTGAGACTGACGTAACCAGCAAGGAGAGAGGTATGGGGTACATTAGTCATGTGTCCTTTCTCCCCTGAACTCTCATACATCTTGGGTGCAATTAACTAGGCATAAAACAGAGGATTCCTGGTGGTTATGTAGGTGGATAGATGGATAGGTGAACTGACAGGTGGGTGGGAAAATCAATGGATCAATGGATGCATAGGTGGATGGATAGGTAGGTAAGTGGAATGATGGATGATAGGTGGATGGATGGATAGATGGGTGAATGATGGACAGGGAAATGGGTGGGGATGGATAAATTATAGATAAATAGGTGGATGAATGGATGGGTGGGTGGCTGGGTGGATGGATGGGTAGATGAAAGATGAGTGAATGGATAGGTGGATAAAGAACCTTTGAGTCTAAATTGTGTTTCTCTAAGCAGGCTTCACCCTATACTTAGGCAATCTATTTTTTTCTCCTAAATGTGGTCATTTCCCTGTCTCTTTTCTATGTTCTATTTTAATGATCAGGGTCAGCATTTCAGCCTTGTTGCAGTCTTTTTAGATGCTGATTTTATTGTCAATTCAATTCACAGTGGACATTCATTGAAAATCTGGGAAAGAAAAAAGGGTCCAAGAGACCTTGATTCCCTTCGAACCCCACCATTTATCAACCGTGTAACTCTCACACAAGACGCTTACCTTCCCTGAGGTTTATTTCTCAATCTATGTGAACAGAATGGAATGGGAAAAAAAGTGCTGGGTAGAAAGCAAGTTATTTGTAAAGCAGATAATAGTGGTCCCCACCACCAGGGACTGATCTGAGGATTAAAGGAGAATCATTTCTTTGTAAAGTACTTAACACAATGCCTGGGACAAGTAAGTGTTCTGTGGAGCAAAGCTAAGATCGTATTATCGCTGACTATTATTTTTCCCCTGCCTGGTTCTGGACAGCTGACTGCTGCAGGGAAGTAAATCCCTCATGGAAACTGCATCATCCAGGAAGACACCATCCTGGGGTCGGCTCTGCACCTCCTTATGAGTCCTGTGACACCCCTCGTAGTCTCTTCCTCCTTGGCCTGCACCCTCCAAATGAGAGACATGGGCACAGAGAAACTGAAATTGTGTCCTATAAGGTGTGAGCCCAGCGAGGGCCTTGCCCTGGGCGAACACCACAGAGTTGGGGACATTCCATCCACAGCACAGACTTCCAACCTGCCCCCTGAAGTTTCAACCCCAGTAGGGAGCCTCTGTTCAACTTCACCAGCTATACCCAGGTGTGGTCCTCCAAATCAAGACTGGGGGACTAGGTCCTTCCCAGCAATCCTCCATTCTGGAAGCTCCAAAGTGGGGGAAGTTAGAGTTCACTCCTGTGCCCATCTTTTCGCCAAGATAGTGTCAGTGAGATGTGCCCACACTAGGTACTTTCCTCTTGGGGTTAATCCCATAAGCTCATTGTTTGGTTTGGTTTGGTTTGGTTTGGTTTGGTTTGGTTTGGTTTGGTTTACTTCTGGGAACACTGGTGGTCCCCTTCATTTACACTGAATCATATTGAAGCTTCCCTATTCCACCCCCCAGATATCCCACCAATTCCCCCAAATGGTAGCACTCTGCTTTCTGATAGCAGGGAAGCCTACACACTTCCAAAGTGTTTGCACAGGTTGGTGCCCACTGCCAGGAGCATCTGAGGGCACCATCACTATGTCTGTCCATGATAGAGCCACTGCCTATCCTGGTTGAACTCCAGTCTGGCCAAGACACTGGGATGTTGCACTATGATTTGATTTGGCCTCTCCCAGAAAGAGAACACTGAGCACTTTTTCATGTCTCACAGAGACAGGGGCTAGGGGTTGTTGAAAGGTTCCTGGGGTTTTAACAAATGTTTGAGGGGGCAGAAAACTAGAGAAGATAATGATACTTGCTTTGCATCCCGCCAACCCGTTTCATGCTTTCCAAAACTCCCAAAGCACTGCCAGGGATCATTCCTGAGCAAAGCACTATGAGTAGCCACTGTGCACTGCCAGCTGAGACTCTCACCACACACATCCTGCAGACCCCCAGCATGACCCTACCTGCCTGTCGTAGAAAGTACCAAGAAGATAGGGGCCAGAGCAATAGCATGGAGGTAGGGCATTTGCCTTGCATGCAGCATCCCATATGGTCCCCCAACCTGCCAGGAGTGATTTCTGAGTGGAGAGCCAGGAATAACCCCTGAGTGCTGCCGGGTATGACCCAAAAACCAAAAAAAAGTACCAAGAAGATCATTTGGCCCAGCCCTCGTGGGGCAGGAATGTAGAAAGAGACCCAAAAGATTCACAAGAGAAGAATCAGGAATTGGGAACCCACTTTGCTGTTTCCCCTGCGCCAATAGCACCACACCCTGCATGCCAGTCAACAGCCAACACCCTACATGCCTGCAGTGCCAAGTACTTCCCTATGCTCAATTCTTGCCACCCCAAATAGTGGGCCCCGGCACCTCTCAATAGAGAAGCACTGAGAATTGCCTCTACAACCAAGTTAGCTGCCAGAAACAGGACTATGAACCCCAAGTTTGCAATCTATAGCCCTGACTCTTGACTCCCTATGCAACTACCTAAAATCCAAAAGGTGCCAGCCCTGAGAGCAGGGCCATCCTCTGCCCAGGGACAAGTGGGCACCATGACAAGTCCCATCCACCCACAAGGTGCAGGTGCCCGGGGCGGGTCCACAGAGCCCATGGGAACCCCACTGGGTATCAGATGGCGTTGTGTTAGGCAGGCAAGGCCCTGCCGAAAGGCTTCCAGGAAAGATGGTATCGGGCGTAGTTTTGTAACGCAGTGAAGATCTGGGAGCACAGGGGGTTGGCAGCAGCGGGAGGGGCACCCCATAACTGAGTCAGGAACACACGGGAACAGGCGAGTCTTCCTGGTCCTGGGAGCTGGTGACTCACCGGAAGCTCAGTCATGTGAATTTTGGCCCAAAGCCCCATAGGCAGTGGGAAGCCCCAGGGCTCCAGACGAACCCCACAGCTCCTGAGTGCCCATTGGTGGGTTCTGGACCCAGAAGCTGCCTTCCATTGAAGGCCCCTGGCTGGGGCTGGTGATAGAGACCTCAAGTCTCCGATATCCACAAACCCCCAGTAGTATCCAAGAGCCCCCGATCTTTCTCTCACTAGTCTGCTGATGGGGACAAACCACCATCTGTGAGTCACATCCCCACATCCCCTGTTCAAATCCTACATCCCAGCTGCTGCCCCTTATCCCCGAAGTCTCACTCTGCTGTTCTTGGAATCTTCCAGAACTAATATACCCTATTCCTCCTTCCCACTGCATGGGCCAGGGTCCCAAAGTCCTCCAGATTCCTCCAATTGTGCCCCTTACCCCCTGGGTGTGAAGTGTCCATGCCCCTCCTTGTCCCAAAACCCCCAATCTTCAGTGCTCCTCCCGAGCCATGGTCCCTGGCAGGACCAGAGCAGTGTGCTAGGTGGAATAATGAACTTTGCTCCCAATCCTTGCCCCCATTCAAGGCCACTTAACCCAGCAAATCTGGAGGATTCTTCCTGAGAAGAGGTGATGGTGGGGTCCCAGGAGAAGTGTGGTACAGGCAGCTGGACACCCATGTCCACCGCTCCCAACCTAAGAGAGGAATTCCTTAGGTGTGCTAAGGAATTCACACCTTTCCCAGGCCTACCCCAGAGCTGAATCTCAGCACCCCTCAGACCATGCATAAGCCCTCATGAAACTCAGCATCTCCTCATTCATCTCCAAAGTCTCCAGCAACCCTGGGTGGACCTGGAAATGGGGGTTCAGAGTGGGGATTCTCCATGCACCAGATGGAAAGAAGATCTGGGGATTCCCTGAAGGAAGTGGAGATCTGCAATCTATATCTATATCTTTGGGGTGCTAGTGCACCCCAGCATGTTTGATCGTGGCTCGAGGGTAACTTTGGAAAAGCCCTTCCTTTTTGGTTTTATGGGGGTTTTTTTGTGGGGGCCACACCCAGTGATGCTCAGGGGTTACTCCTGGCTATATGCTCAGAAATCTCTCCTGGCTTGAGGAAACATATAGGATACAGGGGGACCAAACCACGATTCGTCCTAGGCTAGCACCAGCAAGGCAGACAGATGCCTTACTGCTCCATGCAACCACTCCGACGCCAGGAAAAGCCCCTTTCTGTGTGTGCTGGTCTGGGTGAAACAGAGCCATGGGTTTGCACAGAGAACCGGTGACGCCAGTGGTTCTGTGCCCACAGAAAAGATCCGCAGTGTACCATCATGATGGGGGTGCCATCACGGTCATTCACAACTGGGAAAGGTCATGGCCCTGTGAGTTCCCCATTCTTCCTGATTCCCCAGAAAGGGGGCTGTGTCTCAGTGAAGCGGCTGAGTCTGGGTTTTCAGATTTTTGCTGCTGTTGTTGTCCTCCTGGCCCTCATCTTTATCTTTGGGTATTACCACTATACAATGTTTCTTTTAATAGCTCACAAATGAGTGTGATCATTCTATGTCAGTCCCTCTCCCTTTGACTCATTTCACCTAGCATAGTAATCTTCATAACCTTCCTTGAAAAAGCAGATTCCGTGACTTCATTTTTCCCTACAGCTCTGTAGTATTCCATCGTGTAGATGTACCACTGCTTCTTTAGCCATTCGTCTGTTCTTTGCATGTTCCAATAAATTTGTAATTTGTTGTGTTTTGTTTTGTTTTGGGGTCAGACCTGGAGCTCAGGGGTTACTCCTGGCTTTGCACTCAGAAATCACTCCTGGCAGGCTCGGGAGACCATATGGGATGCCAGGAATTGATCCCGGGTGCATCCTGGGTCAGCCGCATGCAAGGCAAACAGTCCTACTGCTGTGCTATCTTCCCAGCCCTGCATGTTCCAATTTGTGACACTGCTCAAGTCGTCTTGGCCAAAGGAAGCAGAAGGCAGCTTCTACCTATTAGGAAGCACTGAGGCTGGTAGGGGGTGTGGGGTCAATGGGCTTGGACCACCCCCTTAAAGCCAGAGTGTGTTGAGAGAGGAGCAGGAAGCGAGAGGTGAAGCCACAGTGCCTTTCCCCACCCCTCCAGTTCTGGGGTATTTGGGGGTGTCTGTGGGAGCACACCAAGGCTGAGAGGATAATCAGAGCCCCAGAAGGGGCAGGGGGCATAGCAGACAGGTTGTTTCTGGGTGCTGGGAGTGTATGTTAGGGTGGGGAAGGGGCAGATGGGCAGCAACTTGAGGTCTAGCTTGAGACCACAGCCCTAGGTGACGTCTCCTCAAACCCAAATGCTGCCCAGATCCTGGGGTCACCATGGCCGACCTCAATTCCCCCATGGCATACCCCCAAACCCAGCCCCTGGCTGCTCTCAGGCCGCCCCTCACATCTTCTCACCTCAGGAAGCCTGATAATGGGAGAAAGAGGAGGCTCCAGCAGGTTCATAGCCCCTGGAATCTCATTCCAGTGGAGGGTAGGCAAAGCGTTGGGGAAACACTGCCCCCTGACCTGTCTGCTCTCTGCAGGAACAGAATCTGGGCTCTTTGCTCTGTCTGGCTCTGTGGGTGAGGATGGGGTGCCCGGCAGTGGAAGAGGGGGGCAATGGGTGATGACAGTGTTGGAACAGTCTGGCATGGGACCCCCCCAGAAAATCAGGCCCCCCCATTTTAACCTTTGCACTTTAAGCTACTAACTGGAGGGTCTGATAGTCCTGGTCCTGCCTCAAGGGGTTCAACCTGCACCCCACTACATTTCTTTACTTGAGGGAGACCTAAAGTGGTGATGGCCTCTCAGCTAGAAGGGGGTGAAGTGAGAGGACGGTGAGGTGGCGCTAGAGGTGAGGTGTCTGCCTTGCAAGCGCTAGCCAAGGAACGGACCGCGGTTCGATCCCCCGGTGTCCCATAGGGTCCCCCCAAGCCAGGGGCGATTTCTGAGCGCATAGCCAGGAGTAACCCCTGAGCATCAAACGGGTGTAGCCAAAAAAAAAAAAAAAAAAAAAGAAGGGGGTGAAATAGCCATCCCTGCCTCACACTGATTCCTTTTGTGGGAAGTAATGGAGGAGGGACAGCTGAAGGAATGAGGGAGGCCAGTGGGACCTGTCATTGGGATTGTGGCAGATAAATAGCTCCCCTGTCCCCTAGCCCTCACCTCCTGCACCCACTGGAACTCCCCAATACCCAAGAGAGGCCTGGGGTCAGTTCCTTGCCTAGCAGGGTCCTACAAGCAGCCCCACCCTCTCCCCCAGGAATGCGTGCGAAATCTCAGTAACTCTCCCCAGCTGGCCTGACTTTGGAGAGATGGGCAGACTTGTGGGACATGGGGAACCACCAGCCCTGAACACACATGTGCCCTCTTCCTGCTAATGACAACTCAAGATGTGAGTGAGGCTGACAGGGAGGCTCTTGAGCCATGTAACAGGGGGCAGGGGGGGGGTCCTGACCCTCACCATGGATGGAGTCTGCTGAAGTCAGAGGGCAGAGGGCAGAGGTCAGCTAGCAGAACCCCTAGCCCCCAATCTCCACCCAGGTCTACACAAAGGGCCAGTGCCTAAGGTCAGAACCGAGGCAAGTTCTGGGCCAAAAAGAAAAACGCTTTTGCACAAATCCTAGCGCTGGGCAGGCACGAGGCAGATACCATCCAGATGTGGGTAGAAGCGGAACACCTTGTCCCCAAAGAGATGCAGTAGTGGGGGGCAGTCACAACAGCTAAGGGGAGTCAGCCACCACAGCAGGAGGCTACACAGCTTCTGATAATAGCTCAACCTGGGGGAAGTCCAAGTCCCCACAGTAACGGGGCTCCCTCACTCTGGAAGGAAATGCCCAATGGGCACCCTGCCTGTATTGGTGAGCTGAGGAGGAGAGTATGTACCTTGGGACAGGGAACAGAAGAGCTACACTTCCTCTAGCCCCCATCTCAAAGCAGGACCAGCACCCCGTGTGGGTACCCAGGAAGATGTGAAAGTAGGGCCAGCGGGACAGCACAGCAGGGAGGGTGCTTGCCTTGCATGCAGCTGACTTGGGTTCGATCCCCAATATCCCAGATGGTCCCCTGAGCTCCCCAGAAGTCATCCCTGAGTGCAGAGCCAGGAGTAGCCCCGAGTACCGCTGGGTGTGACCCCCTCGCCCTCCAAAAAAACTAGATTTGGAACAAGACCCGTTAGGATGGCTGCAGAAGCTGGATACACAGACATGGACAGGTGTGAGGCTAGGCCAAGGGACCAGGATGTTGGCTTTGGAGCCTACAGTCTCAGGCAGCATGAGGACATGCCCCCTCTCTCTCTCTGAATCTCTGCTCTCCAGCTGCCTTCAGGTGCTTGTGGTGACAGGTCTGGAGTGGGGGAGGAGGAATGGGGGGGAAGAGGATTTGTCCAGAAGTAACCAGAGAATGTCTGGGGACCCTGGGCCCAGCTGTTAAGGGGAAGCACAGAGACAAAGCCCAAGGATCGGAGGTATGACTGGTCAAGGAGCAGGAAAGCGGGGAGTCCCCAAAAAGGACACTACAGCCTAACTGGGAATTGTCAAACATGCTCCGTCCCCCATATGCTGATGGCTTTGAGCAAGATGCCTGAGCTGAGCCTGGAGTGGCTTTGGGACACCCGAGCAGCTGATTGTGCAGACTCATAGCAGGGGGGAATAGATGTCAGGAGATGGGTGCTTGCTCCTGCCCCATCATCCTCACCCTCCTCCAGAGGCACCGAACACTGCATCCTGTCCCACAGGGCCTAGGCTGCAGGAGTCTTTGAGGAGGCGGAGAAAGATCTGGTCGGCTACCCAGTCCAGTCAAGGCTGCTCCAGCTCCTGAACTCACCTGGTACCCCACCACATACACCTCCCAGCCCTGGGCACCCCAAGGTTGTTCCATGGACCCAATTCCAAGACAGCTGGTCTCAGATTATGCACAAGTGCCCCAGAGTGACTAGAGGAAGAGAAAACCTCTCAATCTGGGCTGAATGCAGTGAGACCCTATAGTGGGCACCCACAGCCCTTTGCATATGCCAGGACCACACACACACACACACACACACACACACACACACACACACACACACACAGCTGAGCTGGCTCCATCCAGTAGGAGAGAAACCTGAACCCAAAGCCAGCCAGGACATAAGCAATTGTGCCAGGCCTGGGGACAGGACATGCCAGGCTGCTTTTACCATGCCCAGGGGACTGGCTGTGAGGTGCTGGGGAGCAGGTCAGAGAACTCCCCAGGGCACGACACAGGAAATGCCCCTGAGAACCACATTCTGCACAAACCCTCACCAACCTCCCTAACTCAGACACTCTGCATTCCAGATACCAACTAGGGCCACCCCAGCTTCCTGCTAGCAGATATTGGGGCCATGGGCTGGGACGAAGAACCAGTGGGCCAGGACGCAAAGGGCCTCAGGATGTCAAGTGGACAGTTGAGAGGCAGGTTTGATTTTGGGGAGCCCGAAGATTGGATTTTACATGAAAAAGTCCTGAAATGAGGGGGAGAAGAGTGAGTGAAGGGGTGGAGAAGGGCTTGAGAAGGGCTTGAAGAAGACAGCGATGGGGGGGCAAGAAGGGAGGAAGGGAAATAGTAGGTAGAGGGGTGCCTGCTGCTGGGAACAGAGCATGGATTGGAGGGGCAGGAGACAGTACAAATCAGTGTGTGTGCTTCCTTCTAGCCATGTGTCCCTGGAAGATCCCCAGGTCTCCAAGCACAGCTGGAGATGATGGACCCCCAGATTGCCTAATTAACCTTAACGCAATTTTAAAACAAAGGCGACCAAGCGGAAGGATGGGGAGATGGTACAGGGTTAAGATACTTGTCTTGCACATGGATGGCCCTGGCTCCACCCCCAGTACCCCATATATCTCCACCCCACCCCCAGTCCCACCAGGAGTGATCCCTGAGCACAGCCTGGCAGGGTCCAAACCATCAGATAAAGAAGCAGAAAGAGGACCCGGAGAGATAGCACAGTGGCGCTTGCCTTGCAAGCAGCTGATCCAGGACCAAAGGTGGTTGATTTGAATCCTGGTGTCCCATAGGGTCCCCCGTGCCTGCCAGGAGCTATTTCTGAGCAGACAGCCAGGAGTAACCTCTGAGCATCGCCGGGTGTGGCCAAAAAAACAAAAACAAAAACAAAAAAGAAGAAGCAGAAGGAGATTAGGGTGAATTCTTGAGGCTCAAAGAAATGGGGCAGCCCAAGGGGGGAGAGGACAGTGCTGGAGGGCAAGTGCTTCTGGTACTGGAGGCTGGACCCCTAGAATTCAGACCAGCCAGAGAGGGGCTGCAAAATTAAGGGGGCTCCTTGTAGACCCAGACTCCCCAGGAGGCTGCCCTCGCCAACCTGCCTGCAGAAATAGGATCAAAGATGTTCAGAACAGGCTCAGATGTTAGCGGGGGGTGTGCAGGAACCAGGGGACAGAGCAGGGTGGAGATGGGTCTTGTCACACACACCCCACCTAGAGTGGACAGAGGTGAGGGGTCAGGAAGAAGGAGTGAGGCCTGTAGGAGCCAAGTCCTCACAGTTGGGCCTGGTGATGTTTGGCCCTTTTCTTCCAGAGTCCCAGAGGTGGATGGATGACATGTCCCCTACATACAGCATGGATTGCAGGAGACAGACAGCACCCCAACCTGCACTGCCAGCACCCAGCTTTGGCAGACCTCCAGGACATACCACCCTGTGCTTCTTGGGACTGTCTCTCTTGTCTCCCTGTCTCTGTCTCTCTTCTCTCTTCCTTCTCTCCTCTCTCTTCTATCTCCCCTCTACTCTCTCTTTTCTTTCTCTCTCTCCCTCTCTTTCTTCTCTTTCCTCTCTCTCCCCATGGGGGGATAAAGCAGCAGTGAGCTCATTTGCTTGGTTAATTGGGTCAGGAGGGAAGAAAATGAAACTCAACAGGAATCTTCCCTGCAGGCCAGAGTGGAAACGAGGGTGGGTACCCCGTCCTGGAGCACCCCTCCTCCCACTATGGCCCCCCTCACCTTCATGCCCCAGATCCAGAGACCAGAATGTGAAGGCGGAAGCCCTAGGGACTGGGAGGTGAGGGCTGCCCTTTCCCAAACTGGGACAGACATTCCCTAGCCAACCAAAACCCATATTGGTCACTGGGAATCGGGGGCCAGGCCAGGAGAAGGGGTGTGGCCTCACCTGGGGCAAAGATTTAAGAAGAACCCATTTGGGTCCTCACAGTGTGGAAATTTTTATGCTAGGTTTTACTTATTATCTGTTAAATCGAACACTTGGGTCGAAGAGATGATCTGGCTGATAAGATAGGTGCCTTTCCAGCACCTCATAGGGCAACCCGCTCACTACCAGGAGTGATTCTGGAGCAGCACAGGGTGGCCTCCTCTCTTCCTTCAGCCCCCAAACATTTTCAAGAGAGATGTAATCAGCTTCTCTGCTTCCTCCTCTTGCCTGGAGCAGCCTCGCAGAGCTGGGAACTCCGGTCTTCACTTGACATAGCTATTCTATGAGTGCTGGGCCCCTGGGCCTTTCTGAGCTAGTCTTTGGGTTCTGGGTCCCTGAAACCCCTCCCTGGGGAAAGGCAGCACAAGGTAGTCACTGATTGGGAGAGCTGGAACAACCCAGGTTTAATCCCCAGCATCCCATATGGACCCCTGAGCACCACCAGGATCTATGCTTGAGAGCAATGTAGAGTCAGGGGTAACCCAGGAGCACTACCAGGTGTGGACCCAAAAGAAACAAACAAAAAACTGTTGGGGAGCGCTGAGATTCTCACTCCTATATTTCCCTCCAACCTGAGGCCATAAGTCACCCAGAAGTGCCTTTTCCCAGCACCCAGGCTAGGGGGGTGCAGCACGGAGCCTGGAGCAGAGTGTTTCTCCTCACCACCAGGTAATCACAGTCCACACACCCTGACCATAGAGGGAGCTGCCTGGGAGAGAACCCGAAGCCTTCACAGCAACTGGGATCAGAGGTGTTCAGCATCAGCGATGTAACCTCTGTTCTAGAAGCTTCCACAGGAAGATTCTTCCCTGAAGAGGCACCACTGGGCACCCTAGAACTTACAGATGGGCCTGGGTCTCTGTAAGGGATGCAGAACTTGGGGAGCAGGCCTACGTGGCAGCCAGAGAGGGTGCTATATTAGGGGGATGGGTAAACCCCTCTGCCACCTTCAGTGCTAGAATGGAGGAGTTGTCCCTTCCCCAAATTCAGTGGGGTGAGAAAGAAGCTCAAATGCAGCCCTACTATGATCGGGGGTCTCCCCCACCTGCCACCCCCAATAAAGAGCTCAGAACATCCAGCAAAGCACCCCAACTCTCCATCCCATCCCCAAGCAGCCTGTCCCAAACCTGCAGCCTGGTCAGGAGTCAGGATGGAACTGACAGGCTGGACACAGGCCTGGCAGGGCAGGGCCCCTCACCTGCCCACAACTGCAGAAAATTAGATATATATGCTAAAGAGCAGGGAAGTGGGTTTTTATTGAGGCAGGGCTAGCGCAGATGCCCAGATCCACAAGTGGTCATGCCAGCCCTTCCTTCTGCGCCAGCTGCTTGATTGTGCCAGGGCCATTGTCCGTGGGACTCTGGCTGCCTCTGCCCACAGCAGTGCCTTTCAGGAGCCCTGGAACGCAGGGCAGACCCCTGGCTGTGCCAATGTAAGGGCCTTTGCCAGACACCTGGGTGAACAGATAACGTTGTCTCCTGGCACAGGGCACAGGCAGTGAGCTCTATCCCATGGCATACTGACTCCATGCCAGGCCCAGCCACCCCCCCCAACCCCAGCCCATGCACACATAGGAAGGACAGTCACCTGGTACCTAGGGAGTCTAAAGTGAGCTGGAATCTACATTGGACCCCAAGTTCACTGCTCAGATAGCAGCTGGCAGCGCTAATGCCCACAGATGGTGTCTTTTGCTGGGAAAAATGCCAAAAAGTGTCCAAGGCTCTTATGCTTGGCAACTGGCAACTATCTCAGAGGGTCCCACACTGCTCCACTTCAGAGATAGGCATAAAGGGCTGCAAATTTGGGGCCTCCCCACAGCAGTGGGCACCCCCTACTCCCAGACCTGCCAGAGCAGGGCAGTCCTGAGTTTGGGACCTGGGGTCTCAGGGCCCAGTATGGGATAAAATTGAAACCTCCTACCTGGAGGTCTCAGCCCTGCCCCACCTAGAATGGATGAGGAGTTTGGAGACACCCACACACACACCACCTCCCCATCCGTGAGGAACCGTCTGGCCCAGAGCCCAGGTCTGGGGGGGTGGGCAGACAGAATCTCAGAGACTCCCCGGAGCGCAGAAATCACCATGATGTGACAGGACAGCTGCAGCCAGCCCTAATCCCCCCTAATGACTTCTCCAGCCCCCCAGCTCTGGGCAGGCAAGCACAGCCCCCAGGGGCCCTGCCAGGGCCCCCTGCTCCCTCCGCCCTCCCCTCACATCAGCTCACAGGGCCTGACCCACCCCCATTCCACACCACTGTCCCCAGAAAGCCTCCCTCAGCTTTGTCTATGGGAAGGTCAGACAAGACCCTGAAGGAGGGAGATAACCCACCTGGCCGAAGGGGCTGGAGCAGGACACGAAGCTCAACTGGGACCATGGGGTGAGGGGCAGTGGGCAGAGCCCTTGGGGTCCATCTTGGGGCCAGCATTGGTGCCAGGGATGTGCCCTCTGGGGAGCACCAAGCTCCATCACTGACACTCATCACTGTCCCACTGGAAAATGGAACCGATTGGGGGAGCGGTGGGACTGCAGGTGCCATTTGCAGCCCCAAGGCTCCAGGCCCCTCACCCATGATGACTCTGGATAGGGCGGCTTTCAGGCAGCAGGCAAGGCTTCTCACTACCGAAGGGCCTTCCTATGAGGGGCTGAAGGAGGTCTGGGGAGAACTTCAAGAGGGTCCAAGCAGGTGCCCGTGCGAGGGGAATGGGAGGTGCCCCAAACCACGTAGTGAGGGGTACAGCACCTGGATGAGGCCAGGCCTTAGAGCAAAGGGGGGTTCTTGGTCGCCCACTCAGGTCCCCCAGGAGGAAAGGACAGGAGGGGGCAGGTG
The DNA here is from genome assembly GCF_024139225.1 of Suncus etruscus. Taxonomy (NCBI): domain Eukaryota; kingdom Metazoa; phylum Chordata; class Mammalia; order Eulipotyphla; family Soricidae; genus Suncus; species Suncus etruscus. The sequence goes on from NC_064855.1 coordinate 14,515,986, forward strand.
GCTCAGGCAGGAATCTGCAGAGAAGCTGGAGGACTGTACCCTCTGTGGAGACCCCATTTGGGGTTCCTGAGCACCTCTCCTCCCCCAGACACTGACCTGTCCTGATCAGGGTGGGGTGGGGTCCTCCTGACCACCAGACAGTGGAGCAATGGCCCTCACCTAGGTCCCTGCACCCCACACCCCTGCCTGGACTCTCCCTTCCTAAGCACAGGCATTCTAGGCTGAGGACACGGGGTGTGGAGGAGGGGGTGCCTGGTATCTCAAGGATTCCCATGGCTGTTTGGGGTGCAAACAGGGCCTGGAAAGGAGGTCAGACCAGGCCAAGCTGCTCAGCAGACATGTGTCATGTCTGATGGATGAGGCTAAAGACCCACAGAATCGACAGTGAACCCCAGCACTGGAGGAGACTCAGGGAGTGCCCCTAGGCCTGAGCTGCTGTGAGGGCAGAGGGAGGGTGGACAGAGGCAGAGCCAGCAGGGAGGGTTGACAGGTGTCCCCACATTGTAGGATCCATGAGGCGTTGGGGGTCCCCAACATCCCACATATCCTGTCCCACCCCCAGGAGCCAGATGAGTCCCAGGGCCCCCCAAAGGGTCAGGGCAGGGCCAGACATGATACCATGATACCATCTCACCTACTTCGGGGGAACCCCCACAGTTCCTGGGGCTCCTTTCTGCTTTAGTACCCCCCAGGTGAGTGTGGAGGAGGGGTCTAGGAGCTAGCTCTGAAGTTGGGGTCCCCAGACTCTGGCTCAGACCCCACCTGGCCAAGCAGGGGTGCAGAGGCGTGAGAAGGGGCTGAGCTAGGAGGAGGTCCTGGCCCTCGCTTTCATGAGCAGACATGGCTCCCCACTACTGCAGGGCCTTCCTGTGAGGTCCAGGCCCCTGGGAGAAGCTCCCTAAGCCTTACAGTGAAGGGGGAAAGGGGGACAGCAAAAAGCCATTAATCTCATGAATCCTAATTCTGGAAACCCTCCTGGCTCCTCTGAAGCATGGGAGCTGGGGAGATAATCCGGGTGCTCTTGGCAGGGGCCCAGAAAAGGAGGAGCCACATCCCCACACCCACTGCCAATATTCCCACCTTCAGTAGAGCCCAGGGGTGCCGGCCTGGTGCTCAAGGCAGCCTCCAGCTCCTGGGGGTGGGGTGCAGGGTTCAGACAGGCAGGAGAGCTGGCGCTGAAGAAGAGGTAAGCACTAAGCAGGACGTATACCTTGAGCCCATGGAGAGGTTCAGATGGTAACAGATGTGGGTTCCCCTTCCTCCTCACCCATTGAGGAGCCAACCTGTACCCTGATGAGATGCCCCCACAATGCCGTGAAGAGACCTTGCAGACCCCAGATACCACCCACCAGTAGATCTGGCAAGGAGCAAAGGCCCACTGCTGGGGGTGGGGATCCCTCTGCAGGTGTTCTCAGCTCAGACTTTGCCCATAATCTGCCCAGAGAACATTGTGACCCCCTCCCACATCTGCTTCTCTCCCCTGCACCCCTGCACCTGCCCTTTCATCCCTCTCTACCAGGGGTGGGACTTCCAAGGAAGTGGAAAGCTGGGCTCCCCCCAAGCAGAGGCCTGGGAAGCCCTCTCGAGCTGTAACTCTTCCAAACAGCCCTAAACCCTCCTGCACCAAGACCCGGGAAGCATTTCTCAGTCCCAGACATAGAGAATGAGTCACAAGCCCAGCTGACTGGCCTCTTGAGAGCTGACTGGGTAACCCTGAGTTTATACTGGCCATCTCTGGTCCATTGCTCAAGTGCATTTCTATGAAGCAGTTGCTGTCTTGGTTTGGGGGCCCCACCCAGCAGTGCTCAGAGATCTCTCTGGCCTGTTTCTGTCTCTACCTATGTCTCTCTTGTCTTTCTATCTGTCTCTCTCTCTTTTTTGTGGGAGGGGCACACCCGGTGGTGCTCAGGGGTTACTCCTGGCTCTGGGCTCAGAAATCACTCCTGGCAGGTTTGGGGCATCATTGGGATGCTGAAGATCGAAACTGGGTCGACAAATGCCCTCCCCGCTGTGCTATAGCTCCAGCCTCTTACTGGCCTCTGCCAATGGCTAGAAGGGGGAAATCTCTGCTTTTACAAGGCTGCTCCAGAAAGAGGTCTGGAGAGGGGGAGGAAAGTGTCCTCAGTCCTAAGTCAGGGATTCCCCAAGACCCCACACAGGACACAAAGGCTGCTTAGAGCCCCCCCCACGCACACATCTGTTTGTCTCCAAACTGGGCACTGTTCACTAGGCTGCCAGCCTCAGCCCAGCCTGGCCCAGCCCAGCCCAGCCCTACACCCCTGCAGGGACATGGAGATGGGGTGCAGGCGGAAACCTCTGGGAGGATGTGATGAGGCTCGTTCCTTCTCTGTGAATAAGGGCTTAGCCTCCCGGATCCCCCCAGCAGCCGGAGCACATGCTATAATTTTCCAGAACCTGGGAGGGTGAGCCCCAGGCTGGGGAGGTCCCTCCCTCCGGATGGGTGCCGGAAGCCGTCTGCGCCACTTCCCATAGCTTACAGGGGGCTGGGGGGACCCAAGGCTTGAGGGGCCCTGCTCAGAGTACACAGCCCATCCAAACCTGCCCACCCATCTCCTTCCCGGATCTTTTTCCTGAGTTATAATCATGTGAATAGGAAACTTGGGGCCAAGACCCACAGGCAGGGTTCATGGCCAACCCTGGGACCTGCCATCCTTAGCTCAGAACTAATACCTTAAAGGTCAGTCCACTGTCTCCCTCCCTAATGTCACCCCCAGGTCACCTGCTCCTCATCCTGGCACAGAAAGCCATAGCAGACCCCAGAGTGTCCCCTATGTAGAGGGGCCTGACCACAGCTGTCTGACGGGCTGTGCATGGCAGGAGTGTCCACCAGCCCCTGCTATGTGGCCCCAGGAGTCTGGCTATGTCATGTCTCCCAAATCCTTCAATTCACCCCACATCCTTTGAGTCACCCCAAGTCCTTTGAGTTACAGTGAAAAGTAGGCCCCTGAGGTCACTGTCTCCTCAGCGTGGCCTGGCCCGAAAGCAGGAACTATGTCAGAGGCCAGGGAGGAAATGTCAGAGTGTCTGCCTATCCTGCAACCCTATCCTACAACCAGACCTGTTGATCACAGAGTACTGCTATCTTCCCCCCAAAAAACACCAGGGCCTCCAAGCTGAGGTCCCTTCCCAGGAGGCATGAGACTTCTTGTAGGTTGCCCCCGGCACCTGGAATGGTGTGCCCCCTTTTCTCCAAAGTGGCAGAGATGGATGCCCTCAACCACACAGAAATGAGCAGAGTGCTGGCATTTCTCTCTCTCTCCTCTCTCTCTCTCTCTCCCCCCTCGCCCCCCCCCCCCCCCCCCCTCTCTCTCTCTCTCTCACACACACACACACACACACACACACACACACACACACACACACACATCTCTACACCCCCAAAGGGCTGATGGAGCAGAGCTCCCCCTGCTGTTAGCCTGAAAAACTGCTCACCCCTCACTCCCAAACCATCACTGTAAGACTTTAGATGGGGGTGGGGTGGGAAGTGGGGAACCAGAAGGAGAGATTAGGGAACATGGAGAGGGGATGGAGGATGGAGCCTCTCACCCTCCCTCCATCCATACTTCTCTCCCCCCCTCTCCCTCCTCTCTCTTTCTACCCGCCCCCCAGGAGACAGCAGCAGTGCCTGAGAGAGAAAACTGTGCCTATGCTCACTGGCCCCATCTCCATGCAACAAGCCTATCTGAGTGAGGGAAGTGGGCTCTGGACAGCTCTGGGGAGGAAGGGAAAAGGGGAAGAAATATTCTCCAGTGCTAACACAGTCTTCTGAGGGATCTATAAGATCCCCCAAGGGACCCGGGGATCGAGGGGCAACAAGTAGACTGCCTTAGTGCCCAAGCTGGAATCCTAAAAGGCACTTAACTCAGTGCATGTGCCATTGGCCAGGTTCAATTCTGGCATCGCATGGTGTCCTGAGCACCGGCAGAGGTGACCCAAACTACTGAGATGGGCTTAGGTCCAGAGCACCTCCAGGTGTGACCCCAACATATTAAGTGAAAAACTTTTGGTTTTGTTTTGTTTTCTGCAGTACCAGTCAAGGTGAGTCCTCTACCACCCAGAAACCCCTTCTTTGTCCATTTTCCTTCTGTCTTTTCTTTTTGGTCTTTGGTGGGGGGCCCACACCTAACAGTGTTCTGGGCTTACTCCTGGCTCTATACTTAGGGATTTGTCTTGGCTTGACTTCAGGCATCTTCTTGGGTGTTGGGAATTGAACCGAGGTCAGCCACATGCACAGCAAGTGCCTGAATTCTTAACTATTGCTCCAGCCCCAGTCACAATGATATTTATTTTAAGATGAATTTTTGTTTGTTTTGTTTTGTTTGTTTGTTACTCCTGGTTCTATGCTCATAAATCACTCGTGGGGGCCGGAGAGATAGCACAGCGGCGTTTGCCTTGCGGGCAGCCGATCCAGGACCTAAGGTGGTTGGTTCAAATCCCGGCGTCCCATATGGTCCCCTGTGCCTGCCGGGAGCTATTTCTGAGCAGATAGCCAGGAGTAACCCCTGAGCACGGCTGGGTGTGGCCCCAAAACAAAACAAAACAAAACAAAACATAAATCACTCGTGGCAGGTTCAGGGACCATGTGGGATGCCAGGATTCGAACCACCGATCTTCTGCATGGAAGGCAAAAGCCTTACCTCGGTGCTATCTCTCCGGCCCCCAAGATGGATGTTTTTTATTAAGAAATACAGATGAACTTTTAAAAATGACTCCAGCCCCACATGGGATTGTCCCCCTTATTTAAGTAGGAGGGTTGTGGGTGTTCTTAATCCCTCACCTCTCCTCCCTTACCTCTAGTGCTTCCTAGGCACTAGGTGGACAGGGGCCTGAGCTAGGCCTGTTGTGGGAGAGGCCTAGACCCTACTCTAGTAAGGAGTCAGCGCCCCCTCATGGACGTTGCTCACAGAGACAGATTCAAATCTGCAGAAGGGGAAGTAGAAGAAGATCCTTGCAGGAGCCTCTGACTTGGGACTGATCCTTCTAGAGTTCAGTTGTTCCCTGGGGTGGACACAGAGGCCCCCAATAGGCTACGTTTCCTGTTAGGTGGGATCTGGTGTAAGGTTTTGTGGCTAATAAAATTCTGGGGCTTAGGGGCTCCCTTCACACTCCATGTCTCTGCCAGGTTCTTCCCCATGATCACTCGTGGCAGTTCATGAGAAGCCCCAAGACGGGCACTGGGTTTGGGCACTGTTTTGGGGCACCAGGGGTGGGCACTGGGTGTGGGCACCAGATGTGAGCACTTGAGGGGCCCAGGGCCCTACTTTCCTGGACAGAAGGAGGAGGGAATGGGGCTCACTAGCTTCTGGCAGACCTGGAAGAAAGAGGCAGAATCTTCCAAAATGGTCTCAGATTTTCACAATGCAGGAAGATCAACAGGGTTTCTTTTCTCTAGGCAGAATCATAAGGAGCTAAGACTAGCTCTGGGCAGCTGGGACCCACATGAAGAGAAACAAGACACGCCCAGCATGACAACACAACAGGTACCCCAGATAGGGGCTCCCTCAGAATTAGGGGAGACACCAACTGCTGAGTGTCCCAAGCCAGAGGACCCCATCTGTGTGGCTACTTCTCTAGTGATGCAACTTATTCCCTGCCTGCATGAAACAAGATGGTCCATTGTTTAGAAACTGTAAGTCTGGAGTTCAAGAGGTAGGATAGGGCCCGGAGAGATAGCACAGCGGCGTTTGCCTTGCAAGCAGCCGATATAAGACCAAAGGTGGTTGGTTCGAATCCCGGTGTCCCATATGGTCCCCCGTGCCTGCCAGGAGCTATTTCTGAGCAGACAGCCAGGAGTAACCCCTGAGCACCGCCGGGTGCGACCCAAAAAAAAACAAGCAAACAAACAAAAAAAAAAAGAGGTAGGATAGTGGGGAGGGTACTTGCCCTGAACATAGCTGACCAAGGTTTGATCCCCGACATCCTAAAGGGTACCCTGAGCACACCAGAAGTGATTTCTGAGTGCAAAGCATGGAATAATCTCTGAGTATTGCTGGATGTGGCCCTCAAACAAACAAAAATGTAAAAAAAATAGGGGCCGGAGAGATAGCATGGAAGTAGGGTGTTTGCCTTGCATGCAGAAGGATGATGGTTCGAATCCCAGCATCCCATATGGTCCCCTGAGGCTGCCAGGATCGATATCTGAGGATAGAGCCAGGAGGAACCCCTAAGCGCTGCCATGTGTGACCCAAAAACTAAAAAAATTAAAAGTAAAAAAATAATAGGGGCCGGGCGGTGGCGCTGGAGGTAAGGTGCCTGCCTTGCCTGCGCTAGCCTAGGACGGACCGTGGTTCGATCCCCCGGCGTCCCATATGGTCCCCCAAGAAGCCAGGAGCAACTTCTGAGCGCATAGCCAGGAGTAACCCCTGAGCGTCACAGGGTGTGGCCCAAAAACAAAAATAAATAAATAAATAAATAAATAAATAAATAAATAAATAATAAAATGAAAATTTTAAAAATATATAAATAAGTAAATAAAGTAAATAAAACACGTAAATAAAATAAAACAAGTGAGTGTTTCTGAGGTGCATCAGGTGCAAACGCTCAGTGATCCCTGGTGGTCCTCCTGGGCGTTGAGTACCCCTGGATGGTCCCTTCCATGGGCTCCAGAAGATTGATTCTTGTACCACTCCTGGCTCCTCTGTCCACCCAACTCAGTTCTGGAAGGTTCCTGGGCCACTAGCCAGGGTGGTGCCTTCCTGATGAGCTTACTTAGCTTTCTACCTCCTGTCCCATTTCTGTTCCTGGTGACGCTAGCTGCAGCTTTCTCAGTCCCACACAGAGGTCCTCAGTCTCCCAAGCCCCTGGTTCCCTGCCAGCAGTAGGCAAAAGCAAAAGCAGAAAGAGACACCTGGATCCCCATCATGCAGTGACACTTCAACTGCATTCATACAGGGGAAACTGAGGCTACAAATGCTCAAAAAATCTGCCGGGAGGGGAATAGAGATGGTACAGCAGGGTAAGGTACTTACCTGGCATGTGTCAACAGTCTGTGCTGGTAGTGACCCTGATTTGAGTCCCCCAAGTACTTCCAGCCCCCCAAGCACTGCTGAAGGTGGTCCAAGAACCAAAGAAATGTGCTGAGCCACTGAGCGAGCACATGGGATACACAAAACCAGTCCCCACTTCTTTATGATGCTTGCCTTCTGAAGGATCCTGGGAAGACCAAGAGGAGGACCAACCTGGCACGTGAAGAACTGACAGCAGACAGCAAGGTGGTGGCTATGAGGAGAGGGGTCCATAGGACAGCAATTGCTGGGGTGCAGGACCAGATCTGGATGTTAATCAAAAGCAAGAGCCATGGCTCATGGCTCAGTTGGACCCAATCCAAGGGAAGGTCTGAACCAGCTGAGAGAGAGGAAGCTAGGACTGAGTGTGGTTTCTGATGGGCATCCAGGTAGGCACCCCTTTGAATTATAACCAGGGTAGAAAGGGGTCACAGCAGGGGATTCAGGTAGGGTGGGGGGAGAGAAACTCAGCACTGCCCTATGGGTACCCCTGAGAAAGGAGGGGCCCAGGTTAGCTGTTAAGGCCTGCTGAGCTCATCAGAAAAAAAGTGTCAGGAATGACCTCCACCCCCAAAGAATCCCATTGGAAGCTGATATTTATTAGTTTGAAAAGCAAAGAATTGTGAGCACCTAAGACAGTAGGATTCGGGGCCAGAGAGATAGCACAGCGATAGGGCGTTTGCCTTAGACGTAGAAGGATGATAGTTCGAATCTCAGCATCCCATATGGTCGCCCGAGCCTGCCAGTAGCAATTTCTGAGCATAGAGCCAGGAGTAAACCCTGAGCGCTGATGGGTGTGACCCAAAAACCAAAAACCAAAAAAAAAAAAGACAGCAGGATTCCTGGAGGGGAAACGTCGGCAGTGGGAGGAGTAAACACCCCTTTGTCCTTTCTTCCAGTAAGTCTTTCTGGGCTTTTCTCATCCTGCCCCATGTCTGACTCAGACATTCCCACTTCTCCAGGTTCTTCTTCCTCTTCCTCTTCCTCCTCCCTCAATCCACTTCTCTCAACACATCCCTCCCTAACCCCAATCTCCCTTCTCTGAAGTGTCCCTTCTGGTTCCTGCTTCCTGCTTTCTCTTTCCTTTTCTTTTTGGAAGAAAAGACCAAGCTGGGGATGTAGTGAGAAAGAAACTCTCACTCATTTCCTGCTGCTGGGAATGAATATGAAAGATTCTCAGCAAGGGCCCGGAGAGATAGCACAGTGGCGTTTGCCTTGCAAGCAGCCGATCCAGGACCAAAGGTGGTTGGTTCGAATCCCGGTGTCCCATATGGTACCCCGTGCCTGCTAGGAGCTATTTCTGAGCAGACAGCCAGGAGTAACCCCTGAGCAATGCCGGGTGTGGCCCAAAAAACCAAAAAAAAAACAAAACAAAACAAAAAAGAAAGATTCTCAGCAAACTCCAAATTGAGTTGCCATAGACCCAGCAATTCTGCTTTGGGGCGTCTATCCCCAGGACAGAAAAAAACTCATCCAAAAAGAATATGCACACCACTATTTATCACAGCACTCAGTATAATAGCTAAGAGTTGGAATCAACCTAGATGTCCAGCAACAGATGAGTGGATCATGAAGATGTGGTACATATACACAATAGAATACTACATAGAGCCAAAGGATAGCACAGCGGGTAGGCACTTGCCTTGTACGCAGCCGACCCAGGTTCAATCCCGGCATCCCATATGGTCCCCCGAGTCTGCCAGGAGTGATTCCTGAGTGCAGAGTTAGGAGTAACCCCTGAGCACTGCCAGATGTGGCCCCAAAACAAACAAAAAAACAAAAACAAAAAAGAATACTACATAGCTGTAAAGAATGATGCAATTTGTTGAAACATGGATAGAACTGGACGATATTATGCTAAATGAATGAAGAAAGCCAGAAGATGAAAGATAAACGCAGAATGATATAACTTATATAGGGTATCGAAATAACTTCATGAAGGAATGCAATGGTTTATATAGGGGTTGTTGAGAGAACTCTAGGCCTCAGAATTTAGTGAGGAGAAGGAAAGAAATTGAGTAAAGGAGGAGAAAGAAAGATGTAAAATAAAGGGGTGCAGGGGCCAAAAGAACTCAGAGGCATTGGTGATGTTAAGAAAAGACAGAGGGCCCAGAGAGATAGCACAGCAGCGTTTGCCTTGCAAGCAGCTGATCCAGGACCAAAGGTGGTTGGTTCGAATCCCGGTGTCCCATATGGTCCCCCGTGGCTGCCAGGAGCTATTTCTGAGCAGACAGTCAGGAGTAACCCCTGAGCATCGTCGGGTGTGACCCAAAAACCAAAAACAAAAGAAAAGAAAAGACAGAACAAAATATCCAAGCCACAAAGTCAACAACAATGAAATTTTATCAAACTTAAAAGGTGCCCATTATGCTGGCAAGCTGAGGTGGAAGAGTGGTATCATGGGATGGACTCTAAGAACATTGCAGGAGGGAGGTTGACACTGGTGGTAGACTTGGTGATGAAACGCTGTATATCTAAAACCCAACTACAAATAACTGTAAATCAAAATGATTCAAATAAAAATTTTAAAAAGGGGGGGGCCATAGAGATAGCATGGAGGTAGGGCATTTGCCTTGCATGCAGAAGGACGATGGTTCAAATCTTGGCATTCCATATGGTTCCCCGAGCCTGCCAGGAGCAATTTTTGAGCACAGAGCCAGGAGTAACCCCTGAGCGCTGCCAGGTGTGACCCAAAAACCAAAAAAAAAAAAAAAAATTAAAAAGGAGGGGCCAGAATAACAGCAAAGTGAGTAGGGCATTTGCCTTGCACACGGCTGACTCAAATTTGGCCTCTGAAATCCCATATGGTCCCCCGAGCCTTTCAGGAGCGATTCCTGAGCATAGAGCAGGAGTAAGGCCTGAGTGCCACTGGCTGTGGTCCAAAAACCAAAAATAATAATAATTAATAATAATAATAATAACAATAATAAAGAAAAGGCCAACCAGGTGTTAGCCCTCCCCCACTTTCCAGCTGGGGCCCTTCATGAGATGAGGTGCATCAGTGGGCCCTCAGAAGCTTGAACATGGCCAATGAGGTAGTTAAGAAGTGAAAGTGCTCCCCAGGGCACTCCCCGGCAAGGTTATTCTGATCCCAACCTTCAGAGAGGAAGCCCTGGTATCAGCAAATTACACATTAGCCCTGCGTTATGGTCCCTGCATTTCCTGTCCCGGCTGTTGACGCTGCAAGCTCTTCCTCACTGTCTAATGAAAGGCTTTCCTCTCCCTAAGGAATTCCAGGTGTCCCTGCAAAGGGAGCAGAAATGGGGGGCCCTGCCCTTCTGTATTCAGAGCCAAGCACAGTAGCGCACTGTCACCGACTGGGGCTTTCATCACATTCAGGCCACACACTTTCTGCAACGGCATGCATCTGAGTCTCACGCACCCTTAAAAACCAACAGTTTTGGGCCGGAGAGATAGCACGGTGGTAGGGCATTTGCCTTGTATGCAGCCAACCCAAGACAGATGGTGGTTTGAATCCTGGCATCCCATATGGTCCCCCAAGCCTACCAGAACCTATTTCTGAGCAGAGAGCCAGGAGTAACACACTGCTGGGTGTGACCCAAAAACAAAACAAAACAAAACAAACAAATAACAGTTTTTTAATCCTGCTCAACAGGGAACCCGGGGTCAAGGTTAGAGGGCCATGAGGGTGGAGTGAGGCGGAAACACCGTGGTCCATCCTTTCGAGCTTCAACAGGGAACAGGAACCCAGATGTGTTTCCCAGGGAAAACACATCCTTGCTAGAAATTTGCTCCCAGGCAATCTCAGTCTTGACCCTCCCTCACTTCTGGCCATCCACTCCCAGAATTTCTCCAGGAGCAAATTCATCTTTGAATTGCAAGCCACCAACACAGTGCTTGGAACACAGAAAACACGGGCAAATGCTCACCGCATGACTGAACTATCCCAAGATCATTTCTGTCTTGGAGATAAAATCACGACTCGCATATAAAAATATATAATCAGTTTGAGCATCAAAAGAAAATATTATTTCACTCGTTCATAAATGAGAACACGGGGAAGAAGCAACTAATAGTGTAGAAGAAAACTCACAGACTCTCAGAGGCATCTTAGACTGGACAGAGCAAACAGCGGGGAGGGGGCTTGTCTTGCATGTGGCCACACTTGTTTCACTCTCTATTACAGTATCTGACTCCCAAGCACCACTAAAGTTACTCCTGAGCACTGATGGGTGTGGCCCATTAAAAAAAAAAAAGATAGGGGCCGGAGAGATAGCATGGAGGTAGAGCATTTGCCTTGCATACAGAAGGATGGTGGTTCAAATCCTGGCATCCCATATGGTCCTCAGAGCCTGCCAGGAGCGATTTATGAGCACAGAGCCAGGAGGAATCCCTGAGCACTGCCGGGTATGACCCAAAAACCAAATAAAATAAAATAAAAGTAAAGTAAAAAATAAATGATAGACAGGAGAGATAAGGACAGTGGGTAAAACACTTGCCTTGCATGCTGCTGGAATGGGCTCCCCAACATACTATATGGTCCCCAGAGCACTGTCTGGAGTGACTCCTGGGCACAGAGCCAGTAGTAAGTCTTGATTGAGTAAAGCTATGTATGGCCCCCTCAAAAAAATGTTTAATTAAAAACCTTTGGGCCAAAGAGATAGTACAGTGGGTACAGCCTTGTACACAAACTTTGGTCTCCAGCATTCCATATGGTCCTCCAAGTACTGCCAGGAGTGATTCCTGAATGCAGCTCCAGGAGTAAACTACTAAGCACTGCCAGGTGTGGCCCAAAACTTAAAAAATAAAATTTTAAAAACATATAGTTAGAGGCATCTTGAATTATTCTAACAAGCTATCACAAGTTAAGGTGCTGATAGCAGCCACATTTATGCTTCAGCTGTCAGATCAGGGGGCCAGGTGGTATTCAGGATGGCTGCCTCCTCTCATGGGTTACAAGAGGGGAGAAGAAGTGTGAGGTCCATTTGGTTTCTCTTTTCATCATTGGTGGGGGGGCGCACAGCCAGCAGCACTGGGTGGGGGGGCTATTATGTAACACCAAGGATCCAACCCAGGGTCTTGAGCATGCATAGCATGAGTCCTCCCACTGAGACACATGCCTGGCTCGTGATCTGTCTGCTCAAAAGGACCCTGACCCATCCCCACAGAGCCACCATGATTACCTCCTTCAGCCCCAATTCTATCTTTCAGAGCTCCCTGTAGGACTCTCTCCAAGGCTCTTGTATGATTGAGGTGACAGGTCTGTCAGATGAGGTGTGTGATGAGTTTGTCTGGTGTGAGGTGACAGGCTTGTGAGATATGCAATGACAGGTTTGTCAGATTCAGTGAAGTGACCTCACTACAGCATGTCACCTTCCCCAGTTGTTCTGGGCTGTTCTGGTGGCTCGATGGAGGTCCCCAACCTCCTCAACACCTCATGTCCCTCCATCCAAGAGAATGGTCTACCCCACTTGAGGTAGCTCTCCCTCTAGTATTTCCAAGCGGCTGTGCACTTCTGCCCAAACCCCCAAACAGGTGCTCCAGAAGGGCATCACCGATGGGCAAGCACCAACTGCATTGCACAAAGAAGGCGCATGTTCTAGGACAAGGCACATCTCTCTCAGTGCCAGTTTCTGACAACACCTGAAGCTATAAAATAACCCTTTGGGGCACTGGGTGTAGGTGAAAAAGAGAAAAAAAACAAACAGGAAAAAGTGCCCTTCGGAAGCCAGGACCAGCTTTATGCACCTTTTCTTTTTCTTTTTTTTTTTTTCCCCCACTACCACAAATTGTGCAGTCGAGTTTCCCACATTTGGGGAAATCGCAGGGGTCAGCACACCCGGAGTGCAATGGGTGAGCCTTGCCCTCAGGAAACCACCTTTGTGATCATGGTATCTCCTCTGCCAGGTAAGTATTTTACGCACCTTTTCTATCTTGCTTGGTTTTCCTGGTCAGTGAATCACGCCGCAAACACAGTTGTCCCCCACTGCTTTGCCATGGCTCATCACTCTACCTCATCACAGGGGGTCAGGGGTCCCAGAGCCTATTAGGCAGCTCTCATCCATGGTGAGATACTTGTATGGACCAGGAGGAAGCTGCATACATACCCTACCTGTGTGAGGTCCCAGGTTCCAGGCCTGGTGCCAAAAAATCAAAATATTGTGAAGAGCTGCTGTGGGTCGGTTTCTTCATTCAGGCTGGGAATTGGAAGGCTACTAAGCTTTTCCAATGACAGAAATTTCAGGCTGGACCACCAGGGTCTAGGGACTGTGGAGGTACTGGCCTGCTACACTGAATGCCTGGCCCTCTGCCCCAGACACAGGCTTCCCTGGGCCAGGCTTGATGGGGTGGAGGTTGATGGGGTGAGGTTCTGGTGTGCTCTGGAGGTTGCAGGTAAAACATCTATTTCCACTGCCTTCCTCGCTTTCCAGACTTACCTGTTCCAAAACCCTTTGGCCATTTGTACTTCTCTTTTCCTGTTTACTGTTGTTTTTAAAATGACTATGAGACCAAAGCAGAAGAAAGTCCTGAAGGTCAGAGCATGTGCCTTGTATGTGTGAGGCCCTGAGTCAGATCCCCAACTCAGTGTAAGCACACTAAGGAATACCACATTGCAAATTTGAGCACAGAGCTGCCAGGAAAGCTAGGGAGGGTCCCCCAAACACAGTGACATTGACAAAGTCCACCAGCCTCTATTTGAGGAGAAACAAAATAAAAAGCAGGCAGCAGGCTCAGGCTTTGCAGGGCTGGAACCCTAACACTCCATGGGTACCTGAGCACCACCAACTATGAACCCAGAGACTCTGAGACACTGCCCAGGAGGAGGCCTTGGTGGTCTGAGCAGCTCCTCATCCACAGGCCTGAGTACAACTGGCTGTGTACCAAGGAGGGAATAGTCTGGGGCCATGAGCACTGCTTTAGAGTTTCCCCAAAATTAATCATAAATAAAACCAAACCCAAGAAATGAGTTCATCCCACCCAGAACTGAAATTACAAGAGAAAATTGTCCCCTTTCTTTTAGGATGAAGGAGGGACAGGAGCTTTTGGGAAGATATGTCTGGAGATGGGGGTCCTGGACCTCTGCCCATGTTTCAGGCATAGCAAATGACCTATGGGTCCCTCTCCCCCCCCCCCTCGCCTTCCCATTATCTCCCTTATCACTTGGATTAGCCCAGAGAAACCTACTTTCTGGCTCCAGACCCAAGGAGAATATTCTAGAAAAGAGAAATTCAGGCCATGAGAGAACAGAAGTTCCTTGCTCTGTCTCCCATCTCCCTTTCTTCATCCAAACAGCTTACAGCCTGAGAACCCTAGATAAGAACAGAATGGATAGGTCCATTAAAATAGGGAAATATTTTGTGTGGAAGCAAGTTCTTATCTAATAGGGATGGGAACACATAAATTTTATATTCAGTTGGGCCTTACACCCTGAACACTTGTCAGAGTGATTTGGCTTAGGCGTCAGAAGGTCGCACATTGACCATTCGCCCCTGAACCTTGGATCCCATCTATGGAAACAGCACAGTTTATCTAAACAGGAATTGGACTTCTACCAGGGAAAGCCCTAATGCTGCCCTGGCATTGACTTGCTCCAGAGTGGTTCATTTGACACCCTGATGACTTGGTAATAGCAACAACCTGCTTTCAGGGCCGGGTTCTCTGCATTGCCACTTTATGGTGAGATGAAACCTGAAGACACTCTGTGTCACCGTGACTTTGAGATAAGATCTGTACAGAAACCAGGATCTCTAACTACAGAAACCTGACCACAACAACCATGATTGTGAAGGTCTTTTATTGGGACCACTAGGAATTTCTTTGGGGTTAGACAACTTGGTATGCCCGGAGCCTGTAGTTGATCTTATGGCAGGATGATTCATGAGTAAAGTCTCCCTATTTTTAGGCCAAATGTTTTTCTGTGCCTCTGCAACAAAAAAAAAGCCACACACATTTTTAATTGTATTTTTTTATCTATTACTTTTAAATCGGAGCTCCCACCTTTTTCATAGAACCTTGGGACAAGGGTTACTTTATTTTACTACATATCCCTGCATTTTTCTATAAAACTAAGAATAAAGGAATAAAGAAAGGCTGGGGGCCAGGAGCAAAGTGGTCTCGGATGCATTGGTGGGGAAATAAATAAGGACAGAACTAAATATCTAAGTCAAAGTCAATGAAAATAAAATCAAGGGGCCTAAACTTTAACAATCTAAACTTAGTTTTTTCTTTTAAAGCAATTTATTAATTGATTGATTGATTAATTGATTAATTGGCTGGTTGGTTTGGGCCACATTCAGCAATACTCAGGGGTCACTCCTGGCTTTTTTTTTTTTCCTGGCTTTTTTGCTTTTTGCTTTTTGCTCCTGGCATTCTCCAGGGACCATATGGGATGCCAGGAATCGAACCAGGCTCATCCCAGTTCAGCTGCATGCTTGGCAAACACTCTACCACTGTGCTATCTCTCCAGCCCCTAAGAACCTAAACTTAACGAAGCCTGTTATACTAGCAGGACAGGGTGCAAAGGGTGGTGGTATAGGGTATAGGATGCACTTGGGGTCCATTGGTGCAGGAAATTTGACACTAGTAGTCGGAAAGGTCCTGGCTCAGTGTATATCTGAAATTCAATTATGAAGGACTCTGTAGATCACAATTGTTTCAATAAAATAAAATAAAATAAAAATAACAGAATGGCCCCCAACTCCACTGAGCCAGCTGTGCATCACTGGGGGGGGGGGCAGTGCCCAGACTCCGGCTCTGGAATCCCCTCCTCCCATCCCAGTTCTAGTGAACCCCACCAATTAAAGGGCTCGTTAGAAGACAATGCTGCTGGCTCTCTCTTTATTTTTAATCACAGGGCCTGGCCTAAAGTTGTCAAACCATTTCTAATTAGAGCAAGCTCAGAGCTGAAGGCCTACAGGGGGGAGGTGAGAGGGGGAAGAGAGAAAGCCCTCCCTCCCATCCTGGCCCCATGCCCCGTTGAACACTCCCTCTGAACACTCACTTTGCCCGTGACAAGCCACTGCCCCCCTAATGGACGGGGTGGCCGGGAGCCATTCTCCCCAACGGGGCCCCAGCACTGGCTGCACACACCCTAATTATAGTCATTAGGGAGTCACCTTGAGCGACAGAAGACAGGGGGGCGGCGCAGGGGGGAGCGGGGAGGCAGGCAAGTGGGCCCTGCAGGGAACATTCATCTCCGCTACGAAACAGCCCCCCAGAGTCAGGAGCAGGGAGAGAAGCCCGGGTTCCGGGCTTAACCCAGGCAAAGCAGAAGCCCCCACCACCTTCCCTCCAGGTGCCCCTGGCTTTGCTGCACCCCATAGAGAAAGGGCCCAGGGTCCCCAGCACCAGGCACCTCAAACTTGACAGCAGAGGATGAAGGTCTTAAATCTGAGCTCCAGGCACCCACTTGTACCTCCTCTTGGGCAGAGAAGCTCCTGGAGCCAGCAGAGTAGAGGAACCAGATGACCAAACCCCAGTCCAGCAGCGGGTCCCAGAAGCTAGGAACCACCACACATCCATTTCAGGTTCCCATACGGACAACAGCCAGGGACAGCGTCACATCTGACTTGAGCCCCGTCTGAACACAGAAGATTCAGACAGAGCTTGGGCCCTAGGTCTGCTGCCCTGCTGCAGTGCAGGAAGAGGTTGACAGCAAGGCACGGCATCACCCCTGTGGACACTGACCAGACTGCTCTGTGGCCCTGCCACACCCCCATCTGCATCTCCTACGTCACTGGCCCAGCTACCTGTCCCTCGAAGGCGCTGACTCACCCCATCAGAGGGTCTGGCCTCTTTTCTCAACACTTAGCCTCCCCAAACTGAAGGTTAAGGAACTTGGACATTCTGACAAGTCTCCTCAAAACTGGCTGGGAACATGTCTCTCTGGCTACCTACCCCCTACCCCTGTAGACTCACATGGCTCCTTCAGAACTTTGCTTCCTTCACTCTATTAAAAGGGACCACTGTTACAGTGACAGTTGAAAATTATTGCTCTGGACAAGAACTTGGTACTAAAAGGAGGAGAAATGAGATTCATGACACCCCTTAAGTAACAAACTGCAAGCCAGTGTCTAAAAGGAAAGTGGGGGAGAAAGAGAGAGGTGTCTCTATAGAGGCAGGCTAGGCTGGGGAAAGGAAACTAGAGACATCAGTGCGGGAAATGTGTACTGATGAAGGTATGGTTGCTGAAACATTGTATGACTGGAACTAAAATAAAAAATTTTAAATGGAAAATTAATAAACTGAATTCAACAAATCAAAATACCATGAAAAACGGATTGTGTCTAAACTTTGCAGCCAGCATGCTGGGTTTTGTGAATGCCCCACATGCTTGTACCCCTATACTCTTTCTCTGACACCAGCCTACAAACTAAGCCCCTTTGGGGTGGCCCCTACCAAACCCCCAGACCCTCAGCTTGACAGGTGACCTAGTCGATGAGTCATGGCACCAGCTTGCACAGTGGAAAGAGCAGGTTCTGGATACCCCAGGCTGGCAGGATCCTTCTCCAACCTGGAGACTGGCTCTCATCACCTTCTGTGCCCCATATCTCAGACCCAGAACATCACCTTTGTTCTCCTGGACCACCAGGAGGCAGTTTCAGGGATATCCTGAGTCTCTTCTCAGGGCAAAGGAATTGTAACTAGAACTGTCACTGCAGGGGGGCAAGACTGGAGCAACCAGGAGAAACTGAGTCAAGTCACTTGCCCAACGTCCCACCATTGAAGGCCATGTCCCTGCTGTCCCCAGAAGACCTTCCTGGCCACCCCCCCCTGTCTACTGGGCCCACAATAGGGGTCTCTACCCTGCTTTACTCTGAGCCTGCCAGGAGTAACTTCTGAGTGTAGAGCCAGGAGTAACCCCTGAGCACTGACATGTGTGGCCCAAAAACAAAATTAAATTGGAGGGGTAGAAGTTGGGTACGAAGGGGCGCTATTCCTTTGGAGAGGGAGGTCACTTCTAGTGGTGCTCAGGTTGGGATATGCAAAGCTGAAGGTCGAACCCAGGACCTCCCACATACAAAGCACACGCTCCAACTCATGAAGCTCGCTCTCTTCATGCCTCGGTCCCCTTTTAGAGCTTCAACAATCCCCGGATCAGAGGGCTGGGGAGGCATGCCAAGCTATCTGGCAGGCTAGAGGCTCAGATTCAACCCCTGGGACCACTTGCCCGACATCCAGCAGCACCAGGAGGAAACCCCATAGTCGAGCCTCTGCACACCACAGACTGTGACCCATACACCCAACAATTTCTGAGCAGGAAAGTCAAATCAACATCCATTGTCCAGAGCCCCGAAACAGTGATTCTGCACTTGAAGGGGGCATAGGTGGGGGTTCCTGCAAACCTTCACACCCATCAATGGGCCTGAACTTCTCCCTGTTCTTAGCTGCACTTTACCCAAGGAGAAACAGGAACAAGGACAGGACCCCCAACAATGGGCTTGTCCTCCCCCCATCCCTCCTCCTGCCTGGCCCCCCAGTCTCCTCTTCCCGGCTGCCTCCGCATAGTCCCCGCCCCTGGGAGCCGCCAAGTCCCCGCTTCCCTTTCTGCTCAGCTAATTATCCTTTTAACTCGCGCTGGCGTGTTTTTGCCTTGCGATCTGCCGGTTTATTTTTATCTACCTCTCCATAATGGTATTGGGGCCATTACTCGGGGAAGCTCCAGCTCGGAGCTGCTCCCCAATTTACAATTGCAATTATGATCTCCAGCAGAAATACATGCAGCTGGCGTCAATTTTAAGCAATATTTTGATCATAATAATTAAAAAAAAGTAACTTGTGGCGGGGTACAGGGTAGATAAATTAATGTGATTCCCAGGCTCTGCTAACGGGTGTGCGAGGGAGGAAGGACAAAAGGAAACGGTGGTCCCTGGGCCCCAGGTTCGGGCTGTCCACCTCGCACAGACACTCCGGTGCTCTCCAATTAACTTTCCCTGCGTGCTGCAGGGGCCTTCCACCCTTCAGGCTGAGCTGCCTACCCCCGCCTCCTGGTGAAGCGGGTGGTTATTAAGGTATTTGGGTATAAACAAGCACATTTTCTTGTCACTGCTTCCCGCCCGGCGACAGACAGCTGAAAGGAGGTTCGTGTTGCTCTCGAACTGGCTGCTGTAGACCCAGATGAGTGCAGGACACAAGAGCTCGGGGGCGGACGGCAAGTGACAAGGGCGTCTGCTGTCCTTGGCTGCAGCTCCTAGGGCTCAACAGCAGGCTGGGTATCCCCCTGCAGACCTGCACCTGGGCTCATGACTTTTAGCACCACTGGGTAAGTGTACACATTCAAACAAGCATACATGCTGGCATGCACCTGCTGGCCCCAGATTCTGGGCTCCCAGTCACACACACACACACACACACACACACACACACACACACACACAGCTCCATCATCTGCACATTTTTGTGTAGCTGCCCTCTGACTCACAGGCCACCTCTCCAGAACTCAGGGCCCTCCTCACAGACTCATCCACGCACACCTGACACACACACCTGCACACAAACATCACACACCAGCACAAACCACATCACACATCTGCATGTATTTGCGCACACACAGCTGCACACCACCCCCACAACCTGCACACATCTGCACACACCAGCACACACCCACACCTGCAGGCATATACCGACACACAAGTGCATTCGCACATCTGCACACATCTGCACATTTCCATATCTACACACATTCATATTTGCACACATGCGCACACCTGTGCCCAAAAAAATGCACACCCATACTGCACACCTGCTTACACACACACACACACACCGCACAAACCCCCAGCACAGCCTTTATTGCTGCTCACACATGACCCATTTTCACCTACCAGGCCTGACAGCAGCACCCCATAAACTCCAAGTGTGCCCCCCACATACTCTCACAAGCTCCCGTCTCACTACAGGGGGGGGACAGCTTCCAGTACTCTTCAGCTGTAGGATCCCCAGGCAAGTGGTTGGTTGCTTGCCTCAGAGAAATGCCACTGGCACCAGCCTGGGGCTGGGGGTCTCTGTACCCCACTCAGGTCCTTCTTGGGTGCAGAGAATCTGGGGGTGCCCCTCAGTGCCTCAGCAGAGGCAGTTGGTGAGGTGACCCTTGGAAGGCTGCTGAGTCCAGATCTTACAGAGCCATGGCAGCCCACACAAGCTGGTAGGTCACCGTAACCCCTTCTCTAAGCACTGCTTCCCCACCTCAGCTCCTTTCTCCTGCTGCCTCTCCTGCTGCCTCTCCTGCCCCCTAGTGGGGTGCTCAGCCTAGCACTTGGCTCTCTCCTTGATCTGGGCAAGATAGAAGGTCCAGGGGCCAGAGTGCTGGCTCAAGCAGTAGGGTATTTGCCTTGCACGCACTGACCTAGGACAGACCGCAGTTCGATCCCCCAGTGTCCCATATGGTTCCCCCAAGCCAGGAGCGATTTCTGAGTGCATAGCCAGGAGTAACCCCCAAGCGTTACCAGGTGTGGCCCAAAAAACAAAACAAAACAAAACAAAACAAAAAAAGATCCAAGAGAGGAACCTTTGATCTGTGAGCTCCAGGCAGCCTCAGTTTCCTCCATGGAGAGGCCTGACTTTCTCTCACCCTTCACAAACAGGATGAGGTGGTGATGCCCAAGAAATAGGCCCGTGTAGAAGTGGGGTTCTCTGAGCACCACAGAGGTCTCAGAACTGCTTCCTCTCCCCAAAAGTCTTCCCTGACTCAGTACCAGAACCTGCCTCACCCCTTCCCCACAGCCAGGACCCCCATTCTCTCCAGTGGCTTCCTCTCCTGGGGCTCACAACCCCCCATTCACACACATTCAC
This sequence comes from Suncus etruscus, assembly GCF_024139225.1. Lineage (NCBI taxonomy): Eukaryota > Metazoa > Chordata > Mammalia > Eulipotyphla > Soricidae > Suncus > Suncus etruscus. The sequence continues at coordinate 14,536,763 of NC_064855.1, forward strand.
CTCCCACCACCTTCCCTCCAGTCCTCACCAGCTTCTTTTTCAACTTTCAGACCTTCTGTTTCCCCTGCCCTGCATCTCTGCTGCTCTGGCACAAGCCCGCTCTGCTCCCTGCTTTCAGCTCCTCCTGGACCTGGGCCCGTGGTGCAGTGCATGTGGGGAGAGAGAGACAGTTCCCATTGCTGAACCCCAAAGCAACATCTGGTCCCTAGCTAAAAAGTCCAGCTCCCTCTGCTGGCTCTGCACGGACCCCAGCCCACCTGCTTTCCCTCCACCCCGTTAGCACTGTGCCCAATTTGCAGCTGGAGCACAAGCACCCCAACACTGAACCTTCCAAGCCTTGGCTCTAGTCATGCCACATCCCCAAGTGCTCCACCGCCCACCCTGCCTTAAATCTCTTTAGCTCCTCTCCAAACCAATACTCCGCTCCAGGGGTTTTCTCCCATGCCAGTGACGGCTCCAGCTGAAGCCCGTCCTCAGGCCCAGCTATATCCTTGAAAAACAGTTTTATTATGAAAGATTACAGACCTACAAAAACGTATAATAATGGAACAAAAGGCTTTTTTTTTTCTTTTGGAGAATGAAATTTTTTATTTCATCAATGCCAGGCATGCACCGAGTTGAAAGACTTACCTAATTCTCCGGGTTGGAGAGAATTGGAAAACAAAACCACACACAACAGCAAAGCTTTGCTTGTCAGCCCTACCCAGGCAGACGTGACACTCCTGGGGGGGGAGGGTGCCCACTTCCAGGCTTTTCACGACTGATGCTAATAGATAACTCCAGGCACCCCAAAAATGTGCTTAGAATGCAACTTCTTTGTTTTATCCAGTTAGGCATCATCTATTAACTCTGTGCATCCCTGGAATGGGGATTGTTTATACACATACACACATACACACACACACACATGCCACCACCACCACCACAATAACAATAACAACATCAGCAACACAAGCACACACATACACATACACATACACTGATCCTGACCAAGTCTTCAGACTGTAATTGCCATTACATCAGCTGACTTCTCAGATGGCATTCTGCATGTATTTGGAAGAGGCATGAAAATTGTCCTCCTAAAACTGTCATGTAAATCCATGTTATCACAACAGGAAAAAAAAAACAGAGAAATTAAAGAGCCAGAGAAATAGCTCAATGGTTCACTGGGCTGGAGCACAGACAGTGCATGGAGGAAGGCCAGGTTCCACCTCCCAAGTACCTCTCTCTGTCCTCCTGAGCACTGCCAGGAGGGATCCCTGAACACCAACCTGGGAGCATCCCTGAGCCCCACCTCTACCATAGCAACAACAAAACAGAGACATGGACTGTGGGTTACCCTGTAGAGTCTTCATTGGGAGTTCTAAAATCCTCACTGCCTGCTTACAAGATAGCACCCATGCTCTGACGTCTTCTTTTGGCTTCCTGGCCACACCTGTCAATGCTCAAGACTTACTCCTAGCTCTGAGTTCAGGGATCACTCCTGGCAGGGCTCGGGGGACCATATGAGGCTCTGGAAATCGAACCTGTGTCTGCCCATATACTCTGGGCTGGACCATCCCTCTGTCTTCTCCTTCTGGAGGCCCCTGGTGTGGAACAGGTGAAGCTGCCACCACACATAAACCGACCTTCGAACTCTCCTGCTTTCTGTCTCCTTGTCCTCAGGCCTCAATTTCCAGGCAGCAGTACTTGGCTTCATCACATTGTGTCCTCTATCATTGCCGCTTGGGGGTGGTTTTCCTGCGACCCTCCCATTTCTTGGTCCCAGGTGTGTCTTCTGCTCTTTTCCAAAGCACTGTCCAGTTCCTTCCATCGCTCACCTTTCTATGGACACAAAGGTACATTTCCCTGAAGTTTTCTCCTCCTTGCATATGGCCAAGTTCTTCTAAGTTGCCTTTTGGTGGGGAGGTCTGTTTTGGTCCCTGAAATGCTAATCCTGGGTTGTCAGCACCTCTGTGGGTGGAGAAGACCACGTGCTAATGGAAGCTCCTAGAACACAGAGAGGAACTGCTGAATCTCATTTATTAGCTGTCAGGAATGAGGGAGGAAGATATCTGTGTCCTTGAATCTCCCTCTGTATTGGTTAGAAGGTACAGGCTGGGGAGACCAGAGTGAGAGGACAGTAGGAAGGGCATTTGCCTTGCATGCAACTGGCTCGGGTTCTATTCCCGGCATCCTATATAGTCCCCGGGCCCCACAAGGAGTGATTCTTGAGTATAGAACCAGGAATAACCTCTCAGGGCTGCCAAGGTGGCCCAAAAACCAAAAATAAATAAATAATTTTGGAAGGAGGAGGAAGAAGAGGTGGAGGAGGAGGAAGATGATGATAGTACAAGCCGGGGGCCCACATTCTGAAACAAGACTGGAGAGGGCAGAACCCCCCACCCCATGCTTCAGTTATTTCACCTTCTCTACAAGGTCTCCCCTCCTCACCCTGGTCCCCATCCCAGCAAACCCCAGTTTCCTTGGGGTGCAGAGAAGGCACAATGGCTGCCTCCAGCACAGTCCAGGGAGAGAACTGAGATTCAAATGCTGCTCTTCCCTCCAGGACTCCCGCCCAGCTGCAACTAGCTGGGTCCCAACTGTGAGGGATCCTGGGGGTGGAGAGGCTCTCTCCCCACCTTCCCTTTTGGATTTGGTCTATCGTTCAAAACAGCACTGGAACATAGGATGAAAAGAGGCGCTCCACTGGCCAATACGTCCACCAGCCCTGGGGCTGCAAAGGGCGGGTGATGCCATCACCTATACATATTTTATACAAAAATAATACATATTCATGGTGGAAACCGTGCACTTGGTGGTCTACACACAATTAGGGGGCCAACCTAACCCCAGGCACAGAAAAATGACAAGGAGATGGCATGTGGGGGACTCTGGTGTAGCAATGGGGAGATGGGGGACTGGAAGTGGAGAAGGGCTCACTTCCCAGCTGTCTCCACGGACCAGCATTGTCCACCTGGGGCCTCACTCTACAAAGCGTTTTTCCATTCTGGGGGAAGAATGTGTGGGATAGGGCCACATCTAGAGATTTCTGAGGGCTACTCCTTGACTCTGCACTCAGAAAGTGCTCCTGGCAGTGATTTCTGCCAGAGAAATCATGTGGGATGCTGGGGATCAAACCTTGCTCAGCTATATGCAAGGTAAATACCTTCCCACTGGACTCTTTCTGGCCCATACAAAGCATTCTTAATCCAGAAAGAGAAAGAGAAGGAGAGAGGGAAAAAGGAAGAAGGAGAGAGAGAGAAAAAGGGAAAGTGCAAGAAAGAGGGGGAGAGAGAAGTGAGAGAGGAGAAAGAGGGAGCAGAGAGAGAGACCTCTAAGCTAAAGGCCTCTGTTCAATCTATTTTATCTTTTTTTTTTTTTTTTTGGTTTTTGGGCCACACCCGGCGGTGCTCAGGGGTTACTCCTGGCTGTCTGCTCAGAAATAGCTCCTGGCAGGCACGGGGGACCATATGGGACACCAGGATTCGAACCAACCACCTTTGGTCCTGGATCGGCTGCTTGCAAGGCAAACGCGCTGTGCTATCTCTCCGGGCCCTTCTTTTTTTCTTTTTCTGCTTTTGGGGTTACATCCAGCAGTGTTCAGGACTTACTCCTGCCACTGTACCCAAGGATCATTCCTGGTGGGCTCAGGGGACCACCTGGGATTCTGGCTATCAAACTCAGGTCAGCTGCATACAAGACAAGCGCCTAACTGCATACAGACAAGCTATGGCTCTGGTCCCTATTTTTTAAAGCCTAAGGTGGGGTAAAGTAGGGTCACAAAATTCAAATGGTTTTGATTCTTTAGTTCAGGCCTCTCCAGCCTAATGCCAGCGGGTCGTAGCCTCCAGTTCCTGCTGCTGTCTCTTCTCCATTTTCTCCCACACTGGAATTCTAAGCCCAGGCCTGCTCCAGGTACTACTCAGGCCTTTGGTCTAGACAATTCTGAAAGATACCATAAGGCAAGCACCTTACCTGCTGTCCCCTCCTTTGAACCCAAGGTTCTTAAAAACCCTTCTAGTCTGATCAGAGAGATGATATGGGGTTAGGCATGTTGTGTATGTAAATATTTTATGGGATTATTATGTTACGGACCCTACCCTGATAGGTGATTGTGCCCTACCCTAGGGTGTGACCTGGCATTCTGCCCCCACCCTAGGGTGGTACCTGATTCTGCTTCCACCATTGGGTGGTATCTGATCCCACCACTGGGTGGTACCTGATTCTGGGGGATAAAAACAAGGGTCTGTGGAAGGCATGGGGTGGTTGACTGAATCTGAGGCTGAGACTTTGGACTTCAGTCTTGTCCACCAAATAAAGCTAATATTTCCACAAGCCTGACTGTCTGTGAGCTGTTTACCCGCCGTTTCACCTCAGAACCATCGGCTGGACAGGGTGGCAGACGTGTGCTCCGAGCTGGAGGGGAAAGACCTCATCCTCCATCCCTCCATCAGTCAACCTCTTCAGGGGCTGACTTGCAACAGGCACACGCCTTATACTTGGCCAACCTTGGTTTGATCTCCAGCATTAAATATGGGCCCCCTGTGCACTACCAGGAATGATCTGTAGGTACAAATCCAGGAGTGAGCCCTGAGAACCACTGGGTGTGCCCCTACCCCATCCACCCCTCAAAAAAAAAATTCCTTAAAATCACAGTCAAAGGACTTCCAAGAAAAGCATAATTGCAAATGTTCCAGTCATCATCTTTACCTCCATTTCCTTCTGCATTTCACCTTGGAATGACGGGCGTATGCCGCTAAATAAAATCCCTTTTTTTTACTGTCATTTCCCGAGGGTCTGGGGAGAGTAGGAACTAATGGATGGTTTCAATGTGGCGTCTTTAACTACAACCGCTTTGTTCCTGATTGAAATTCTTTCTAGGCATAAATGCTTGTCTCCCATTAACTGTGAGCTGCTTAAGAGATCCCTTTTCTCCTTTCTGTCTAAGAAAAGAAAAGAAAAAGAAAAAAAAGCCCATGGTGGATATGGCAGGAATGTCTAAGGATTTATGACTGGACCTGTGCCTTCATGCAATCTGATCTCACTTCTCTTCTCATCTTGACAAATGGCATTCAACAAACAAATGTTTACTTCTGCCAGGTAATATCCAGGCCCCAGTCACACCACTGAGATCAGACAAGCTTTTATGAAAACATCTCCAGGGGCTGAGAAGAGGTTCAAAGAACAAGGGGCACAGATGTCATGGGAAGCCCCATCATCACAGGGATCAATATCTAACTAGCATCAGCTAGGGGAAAAAATGCCCCAAGCCCTGTTAGATGTGTACCCACCTCAAAATTAATCAGTAAACCAAACCATCTTCAGGAATATAAGTACCATTCATCCTTGCCATAACAGCCCCTTTGACCAGTGACTTCATGTCCAAATTCCTCCTGGCTGAGTCTCCTCCTATAGGACATTCCCCCAGTTCACTAAGGACTGTCACCTGTCTGCCTCTCAACTTTTTTCTTCAGCCTTTCACTCAGCCTTAACCCCGAGATTCCATTGTGAACCTCTCTGCTGAAAAGAAGGGGCATTACTGAGTCCAAGTGGTCCATCTGCCTTCCCTAATTTAGGAACCTCTGCAAACATTTAAGCAGTGAGGTCTGGAGCACCCCCTCTACACACACACACACACACACACACACACACACACACACACACACACACACACACACCACTGCAGTGGAGAGAACATCCCCTCTCGTAGGCTAGCAGAAGGGAAGGAGAATTCTAATAACAACCTAGGGAGATGGCACAGGTGCAGACTCTGGAATCAGTGAGTAAAATGGAGCTCTCTGAACCGAGCTAAGGAATTGGGGTTGGGGAGCTGGAGCACCAAGGAGGGGATCTCAACGGGAAAGGGCTCCTGACTAAGACATACCCAGTCACTCGTAAGTATATGACTGCTGGACAGTCATTCTCCAACTGAAAGTCAGTTTCTGGTGCACACCCAATTCTGATAGCCACCCCTATTCTTGTCCTTCTGGGGACTGAAGGGAGGGACACAAGTTTCTTGGGTCTTGACAAAGCCCATCTGCACCTCAACTCCTAATGAATTCACATGAGGGGCTCTGGTCTGGACTCTGGGGAGGCACTGTGAACCCCAAAGGGACAGGCGCTGTGAGCTCCAGCCCTTTCCAGACCAGGCTCTGTTCTCTGCTCATCCGACCGTTCTCCAGAGCCTTGCACAGACAAATCTCCATGAATGCATCATTCTAGAGAAGGTGCGAGATCAACTGAGCAGAAAGGGTGGTGGGGGTTCTGCCAGGCCAGAGCGCAGCTTCGCTGGGAAGGCTGCCCACCAGTCCAGGCTGCGGAACAGCTTCAAAGACAGGGAGCAGGAGATCTGGTTTGATGCCCAGGAGAGCACAAGCAGCGTCATAGCTCATACATATTCCAGTCGTTTTTCCAGGAAACACATGCATATTCATAAGAGGGCGGGCCTGGACCCAAGCAATTGAGGAACATACAAAGAACATGCATCGAGGCATGTACGGAACACAGTGGGGAAATGTCAGAGGGGCGTGTTTCTGTGCAGAAACAAAAATGGAAGAGTGAGGGGTGAGGAAGGCTCCTACTGCAGAGTCCCTGCTGCTCACCATGGTTCCCTCTCGTGCAGGGGCCCATATCTGTGCAGAATGCAAGCTCCACTGTGGCCAAATCAGAGTCAGAACTCACGAGAAGTTCTCCTAGAGAGAGGTGGTCCTGCTGATGTCAGCACAGCCCCTCTCCTCACCTAGATGGTGCAGAGGGGAATAAAAGGGCAAAGCTGTAAAGGCCTTCAGTGAGGGCCAGCAATAGCATAGTAGGGAGGATATTGGCCTTGCTGATGGCCGACCAGATTCAATCTCCAATATTCCATAGGACTCCTGCCTCAATGAGACCTCCAGGAGTGGTTCCTGAGGACAGAGCCACCCCTGAGCACCACTGGGCATGAACCAAAAACAAAACAAGGCTTCTAGAGTATAACACATTCAGTGAGTTCTCAGTACTTATCTGGAGAATGATCCAACTGAAAGGGTAAATTCTAGGGGTGCCTGATGCTGAGCCAGCCAGACACCCAAAATTGGGCGCTGAGGCCTGAGTAGGATCAGTCCTGGAAAGGACCCCTTGAGTTATAGGAACTGCACAAACTTGGGGTAGCCAGAGTCTGGCTGGCGGTGGAGGAAGATGTGTTCACCAGCCTCCTGGAACCCCCTGCCCAAATGGAGAGGTCCTTCTCCCTACTTGGGGCTTGCCTGACTTCTGGAGTCACTGCAGATTTAAAAAAATGCTCCTTTATTGTTCATTCTCAGGGTTCAGAGACCCCAAGGCCCAGACGTTAATAAGCAGTCTTCAGTTCCTCAGGTTCCTTTGGGAGGATGGGTGGGGAACCTGCAGGTGTTGACGACTTCCTGAAGAGACGCAATTCACACCATGAGTACTTGAATCCCCGGGCTGCCCTGTCCATCCTGTTTGGGTGAGGCCATCCAGCTCTGCTCTCCATAATGTCAGGGTGAACAGACCCACCCATGGGCCATCTAACTGCCTACACACAGGTCTGTTGTTGCCTATCTGCTCCAGGCAAGTGCTCCGCTGCTCCCTGACCTGATGCATAGGGGCATCTCCTGGCAGAGAAGTACCAGGATGTAGCTTCTGGTTTGGGAAAACCCTTGTGGTGCAGCTGTACAAGCCCTCCACCCCATACGTGCAGGTCAGTGAAGCACACCCCCTTCCATTAACCGCAACACCTCAAGAACTGAGGGAGGTACGTTACCTCTAAAAGACAGTTCAGGAAATGAGAGGGGGGCACTGGAGCCCCCAGTATACACAGTGTCCCCCAGTACTGGTAGAAGTGGTAGCGTGCAGCCAGATATCTCCATCTGCCTTGGCTCCCATCTGGGGCTCCAGAGAAAGCTCAACTTCCAGCTGGGGTCTGGAAGTCTCATTATTCCCAGAGTGGGGTATCAGCACTCACTGGACTCTGGAGGAGGCAGAAAGTGGGGTTTCCTATGTTCTGTGCACCCCTGGAGACTGAATGCTACCTCAAACCCTCCTGAGGAAACCCCAGGACCCAGAACAGTCAGATTAAGTGGAGGAGCCTCCAAGCATGTGATGCACAGAAGCCACACAGTGGGACCCCAGATAATTCAAGTCTTCAGCAGAAAGGCCAGTAAAAAAGGGCAGAAAGATAGCCCCACCCACTTGCAACAACTGTCTTTTCTCTTTTTATTACATAATCAATAAATGCATAACTTTTACTTACTGATAAAATTAATACCTTATCAATAACTACCACATGAGGCCGGAGAGATAGCATGGAGGTAGGGCGTTTGCCTTTTATGCAGAAGGACGATGGTTCGAATCCCAGCATCCCATATGGTCTCCCCAGCCTGCCAGGAGCAATTTCTGAGCATAGAGCCAGGAGTAATCCCTGAGCGCTGCTGGGTATGACTCAAAAACAAAAAAAAATAAAAATAAATAACTACCACAATATTCATTTTATTTTAATTCTCTTGTGGCTGGGAAAGATCATGCAGCAGGCAGGCACTAGCCACACGGCTGACCCAGGTTTGATCCCTGGCACCATTCCCCACCAGGAATCACATGATCCCTGAACACAGATCTGGAGCCCCGAGTACTGCATAGTCTCAGAACAAAGCAAGAGAGGCCTCATGGATACAAGAATCTTTATTTATTTATTTATTTATTTTTGGTTTTTGGGTCACACCCGGCAGCGCTCAGGGGTCACTCCTGGCTCTATGCTCAGAAACCACTTCTGGCAGGCTCTGGGGACCATATGGGATGCCGAGACTCGAACCACCATCCTGCATGCAAGGCAAACGCCTTACCTTCATGCTATCTCTCTGGTCCAATACAAGGATCTTTAAACATTTACAGCACCAATGTCCTGTCAGAGCACACCACCACACCTAAGGGCCCATGATACCACCTTTGTGGGAACATGAAGCCAAGATACACCTAAAGATTCTCAAGTTCCTTGGATATGCGAGAACAAGACTGAGCAAATGGGACAGACTTGGGGTATGCAAGGCCTCTCTCTCTCTCTCTCTCTCTCTCTCTCTCTCTCTCTCTCTCTCTCTCTCTCTCTCTCCCTTCTGCCCTCCCTCCCTCTCTCTCATGCTTATACAACTATTTGAGTTTACCACTCATCTCCGGAAATTTTTTTTCTACATACATCACTGAGAACCCCACAAACTCCTTGGGAGAAGCCAGGACTGACTGACCTTTCTCTCTCTGCAGAGTTGAGGGTCCTTTTACAACCCCTCACACTGAGGCCCCCAAGCTCCCCAGAAACTCTGGTGCCCATTTCTGTGCAACATGGATAGGATGAGCTGTAGGGAGTGCTGTGCCAAGAATCCCTGCCAGCCTCTGGCTGTGCCCAGTGCAATGTGATGTATCCCAAAAGGACCCACCTGGACAACAGTCACACTGGGATTTTCTGGGTGCCCACCACAGAGTGGGGCCTCCAGCTCTCACAAGATACTAAGTTAGGGCAGAACCAATCATGGCCTTAACCCCAAATTAGAGAGCCAATCAGCTGTGTCTGCGTCATTCGGCTTGACACCCTACAGGGACACAGCAGAGTCCACATCCTTGCAAACATGGTCATGAAGAGCATTATGGGTTGACTTGGCTGGCAGTAGAGAACAAACAGGTCCCAAGAGGGATCCCCACTCCTGCCCCAACCATCACTCACAAAACTACAGCTCCCCTCTGCTCCTCTGTGCCCTGAAGGGTCAGAACAGATGGTAGGAGACAACTGACAGAAACAAGAGCATGAGGAGAGATCCAGGGACCCGAGTTCCCACCTGCTCCCACAGTCTGTCTCAATAGCTTGGTGGGGGGAGACTTGGGTAGAGTCAGAGTTGTGGGTCTGAGTTTGCACATTCCAGAGCCTAAGGGGCCAGGAGGGGTTGGGGGTGTGCTTCTTCACAGCCCCTTGATCCCAGGGACCCTGCTGAAAATAAGGGTCCTGGGGCTCAGAAGTCACATCCAAACATTTGATAAATCCTATTCTGAGGTCTGGGAGAATGTCCCCATCAGGGCGGAAGGAGATAGTACCTGTAGGTGTGGATAGAGGGAAAAAACTTACCAGTGGAAAGACAAAGGTGGCTTCAGGAAGTGAGGAGGGCTCCCCCCCCAACCCCCACCATGGGCTCCCATGGGCTCCTTGGGATTGATTCCCAAGTGCTTCAACCATCTCAACTCCAAACCTGCCAGCTCTTCTCAAATCCAGCCCTCAGAGGGTCAGGGAAGAAAGGGCAAAGCAGGGCTGGGCCTCCTCCAGGATCCTGCCAGCCCTAACCAAAGGCCAGTGCAATGGTACAGCAGGGAGGGTGCTCACTTGCACTCAGCCAACCTGGGTTTGATCCCCAGCACCCCACATGGTCCTGCAGCACCAGCAGGAGACATCCCTGAGTACAGAGCAAGGAGCAAACCCTGAGCATCACCGAATGAGGCCCCTAAACCAAACAGCAATGAAAGACAGCAAAGGACAGCAAAAGCAGATCCAGATCTTTCTCATCATGGTTCCATATCTTGATGTATTTGGGTCTTGATCACCAGAGTTCTCTCTCCTTGACAGCCCACCCCCCAACCCTAGCCTTCCACCATCCACTACACTGTCCTTCCAAGTTCAGTGGTACTGTGAGGCCTGACTCGGCCTTAAAAGGTGGGTCCCAGAACCTTTCACCTCATTCCCTGTGATGGGGTAAAAAAAAAAAAAAACAGTGGGGACTGCACCCAAGTCCACATTCAAGGGTGGGTGTCACCAGGGATGATAAAGGTCTCGCAAGGATGGAGAGGTCCCCCACAACTCGACGCTAATTCCTCTTCAGCTCTGCCCGCCGACTTTTATAGATCAACCCGAAACATAATTATCTTTATGGCTGGTGGAGTAAATCACTGGTATGTGTCAAAGAGATTTGCTCCTGTGTTTTATTACGTAATATATTAGCTCTACGGTTTTAAGATGTCATTACTTGGCTAATCACACGAAACGCTTTCATGAGCAAACAGTGGCACTGGCTGGAGCAGGGCAAAAGACCTGTGGCTCAATCCTTCTGGGAAGATTACTGCCCGCAGGGATCAGGAGATTGAAGAACTGGGAGCAGTGGGCGCCAAGGGATGGAGGAGCAGGGACCAGCGGATATCCAAGGAACAGGGTCAGATCTAAGAACAAATTCTGCTACCGATACAAACACGGCAGAGACGACCTGGCCCACTGGGTTTTCCCCCCAGGCAGCTGGCAAAGGGCTTTCTTTTATTTTCCTATGACCCCAAAGCTGGAAACAGTTTTCTTGGAAAGAAACGACTTTCCTCCCAGCCTTTCATGTTCTCTAACTGGAGACCACGAATTAAACCAACAAAAGGCAGATTAGCAGAAGAAAAGGCACCCACATTTTTTATTGATGTTCCCACCACAGTGCACAGGGGGCCTCACGCAAGAAGCAGTGAAAACCCACAGAGGTGGTTAAATCCGGGGGGGGGGGGGGGGGTCATATATCATCTTAACAAAGAGCAGTAAATTTCGGGGAAGTGACTAGACAAAGAAAGAGGGGGTGGGGGGACTGGAGCTCACAGGCAGGGAATTGTGGGAAAGTGATGGAGGAAATGCATGATGTTGCATTTCTCTTTCCTCTCCAGCGACAGTGTGGCTGCCCGACCCAGCTGCCTCTGACTGGTCTCTGTTTCTTTTCACTGGCCCTCCTGGACGATGCTTAAAGTCATTAAGCCTTGACTTTCCTGGCTGCAAAATGGACAGATACTACCTTTGCCATACTATAGGGGGGAGTTGAAAAAAAAAAAAAAAAAACACCAGGACTGCAGCAATAATTGTACAGTGGGAAGGGCACTTGCTTTGCACGTGTTTGACCTGGGTTTAATCCCTGGCATCCCTTATGATTTCCTGATCCCCCCCCCCCCCGCCAGGAGTAATTCCAGAGTGCAAAGCCAGAAATAGGTCCTAGCATTGCTGAGTGTGACCCCAAAACAAAGAAAAGCAATGTGTTTGGTGATTATCCGTAAGCCTGCACTAAGCCTCTGGACCATCCCAGCCAATGGGCTAGCTAGCATCTGGACTCCACATTGCCCTGGTTTCTTATCTTTTCCAGTGCTTCCATCTGCTTGACCTCCCAGCATGCTCACATACATCTACCACAGCTGACCCTCTACCCTCTACCTGCCTGCCCCAGATCCAGAACATTACACCCAACTGAGCACTAAGACCAGCTACTGGATGGAAACACCGTGTAAACAGGCAATCGGAGAGTCAGCTCTGGGACTCTCGCTGCAACTAGTGGAAGGGGAGTCATTCCTTCTCCATGAGTTGGCCCAAAGGTGTCCTGACTTCACCCCAGGAGAAGTGACTGACTATACCTCAAACGGGGAAGGTGCCAGAAACAGAGAGAAAGAAGATGGAGGTAAAGTGTTTGCCTTGTATGCAGAAGGTCAGTGGTTTGAATCCCAGCATCCCATGTGGTCCCCAAGCCTGGCAGGAGTGATTTCTGAGCATAGAGCCCAGAGTAATCCCTGAGTGCTGCCAGGTCTGACCCAGAAAAGAAAAGAAAAGAAAAGAAAAGAAAAGAAAAGAAAAGAAAAGAAAAGAAAAGAAAAGAAAAGAAAAGAAAAGAAAAGAAAAGAAAAGAAGGAAGGAAGGAAGGAAGGAAGGAAGGAAGGAAGGAAGGAAGGAAGGAAGGAAGGAAGGAAGGAAGGAAGGAAGGAAGGAAGGAAGGAAGGAGGGAGGGAGGGAGGGAGGGAGGGAGGGAGGGAGGGAAGGAAGGAAGGAAGGAAGGAAGGAAGGAAGGAAGGAAGGAAGGAAGGAAGGAAGGAAGGAAGGAAGGAAGGAAGGAAGGAAGGAAGGAGGGAAGGAAGGAAGGAAGGAGGGAAGGAAGGAAGGGAGGAAGGAGAGAGGGAGGAAGGAGGGAGGAAGGAAGGAGGGAGGGAGGAAGGAAGGAAGGAAGGAAGGAAGGAAGGAAGGAAGGAAGGAAGGAAGGAAGGAAGGAGGGAGGGAGGGAGGGAGGGAGGGAGGGAGGGAGGGAGGGAAGGAAGGAAGGAAGGAAGGAAGGAAGGAAGGAAGGAAGGAAGGAAGGAAGGAAGGAAGGAAGGAAGGAAGGAAGGAGGAAGGAAGGAGGGAAGGAAGGAAGGAAGGAAGGAGGGAAGGAAGGAAGGGAGGAAGGAGAGAGGGAGGAAGGAGGGAGGAAGGAAGGAGGGAGGGAGGAAGGAAGGAAGGAAGGAAGGAAGGAAGGAAGGAAGGAAGGAAGGAAGGAAGGAAGGAAGGAAGGAAGGAAGGAAGGAAGGAAGGAAGGAAGGAAGGAAGGAAGATGGCCACTGAAAGGCAGCAGGTGACATTTCCAAGAGCCGCACTGAAGCCCGTATACAGCCAACTGGATGGAGATGCTGAGTTCCAGACAAGCATCCTGATAGCACAGTCCCCAGATAGGGCTAGTAGATTGGACATTGTGCACCAAGCACCTGGCATCATGAGACCTGTCTTCTGCCTTGCTCTGAGATCAGCACAATCATCTCAGGGTGCCGCTGGAATCTCAGGGTCACCTCTGTGTTGTCCCCAAATTAACACCAAGCTGCAACCTCACCAAATGACCTGATTTAGAAATGGGACCTTGGTGAAGGTGTTAGCCAACACCGGGTGACATCAGACTAGGGTGAGCCTGGTGTCTTTAAAGAGCCAGGCATTGGCACTGGTATTAGCACAACCAGTAGGGCCTTTGCCTTGCAAGCAGGTTTGATCCCTGACATCCCATATGATCCCCTGAGCCTGCCAAGAGTGATTACTGAGTAACCCAGGAGTAACCCCTGAGCACAACAAGATATGGCAAAAAAAATAAAAATAAAAATAAAAGGCCTGAATTCGCATATGCATGTGACCTGGCAGACAGCCCCTCTCATCTGAGCTGATATGAATTTGTTTCTCTCCCTTCAAGGCCACATCTCAAGGCACTCGCCAAGCCCCTGACCTTAACCTTGCAAATCTCCCTCCCATTCATCTCACCTGAGATCAAGGGGCTTGAATACTCAGACTGTAGGGATGGCCCAAGGAGCCCCTACCCTATCAAAACCATGTGCCCCAGAGAACAACAACATAGACCAAGCCCACCACAACTTCATGCAACACCGACCTTGACTCGAAGACAGAGGAAAAACTATGACTGGTCCAGCCAAGGACAGCCTGAGCTTGGCCTGGAGGAGGGAATGGGGCCTGAAGCCCTTCACAGGAGATAGGGGTCCCACTGTGGGGTATGGCAGATGCAGACAGGGGCTGTCTGTAGGTTCCCGGGAAGACAGGGCACAGTTATGAGCTCCCTACTTCCAAACTCCCATTCTAGACCTAATTCTCGGTGGTACTTCTGGATCAGAGAGAGAGAGAGACAGGCAGGCAGGCAGACAGACAGACAGTCAGGCAGGCAGGCAGGCAGACTTCAGGGTTGAAGATTTGTAGAGACTCCCCCTTCAGCACCCTCAATCAATCCCTCTAGGCTGCCCATGAGATCCTCCTGGGACCAGAACCAGAAAATACTTTCTTTTGTTGTTGTTTTTGGTTTGGGGGCCATGCCCAGTGACGCTCAGGGGTTACTCCTGTCTATGCGCTCAGAAATCACTACTGGCTTGAGGGACCATATGGGATGCTGGGGAATTGAACTGCGGCCTATCCTAAGTCAGCGCATGCAAGGCAAATGCCCTACCACTTGTGCCACCACTCCGGCCCCAGGAAATAATTTTTGAGGGCAGGTAGCAGTATGCATAGAAGAGCATTTGTCCACACCCAGTGAGGGAGCCAGAGTGGGGAACTGTCCCCATCAGGGAGAGGGACACCTTCACATGTCACAGGGGACAAAAAGGGGTACAGCCTTCAGTGCCCATCTGTGGTTATTGAGGACCAAAGCCTTCTGTCCCCCACCTCCTGATGAGAAGCCGCTTTGATTCTCAACGTCTCAATTTTGCCGATCTGAGGAGGTGAAATGGTACCTTTCATTTGAACTATGCTAAAGAGATTAAGTAATTCTGCTTAAAGTTATTAGTTCTTCAAAGGGCTCTTCTGAGCAAGGCCTAGTATAGCCTCATCCCTTTTTTCTACTGGATCCTGGTGTTTTTTTCTTATGGATTTGCAGATCCTTGTCTACGCAAGCTATTAAGCCTTTGTTGGTTTTAGCCTGCTAAAAATATCTGCTCCCAATCTGTTACCCCTCTGTTAGCTTTGTTTACACTGTTTTGTTAAAAACAAAAATCGCTCCTGTAGATGGGAGCAAATCCATTTATTTTTCGCCTCATGCTTTTGCGTGTGGTTAAGATTCTTTTCAAAGAACGCTCCCTTTGAAGCTGGTAGTTATTTTTAATACGTTTTCTTATATTTGTGTTGATAATTCTTCTCACATTTAAGTCTTTCTCCATTTTTTTTTATTATTTTAATCTGACTTACTGTATTTGCAAAATAAATAAAGGAGTGAGGGGTTGGAGCAGTGGTGTAATGGTAGAGCCTTGAATGCGGCAAACCTAGGACAGACCTCGGTTCGATCCCCCAGCGTCCCAGATGGTACCCCAAGCCTGGAGTGATTTCTGAGCTCATAGCCAGGAGTAACCCCTGAGTGTCACCAGGTGTGTCCCCCCCCCTCCAAAAAAAAAAAAGGAGTGAACAGAGAACCAATCGCCCATCCTGAATTCTGGCCTAAATTATTCCTCTTCCTTTCACTAATTTGTATCTCTGGCACTGAGGATCAAACACAGGGCTTCTTATGTGTGAGGCAAGTGTTCCACAACTGAGCCCCACCACCAGCCTGACTCATTCTATCTCTCACCAACTTCTGACACTACTTCTGCCCTATGCTGACTGTTGAGTGGTTTGTATTCTTCAGGTGAGTTCTGTTGAACCAGAATTCTACTCAGGGCTGCAGCACAAGCCAATGGCCTGGATTCAATGTCAGACATCACACAGTCCCCTGAACCCCACTGGGTGTAGCCCCAAAACAAAAATGTGCTTTGCTCATTTTGTTTATTTTTTTTCCCTGCCTGTGGTTGTTTAGTTGTTCCTGGTCTCTTAACTCTGCTCCTCCCATTTGTTGCACTGCCAATAGCGCCCAAGCTTTTATTATTTCACTACTATTGCAATCGGTTTGATGATCAGGAGAACAAATGTTGGCTCTTTGCGGTTCTTTTCTAATTGGATTGGCTTCTTGTGCGTGGATCTCAATTCTCTGTGAATTTAGTAATCAATTTGTTTCATTTCCTGGGTCTCAAACCTGGGTCAGCTACATTTCATTTGAATTGCAAAAATGAATAAATGCAAAATCAATGAATACAAAAACAAAGTAGAGGCTAACAGACATCTTTGCATTATATTCTAAACATGAATATAGTTTTGCTTTTTGTTTTTTTTGTTTTGTTTTTTGTTTTGTTTTGTTTTGGGGGCATAGCTGGTGGTGCTCAGGAGTTACTCCTGACTGAGCTCAGAAATTACTCCTGGCAGACTTGAGGGATCATCCCAGAAATCAAGCCTGGATTGGCTTCAATGCAAGGTAAATGCCCTCCCTGTTGTGCTATCCCTCCAGCCCCTCATTTACCTTCTTGATTTATAGATACCAGTCATCTAGGTTGTTTGGTATTTTTGTGGTCTTGAGACTTTATGGTTAACACTTTAGGATTTTTCTTTAGTTTTGTTTTCATTTGGGGGATCCACCCAGCAGTGCTCAGGGTGTCCTCCTGGGGCTATCACTGTTTTTGTTTGTTTTTTTGTTTGTTTGTTTTTGGGTTTTTGTGGGTTTTTTGTTTGTTGTTTGTTTTTTTGTTTTTGGCTCACACCCGGCAGTGCTCAGGGGTCACTCCTGGTCCATGCACAGAAATCGCTCCTGCAGGCTCGGGGGACCATATGGAATGCCAGGATTTGAACCACCGACCTTTTGCATGCAAGGCAAACGCCTTACCTTCATGCTATCTCTCCAGCCCTCAGCTATCACTCTTGGCTGGGCTTGACAGGGGAGGATCAAATCAGGTAAACTGCAAGCGAAGCAAGCGTCCCATCTACCTGCTGTATTATCTCTCCAGGCCCTCTTTGGGCCATTAAGGGTTTGGTAACTATTATCAGGAACTAGCCTGCATCCTTCCAGGATCCTGGGAGGGGCCAAGAAAAGTGATGATATTCCAATAAAGTTGCAAAGGTGGCGTTTATCAATGATGACTGGTAACAGACTTTTTTCAAAAGTCAGAAAGATTTTATTCATGTAAAATGTGAGTCACATAAAACCCTTATTTCACAGGACTGTGACCTCCAACACTGTCTTCAAAACATTGTCTCCCTCCACCAGGAACCCTCCCTAGCAAAAACTTCCCCTGCACCCCATCAACTGTCCCTGCAGGTGGTTCCAGTCACTGGCCCCCTGATGGTATTAGAAAGTTACTTGGGGAGAGGCAGGACTTGTTAAGAAAGGGCACAAGCAAAATACAAAAGGGCAGCAGGCAGGCTGTTTGCCTCACATCAACCCAGTTTTGATTCCTGGCACCCCATAAGGGCCCCCAAGCCTACTAGGAGTCATCCCTGAGCACTGCCAGGTTGACCCCAAATCAACACAGACATGGGACAAAGCTATTTTAACAAACTACTGAGCAGCTAGTAAAGGTCTGAAGTGAGGTGGGTACGTGGAGGTAAGTGTTTGGGGGGCACCTCCTGCATGTTTTGAAGCACCCCCAGGTCCTTGGGTCAGCCCAAGGGTGAGCTGGAGCTCAAGGAATTTCAAAGTGGAGAGTGTACCCCGGCAGGCTGAGCTAAGGCCCAGGAGCCCACGGGGGACACTGGTTTGGAGCACAAGCATAAGGCCTCAGGGACAAGCGAAGGCTGGAACTGCACCAGCCAGTGAGGAACAAGCAGACAGCTTCCTGCACCCTAGCCCCCTCCTCTTGAGAGCCCAGGGGACCTCAACTCTGACCCCAGAAAGGGAGTGTAGGGAGATGGACAGAAGTTCATACCCCACCAAGAAAGGGGAGGGAGGTGAGCTGTACCCATGCCCCAGGATCTCTGAACCCCACTTATTTCAGGGTTCCCCAAAGCCTCGATGCATTCTTCTGTCCTGCTTGCTCAAGCATCAGGGTCCCCCAGCAGTGGGAGGATAGACGGTGCTGTTCCAGGCCCCTCCTGAAGTGCCATCCAGGGATCATACAGGACTCAGGCGTGCACAGTGGGGAACCCCATCTTGTCTCGGTGTAGCTACTGGACGAGGCGGTAGGTGATGTACCTGCCAGCCGTCTTGCTGGGCCGGATGATCTTCACCACCCGTCCCCGCTTTATCTTCACTCTTCACCCCAACTCTGCAACACCTCCTTTGCTGGCAGGGAAATGTCACTAGAGGCGACAGCTCTTATCAGAACTATAGGAGCCCAGAGAAGGGGTCTATGAACTGGAGATAGGCCCAGCATGGGTGGCAGGCAAGATGTGTCTGTAGGGCATAGGAAAAGCACTGCCGGGCATCCAGGTGTCAGAGGGCATCCAGGAATTCATAATACCCCACCCACTAGCCTGACTCACCACATACCTGGACATACAGGTGCAGAGATTGCACCCCTCAGGCACTTAGGTCCAAGTGAAATAACTAATGAAGCCATTTACTACGAGCTTTAGTGTCCTGCTCTTTTGTTTTGTTTCATTTGATTGTTTGGTTTTGTTTTTGTTTTTGAGCCACACCCAGTGATACTTAGGGGTTACACCTGGCTATGAGCTCAGAAATCGCTCCTGGCTTGGGGGACCATATGGGACACCTGGGAATGGAACTGAAGTTCGTCCTAGGTCAGTGCTTGCAAGGCAAACACCCTACCACTTATACCACTGCCTCAGCCCCAGTATCCTGCTCTTTTTCAATAGACATTGGTCGTGATTTTTCATTCTAAATAACCATCCATTTTATACCTAAAACTGAAACTAAAGAGGATTTTTTGGGGGGTGGGGGTGTTTTGGGTTTTGTTGTTGTTGTTGTTGTTGTTATTGCTCTATGCTGGGTCTGTGCTCAGGAATTACTCCTGGTGGTGCACAGGTACCCATTTGGGATGCCAGAGATTGAACTTCAGTGGCCATGTGCAAGGCAAATGCCTTCCCCACTTTGCTATGGCTCCAACCCCTGAAGTTGCTGTTATTTTATCTTTCTTAAAGAGGGACTCCCCTGGACTAGAGCCATAACACAGTGGGAAGGGTGTTTTGCCTTGCTTGAGGCCGACCAGGTTCGAGCCCCGGCATCCTATATGGTCCCTAACCTGCCAGGAGTAACCCCTGAGCACTGCCAGATGTGACCAAAAGAAGAGGGACTCCCCTAACTGCATAAGCATCTATCCTTCAAAACTTAGATGTGTTCCCTAGATACTGACTGTAGGGAAAAAAATCTTTTCTATATTTAAGTGTCCACAGGGACACTAGAACCCAGCTGCTTATGTTTTTTGGTTGCCTATTTGTAAGTAGGCAATAATTATAAATTAATTTTAATGCAATTTTGTAATTGTTTTATCTCTTTTTCCTATCCTATTACATTGGCCAGGATCATCTGAGTTGTCCACTAGCGCCCCATGATCATGAATAGGAAAATACTGTAGTTCCTTTTGTAAGTATGTTATATACCAAACGAGCTCACTGGGTGGTCTGGTGAGCCTCAGTCAAGTTTAAAGTCTTCCTACTTTCCACAGAGATTTTGTTTGTTTTTGTTTTGGGGCCACACCTGGCAGCACTCAGGAATTATTCCTAGTTCTGAGCTCAGGAATCACACCTGGCAGCCTGAAGCAGGGGAAGGGGGAATGCCAGGGATTGAACTCAGATCAACTGCGTGGAAGGCAAACGCCCTACCAGCTATGCTGTAGCTCTGGCCCAATACACAGGATTTTTTTTTTTTTTTGGATTATTTTGGGCCACACCTGTTTGACACTCAGGGGTTACTCCTGGCTATGTGCTCAGAAATTGCCCCTGGCTTGGGGGGACCATATGGAACACCGGGGGACTGGGATCAAAGGCTAGCTCTTGCAAGGCAGATGCCTTACCTCTAGCGTCACCTCTCTGGCCCCAGGAATTTTTTTTAATAATTTTTATTTTATTTTAACAACAGTGTATTACATATCTTTCACAGTAATATTTTAGGTACATAGTGACATTGAATCAGGGGCATTCCCATCACCATTGTTGTCCTCCCTCCATCCCTGTTCCCAGCTTGCATCCCATATCCCCCTCCTTTGACCCCTCGCTGCTAGTATAAGTGGTCCCCTTTGCGTCTAGCTTGCTGTAGATTGGATATGGATTCTGTTATTGTTGGCTTTGGATTTGGTGTTTAAGTCTGACCATTTTTTATTTCTACTCGATGTTCATACAACTGTTTGGTCTTAGTACCCTCCGTTATTTCTCCTCCAATTTGTGAGGTAGAACAAAATGGTTCAAGTTATGTCGTTCTATTAGAACAAAAGGAAAAAAGAAGGGGCAAAAATTAAACAAGCAAAAAAACCAAAGGAATTTTTTTAAATCATTCATCAATGCTGAACTTGAGCAGCTGCCCTCCCCCATTCCAATGGTTGTCATTTTCTCCTTTATTTCTTGAAATCATGCACCAACAAGTTAAAGACTGCAGGCCAAATCTGGAGCTGTCACTGACAATCTAAGGAAACTTGGGTATAGCACATCTAATAAAATGCTCGAAAATAGGACTGGAGACATGGCGCAGCAGTAGGGCACTTGCCTTGCACGCAGCTGACCCAGGAATGGCCATGGTTCGATCCCCCTGCAGCTCATATGGTTCCCCAAGCCAGGAGCAATTTCTGAGTGCATAGCCAGGAGTAACCCCTGAGCGTCACCGGGTGTGGCCCAAAAATATATGCTCAAAAATAGCCATACTCTGTTACTCAAGATCATCTCCAGCCAGTTCTGTGCTCCGTGCTCTGTGTCAGAGTTGAGCAATGATGATGGACTTTTTGATTTTGGGAGCCACTCCTGACAAGTGCTCTGAGGTTACTCCTGGTTCTACACTCAAGAATTATTCCTGGGAATGGAGAGATAGCACAGCGGTGTTTGCCTTGCAAGCAGCCGATCCAGGACCAAAGGTGGTTGGTTCGAATCCCGGTGTCCCATATGGTCCCCCGTGCCTGCCAGGAGCTACTTCTGAGCAGACAGCCAGGAGTAACCCCTGAGCAATGCCGGGTGTGACCCAAAAGCTAAAAAAAAAAATAAATTTATTCCTGGGGGCCGGAGAGATAGCATGGAGGTAGAGCGTTTGCCTTGCATGCAAAAGGACAGTGGTCCAAATCCCGGCTTCCCACATGGTCCCCCGAGCCTGCCAGGAGCAATTTCTGAGCATAACCTCTCAGTAGTAATCTCTGAGCACTGCTGGGTGTGACCCAAAAGCTAAAAAAAAAAAAAAATTACTATTATTCCTGGCCAATTCAAGGACCCTTTGGGATGCCAGGGCTCGAACCTAAGTTGGTCGCATGCAAGGCAAGCATCCTCCCCCCTGTTCTATCACTGTTCTATCACCCCAGGCCTCATTCTGCTATAACATGATGAATTACATTGATAAACTTGGTGACTTTTCAAATTACTGGAATCAATCCTTCTCTTTAGGGGTGCTTTTGTAAATTGCCCTATCAACTCCATTTGGAAATGTGTAAGAACCTTACGCACTTGATGAATTTTTTACATAAATATACTAATTTAAAACCCATAGCTATGACTCAGACCAGAAGAATAAACATTTCCGATACAGTAAATGCTTACTCCTCCAAGCTGCCTACATTTAATGCCCCACCTGCAGGTGATAATCCTTCTGTACGCTCTTACTATCAATGCATCTTGCTAGTTTTGAAATTCCTACAAATGGACTCATAGTAATTTGTCTCATGTATGTGCCTCTTTAGCCCAAACAGAGGTATACTGTGTTACAAAAGTTAGTTTGCTTTCGTGTGATAGTCCTTTGTTTGGAATATAGTTTAAAATTCAGCTGGTGGCTTATTGAGGCTTTTAAAGCCTTATATTCTTACTGTTTGGGGGTCCCACCAAGAGGTGTTCAGGAAATCAGTCTCCATATCCCAGTGGCCTGGTGCATCCCAGGGTCAGAGGCATTGAGAAAACTCCAGGGGAGCAGCCAGAGGAAGGGGCACCCAGGGCCCTGCGCCAGCACTTTTATCCTGAGGAATCAAAGGGATTGCTCCCCTGCCTGGAAGTTCCTGAATCTCAGGCTATTGTGTTTCATGCCCCCTGCCCAGCATGACCCCTTTATTCCATTCCCAGCCCTGCTCCTTACTCTAGAGACCAGAGGTGGAAAAACCTAAAAGCCCACATTGCCAATCACAATCCGTCTTTCTAGGGACTGAACAAGGCAAGGGTTGCCCTTTCGAAGCAAAGGGTCACCTGAATGAGGTGAGGCATGGGGTCATAGTGATAGCACAGTGGGGAGGGTGCTTGCCTTGCGTGTGACCATAGTCCTGTCACCTGGACATTTCAAGGGCCTCAGGGAGTCCTTCTCAGTCACCCAGGCCCAAAGCAGAGAAGCACAGATCCAAAGTAGATACAGCCCTAGACAAGGAAGGCTGGATACCGACCTCTGGGCGACCAAGAGGCTGCGGAGTGGGACAAGGCAAGACAGAAGAAGCAGGGGCGGGGGCCGGCGAGGTAGCGCTAGAGGTAAGGTGTCTGCCTTGCAAGCGCTAGCCAAGGAAGGACCATGGTTCGATTGCCCAGCATCCCATATGGTCCCCCCAAACCAGGAGCAATTTCTGAGCGCTTAGCCAGGAGTAACCCCTGAGCATCAAACAGGTGTGGCCCGAAAAAAAAAAAAAAAGAAGAAGAAAGAAGCAAGGGCGTGTGTGTGTGTGTGTGTGTGTGTGTGTGTGTGTGTGTGTGTGTGTGTGTGTGTGTGTGTCCAAATAGGTGGATGGGCAGCTACATGCATTGAAGGCAGGTGTCCGGGGCTCACAGACCATGCAACCAAGTCCTAAAAACACAGGAAGTGAATCTGTGCCCCCAAGACTCCATACACTGTTTCCTGGAAGTAGTACCACCTGTCCCTATCCTCGCCCCAAATCTGCCCAGCCTGTCATTCCATATCAGCAGAGGTGTCATCCTCGGCCAATGTCTTTATCCCATGGTCCTGAGGTCCCACCAATGCCGCCCTCCCTACACCATGTGCCTCCCCTCTTCCAACCACACAAGGTGGGGGCTTTCAACTTGGCTCTTCCTCGCTACCACACTCTTCTCCCCTTTTCCTCTAAGATGGAGCTAAGGGGTTCCCAGAACAGGGAGGATCAGGTTCACCTCTACCCTCAATGCTTCATCTCCCCGTCCCCTCCTGTTGGAGGTGCAGCCCAGCTCATCTCTGCCTTCGGGTAAGGCTGACTCCTTGTTCAGTGTCTGGGTGAGAGCTGTGGGAGTTGCAGGGGGCTTCAAGGGCTGTGGGGGTTATGGGATCACTGGCTTCCATGGCCACCCAGCCCTGCTGCCCAGGACAGCTCACTCCTGAGATGCTGGGGACTGTCTCTATCCTTATTTGATTAGTGTCTTACTCAAAATGCCTCAGGCTCTCTCCCCCACAGTGAGCCAGGGAGAGAAAAGGGGAGATTGAAGGGGAGTAAGCTCTTCCCCTTTCTTCTGGACTGCTGGGAAGAAGGCTGTAGTGAGGGAGCAGAGAAAGGAGAGCTTCAGTATGGGAGGACCCAGCCTCTGAGGGTGGTTGAGCCCAAGACAGACTCACAACCTTCTCTAGCCCTGTGTATATTCCCCCTCACCCCCTCATCCTCTCCCACCCCCAGATGGAAAAGCTGAAGAGGGAGACTACTTTTAGGGGGTGACCAGGCCATACTCAGAGGTGCTCAGGAATCACTCAAGGGACTCAGGAAACAAAATGCCATGCTGGTAGTCTTACCCTGTCCCATTTCCTGGTCACCCCAAAAATGAGCTCTTGATGCTGCTGGATCTGAGGTCCAGGATGTTGTTCCTCCAGGAACCTCTGGCCTCTATGCTCTGGGCATGAAGTCCAGAAGCCACTGAGACATTGAGCACCCGGGGCCCCAGGAGAGATCAGGTTCATCTATAGGCACCTCTCCAGTACATGGATGTCCAGAATTTGTGACTCTCCCACCCTCATCTCACCTGCCTTCCGGACTCTCCCATTTTCCCCAGGATTCCTGAAATGATGCTACTGGTCTCCTTCTTCATAGAAGGGACCTAAGCTCAGGGATCTGGAGACACTCTCAGGGCAGCCCAGACTTTGAGTTCGCAAGACTCACGGGGGTGGCCCCTCCCCTCCCGGGCCCAAAATGAGTTGGAGTGGCTCATGGGGGTCAGAACAATTGGGGCCCAGCAAGCCTCTCCAGGCCCCAATGCCAGCACTGGAAACAGTATTGGTGCATGACAGAGCCAGACCTGTGCTTACCAGGTCCCCATCTCCAGAAGAGTGGCCAGGGACACCCACAGTTTCACGGGTGCAAGACATCCCTGCACTCAGCAGGCACTTGCCTTCTGCAGTTCCCCAGGAATCTACCCACATCCACCCAACAGATCAAAGACAAAACACAGCATTTCTCTTCACCTTTCTTCCCAGCCCACATTCTCCACAGCCTCCTGACACCATCCAGGACCATCAGCCCTTTCGAACCCACCATTTCATCCAGCCCACTGCTAC
Source organism: Suncus etruscus (assembly GCF_024139225.1). Classification (NCBI taxonomy): domain Eukaryota; kingdom Metazoa; phylum Chordata; class Mammalia; order Eulipotyphla; family Soricidae; genus Suncus; species Suncus etruscus. The sequence continues at coordinate 14,561,389 of NC_064855.1, forward strand.
CACGGTGCCCGGGCCCAGCTGGCCATGTGCACAGGGCACCAGGGCTGGCAGAGGCATTCGGGACAATGCTTAATTATGATTCATGGTGCTGCACTGTTAGATGGTTTAAAGCCACTTAATTAGCGCCGGAATATCCCGCCATAATTATCCTGAAATACGGCCTCATTAACCTATGGAAAGCCAGGCTCACCGCTCAGGAATGCCAGTGACAGTAATAGCCTATTAATATGCCCAGGCTTCTCCCTGGCACAGCTTTGGGGCACAGGGTGCTAGAGAAGGCAAACAGAGGAGATCAGGGTTTGGCCCGGAAGGGAACACTGTTGGGGAGGCGTGAAGCGGGCACAGAAAGGAGGAAGGGGAATGATTATTTCCTGGGTGCCAATTATCAGCCAAGCCTTGTTTCAGGCCATTTTCTGATTAAGGTGCAAAATCATTCTTTCCCAGAAATAGGAATATTCCTTGAGGCTCATTGACCCAGGATTTGAGCAACGGACACTAGGACGTGGGTCTGAGCCCTCCAGGGGGAGCCCACGAGTTGGCCAGGCCTCCTCAGAGCCTGTCTGGCCAGAGGGTCGAGGAACACTGAGGAATATTCCAGCACGCACGCCCTCGTCCTTCACTGATCAAAGAAGCCGGGACTGAACCCGTTGAGATCATCCCATCGTCGGGGAGTTTGCTTAAAATTCCCCCTAATTATGGGCCATCGGAAAATTGCTACGCCTCAGCCTGAATAGAGAAATCCAAGGCGCCCGCTCCCAGCTGCTTTGGGGGAAGAAAAAGGCTGGGAGAGGAAAGAAGGCATGGAAAGGGGAAGATTTGGGGGTAGGGGGGAAGGAAAGGGGCCCAGCTGCAAGTGAATGGAGGGGCTGGCTCAAGTGGGGTGCAGTGAGTGGGGCTGACAGTAGAGAGAGATGAAATGGCCCTCCCCTAGAGGAGCTTTTGTGCTTCCTGAGACCACACAGGAGCTATGGTACCTGTGTCCTGCAGCCAACCAACTCAGCTGGGCAGACTCACAGGCCTGCATACAGCAGCCTGGGCACTGAACTCCATGCCCAGCTGGCAAAGATCAGGCAGAAATCCATAGAGCCTGCAGGCAGGCACAGGGCGGGCATGTGGGTAGGTGGCTCCGGCAGCCCCATGCCCACTGCCCTCTCAGTCCTTCCAGCACAGCTGAGCAACCCTCAAGGTTTGGAAGCCCCCCAGTTCCTGAACCCACCTCCAGAAACAGAACACAAGGACCAGAAGCTCCAATACTACAAATGCAAGAATTTAGCTGAGCAGGGCAGGTTCTGGGCAGTAGTCAAACCTGGGACGGGCACAGGGGCTCAGCCAGTCAGCAGGTGCCCTCGAGGGGTTCAGTCATCACCCTAGAGTCCACTGGCATGCAACTGGGCACGTCCAATGTGGCGGCTCCCCACCCACCCTCTGTGGGAAAGCAGGGGTGAGGGTGCCAGGGAGCGGGTGCGGCAGGGAGGGGGCACCCCTGGGCGCTGGCACAGGCCCTGCTGGGGAGGCACTGCAGCCTCACGGGCTCCAGGGCGGTTACGCAGGGCTGGGAAACCTGTACTTTAGAAACGCGACGATTTTCATGCTGTTTGTATTTTCTGTAATTACTTCCCTTTTGTTCTCCCATATTATTTATGGAAGCCCTTTGTGAAAATGCCAGCCGGTCCCGCCGTGCCGAGAGGGACCAGCAAAGGGGTTTGTGTCTCTTCCTGGGCTCATGGTCAAAGACACACAAGCCTGCAGCCTGGGGGTTGGGGCGGGGGTGGGGGGAGCACAGTGGTAGCAGGAACCAGGCTAGGAGGTCTGGGAGTAGAACGCAAAGAGAAAGGGAAAATCACTATGGGGGAGGGAAGGATAATTGGGGGTTGGGGGCCACTGTAGGAGAAGGGGAGGATAATTGTTGGGACAGAGATCACTGTGGGGGGGAGAGATCACTATAGGAAGTAGGATGATCACTGCAGAGAGTAAGGATCACTACTATGGGGGATGGGGATCACTCCTCCTCCCACCCCCGGCTCCCTCTGACACAGCAGGAGGTACCCATCTGCCCCTGTATGAATCCTAGAGGCTGCTGCTCCTGGGCCCACGTGCCCCTTCCTCAGGGAGGAGCCTCCTTCACAAGGGAACATCATGGAGTAGAGACCCTGCCTTGCACCCCATGAACAGGGTAGAGTCCAGAAAGCAGCTCCCTTGGTCCTGTCCTCCAGACTAGCTTCTCCAGGCTCAGCTCCCAGCCCTGCTGGGTGCCAGGCGGGACCTTCAAAACTTCCCCCAGGGAGCTGGGTAGATGCTGTAGGGCTGGGGCAGACTCTGCAGCCAGAATTCCAGGTTCCATCCCCTGCCCTGCCAGGTAGGTACCCCAGCATCATTGAGAGCAGCCCTAGGGCCAAGAGTCACCCAAGTACCACCAGGTGTGATTCCCCAAACAAAATGATAGAATGAAAATAAAGCTCAGCAAGAGCTCAAAGCCAGGGCAGGGCAGGATAGAGGAGTGACTTTGGGGTCCCCTGGGCTCAGGGTCTGCAATGCAAGGAGGAAATGGGTAAGCAGGACTGCTGGGGTTCTGAGGGGCCTCTGACTTCAAGGGAGGGTTCTAAAGAAGACCCTCAGGAGAAGGAAGAGCCAGCAACAGCCTTAGAGCATCTTCTTGCACAAGGAGGTTTATAATTTAACCGTCTGCAATGTCTCACTGCCCGGTGGCCTGTGTGGTCACAAGCAGAGAACCAGTAGTGACATGGGACAAACTCTGCAGGGCCAAGGAGGGAAGTGCAGGCCAGGCCCGCAACGCTACAAGGAAGCTTGGAAGGTGAGGCCAGGAGAAACAGGAGTGGGTCAGGGGTAGGGGGACCAGGCCAGGTAATGGGGGTCGAGCTCCTTGTGGCACCACAGAGGACCCTAACACACAGGTTCAGTGCTAGACTGCCCCACTCCATGGAAACGGACAGGGGGGAATTATGCAGAAGTATAATATCCTCCCACCCCAGACCTCCCTCATGATTTTGAAAGTAGTAGTAGTGACAGAGATAAAACCACTTATACAAGTTCAAAATCTTGGGGACCCCCTCGGAGGCCAGGAGCTGGCTCAGTGACTACAGCATCTGCTCTGGCAAGCATGCAGCCGTGAGCCCCATCTCTGAATCTCCCACATGTGCCCTGCGTAAGAAGCGTGAGCCAGTGGTAGGCACATAGCCAACCCGAGACAAATCCAGGTTCAAATCCCGACATCTCATATGGTCCCCTGAGCCTGTCAAGAGCGATTTATGAGCACAGAGCCAGGAGTAACCACTGAACGCCGCTGAGTGTACCCCCCCCAAAAAAAAAGTGTGAACCTTGCAGATGGTAAGCAGTTGTATGAGTCCCACTGTCGAGGAGGCCCCAGCTTGCAACCCCCTAAGATGTGGGGTGCACTGACACAGCCCCGGATCATCACACAGCCACAGGGGGAAGGAGGTGGTATATAAACCAAACAAGGATGTTTCCTTCCAGCTGTTTGTTCCTGTCTCTAAATTCTAACATCTTCTGTCTCTCCCCCACCCCCATGTTTCAGCCGCCTCTCTGTTTAGGGGCAACAGGACAGGTCAACCCCCACTGCCGTGCCCCCAGCCCATAGGATCCACTCTTCCACTCTGTGGTGGTAACAGGCAGCATTGTGCCCTCCAGCACAACCAGTATGACCATCTTCTCCAAGTACATTGGACGATCCCTTAGCGGGCAGTGTCCCTGGCCGGGTTCTGGAGTTCTTGTTCTCCTCTTGGAAACCCTACACTCTGCCCCAGCACATGCCATGCTATCTTTTAAGATGCGTTCTTGGGTCTCACAGGCAGGTTGGAGCCAACAGAGACAATGGATTCTGAGACCTTTGTCCACAGCCCCACGGGCTTCCCCTGCACAGAGCACTTGAACTCTCAGCCGTTCTTGGTGCCCCAAAATCCAGGAATCCAGGTTCCTACTACCCAGTTGGTACTCTTTCTCCCTGACTGTGACATGCTCACATGCAGTTTCGAAGACTCTCCAGTGCTCTCACTTCTACTCACTTCCACTCATACATCAGCATCCATCAATCACCTTCCAGCCCCAACCCAGTTTTCTGGGCTCCCCGACCTGGGCCTTGACCAGGAAGTACTGAGCAGAACTTGTCGCCCCCATAAGGGCCCCCATATATGCCCTTTTCCTGAATACTTCTCTGCATTAGCCGTCACCAGCTCTGGAGAGTCCTGTGTTCATGTGAGGCAAACCATGTCCCCCAAATCTGCCTCACCACTCTGCTGAAGGGCCCTGTAGATGACACCTCCCAGATGGCCTCAAGCACATCCTGGGAGTTCCCAACACATCCCCTTGTGTGCTGCCTGACTCTCTGGGTAAGGGGGGGGGGGGGGATGCTTCCTCCCCAGAGGCCCAGCCCAGAAACCAGAAAGTCTGTCCAGGTTTGGAAGTTCCAACACTGCAACAGCCAATGCCTTTCATTCTCCTCCCCCACCTAGAAAATGAATCACCTCTTCATTTTCTTCTCTGTCTGGCTCTCCTCTGGGTCTTCCCATCCCCTCAACAAAGCCTCCTAAATCCCTGCCCAAACAAGAAGATGAGGGGAGCATAGATTAACCCTCCTGACTACACTGGGAACGGATGAGTGAGAATACTTGGACCCCCCAAACCCTGTAGGGTTCGACTGCTCCCTCTTCTTCATGGATGTCGTCGTGTTCTGCTGACCTCAACTGGCCTCACCCTCCTTACCTGTGCTAGTTCCTCACAAGACCAGCACCTTTACATCCTGCATCCGCCATTTCCCACCACACACATGTAGGTACATACATGGATACAGGAATGCATGTGTGTCTATATGGACATACACACATATACACAAGCAAAAACAAGTGTGCTCATGTCTTGATATGCATACATAAGCAAAAACACATACATACACTCATGATTACCATGTGTATTTACATGTGCGCAATACTCATGTGTGCTGCCCAAGGGGTAATGTGACAGCGGTGGCCAGATGACGATCCATCGCCCCTTTCCCTTCTGCTGCGGTAGAATCTGGACAGCAGAAAAGAAACCACTGGAGAAATGAGGCATGAAAATTAATCTGCTTTACAATCTTCATGAATATTTAAAAGCTGATGAATATGTAACTACATTTCTTTTCTCCTCCATTAGTGTCTGCTTTTGAGTTACTCTATAGCTCCCTTTGGTTCCTCTGGGGCCTAGCTGGTGGAGACTGTGATTTTTAAATTGGCTTTACAGGTGCCGATAGCCCGGGGTTCCCCCTGCCCACTCTCAGTCTGGGAAGAAAGCCTTCCCCCTTTTCAAGTTCCCCCGCAGAGGCTGGCAGGGAGTGGGAGGCCCTCCCCATGCAGCCTGCGGTGGCAGAGGGGCTGGCAGGAAAGCTACTGTAGTCCTTCCTCGGCTCCCCTCCATGCCCAAGCAGGCCTCAGCTCCCAGTCATCATGGGCTCTATGCTCAAAAAACACAGAACTTGGGGTCGGAGCGGTGGTGCAAGCGGTTGAGTGTTTGCCTTGCACGTGCTAACCTAGGGCGGACCATGGTTTGATCCCCTAGCCCCCCATATGGTCCCTCAAGCTAGGAGCAATTTCTAAGCACATAGCCAGTAGCCCCTGAGTGTCACTGGGTGTGAATAAAAAATAAAAAATAAAATAAAATAAAAAAAGAAACACAGAAAAGCAGCAAAATGCTTCTTCCCTCCCACCTGGGAGCATCTGCATTAAGTTGTGGGTTCCAGAGCTGGCCACTGCTCTAGGCCCCCCAGAACCATCTCTCTCCCTGGCCTAGTGCCCCAACCTCCAAACCTGCTGGGAGCCCCTGGGCAGGAAGGTGGTGGAGGGGAGACTGCAAGGGTTTTCTGCCCACCAGCGCCAGGAGCAGGGCATATTCCACAGGAACAGAACCTGAATCCAGCCCTTCCATCTCCCCCAAAGAGAAGTCACATCCTGCATCCTGTTTTTTTGGGGAGCAGGTCCAGCAGTCCAGGAAATGGACTGAAGGAGCCAGTGCTGCCCTGCAAGACAGAGGGTCAGACACAAAAGGTACTCAAAGTTTCTTTGGAACTAGACCTATGGGCCGGCCCACCCACTCCTGCTCCTCAGCCCCAAGGGCCAGGCTGGCAGAGGCCAGGTGTTGGGTCAGAGTACGGCTGGATCCCAGGTGCAGGCCAATGAGTCACCACCTCCTCCAGCCCTCAGGGAGCTACTCCCTAAAAGATCTCTGCACAGCAGTGCTTTCCTGCCCCTCCAGTCCATCTTGGGCAAGGGAGACCCCTCCTACCTCAACCTACACAGCCACAGCCAAGAAAGTACCCATCCCTGAATGACCCTGCATTGTACCAGTCCCTAGGGGCAGCTCCTGAGTACAGAGCGGGAACGGGGTGGGGGCACGGCACCGATACCTGGGGCCAGGATTGAAGGTAGAAAAGAGTGGAAAAGACATTGAGGACATTCTGGCTGCGCCCTTCCCTAGAGACATCAGCGGCAGCTGGGCCTGGGGACAGTCGCTGACCTTGGAAATTCAAGCATGTGCAGCTGAGGTTGCTGCCACCTCACTTTCAGAGTAGAAGGGCCATCAGAGAGAGGTCAGGGAGTCCCATCTCAGGGCCAGAGTGATAACACAGCAGGGAGGGCACTTGCCTTGCACAAGGTCCATCTGGGTTTGTCCCCAGCATCTCATATGGTCCCCCAAGCACTATCAAGAATACAGAGCTAGGAGTGACCCCTAAGCACTTCCAGTTGTGGCCCAAAAACAAAAAAACAAAACAAAACAAAAAAAAGAACCTGGACTCCCCATGAGCCCCTGTGGGCATGGTACCAGGCCAGAGCCCATGTTCACCAGATTTGGAGGAATCCTCTGACCTCTCCTGGGCTGGTTGGGGTTTCCCCAAGTAACATCAGGGCCTGCCCAGCCTTGGCAGCATGCCCGCACTTCCAGGGAAATATGCCCCAAATCAAAAACCAGCTGGAAGTCCCAGTCACCAGAGCCAGGCCCTCCCTGAACACGAGTGACAGCTCCTTGGGTCAGAGACACTAAGACAAAAGGGCTGCGATTAACCCAAGATCAATATCCCCTAAAGCTCTTTTCTCCTGGCCGGCAGGCCCCAGCTCCCACTCTCGGAGCTCATGAGAGGTCTCCAGAGCAGGTGTCTCTCTCCTTTCTCTTTCTCTCTCCTTTCTTTACTCTTTCTCCCCTCTTTTCCCTTCCTCTCCCCTATCTCCTTTCTCTTTCTCTTCCTCTTTCTCTCTCTACTCTCTCCTTTCTCTTTCTCTCCCCCCACTCTCTCCTTTTTCTTTCTCTATCTCCCCTCTCCCCTTTCTCTTTCTCTCTCTCCTTTCTCTTTCTCTATCTCCCCTCTCTCCTTTCTTTCTTTCTACCCTCTCTCCTTTCTTTCTCTCCCCACTCTCTCCTTTTTCTTTCTTTATCTCCCCTCTCCCCTTTCTCTTTCTCTCCTCTCTCTCCTTTCTCATTCTCTATCTCCCCTCTCTCCTTTCTCTTTCTCTCTCCCCTTTCTCTTTCTCTCTCTACTCTCTCCTTTCTCTCTCCCTTTCTCTTTCTCTACTCTCTCATTTCTCTTTCTCTCTCTTTTTCTTTCTCTATCTCCCCTCTCCTCTTTCTCTTTCTTTCTCTCCTCTCTTTCTCTTTCTCTATCTCCCCTCTCTCCTTTCTCTTTCTCTCTACTCTCTCCTTTCTCTTTCTCTCTACTCTCTCCTTTCTCTTTCTCCCCACTCTCTCCTTTCTCTTTCTCTATCTCCCCTCTTCCCTTTCTCTTTCTCTCCTCTCCTTTCTCTTTCTCTATCTCCCCCTCTCTCCTTTCTCTTTCTTTCTCCCCTCTTTCTTTCTCTCTCCTCTTTCTCTTTCTCTCTCTACTCTCTCCTTTCTTTCTCCCTTTCTCTCTACGCTCTCACTTCTCTTTCTCTCTCCCCACTCTCTCCTTTTTCTTTCTCTCTCTTCTCCCCTTTCTCTTTCTCTTTCTCTTTCTCTCCTCTTTCTCCTTTCTCTTTCTCTATCTCCCCTCTTTCTTTCTCCCCTCTCTCCTTTTTCTTTCTCTCTCCTCTCTCTCTTTCTCTCCTTTCTCTTTCTCTCCCCTCTCCTTTCTTTCTCTTTCTCTCTCCCCTCTCTTTTTCTCTTTCTCTCTCTCCACTTTCTTTCTCTCCTCTCTCTCCTTTCTCTCTCTCCCTTCCCCCACTGCAGTCATATCAGCCAGATGGATTATGTCTTATTTCTCTTGGATTTGGCTGCAGGAACCAACAGCATTTAAGGCCATTGATTGTTCAAAAGGCCAAGTGTATAATGTACCAGAAAATTAGTTTGGAGTGCCTGGCAGGGGAGCAACTCAGCTCAGCCCAGCCACAAATTTCCTCTGCTCAGGTGGGCCAGCAGAAAGTAGGGTGGGGCTACAGACCTTTCGGGAGCCCCCTGGAAGCTCAGAGGACACCTCCCTCACCTGCCCCAGCTAAACTGCTTTACCTGGTGGTGCTGCACTCCAGCGGCACCCTCCCCCCAATTGTCTTTCACTTGCCTGAGATGATCCCACTCAGCACCTCCCTTCACGGTGGAAGTGCAGCTGCAAGACAAGGACTTAGAAGTACAATTGGCCCTGGGTTCTTACATGTGTGTCTTTAGTGGTGACTCACACAGCCCCCCAAACAGTTGCAGATTCAGAAATTCCTCACACCGGGAGACCCAAACAACAAGGCTACTGGCACCACCCCCAGAGCATGTGGGCAGCCCCAGGTACCGAACTCAAGGCCTCATACCTGCAAAGCAGCGCTTATGTCCCAGAGCATGTTTTGAAGCTCATAGAGAAGCAGGCATGTGAGCCAGGCTCTGCTCCATCAGGCATGACACACACCCTCACCAACATGCAGGCAGAATTGACCCATCAAAGCTTGAAAGCTGCACCACACACACACACACACACACACACACACACACACACACACACACACACTCTGCAGGAGCAACCCCTGACCTTTCTTGGGCCCAGCAAAAGGCTTCTGGCCAACTGACTCAGGACCTTGGACAGTTTCTGCAGCCCTGCCCTCTGCTCTTGGCCAGTTCTCAGGATGGAAAATGAGGGTGGCTCACACTGGACCCATTGACCTAGCAGCAATCCTGACTAGGACCTTATTTGTTGATCACCCATAATGCATCAGGCTCTTGGGAAAACCCCCAATATTCCAGAACAGTGGTCCGCAAGCCAGGTGGCCTCTCCAGGAGTCAGGACTCTGCCTCTAGCCTCTGTCAGTGAGCGCCCTGTGTGCAGCTGGTGGCCGGCTCCACACAGCTCCAGTAGGGTCATGTGGTATGGGAGAGTGTGACTTTCTGTGTGGAGAAGGAAGATGACAACGTACCATCCTATGTATTTTCGGTTTTAAAAATGTGGCTCTCAGGGCCCGGAGAGATAGCACAGCGGCATTTGCCTTGCAAGCAGCCGATCCAGGACCAAAGGTGATTGGTTCGAATCCCGTTGTCCCATATGGTCCCCCGTGCCTGCCAGGAGATATTTCTGAGCAGACAGCCAGGAGTAACCCCTGAGCACTGCTGGGTGTGGCCCAAAAACAAAAACAAAAAAGTGGCTCTCAAAATAAATTTCAGTCATGGTTTTGGCGAGATTTGGCTCAGTTGAAAAAATAAGGTTGCCCACCACTGTCCCAGAACAAAGTGGACCCCCAGAGATGGAAGCTAGCACTGTACTTACCTATAGCCATGGAGAACAGAACTTCCTCTTGAAGACCAAAGAAAACGGTGCACACACCCTTGGGACAGTTACAGCACCCCATGATCAGAGAGGGGGAAACCAACTTGCATCAGATGCTAAAGGCCGCCTCCGAGACTACCCTGAAAATCGAGACACCTTGACCCCATGTCAGAGCTGGAGAAGAGATGCATGGGAGCAAACAGATGCCCAGGGAAAGTGGGCACACCCAGAACCGGGTAAGGGTATGGTCATTGGCAGAGGAGATAGTGAGCCAGTTGAGGCAAAGGGGAAGTGTCCTCTTGTAAAACTGAAACTGACTGCCCTGCACATTGCCAACCCTGGCTTGACCCCCAGTGACAATTACAACCCTCACCTTCATCATCATGGGAAATGTTCTAAGAACAAGGATAAAGGTGATGTAAAATAGGGTGCAAACAGGGTGTTGAAAGTAGTGTGAACCAAGGAGACAGTTCAGGCAATAGAATCAGCCTGAGGATGGGTCTCACCACAGGGCAGGGGACAGGCGGAGCTGGGCCCCATCAGCCATGGAAATAAGAGTTTCCCCTCTCCCAAATTAAAGTGGCCTGAGCTCAGCAAGATAAAGACACAAACTGTGCTTGGGGGGAAAGAATATTCATAATATTTTTTATTCTCTCTGACACTAACAAAGGGTTGGAGTGGACTGATGCTACAGAAAAGAGTAGAACCCAGGCAAAGAATTCACCCTTAGGAAGGCAAAAACCTTTTCCTGCCACTGACAGGGGCCTTCCCCCATGTCTGGGGTGCAAATGTTCAATACAAAGGGTGGATGCGAGGTGCCAGCCAGTAGTCCACTTCTGCATCTCAGCAGCCAAGCTGGGGGGACCCCCGGGACTCCACGTGACCCGGAAATTCGTGTGTGCAGCCACACTAATGAGCGCCAAGAATAACAGCAGCTTCTTAATGGGGCCCTTAATGAAGACCCATTTCGGGTTTTATTAACGGGGAAGAAACATGCACTCAGCCCAGTTCTTGGGGAGCTGGCAGGGTACAGAGCCCCCTGCCCGGGTCTCAACACAAAGCTGGGTCAGGGACAGGCTCAGGATCCCCCACAGCCTTCCTTGGCCCTTGGGATCAGCCACTCAGTTCCTAAAGTCCCACCCAATTTTAGAGGGCGATTTTCTGCTGCTCATCTCCGGCAGATGAGAGCACAGGGGAGCCCCTCCCCACCCTGGCCGCGGCGGCAGATTTAATAGGCAGACACATCCCATTAAATATTTAATCAGAATCCAATCCCACCAAAGCCCTCTCATCATCAAGACCCCGAGGACGTCCCAGGCCTCCCCACCGCCTTTGTTGTCTTCCAGAGAGAAGATGAGGCGAAACCGGAAATTTGGTATTTTTTCCCCCATTTTGGTTATAAACCAGGCAATGCTGAGGGTCTATGCTGTCTCTGCACTCAGAAATTACTCCTGACAGACTCAGCGGACCATCTGGGTTGCCAGGATCGAGGGTCAGCCATGTGCAAGGCCAGTGCCCTCCCTGCTATACTACTGATCTGGCCCAACATTCAGAACTTACCAATCATTCCCAGAAGACCCTGGGGTGACGTGAGGGTGTCAGTGAATTGCATCCCTCTGGTGAAGTGAGAGATGCACAAATCCATTAGCTAATGGTGTCTGAGCGTCCTCTGCACCCGAAGTAGCACCGCTCAGGACCAAGCCCCTCCCCTGGCACCTCTTGGTTCTCTCTGTCATACTCTTGGACTGGCCAATTAGGGCAAAATGGTTTCTGGGGCACATCCAGCCTGGTCTTATAGCTAGACTGTGCTCTGAGACACCCCCAAAGCTCACAGGTAAAGAAAACCAGATCTAGGAGATCTGAGCAGTCTCATCTCAACAGCAAATCTAAAAACCTCCAGTGCCAAGGAGTGATGGGAACCGACCTGATCTGATTGCTGCCTATCCCACCATGACTGCTCCTCTCTGTCCACAGTTAATGCCTAGGGAAGAGCCTGTGGCTTGATACCTGAGGGCTTAGAAAGAGGGGAGCAAGGCGAACTCTAACCCAGACCCCAAGATTGGAGACTATTCAGTGATCCCACTGGTCCAGGACCTGGAGGTGGGGGGCCCAATCGGAAGAGAAGCTGTCCATCCACCACTCCACTTGCACACAAAGATCTAAATACACATACACAAACACATATAACATGCATGCAAACATGTGTGCGCAGGGACACTCGGACACATACAGGCATATGCATATATCCATGCTGCACAAACAAGCAAACATGCATATGGCACAGATTTGCATGTATGTTCACACCCAGTTGCTCAGTGACTGCCAGGTCTCACATTACATCAGGCCTATGACCCCCGAGAACACACATCCCAGAAGATAGGGCAGAGTGAGGCGTGGTCAAGCAGGGCTAAGTGAAAGAGGACAAGAAGCGCCTGCAAGCTCTCCTCCCTCATGCCAACTCACAGACAGCTGCAGAAGGAGGGGCAGAGCCAGGGTTATAGTCACTGCCAGGAGCCAAAGTTCAGAGGTGGTAGTGGCGGCCTGGGAAGACTGGTAGGAGCAGGGGGGCAGATCCACCAGCAAGAATGCTGCACCTTAGGCTAAACTCTGCCAGGGGTGAACCCAAAGGCCTGCAGATTCTCCAACACACACACACATTCACACACAGCATGTGACCGATTCAGGGATGAATCTGGACATCAGGAGAGGCCAAAGTCACAGCCCACTGCAGCTGCAGAGGGCAGTGGGTGCTGGGAAGAAGGACAGGAGACAGTTTGTGGACACCCCTTTCTGGGCACGCCTCAGCTCTGCAAAGGCTGGAGAAGCAGAGCCCGGGCAAAGGGATTTTCTGGTCTGAATTTCTGGTTCGATTTTCTGGTCTGCCCCCAGGACTATCTCCATGAAGTCCACTCAGTACCTCTGAGACACTGTAATCCCTTTCCCTGAGAGCTCTAGACCCCTCTATTCACAGAGCCTGGCTGCCCCCATCAGCACCCTTGGGAGACACATGAACAAAGCTCAGAAGGCAAGTGCCCCTTCAGTGCCTCCATCACTTCCTCTCCTAAGTGGAACTGACCCTGCCCAGCTCCAGGGTATCCTCACAGGACAAAGCTTGTCCCCAAATCCATCGGGCAAAGGCAGAATCAGATCCCCGTGACATGGAGTTCCTGTTGGAAAACAGGCACGAGGCCTCTAGGAGGACCCTTTCCTCGGATGCTTCCCTCACCCTCACCCTCCCTCCTCTTCCCCTCATTGCCAGGGCAGCAAGATCAGGGCAGTACTCAGGCCCTAGCTATGCACCAAGCAAATAAAAATAAAATATATATATAAAATCCATGAGTTGGGTGACAGACTGCCCCTGGCACCGTGTTTCTAACCCCTCAGGCTGTCAGGTCTGATGAAGCAGGGTAGCGGTGGAGAAATAGTTAGTAGACCAAACCAGTGATTTAAATTTTCATTGGAATCTGGGCCTGGATAGATAGCACAACGGTGTTTGCCTTGCAAGCAGCCGATCCAGGATCTAAGGTGGTTGGTTCAAATCCCAGTGTCCCATATGGTCCCTCGTGCCTGCCAGGAGCTATTTCTGAGCAGACAGCCAGGAGTAACCCCTGAGCACTGCCAGGTGTGGCCCAAAAACCAAAAAAAAAAAAAAAAATGTTCATTGGAATTAGTTTGCTTTTTGCCTCATGGCCTTTCTCTGCCATGTGTAGCCTCTGGCATGTGCTGCCTATGCCAGCCCTCCTTTCGTGTTTTTTTTTTTTTCCCAGAACCCAATTCACCAGGGTCGGGAATGGTCCTGTAATCCAGGTGGGCTTTTACATACCAAAAGAAGAGGTTAGGGAAAAAGGACCATGGAAGAAAGGTTTGCTTTACAGCTGAGTACCTGAGCTGAGTCAGATGAGAGAACTAGTGAGGCAACTGACCCCCTCAAAACTTGGGCAGTGTCACTGGCTGGTAGGCTAAATTTACCGACCCTCCTGGTCCAGTAACTAGAAGATGTGGCACATTTGGCTGCCCTGCTGCAAAGCTCTAAAAGGGGGTGTCCTCCTCGTTAGCTTCCCATGACAAGTATCACCCTCCTGCCCCCACCCCCACTCGAGCCTGGCCCCTCCCCCAGCCAGGGGTAGCAAGGCATGTAATTAGGTCTCCCCCACCACGGCACCCCAGCACACATCGCCTGTCCAACGGGGGATAATTTATGGAAATGGGTAAAGGTGTTTTAAATTATTCAATTTAAATGTAAATAGAGGAGATGGTTTCCCGGAATAAATTGTCTTATTTATGTTCCACCCAACTCCCCTCCCAGGGAAAGATAAAGAGGTGCGGGGCCCTTGGAGTAAGATCCCCCCAGATGCCCACATCTGTGAGTAATGTGGGTCCTGGGAAGCCTCTGCCAGCCACTATCTTAGCCAAGGCCACAGGTCAGGCCAGCAAAGTGATATCCGCCTGAGGGAAGGGGAGGTAGGTGGCTGCAATATTGACCAGGCCTGGGTGTAGACAGAGTCCCTCTTCCTTGAAGCTCCCCAGTAAAAGGCCTTGAGATGCCACCTGGGTGGGCATGTCACCCAGCCTACAGCAGGCGTGCTGCACCCAGGACTTCAACATTCATCTCAAGATTCTGGGAGGAATGAGAGAAAAGGAGGCTGGTATCTAGGTCCCTTGACACCTTGCAGACACCTCAGTCACCACAGCGCATGCCGGCAGCCATGGTTAGTGCTGCTGTAAAGGGTCCAAGTGAAAGTTCACTCACTCTGGAAGCCTGGGGATACAGAATTCAGGTACAGGTCTGCAGGGATAGTATCTAGAGGCTGAATGAAGGCCTGAGCTGTTAAAATGCTTATATTCGAGGGCCGGAGAGACAATGGACTGGACACCTGTCTTGCACCTGGCAGACCCAAGTTCAGTCCTTGGCACTGCTTATAGTCCTGGGCACAGAGCCAGAAATGATTCCTTAATATTGACAGATGTGGTCTAAAAACAAATTTAAAAAGCCAAACGATATTCTTATATCCTCCAGGACAAAGTTCAGCAAAACGACATTGAAAAAGCTCCTGGAAACCTCCAGAACTGCAAAACCTGGTCCCCATGTCTGGCAGAAACGCTTTCCTCATCCCCTGCCAGTCCTGCCCCATTTCTGCAAAGCTTGGGAGTCTCCAAAGAAAAGCGGAGTGCCCTGGGGCTGGGGTGGGGATGGTTCACAGGGAGGCAGCACTCACCAAGGCCAGGCTTAGGGAAATAGGAGGAAACAGGTGGGGCTCTGGGCCAGAGCCAGCATCTGGGCCACTGCAGGGCAAAGCCTTGGCTATCTAGAACCACAAGTGCTCATGGTTTCATCAATCTGGTTCCTTCCCACCTCCACCTCCATGACTCGCCTGCAGGTGGCTGGTAGGCGAGAGCCACATCCGGCCCAAGACGGGCCCCAGTGCCTCGATGCATGAGGTGGCTTCACCCCTGCACCATGCATTCCTCCTCCCACAGTGCCCAACGGGCAGGGGAATCCAGAGTACCCTGCTCCAGGGGACTCAGCACGTGGCCCTGGGGGCTGGTTCTACCGCTGGCGAGCACCCTGCCAAGCTGGGGGCTTTGCACCTCCTGAGCCATCAGGCACCCAAGTGGAGCAGAACTAGAAGCCTGCCCTCCTTTGCAGCTAGGACAACGTGGGACCCAGATCCTATTTATCACATTTGTGAGCGAGCCTCCACTTTTAAAGGGTGGGGCTTGCACAGGAGGTAGGGCCAGGAGACATTGGGCTTTAGGGGGAAGGAACATGCAGTGGGGGGCCATCAGTGAGCACAGAAGGTTCTCTGGGGTCAGCAGGGTGGCAGTCGGAGCTGCATGGTCCTTGGTTCTAGGGTCATATCTAGAAGCTGAGCCTGGGATCTAGGCCTCAGTCTCCCTTTGATTGCAAGTCACCCAGTGGTCTAAGAGTTCTTCTGGCCTCATCAGTTAGTCACTTCTGTAACTTATCACTGCAAAGCTACAAGTGGATATGGAGCTGGAGCTGCCACATTCAGAGTGAGAATTTGCCATCCTGAAAACACAGCCCCTTAACCTCTTCCCTAAATCCCCCCGGATCCATGCACTTGGCTTATGCCTGTTATAAACTGTCACTAGAACCATGAATCCATGAGTGTCTTGGTTAGCCCAAAACACACACCCCAGCTTGATGCTCCTGGATACCTGGCACTGTGCTTTGATCCCTGTAGTCTGCTTAGACTTGATTATGAAGAATGCTCATGAAGCACTGACTGAAAATTGGATTAGAACGGGTTTGCTTCCCATATAACCCAGCAATATCACTGGGAATATATACCCTAGGAGCCCAAAAACACAATGCAGAAAGGGCATCTGCACTCCCATATGCATTGCAGCACTATTCACAAAGCCAGAATCTGAAAACAACTCAAGTACTGGAGAACAGAGGAGTAGATAAAGAAACTGTGGTACATCTACCCAATGGAATGCTACGCAGCTGTTAGGAAAAAATAAGTCATGAAATTTGCTTATACATGGATATAAAAAGTATTATGGAGTGAAATGTGTCAGAAGGGGAGGTATATACATAGAATGATCATACTCACTTGTGGAATATAAAAAATAGATAGTATGATAATAATATCCAAAGACAATATATATGAGGGCCTGGAGGACAAGTCCAGGGTAGGAAACTTACCATGAAGAGTTGGGGAGTGCAGTTATGGCAAAGAAGGAACCACTATGGCTATGAGAGTTGAAACTGATCAACTAGACAAGCGCTAGGCTGAAAGGAGGGAAAGTGATATATCCCTTCAGTAATCATATTGCAAACCACAGTGTCTTTGGGGGAAAGCAAGAGAAAGAGAGAGAAAGAGAGAGAGAGAATGTCTAAGATAGGCAAAGGGAAGGTAAGGAGGGGAGAGAAATTTCCAACCCACCCCCAATGCTGCTGAGAGGTGAACCCCACCCTGCCACTTGACAATGATGTCCCCAGATACCAGGAGAGAAAGACTGTGAGCTCTCTCTCTCCTCTCCTCTCTCTCTTTCTCTCTCTCCTTCACACATACACTTATATACACACATTCATAAACACTCAAATATATGCACTTACACACATGTACATATGTATACGTATATATACTCAATATAAACACACTCCCATATTCATACATAGGCTCATTCACACAAACACACACAGTCCATCTTCTGCAGGAAAAACAGGAAATGACGGAGCTTCCTGGAATCAATTTTATGGACCTGGGTGTGATATACAGCAGTACCCACTGCTGGAGTTAATGGCCTTTATGATCTGAGTGTCACACCCCTCCTGGAAGAAGGAAGCCTCCATGCCCCGTTCACCTGCTCACACATCATCCCATTGGAAGCAACTCTGGGCCCCTGTCCCTTTGCCCTGAGGCAGAAGTCTATCCCCCTACACCCCAGTAAGCAGTGGGCATCTTGTCAAGGAAGCCCAAAGCAGAAAACACCAGGCCCTTGGCATCAGAGACCAGAGCACCCCACAGACCAGCCGGGCCTACCGCGGACACTCTCAGGGTCTGGGGTGAGTTTCTTACCAAAAAACACTCCTGGACCCTCTATGCTCTGCTGTGTCCTCAGACCCACACACACACAGTCCCATATTCCCCCACACTGGTCTGCCAAGCCCTTACCAGCCTTCAAATCCAGTACCTACTACTGGCCTGGGGGTAAACTTCAGCTAATTTCAGCTCATCTAATTGTCAACTCTGATCCAAGAGGGAAACTGAGGCAGAAAGACAAATAGGAAGTAGGCTGAGATCACAACACACACACACACACACACACACACACACACACCAGAAAGATAGTGCAATGCATCTACTGGCAGCAGGGCAGGAGTGCCCCCACAGGCCAGTCTTGTAGAACCCAGAACCCTTAGCGGCCCTGGGCTCAATCTCCTAATAATCTAAGTCAAGTGCTCACACTCAGACCTCAGGCTGGCCTCCCAGAACTGGGTTCCTGGGCAAGGTCACTAACAACATCTTCTCTCCACAACCACAGACTGAACCCCCCCAACCCCAGCTCCAAGCACGATAACCCACAGGAGTTGATAGATTTCCCCTAAGACCAGGAAAACCCCCAGATAGCCCACAGCCTAGAGGCACACCAATACCCTACATTATGTCTTTATTTAGGGTCATTTGTCATGGAGCAGCCGATGACAGATAACACTGAATCTGAAGGCAAGACCCCAAGGGGAAGTGGGGGATTCTGACAATTGTGAATATGAAGGAGCTCTGGGCACCTTAGGTTGGGGGGGAAATGCTCACACATTGGCTGGGCCCATCTGCTCAACACCCTCATCCATCTGCCTGGGCACCTGCACCACCCTCCCAGGAAAGCCCAGGGGCACAGTCCTAGGTTTGGGCTCTGAGGAAGAGAAATTCCCAGACCAAGCTCCCCCCACCTGCCCAGCAAGAGGAGCAATCAACCCTGAGGGGCGCAAAGGAGCTGGTCTGGTCGTTGACATTTGATCAGAGTCATTAATGCTCACTTATTCCCAATCAAGGCTCAAGTGGTGCTAAGGGTACTCTCCACGACTCGTTCCTGAGAACATCATGAAGAGGGGAGGCCTGGTGTAGCAATAACCCCCAAAATCCCCTTCCTACATCCCCAACCTGGGGGCAGAGTGGTCACACCCCAGGGTGGGGGCAGAGCTTGTCTCCTGATACCAGGAGGCCAGGACAAGGGGAAGCTGGGCTCAGACCCCAATTCCTGCCTCAGAATAATGGGACCCTGTGTCCCAGACTCATGGTTCCCGCTGGGAACCTTTGCTCAAACATGAAGTTCCACTGCTCTAGAGCCTAAGCAGAGCTCCCCAAAGCAGCCAGGCACCCAGAGTGTGTTCCCCGAGTGAGAGGCTGAAGCTTTCCCCACTGTACAGGGGGGCCTGGCACACCTGGCCCACAAGGAGACAGAGCCCTGCCCAGCCAGCTGGACACACAGCTCTGAGAATCCCCTTCCCCAACACATAGGACAGTACAGGAGCCACCGGGAAACCAGGGCAGGAACAACTGTCCCCAGCAATGTCACAACAGATGCATGGGGCATAGGACATGGCAGGTTCTGTGAGTACTGTATACCACATGAGGTTCCTGCTCGGGGAACCCTGGGTGTCCACCATCCCTGTCTCTGCTCAGTTGTGAATCAGCCCCACTGATGTGCCCAGGTCTGTAGGCAAAGTCAGTTTGGAGGTAACAAAAGAAAAGGAGCAAAACCTAGCAGTGAGGCTTGATGAATGAGAGGGTACATTTGTGTATTGCACACGTACACTCACACATATGCACATGCATGCAAACAGACACACACACACACACACACACACACACCACTTTTGACTCCCAAGCAACTAAGGACTCACTTAACCAAAACAAGCACCTAAAGGAGAAGGAAGTAGGAGGGTCAGAGATTCACGGTCCCTGAGACAAGGCGATCTGGTAGGTTGCCGGGAGGAGAAGAAAAAGTCTGAGCTGGCTTTGGCAGGAAAGCTGGGCCTCAGGGTTGCAGGAAAGCTCAGGAAGAGCTGAGAAGTAGCTTGGTGAAGAAGAATGAAGACCGTAGCCCTGTAGGCCAATGCAGACATGCAGCACCTTTCCTACCTCCTAACAAGGCTGTTGTTTAGCACCCCATAGTCTGAGAGAAATGGACTGTAGCTCCAAGAAGAGCTAAGGACCCCCAAGTGGGGAGCGGGTACACACTCCCAACTCCCAACTGGTTCGCTGGCCTGTGCACATGCCTTGCACTCACCCCACAGTGCTCTCAGGCCCCCATGTTCTTCCTTTGGGAGCAGACTCAGGGGCCCCATGGAAAATCAGCCAGCAGAAGAATGAGACAGACTGGACAAAGGCCAAACCTCAGCCTTCTCCTATGATGCTGGATCCTTTGTGCTGGTTTGAGCCTCAGTCTCATTGTTTCCAGAACAGATGGTTGCCCAAGGCCGTGCTCAGGTCCCAGTAGTCCAGGCCTGGCCACTCTGTCTGCAGATGGACAGATGAACTCTTCCCAGCTGGCTTGCTCCTACGTAGTAAGACTTTCTCAAAGAAATCTTTAATTGGGCTGGAATGATAGTATAACCAGTAGGGTGTTTGCCTTTCCTACAGCTGACCCAGTTTGATCCCCAGCATCCTATATCATCTCCCAGTCCCACCAGGAATAATTCCTGAGTGTAGAGCCAGGAATAAGCCCTGAGCATCGCTAGGTGTGGTCTCCCCAAAACAGGTGAAGCTTTGGAGTCAATCTTTTCTTCTCAAATAAACAGTTCCTCACCAACCACATGAGATGGAAGTCCACAAGAACACAAATGGAGGGGCTGGAGTGATCGCACAGCAGTAGGGCATTTGCCTTGCATGCAACTGAGCCAGGATAGACCTGGGTTTGATCCCCAGCATCCCAAGCCTGCCAGGGTAACCCGTGAGTGCCGCTGGGTGTGGCCCAAAATCAAACAAACAAAAACACAAGTGGCTCAAATCTCCTTCCATCCTTCCATCCACTGGAGCCCAGGTCTCGTGCCCTGGAGGGACCCAGACATCTCTCGGCCAGGCTGGCCATCAGCCACCTGTTGTCCATATCAGTTGCCAGGGCTCTCATTTCTATTAAAACTCCATTTGCCAAGAAAGTGGAAAGGTAATTACGAATCCTAGTCTTAAATCACTATGCCGCTTAATTATTAAAGGGAAGAATTAAAAATAATCAGGCTTTTTCATTACACTCCCTAGCAGGGAAATTAAAGGTGCAAGAATGTGTTTTTTCCCCTTCAAACTTCAGTATTCATTCTGGGGATGTGTAGGGAGGGGTGATATGACTCCCTGTATGAACGGCTCTCCCTTTCGTGAAGGGTGGGGAGAGAGAAAGAACCCTTGTAAAATTCAAAGGGAGATGGAGCGAAGCGGGGCTTTAGCAGCGAGAAGTACAACAGGGCGGTTTGCGTTTTAATACATTTCCTTTCTGCACAATTACCCCACTGAGTGATTTCGGCTGTTGCCAAGAGCAAAGTAGGCAGGGAATGGTAAGGGGGTCTCCCCGATACTGGTTAGGGAGATCCCCTGCTGGGGACCCGGGCGGTTTCCGGATCTCAAAAGGGGTACCAGACAGAGACTGGTTCAGCTCTCAAATTCCTTGCACCCCCTTTCTCTAGGAACACCCCCTTCTGCTCAGTTCTTCATTTTATGGAGCGAAAAATCCCAGTGGCCAAGAGAAAGAACCTCAGACCCCAGGGACAGGCCCAGATGGAAGAAGGTGCTGGAAGAAGGCAGGAGAGTGGGGGTGACCTTCCATAAGCAGCCCCTTCCAAAGGTGAAATGGGAGAGAAGTAAGGCAGGAGGGTTCTGGAAGACCCACAGAACTGACCCTGAGTCCCTGATGGAACTAAGCTTGGCTTAGGGCAAGGACAGATATCATTCTGCCTCCCCAAGTTCCAGTCAAGGGGTGCAGGCCCCTCCACTCCTTGGCACCACTGCAGATAACATAGAAAACGTTGGACAGGACTGGATGGTGGAGCCAGAGAAATAGCACAGCTGGGAGGGTGTTCCTTGCATGAGGCCAACCCAGGTTTGATCCTTGGCATCCCATAGGGTTCCCCAAGCCTGCCAGGAGTCATTTCTGAGCACAGAGACAGGAGCGTCGTTGAATGTGGCCCCAAAGCCAAAAATAAAAAAAAAGAAGAGACTAAATGAGCTTGGCCCAGGGAGGTCCTGGAGGAGAGGACACGAGAGGGGGACAATAATAGGATGATTGCCCCCCATCATGGAGACACCTGGCAACAGCTGAGTCATTCCAAATTAGGCCCAGAGAATGGAGTCCAAAGTGGTTCAGGACAGGGCAATAGTGCAGCAGGGAAAGCATTTGTTCTGCACACTGCTGACTTGGGTCCAATCCTTGGCATCCATATGGTCTCCTGAGCACTGCCTTCATGAATGCAGAGCCAGGAGTGAGCCCTGAGCACCGCTGGAGCCAAAATAAATAATAATCAAATTAAATAGTTCTCTCTGTCCAGATGAAAGTGGTCTGGTCCAGACAGGTGTGCCTAACCATCAGCTGTGGCTGAGGGGGACACAGAGTGGAAAAGCCGCTGACCCTGTCCTACCGTCTCTCCCACTAGAGGAGCCTGGACTCCCCAAGGCACCGGGCCCTAGAGCCACTCAGCCCCGTCCTCCCCCCCCCCACCCCACCCCCGCGGTAATGAATTGCAGGGAAACGCAGCTGAGAGGTGTCAGAACAATTTCTATTAAACATAATTTCCTAATGAAAAGGTTACAAGGGAGCCTGGTGGAGCTAATCAGGATTGAATGCTCACTCGAACCACGGAGCGTGTGTGTGAGTGTGTGTGTGTGTGTGTGTGTGTGTGTGTGTGTGTGTGTGTGTGTGTGTGTGTGTGTGTGTGTGTGTGTGTGTGTGTGTGTGTGTGCAGGGCTGAAGAGTCTGTCCTACACAGCCGAGAGGGGGGGGCGGCGACTGGGCTGAATCAAGAGCCCTGGTGTAGGTTAGAACCAGGTCCCCTGTCCTCTTCTCAAGTGCTACATTCTTTGAGGGCCTGAGAGAGAGAGAGAGAGAAGATGCCCTGTGGCATTCAGGGGAGCTTCATGGAAGAGGTGACATTTCTGCTGGGTTTTGAAGGGTGGGTAGGGTTGGAGCCAAAGGAGACCAGGAGCAGACATTCCAGAAACAGGATGTCTTCTTGACCCTTTGTCACCAGGGAGGGGGCACGGGGTGCCAGGGCTGGACTTTGGAGCCTTACACACATGTGCAATTTACACACCCAGAACTTGGGCTTTAAAAGGCTTCAGGCCGAAGAGATAGCATGGAGGTAGGGCATTTGCCTTGCATGCAGAAGGACAGTGGTTCAAATCCCGGCATCCCATATGGTCTCCTGAGCCTGCCAGGAATGATTTCTGAGCAGAGCCAGGAGTAATCCCTAACCGCTGCTGAGTGTGACCCAAAAAAACAAAATAAACAAACAAACAAATAAAATAAAATGCTTCTTCCTCCCACCTGGAGCACATTCATGAAGCTGTAGACCCTGGAGCCAGTCACCACTCTAGGAGCCCAGAGCCTCCTGTCTCAGTTCCTCAGTGCCCCCTATCTTCACCCCTGCTAGAAACCCCTGGGCAGACAGGCAGGGGAGAACAGGCTACTGGGGTCTTCCTGCCACCAGCCCCAGGAGCTGGAGCCTGGTCCCTGCAGACAGCTGTCTGGGGCCCGTTACCTGCTGGCCATGCCCTCCTGGTGGCCCCAAGATGGCCCTGTCCTCTCAGTTCATCCCCACATCCCTCCCTGGGAGCACAGCCAGATTTCTGCAGAGGATGACAGAGGGTCCCTGAGTGTATGTCCAGAACTAGCAGTATCTTCAGAGAATCCCAGGACACCACCCCTCAGACTCGGGGCATCAGAGATAGAACTGAGGGATGCAGGGGCGACTCCTGAGCACTGGGGAGTCCAGCAGGAGATTGTGTCATGGGGAAGTTTTAGAAGCTGATGACATACCACCATTACCTAGTGGACATGGTGATCAGGGATGGTGATTTGGTGACCCTCAGGGGAAAGAAAGGACAATGTCAGGGGGTCCCATAGCACTGTTGACCCTACTCCAAGCCTATAGGGTTCAGGTACAGACTGAGATGTGGGGAACAGGGGAGGTAGGGGCAACCTACAGGGGCCAGAGCAATAGCAATGCGGGGAGGGTGTTTGCCTTGCACGCAGCAGACCTGAACTTGATCCTCAGCATCCTATATGAGCCCTCCAGAAGTGTTTCTGAACACAGAGTCAGGAGTAAGGTCTGAATACTCTTGAGTGTGCCCCCAAAACAAACAAGCAAACTACAAACCAGTGCTGAGACCTGGAGGGATGGAGGTGGGTGAATTTGAGGCCGAATTTGGAGCAGGGCAGGGAGAGGGGCCTGCACCAGGGCCAGCACCGGGACAGCGTGGCTGGAGGTCCCCAACCCCCGCCCTGCCCCACAGCATCCCAATCTCAGTCCTAAAGTCCAGAGGTCCCCAGACCTTTGTTTTCTTTTAGTTTTGGGGCCACACCCGGTGACGCTCAGGGGTTACTCCTAGCTATGTACTCAGAAATCGCTCCTGGCTTGGGGGACCATATAGGATGTTGGGGGATCGAACCATGGTCCATCCTAGGCTAGCTCGGGCAAGGCAGACACCTTACCTCTAGCACCACCACGCCGGCCTCAAGACCTTTGAAGTCTTTCCTACCATCAGCGCCATTCTCTTATCCTCTGGCCCCAGGTGAGACCTCAGCATCACTCCTGAAAATCAAAGTTTTCCCAAGTCCCCACCTACTATAGAACTCATCCAGTTTACCTCTCAGGTCCCCCTTTCCCACTAGAAATCAGGGAATCCCTGACCTAGTGCCTCTTTCCTGAAGCCCAGAGTCAGGGACACAGGAGACCTATGCAGGGCGTTTCATACTTGGGCCAGTCCCTGCCCTCTTTACCAGGCTAAGCCTCATGTCCCCAAGTCTGCAGACTAGCGTTGAACTAGGGGCTGCCCAGCTGGGACTCAACGGTGGCTTTCCCAGAGCAAGAGCAGGGGCCGGAGAGATAGCATGGAGGTAAGGCGTTTGCCTTGCGTGTAGAAGGTCAGTGGTTCGAGTCCCGGCATCCCATATGGTCTCCCGAGCCTGTCAGGAGCGATTTCTGAGCGTAGAGCCAAGAGTAACTCCTGAGCACTGCCAGGTGTGACCCAAAAACCAAAAAATAAATAAATAAATAAACCAAAGCAAGAGCAGGGGAGGCCTGGCCCAGGCTGCCTGTACTCTGCACTGCACGGTCAGACCACCCAGTTGGGGTGACCTAGCATGACTGTTCTCTTTCTCAGGACAAAGAAACTATGATTCTCTAGCCACAAGCAGGTCTATGGGCCCAGAGCCCTCCCTCCTCTCTCCTTCACCCAGAGCACTTTGGGCCTAGGAGCCTCCGTGTCACCAATCCCCTATGTCTGGCCTGATCTGTAGGCATGTTCCTGGATGTGGGGTCCTTAACTATAGAGTCTAGTATGAGGTCCCTGACTATGGGGGTCCTTGTTCCTGAATGTGAGGTCCTGAGGGTCCCTGGGGAGACCCTGCAGACTGAAAAGTGGGGTCTGTTTTTCTGTGCTGGCCTGTCTCACATCCAGAAGCCCCTATGAGCTGGGGTTGATACAAGTGGGGTCCATATGAGGTTCTGTAACTTGGGCATCTGCTCTCTCGCTGCCTGCCTGGCATGTACTGAGGATTCAGCTAAACTTAACCCCCAGGAGGATGTACCTGCACCCCTGAATCTAGCTTCGAGAATCAAGTATCCCCTCCCCTCTGAGGTCCCATGCTGGGGGCGAAGGTGAGTATGAAGTGGAGGGAGGTCCCAGGCTGGGTACCTCTGCAGTAATTAAGGGGCCTTTGTTCCCGTCCTGATCTGTCTGGCAGTGCCTTAATCATCCTCCCCCAGCAATGAGCAGCCTTCTCATTAGGCCCTAAGAACCTCTATTATAAACATGTAAATGGAACTCAACGAGGAGGGAAATATTTCACTGCTCCAATTTCCTTTGTGTGGCTGCCAGCTCCGGGCAGGCTAGCCTGGGTTTCACTGCTCAGCCGCCGGCGCCGCACAATGCCTGCCACCCTGCCACCCTGCCACCTTGCGGACACTCCATCCCCTGTAGGGTCTCTCCCAGGAGACTTGGAGGAACAGGAGCCTCCAATGGGAGCACATCACAGCACCCATACACACACTGTCCCTCTGCCTCCGAGCAGGTTGTGTGTCAGTATCTCCCTGAAGATCCCTCTAGTGGGGACCGGAAGTCCTGCCAGCTGCCCTAGGCTGGAACCATTTGCCCCAGTATAGATTTGCTAAGAAGGGGTGTGGGGTGTCTATTTGCTACTGGTGGGATCCTTGGCACCCCGGGGACCAGGCTGGCTTTTCTGTGTTTCCAGCCAGATGGAGACTCACTCTAGGGCCAGGGCAGCTGCAAGGGATCCTCCTCTCTCTCCACTCCACTGTGATGTCTCCATCACCCCAATGTGCTCCTTCATATCAGGATTATCCACCCTCCAGAGCTCCGCTCAGCTAAGCTGTCCCCGGGGCAAGAATGTTACCCAGTGCTGTACTGTCCCTACAGAGGGGCCCCAATATTCTCCTCATGTCAGTTTTGCCCCTTGCTCCCAGACTGACGCCTGCAGCCCCCCACAACTTCACGGGGTAGGTGCAGGGGAGTCACAAGGGCCCACGGGATACCCTACCCTCTGTCAAAACACTCAAACCCTGGCCCCCATTCTTCTCTCTCTTCTAGAAGAATCTCTGGAGAGATAGAAATATGGGAGAGATCACTGCAAAGGCATTTACACCGCAGCAACAGGGATGTCCATGGGACAGAGGTGAAGGCAGCAGGAGGCAGGTTGGCCCTTCGGGATCTTTCCTGATGATCTTGCATTGGCAAGATGGTGGGGTCCCTGCCTGAAGGACTTTGAGGTAGTTCAGGAATTCACCTGCGTTCACTACACAGCCCCAATCCCTGCTGCACACTCACGGGGGTACAGCTTGCCCCACCCTCTCGACCCCCAAAAGCTGACACAACCTCACAAGACAAAAGGTCAACATGTTTATGTCACAAGGACATAACATGGGAAGGGCCTGAGTTCAAGGTCTGAGTGTCGGGGCCGGCGCGGTGGCACTAGAGGTAAGGTGTCTGCCTTGCCAGCGCTAGCCTAGGACAGACCACGGTTCGATCCCCCGGCGTCCCATATGGTCCCCCAAGCCAGGAGCGACTTCTGAGCCCATAGCCAGGAGTAACACCTGAGCGTTACCGGGTGTGGCCCAAAAAAAAAAAAAAAAAAAAGGTCTGAGTGTCCCCCACTTGCAGTGAGAAGCAGCAGAGAGAATGGAGTGTCTCTCTCTCTCTCTCTCTCTCTCTCTCTCTCACACACACACACACACACACACACACACACACACACACACACACACACACACACCTCTCTTCTGCTGGTCCTGCTGCCCTGGCTGGACGGGGCTGGACATGGGCTCAGGCAGGCAGAGAGTCCTACCCAGTGCTCCTGTGATCCCCTTCACTGTCATAAGCTGGGCCCTAGCCTGGACTCTTCAAGCTTCACCAGAGCCTCAGGTTGAACTGGGAGGCAGAGCTGTCCAGATGCACCTGCCAGAAGACCCGAGAGCACAGACACTGTCACACACAGAGCAGCAGGGACATCTGGGCAATGGTTAAGTTGGAACACTCCATTTCTGTGTGCACAGTGCCCCCTTCTGGCTACATGAGGCATAGCAGGTAGGGCCTTCCTTCTGGAAGTTCTTCTGGAAGAACTTTGGGCTAAATACCATGCTCCATCCACTCATCTGTCAGCCTTTCCATCCTTTCACCCACTCACCCTTCATTCTGTCTGTCCATCCAGACACTCAACAAACACTGGCTCAGCAGTGATCACATGGCAAGGGCTGAATATTCACTCAGGCACAGAACAGGAAAAGCCCAGCCCTTACAGTAAAGCCACCTAGTGGAGAAGCAGGAGCAGCCGTGAAACGGGCCAAGACAGCCAGAACAGGAACAAATGAGAGCAGGGAGTAAGCAGGTGGGGATGGGGGACTAGGGCAGGGGCAGTGCTTGAAGGCTCCTGGCTCCCAGATCTGTGATCCAGAATCACTCCCAATGGTGCCAGGGGAACCAACGTGTTGTGGGAACCAAAGCCAGGCTCCCCACATGCAAAGCCTGAGCTCAGTCCTTTGAGCAGCATCAGCTTGAATTTTATAAGAGTTTCTGGGCATAGAATAGATATGGGAATACTGGCTAGGGGGTCCCACACCCCTCAAGAGATATTTGAGGGAGGAAGGAAGGAAGGAAGGAAGGAAGGAAGGAAGGAAGGAAGGAAGGAAGGAAGGAAGGAAGGAAGGAAGGAAGGAAGGAAGGAAGGAAGGAAGGAAGGAAGGAAGGAAGGAAGGAAGGAAAGAAGGAAAGAAGGAAAGAAGGAAGGAAGGAAAGAAGGAAAGAAGGAAGGAAGGAAAGAAGGAAAGAAGGAAGGAAGGAGGAAGAAGGAAGGAAGGAGGAAGAAGGAAGAAGGAAGGAAGGAAGGAAGAAGGAAGGAAGGAAGGAAGGAAGGAAGGAAGGAAGGAAGGAAGGAAGGAAGGAAGGAAGGAAGGAAGGAAGGAAGGAAGGGAGAAAGGAGAAAGGAGAAAGGAAGGAAGGGGAAGGAAGGAAGGAGGAAGGAATGGGAAGGAAGGAGAAGGAAAAAAGGAAGAAGGAAAAGGAAGGAGAAGGAAGGAGAAGAAAGGAAGAAGGAAAAGGGGAAGGAAGGAAGGAGGGAGGGAGGAAGGAAGGAAAAGGAAGAAAGGAAGGAGAGGAAAGAAGGCAGGGGAAGGGAGAAAGGAAGGAGAAGGAAGGAAGGCAGGGGAAGGAAGGCAGGGAAAGGAAGGAAGGAAGGAAGAAGGAAGGAAGGAAGAAGGAAGAAATGGGAAGGAGGAAGGAAGGAATGGGAAGGAAAGAGAAAGAAAAAAGGAAGGAAGGAGAAGAAAGGAAGAAGGAAAAGAAGGAAGGGAGAGAGGAAGAAAGAAAGGAGGGAGGGAGGGTTGAGGGAGGGAGGGTTGGAAGGAAGTAATGGGAAGGAAGGAAGGAGGGAGGAAGGAAGGAAGAAAGGAAGGAAGGAAGGAAGGAAGAAGGAGGGAGGGAGGAAGGAAGGAAGGAAGGAAGGGAGGGAGGGAGGGAGGGAGGAAGGAAGGAAGGAAGGAAAAGGAAGGAAAGGAAGGAAGGAAGGAAGGAAGGAAGGAAGGAAGGAAGGAAGGAAGGAAGGAAGGAAGGAAGGAAGGAAGGGAGAGAGGGAGGGGAGGGGGAGGAGGGAGGGAGGGAGGAAAGGAAGGATGGAAGGAAGGAAGGAGAGGAGGAGGGAGGGGAAGGAAGGAAGGAAGGAAGGAAGGAAGGAAGGAAGGAAGGAAGGAAGGAAGGAAGGAAGGAAGGAAGGAAGGAAGGAGGAAGGAAGGGTAGGAGGAGGAAAGAAAAAAGAGGTCTGTCACTTGCCTTTCACACGGCCAACCCTAGTTTGATCTTCAGCACCACTGGAGTAACCCCTGAGCACAGAGTTAGGAATGATTGCAAGGTACAGATCAGGGCCAAGAGTAAGTCCTGCATACCTCCAAGTATGGCTTTCCCAGAAAAAAACATTTTGAAAAGAAGGAACACTTGCAGGCCAGCTGGAATTTTAGGACATTCATTCAACATCTATTTACTGGCAGCCAAAAGGGGACAGCACGGATGATGCAACCACAGATGTCTGTGTGGGAGAGGAGAGCTAGAAGCAGGTACTGGGCGGAGAAGAGGGTGCACCTGAGCACAGTACAAGGTCCCAGCACAGACGCTGTAAATCAGGAAAGACTTCCTGAGAGCAAATTGCAAGGAAGGCAAGATGGAAACTTTCTAGGGGGGAATTGGTGAGGGTCCCGAGGAGAGAGGAAGCTGAAGAGCCCCAAGGAATGGGGACAAAACCCAAATGCCCACAGCAGAGCTTCAGCTGCCTACCAGCTGGCCCCACCATCTTCTTGCAAGTGCAGGAATGTGCTAGAATATGCTTGGCCTGTGGATCCCCTGAGTATATTTTAGAAAGTCCCTTGCAGAATCCCTACCCCACATAAGGCTCATCTGACCTCCTGCTGGCCCAGTCCACTGTTGGACTCTGGAAAAAGAACCTGCCGGGGCCTGAAAGAGCAGCGTGACCCCAACTGAGTGGCCGGAACAAGACCGAGACACGAGAGGGGCATAAACATGTGGGGTGCTGAAACAAAGAAGGACAGGTTCTGGAGCCAGGACAGACAGATGGAGCCCCAGCCACGGACACAGGCAGCTTTGGGGGTACACACGGCTGGCGGCTGCAAATAGGCTGTCAGAGACTGAGAAAGCTGTCTGACCCAAAGGCAGTTTGCAGAGACCAGTAGAGATGAGTGGGGGTCCCAGGCAGCTCTGGGGGTGCTGGGGAGGAGAGAGTGGTGCCAACTATCCACCGGCTGCACTTGCAGAGCAGGCCGCAAAGAGGCGCTGTCGCTCCAGCCACTGTGCACCCACAGTGGCTCTAAACTCCAAGCTGGTCCCTCCCTCCAGGCAGCTGAGGGCCCTGTGCCTTCCAGGCTGGCTTCCTCCAGGTCCTTCCTGAACCTCGGGCGCTTTAGGTCCAGGAGCCTTAACCTTGACTCAGCTGTGTTTAGGAAAATGAAGGTGACATCCCTGCTCAAACTCAGGCGGGTGCAGCCACCCCAAACCAGCAGGAAGTGGCATGGGTGGAGCAAGACTGCGGGGAGGGCCACACCAGGATGTTGCCTCCCTCCTCTCTGCTCACCCCAGGGTTCAGGGGGCTGCAGACTCAGCCTTCTCATCCAGTGCTTCCCTTTTTTGTTTTTGTTTTTGTTTTTGGGTCACACCGGCAGCACTCAAGAGTTACTCCTGGCTCTACACTCAGAAATCGCTCCTGGCAGGCTCTGGGGACCATATGGGATGCCGGGATTCGAACCACCATCCTTCTGCATGCAAAGCAAATGCCTTACCTCCACATACTATCTCTCCGGCCCCTCATCCAGTACTTCTTGTAGGTCCACCCCAACTCTCCCCACATGCTGCCTTTCAGAGGTCACCTCAGTCTCTAAGCCCTGCTCCACCACCCCCTTTCCTGCAACTAGTAGCACACCCTACCCTGAAGGGCCAATTATATTCACTGACTGATAGGTGGAGGCTTGTATGTGGGGTCAGGCATCCCACAAACCCCCCACAATACGGTGCCCCTGGAGAGAGCAGAGCAGTGGAGGGAGGCAATAACATCACCTGGATGTGGGCTGGCACATCAGTCACCGCTGAATTAAGGGCTCCAGAATTCCCATGAGCCTTGTGACAGCAACCAAGAGATCTGGGCTAGAGATCCAGGAAGGAAGACACAGACCACAGGCCCAGGACAGGGACAGACATTCAGGGCCACTGGAGTGGGTGCATGGGGTTAGAACGGCAGACCAGAAATGACAAGTGTGGTCAGGAAAGAAAGAAAAAGAGAGCCCGGAGAGATAGCACGGCGGTGTTTGCCTTGCAAGCAGCCGATCCAGGACCAAAGGTGGTTGGTTCAAATCCTGGTGTCCCATATGGTCCCCTGTGCCTGCTAGGAGCTATTTCTGAGCAAACAGCCAGGAGTAACCCCTGAGCACCGCTAGGTGTGGCCCCCCAAAAAAACAAAAAACAAATAAAAATAAAAATAAATGCTTTAAAAAAAAAAAAGAAAAAGAAAGGACCTGAGTTCCCCATGGAGGGGAAAGTCACCATTTTCAGTCCCACCAGAAATGACAAGAAATTTCTACAAAGAGCAGGAATGCAGCATCCATCCCACCCACGGGCTCCGACTTCTTCGCATGAAGTGATCCAACTTCTTGGTATGTAGCCCCAAACCCAAACACATTCATCCAGAAAGATCCATGCACACCTTTGTTCTCTGTGCAGTGCTGCAAACAGGAGCCAGGACACGGAACAGCCAGAGTATAAGACAGCAGACGCAGGAATTAGATGAGGACACAGAAAGTCGGAACAATGCGGATCGCTGTGGACAGGCTGGAACTGGGGGGCCCTCAGTCAGAGGGAGGATGACAAATCCCGGATGAGCTCACTCATCTGTGCCTACAGAAAAAACAAAACAGGGGGACGGTGAGGAATGATGACAAATTCTTGGCCATGGATTAATGGCAGGGGAGGGAGATAGAAAGATGGGATTAGAGGTGACACCAGCACCATGGGGGAGAGAGGAGGTGGAGTTCAGGAACTTTGAGCATCAGAACCATTGAACACTACTGTGAAATGTTACTGCTGGGGCTGGAAAGATAGCATGGAGGTAGGGTGTTTGCCTTGCATGCAGAAGGATGGTGGTTTGAGTCCCGGCATCCCATATGGTACCCCAAGCCTGCCGGGAGTGATTTCTGAGCGTAGAGCCAGGAGTAACCTCTGAGCGCTGCTGGGTGTGACCCAAAAACCAAAAAAAGAAAGAAGAATGTTACTGCGGTAAGAATAAAATTAAATCTGCAAAAAAAAAAAAAAAAAAAAAGGTGGGGGAGACCAAATGGGTCTTTGTTTAGGGTTATTTGGGGAGAAGAAGGGGACTATAGGGCCCGGAGAGATAGCACAGCGGTGTTTGCATTGCAAGCAGCCGATCCAGGACCAAAAGGTGGTTGGTTCGAATCCCGGTGTCCCATATGGTCCCCCGTGCCTGCCAGGAGCTATTTCTGAGCAGACAGCCAGGAGTAACCCCTGAGCAGTGCCGGGTGTGGCCCAAAAAAAAAAAAAAAAGAAGGGGACTATACCCAGAGGTGCTCAGGATTATTTGTGGCTTTGTGTTCAGGAATAACTCCTCGTGGGGCTCAGGAGTATAATGGCTTCCAGGAACCCAACCCAGGTCAGACTTATGCAAGACAAATGCTTTACCAAAGATATATACTATCTCTCCAGCCCCTTGTCAAATGGATCATTGGGGGGGGGGGGCTGTTTGTTTGGGGGCCAAACTTATGTTTGCTCAAGGTTTACTACTGCCTCTGCATTCAAGAATTCAAGAGATGGGCCCGGAGAGATAGCACAGTGGCGTTTGCCCTGCAAGCAGCCGATCCAGGACCAAAGGTGGTTGGTTTGAATCCTGGTGTCCCATATGGTCCCC
Source organism: Suncus etruscus (assembly GCF_024139225.1). Classification (NCBI taxonomy): domain Eukaryota; kingdom Metazoa; phylum Chordata; class Mammalia; order Eulipotyphla; family Soricidae; genus Suncus; species Suncus etruscus. The sequence continues at coordinate 14,593,766 of NC_064855.1, forward strand.
CGTGCCTGCCAGGAGCTATTTCTGAGCAGACAGCCAGGAGTAACCCTGAGCACCGCCGGATGTGCCCCCCCCCCAAAAAAAAAAAAAGAATTCAAGAGATAGCACAGTGGTAGGGTGTTTGCCTTGCATGCAGCCAACCCAGGACAGATGGTGGTTCAAATCCCTGCATCCCATATGGTCCCCCGTGACTGCCAGGAGTGATTTCTGAGGAGTAGCCCCTGAGCACCCATGGGTATGATCAAAAAAAATTACTCCTGACAGGGTTTGAAGAACATATGGGATCTCAGGAATCAAACCCAGACTGGTTGTATGCAGGGGAAGTGAGCTATACTGTCTCTCCAGCCCCCCAAATGGATCTTTAAAATGAAGTTAGCTGGTTTTATTACTAAGTAGTAACAAAGTCATCCATGAAAGCAAAAAGATTTGAATAAGGGGCTGGAGAGATAGGATGAAGGTAGGGCATGTCTTGCATGCAGAAAGACGGTGGTTCAAAATCATGGCATCACATGTAGTACCTCGAGCCTGCCAGGAGCGATTTCTGAGCATAGAGCCAGGAGTAAACCCTGAGCACTGCCGGGTGTGATCCCCCCCCCCAAAAAAAAAAAACAAAAAACAAAAAGATTTAAATGGGTGCATCCGCAAGATCTGCTCAAACATGGAGTCTCAGATGTGGCATCACGCCCGCCACAGCCTGGAGGTTCCATAGACAACAAAGCCAGGTTACCTCAGCCCCCAAAATAGGACTGCAACACCACCACCCCACCCTCCATCAGATTCTCAGCTGTCCTCTGTTTGACCACAAGCATTTGGGTTTTCCCCAGCCTTTCCATAAAGGGGAAATGACAGGCCACACTGCTCCAAGCCAGAGAGTAGAGGGTTGGTCGACTGTTTACTGGGATAAACTGGTGAGAAATTAGAGAGAAGGTGGGGGTGGGAGGGGGGTCATGTTTATGTCAACAGTTCTTCAGGCATCCTGTATTGAGTCCAATCAAAAGAGAGGCTCAGTCCCCTCAGGCCTTAGGAACAGCAGCTGTGTAGCTGGGTAGCCGAGGGCCTAAGGCCCAGGGGTGCTCCTAGTGGTTTTGGCTCAAGTCTGAGAGCTCAGCCTGGCCCAGGGCGCTTCAAGGGAGCTGCTCCGTCCATGCTCTCTCTGCCCACAAATCTCAGCTGAGTCTAGGCTGTGTAGCATTTCACCAGGCAGAGGAGGATAAGGCAGAACCTACAACACAAGGGCACCAAGGCAGGAAGACGGATAGAAGGAGGCCAGAAAGGTACCCTAGGGGCCGGAGAGATAGCACAGCATTTCCCTTGCATGCAGCCGATCCAGGATGAACAGTGGTTCAAATCCCAACATCCCGTATGGTCCTCCGAGCCAGCCAGAGCAATTTCTGAGCACAGGGCCAGGAGTAATTCCTGAGTGTTGCTGGGTGTGACCCAAAAACAAAAACCAAAAAAAAAAAAAAAAAGAGAGAGAGAGAGAGAGAGAGAAGAGAGAGAGAAAAGAAAGATTCAGGACCAGAGAGATAGCACAGCAGTAGGGTGTTTCCCTTGCACGCAGCCAATCCAGGAGAGACGTTGGTTCGAATCCTGGCATCCCATATGGTCCCCCATGCCTGCCAAGAATGATTTCTGAGCACAGAGCCAGGAGTAAACCCTGAGCTCTGCCAGGTGTGGTCCAAAAACCAAAACAAAACAAAACTAAAACAAATCCCCTTTTCAAGAGACTCTTTTTCAGAGCAGGTTTTGGTTCACAGCCAACCCGAGCAGAAGGAACAATGGCTCCCCACAAAGTCACAGCTTCTACCATCTCTGAACCCTCATGACTGTCTCATTATCACCCCCAAGTTCACAGCAGGCTTGTTCTGGGTGCTATGTGCTGTGAACCTAGACAAAGGCAGAGCCATGTGAGCCCACAACATAAAGACATAACAACACAGTTATGCCTCCCTCCCTACTCTAATCACTGACCTTGCCCGGACCATGGGCTCAACTCTCTGAGGATGGAAACTCTTACAAGGCAGCTTTTACTAGTGACAGTGTGACTCCCACAGAGTCTGTGCAAGCCTTGAGTGCTTCTCTTCTTTCCAGAATAAGATTCCATTGCCGGGCCGGAGAGATAGCATGGAGGTAAGGCGTTTGCCTTTCATGCAGAAGGTCATCGGTTCGAATCCCGACGTCCCATATGGTCCCCCGTGCTTGCCAGGAGCAATTTCTGAGCCTGGACCCAGGAATAACCCCTGAGCACTGCCGGGTGTGACCCAAAAACCATACACACAAAAAAAAGATTCCATTGTCCCAGGTCAGAGGAATAGTGCAGCAGGGAAGGCATTTGCCTTACCTGAAGCTGACCCAATTTGAGCCCCAGAATGCCATACAGTCTGCAGAGCCCAGCCAGGTATGATCTCTGAGCACAGAGCCAGGAAGAATAAGCCCTGAAAAAAAAAAAGCCAGTGGAGTCCAAAAAGGAAAAAAAAAAAATGTCCCTAGTGACTTACTAACATTTAGCACCCACTCGGGATTTTTTTTTTTTTTTTTTTTTTTTGGTTTTTGGGTCACACCCGGCAGTGCTCAGGGGTTACTCCTGGTGTCTGCTCAGAAATAACTCCTGGCAGGCACGGGGGACCATATGGGACACCGGGATTTGAACCAACCACCTTTGGTCCTGGATCGGCTGCTTGCAAGGCAAACACCACTGTGCTATCTCTCCGAGCCCGCACTCGATATTTTTTAAAATATTAGCTATGGTTTTTCTAATGGAAAATAAATGCCAGTGAAGAGGAAGTGAAGCCATCATATACTGTGGTTAAGAATGAAAACCAGGGCCCGGAGATATAGCATGGAGGTAAGGCGTTTGCCTTTCATGCAGGAGGTCATCGGTTCAAATCCCGGTGTCCCATATGGTCCCCCGTGTCTGCCAGGAGCGATTTCTGAGCCTGGAGCCAGGAATAACCCCTGAGCACTGCCGGGTGTGACCCAAAAACCACAAAAAAAAAAAAAAAAAAAAAAAAGAATGAAAACCAGCGCATCCTCTGTGAAAAACAGCTTGGAAAAGCAGCCAACACAAAATTCCCACACAAACATAACTACTGGTCTAAGGCATAGAACCAGGAAGCACTAAAAATAAGTATTTAAGCATATCAACGTTATAATAGTATTGCAGCAGGTTAGCTGCAACACTGGTGACAAAAGCAAAATGGGCTAAAACAAATTTTAATTCAACTGTACATTAACAGATGATGAGAGAAATTAAATGAGATCCAAACAATGATGATCATTTCACGATACTGTGATCAGTGTAGAACTTGGTCCCATTTGGCTAGACTATACAATCTACGTGGACACCAACCATCCACTCTACAGTTTTACAACGACATGTTACTCAGAGCTGTTAAGTATATACGTACAGCAGAATATTACTCACCCATGGAAGTGGGTGAAGTGCTAACACAGCCACAAGAGATAAAGTCGTTAGAAACATGCTAAGTGATAGAAACCAGAAACCCAGGGTCATGTCTTACATGATTTCATGTCTGTGAAATGTCCATTAATGAAACAACCCTATGGTTACCAGGGAGGGGAACAGGGAACAGGAAATGGCTGCTCTCTGGGTAGTTTATCTACGAGATGATAAAAAAGCATTGTGGAATTTCACAGAGTGGGTAGCTAGAAAGCATTGTGGGTAAACAAAACACCACTGACAGGGACCACTTTAAAATGGTGATTTGTTGTGTATGTAAATATTTTAGGAGATTATTATGTTACTGACCCTACCCTGATCAGTGATTGTGCCCTACCCTAGGGTGTGACCTGGCATTCTGCCCCCACCCTAGGGTGGTACCTGATTCTGCTTCCACCATTGGGTGGTATCTGATCCCACCATTGGGTGGTACCTGATTCTGGGGGATAAAAACAAGGGTCTGTGGAAGGCGAGAGGCTTTTGGCTGAAACTTATGCTGAGTCTTTGGACTTCAGTCTTGTCCACCGAATAAAGCTAATATATCCACAAGCCTGACTGTCTGCGAACTGTTTACCCACTGCTTCACCTCAGAACCATCGGCTGAACAGGGTGGCAGACGCGTGCTCCGAGCTAGAGGGGAAAGACCTCATCCTCCATCAGTCAACCTCTTCAGGGGCTGACTTGCAACAGTGATTCTATTCTAGGTGGGTTCACCCCAATTTTTTTGTTTGTTTGTTTTTGGGTCACACCAAGCAGCGCTCAAAGGTTACTCCTGGCTCTACACTCAGAAATTGCTCCTGGCAGGCTCAGGGGATCCTATGGGATACCGGGATTTGAACCACCATCCTTCTGCATGCAAGGCAAACACCTTACTTTCATGCAATCTCTCCAGCCCCTCACCTCAATTTTTTTGCTTATTTTTGTTTTAGGGCCACATCTGGCAGCCCTCAGGGGTTACTCCTGGCTCTGTGCTCAGAAATCACTCCTAGCAGGCTTGGGGACCATATGGAATGTCGGGGATTGAATCTAGGTCCACCACATACAAGGCAAATGTCCTACCTGCTGTGCTATCTCTCCAACCCCTCACACCATTTTTTTTTTTAATATGGAACGCTTCACGAATTTGCGTGTCAACCTTGCACAGGGGCCATGCTAATCTTCTCTGTATCATTCCAATTTTAGTATGTGTGCTGCCGAAGCAAGCACACACCAATTTTTTAATAAGACAAGAAAAAAGAAGAGTCCTGGGGGCAAGCCTGTATCTTTGTCAAACTCAGCAAGCTCTGTCCTGGAGATGTGTCTGGCATCCTCTGTGTCCTTCATGCTCCTATAAAAGGAGTTGTTTTGTGCTCTAGAAAAAGGGAAATTCTTCCTGTCACATTCTGGTGTTATCAGGTCTTCCCCATAGTGGAGCTTGGATAAGGGAGAGGCCAGGGCTACAGTCCTGCAGGAGGGAGGGCCAGATCCTGTGTTTGTTCCATATATTGATATTTTCACTCAGGCATGGCTTTCTTTTGTTTAATCCCCTTTATTTTATTTCAGAAATGCTGCCAGTGAACTGACTTGGTATCAGAATTTTGGGGTACCCCCATCAGTGTTGTAACCCTGACCCCAGTATCATTCCTTTCCTGCTAGTCCAGGCCCAAATCATGTTCCAGCTTGACTAAGAATCCTTCCCAGGGTCCTTCTTCAACTTGGGGGCACACAGAAGCACAGAACCCCTGAATTTTTCTGAAGCAGACCACCATAGCTTGGGAACTCAGCAATGCCCTGACCCCTTGGTGAGGCCCATTGGCGGCTATGAAGCCAATGAAAGGCAGCAGGTGCCCAGTTTAAACCAGGAATTCTGGGGATGGATAGTACAGTGGTAAGGCATTTGCCTCACATGCAGACCACCCAGAATGGACCCGAATTCAATTCCCGGCATCCTATATGGCCCTGAGCCTGCCAGGGGCAATTCTGATCACAGAGCCAAGAGTAACCCCTCAGTGCCACTAGGTATGCCCCCCAAAAAAAGTAAATTAAATAAAATAAACCGGGAACTATGAAGAATCCTAATAAACGGCTGACCCCACCCCTACACTCATTTCCAGAAGTGCAGCTTCTGGTTTCCGGGAGTGAAGGAAAAATGTAAAGGCACCAGGAGTCTCTGAGGAGAGAAGATGGCAGACATGTTTTCCTGACTCTCGCCTTCAGCCTGAGGGATTTGTGGGATGGGAACCTCCCATCCTGAGGCAAAATATTAACATTTCACTTTCCCTTAGAAGACATGAGAACTATTTAGGTCAAAAGATTTTTCTGAAGCACTGTATTTTTTTTAGTATTAGCCAAGTAGAAATTCCTCCCAAGAAGATGGTTACTTAATGATGTAACCATGTTCTCTCCAGTTCATATGTTACATCCTATAGAGAGAAAATATAACTTGCACAGATGTAGGTTGCATTTGGTAAACATTTGATTTACTCAGAAATGACTGGCAGGGGCTGGAGCAGAGGAACAGCTGTAGGGCGTCTGCCTTGCACACACTAACCTAGGACTGACCAGGGTTCAATACCCCATTATTCCATATGGTCCCCCAAGCCAGGGGCGATTTCTGAGCGCATAGCCAGGAATAACCCTTGAGAGTCACCAGGTGTGGCCAAAAAAAAAAAAAAAATCAGATTGGCAAAGTTGAGCCAAAGAGATAGCACAATGGGTAAGGTATTTGCTTTTTTGCACACAGCCGACCCAGGTTCAATCTCCAGCACCTCAACCTATCCCTTGAGCCCTTCAGATGTGATTCCTGTACCCAGTCAGGAGGAAGCCCTGAACTCCATTGGCTAATAAAAGAAAATATGACTGGCAAAGTCTTACCAATGGAACCCAACCTCTCAAACACCAGCTAGAGAAGATATAAAGGAGGTGGCCCTCTATATATTATATACCATGTCGGTGGTGCTGGTAGAAGGCGATCTGATTGGCCTTTATCTAGGTACTCTGATTGGTTGTTTTATGTAACGAATCACATTCATTCATGCCTTCCTTAATATTATGTATAACCAATCAAATCATAGGGACGTGGCCACAGGGAGTATATAAATGCAGTCATCCTTGGCCAGAAAGAAGCTGATGCTGAAGAGTTGTGGCTAGTGTTAGCTACTAAAGAAACTTGAAGAAATTGCTATTGGAAGTGAGCTGTTACTAAATAGCTCTACTGACTTTTTGAAGCTGTAACACTGAAAATCTGGGTTCCATACTCAGAGAGCACCCCTCCTAACAAGTCTAAGAACCATATAGGATTTCAGAAATTAAACCTGGTTTGACAGCATGGAAGGTAAGTCTGAAAGCCCCACCATTTCAGGGCCACCAGCTATTGGACCTGTGCAGAACCTCTAGGTTCCAGAGACTGTGGGCCAAATTGGCCAAAGGTGTGAGTAGCTGCTGTAGTCTTGCACTTCTCCCAGGTGCCAGAAGCTCTGCCAGCAGGGAGTGAGAAGAGCTGTAAACATCATGGGCCTGGTAAAGATACCTCTCCCTTGAGCAACTGGAGCACCTTCTACTGCAAGGATCCTCAAACTTTAAACAAGGGGTCAGTTCACTGTCCTTCACACCATTGGAGAATGGTGTGACTATAGTTTAGGAAAAACTATTAACAAATTCCTCAGTGTCGTATTAAAAAGTCCTGGATGGGACTGGATGATGGTGAGATGGATGGAGAGGGGCCTTTCTCCTCCAACCAAGGCCACGCTCCTCCAGCTCTCTCCAGCCGGTGGGTCTTAGGGTTCAGGATACCAGTGAGGAAATTATCCATAACAGTAGGTTTCAGGAGACATCAGCTTTACTCAAGGCCCTAGCCAACAGATGTGGCTTCTATCATAACCTTTCAAGCAAGTTCCATTATTAGCCCTGCTTTCAACCTTGTCTCTCCTGCCAGCACCCTCTGCTTCTCTCTTGCTGAATCCTTGAATCAATTCCCCTCCTGCCCCTGCGGCAAACCTTTTGTTACCTACCAAGGACCCCTTGGTTGGTCTTACCATCAGGTAAAGGTTATGCAGAAGATGGAGGTGTGGTGACACTCAGCACACTGCATATCTTATTTTGAAGTGAAAATGCAAAATGGGAACAAATACAGTATTTAAAATAAAGAACAAGTAAAGTTAAATCAACAAACTTGCCAGTATTTCAATGAGAACTATGGGCCTACTTTTGGTGGGCTGTAGTTTGAGGACCTCTGCCTGAGACTGAAAGGAGGAGTTGAGAGACAGAAAGAGGGGAGTCGAAGAGTGTGGTGCGCATCCCACACAAGTGGTCTATGGAACTGGTATGAGTTGGCTGCTAAGCAGGATAGGTAGCAGTGGCATAAACACCCAGCAGGCTGGATAAATGTTCTAGGTAGGCCGTACTTTGGGGATTCCTGTTATAGTGCAACCATATGAAACTACCCTCTTCAAAACATGAGATTTTTTTGGACTCTGCAAGTAAATTCACTGGTCATCAACAGATATTGAGATAGCAGAACCTCACCATTCTTAGTGAACAAGGAGGATAAGCACCCTCCCCACCCTTAGGTGCCACAGTAGCTCCAACCCCTTCACCAAGCTGACAATCAAAAATGCCTCCAGATGCATCCCATATGGTCCCCCATGCCTGCCAGGAGTGATTTCTGAGCACAGAGCTGGGAGTAACCCTGATCGATGCCAAGTGTGACCCCCACACACACAAAAAAAAGAAATATATGCATGTATAACCCAAAAGTTTAAGTATAAAATTTAAACTTGATTTAGTGTGCAAATAAAACTCTTAACTATGTGGAGTAATAAAGGGTTGGGGGACACCCAGCTGTGCAAAAGGCTTACTCTTTGCTCAGCAATCAGGGATCATCACTCTTGGAAAAGGGGTGTGTGTGTGTGTGTGTGTGTGTGTGTGTGTGTGTGTGTGTGTGTGTGTGTGTGTGTGTGTGTGTGTGTGTGACTATATGTGATGCCAAGGACAGAATAGAGTTAGCTGCAGGCCAGACAAGCACCTTCTCCAAGAGTCCAGCTATATCAACAGTTCATGTAGGAAGAGGAGACTGGAGACTAGGACTGTATAGGAGAGGTTGAGGAACAGCAGTTTGTGGGAACACAAACTGAAATAAATGCCTGGATGCAAGAGGAGATGACTCCCAGGCTGGGGGTTCAAGATTTCATGCTCAGGGTCATCTGAACTCTTAATCAGAGAAGCTGAACCACAGGGTTTCACATACAATGTCCTCTGGGGAAAATGAAAAATCTCATCCCTCCCCCAGTTCTCCCTCTTTCCTTCCTGCCAACCAACAGCCCAAAAGCTTCCAACATAAAGTATATTTCCAATGTGTTTTCTTATTTCCCTTCCTCCCTTCGAGCAACCCAACCCCAGGAGCTGCAGGATACGTGATTTACATATTGCAAATCTATAGGCTATGTGATTTACATATTGCAAGCCTATAGGCTGCAGTCAAAGGATGCTGAGTAAGGCCTCGCCCCTTCCTGGATAGGACTGGCCAATGGGGAGGAACTGTTGGCTTACAACAGGCTGTGGGCGTGGACTCTGACGTCGTGGGATCTTTGCCTGTTAACCCCAGCCAGCCACCATCCCAAGGCCAATAAAAAACAAATGCAAACTCTGCTCAACATTCCACAGGGATGAGTCTGGAGTCTTGTTTATCCCTAGGCACAGCTGTCCCAGACAAAAAAATTACTGATTCATTTCCCTTTTCTGGAGAATCTGAGTCAGGGCTCCAGAGGGCTATTCTCACACCTCAGACAACCCTTTGCTCATGTGTGGACTGAGAAGAGCCAAGCACAGACAAGTCAAGTCTCTGGGGTACATACAGGCTGAAAGCCCAGCGGGCCCCACTGCTAAAGCCCTGGAAAGAGCTTGGCCAGATGCAGCTGCCCAGAACACAGGCAGGTTCTGGCCTATGGGGAGATCAACCCCCTCAGCTACCCAGGGCAAACCCATCTCCCCACCTCATGAGAAATGAGTGTAAAAAACATAAAAAAAATAAAAAAGAGAGAAATGAGTGCACGCCCGTTCCCACACTTAAAACTTTCTCTTCCACTTCCTCTATCATCTCCCCTTCAATCTCCAGCCTGGAATATCCACATGATGTATTCCTATTTTGTGTGTGTTTGGGGGGCCCCACCTGGCAGTGCTTAGGGCTTACTCTTGGCTCTGCGTTCAGGGCTTCTCCACTGGTGAGCATCATGGGCCATATTTAGTGCCAGAAATCAAACTCAGGTCAGCCTCAGGCAAAGCACTGTATTCTTACTCTCTGATCTCCACATTCTGGACTTTTTCCATGCTTTCCATATCCTGTGTTCTGAAGCTCTGGCATGTAATGAGGGGAAGGAGAAGAGTCCTACTCCGCCCAGTAAACAGTTTACCCAGAAGTGCACCTTTCAAACACAAACCAACCAATTCCACTTAACCAGTCTGATTAGGGGAGTTCCCACCACCAAAACCACCATCTTATTTGCTGGGTCCTAAACCTCAGGCTACTAACCACCAAGACCAGGCAGCAGAGACCATATGTTCCAGAGTCCATTGAAATTACTCCACCCCTAGGGCCCGGAGAGATAGCACAGTGGAGTTTGCCTTGCAAGCAGCCGATCCAGGACCAAAGGTGGTTGGTTCGAATCCCGGTGTCCCATATGGTCCCCCGTGCCTGCCAGGAGCTATTTCTGAGCAGACAGCCAGGAGTCACCCCGAGCACCGCCGGGTGTGGCCCAAAAACAAACAAACAAAAAAATCACAATAATAAAAAAATAATAAAGGGCCGGAGAGATAGCACAGCGGCATTTGCCTTGCAAGCAGCCGATCCAGGACCTAAGGTGGTTGGTTCGATACCCCGGCGTCCCATATGGTCCCCCATACCTGCTAGGAGCTATTTCTGAGCAGAAAGCCAGGAGTAACCCCTGAGCTCTGCCGGGTGTGGCCCAAAAACCAAATAAATAAATAAATAAATAAATATAATGATAAATAATAATAAAATAATAAAATGAATTATCTTCCCACAAATTAATTTCCTCCTTCCTCTTCCCCCTGAAAGTGTCTCCCAGGAGGTGGAGGAGGGAAGCCATGGGGGCATGGCTCTCTGCTCTTATGTGAAAGTATATTTTTACCTCCTGACCTGTTGACCTGGCCATTCCTAAAGAACAATACAAGTCTTTTGTTTAGGAACCCAGTATTTGTATTATATATTTTAAATGGTGATCATGGGTTTCAGTGTGTAGCTCTGGAAAGTTCTCACCAGGCAACCTCACTCCCAAGTGGAGGGTTTCCGTAGAGGTGCTTGAGTCCTTGCTCTATGGGGCTATTTCTAGCCTGGGTTCACCTAGCATTCCCTCCCACCCGCCCCCTTCTTATAGCTCCTTCACTCTCCTCTTCAGGCCCTGGGTTACTCAATCCTACTTCCCCACCCACAGCAAAGAGAAGTGCTCCCTTCACTCAAAGTAGCTCCTCAGTTCTCTTTGGGAGTGTTCCACGTGAAAGACCCCCCAGGAGCCTTGTTCCAACTTGCCCCAAAGCTGTCTCCCATCTTGTCCATTAGGTTCAGGATGCTTCCCACCTATCAGGCAGAAGGGGGCTTCTAGCAAGGATGTAGAGTGAAACATTTTCCAATAGAGGCTGAATGGTAGGTGGGGGGAAGGAAGTGATATCAGTGAAGAGTGATTGCAAGGAGATGTCCCAATCAGATGGCAGATTCCTTCCCCCATGCTCACCAAGTGATTGCTAACTGACCAGTTTAAAATGCCATTTCAGGGAGAGGCCAAAGATGCAATTAAAGCTCAGGGTGCTGGCATAAGGCTTAGCATAAGTGATTCCATTTTGGGTCCCACCATGACCTATGCCTGTGCATAGTATCCTGTGCATCTTGGAATAGTAACTTCTAATTAAGTGGGGGGGATGATGAGAAAACAGGTGTACAGAGCTCTGATTGCTGCCCTAGCCTTGTTAGCTAAACCTAAGAGGGACTCCCATTGCAGCCAGACGGTCCTCAGCCCAGGAAATAAGGTTGATTTGTGACTGGAACCTGAAGTGGGGACATTTCTGGACCCCAGCTTCTGGCCTTCAGAACCCAGTGTCTCTCCACAATCTGAGCTGAGCTTAAATCTTGGTTGCCTTGCTGGTATCAAAGAACTTCCTGTTGGTGTGGGGGCATCACCAAACACGCCCTTCCCCTAAGGACTAGATTTCCAAGCTGCCTCCACCCAGCTGCTAACCCTAGCTAGCCCATAGACTTTGTCAAAAAAAAAAGCCAGCCACAGTTGATGATGTAAAGCCTGTGCCATCTGCTCTGAAACTGCCCACTCTGTGCCTGAGGAAGTCCCACCCACATCCTATGTGACATGCATAGGATCACGCAGGCCTCGTGGGTACCATGGATAAGACTTTATGGGTTTTATCTGGAGAAGACCCTTAGCCTTTCACTATCACCAATCACTTTCCTTCCAAACCAATTATCTTATCAGCTGTTCTCTCCCTTTCTAGCTCCAAAAAAGATATTAAAAAAAAAAAATACTGGGGGGGAGGCTACTGTTTCAGAACTGATGATTTGGTGCTTTGTATGTTTATTTTTGTTTTGGGGTTACACCCAATGGAGTTCAGGGGGACCATGCAGTGCTAGAGCTGAAACCTAGACCCCCTGCATGCAAAGCCTGAGGCCAGCCTGCTAAATGATGTCTTCAGCCCCTGGCTTAGTGCTTAGACCCATAAATGTGGGTGTGACTGGGCATAGTGAACCACAGGGTCACAGCTAATGGTGTAGGGTCAGGAGTCAGTGTGGCCCCAGGAATAAAATTTGAGGTTCACACAGGCCCATATTCCAACCCTTTGATTTATCTACCCTAACCCAAATGTGCATTTGATTTTTATTTTTCTAATCCAGAGTGACTAGCCAAGTTAGTGGAAATAAAAAGACAGACAGACCTAAGGGGCCAGCAGGGTCACCTAGCTAGGACCTATTCCCACTTATCTTTTTCTTTTGAGAGGCACCACTCTGGTATTGCTCTGGTGACCACATGGGGATCCACAAGGCAAATGCCCTTGGGAGGGGGATTGGGCGATGCTCAGGAGTTACTCCTGGCTCTGCACTCAGAAATTGCTCCTGGCAGGCTTGGGGACCATATGGGATGCTGGGGATTAAACCCAGGTGGGCTGTGTGCAAGGCAGACACAACATTACCTGCTGTACTATGGCTCCAGCTTCCCCATTGTACCACTGCCTGACTTCTTCCTGGTTGGATTCCTCTAAAAAGTCTGACCCTGTGCCCCATAACAGGCTTTCTCATTCCCCTTCCAGCCCCCACTTGGGCTCAAGGCCAGCACCCCAGTTCAGCCAGACACTTCACTCCACCAGACATGGGTTGTCACACCCTAGAGATCCCAGAGATATCGTCCTTCCTTGAGGAAGGTGCTCAGGGACCCAGAAAATAGGCCGGGTCCTTGTGACCTTAGCAAAATAGCACAGCGAGGCCTTCACTAGCAACCCTCAGAAACAAGACAAGAGAGTGGAAAAGAGAGGGGTCTCCGGAGATCCCCAAGTCCTGCCCCCCAAAAATCACCTTCTCTAACCCAGGTGTGTGTGTGCACGCAAATGAGTCAGATGGGCCTGGAGAGATAGCACAGCGGTGTTTGCCTTGCAAGCAGCCAATCCAGAACCTAAGGTGGTTAGTTCGAATCCTGGTGTCCCATATGTTCCCCCATGCCTGCCAGGAGCTATTTCTGAGCAGACAGCCAGGAGTAACCCCTGAGCACCACAGGGTGTGACCCAAAAACCAAAAAAAAAAAAAAAAAAAAAAAAATGAGTGAGAGATGAAGAGACAGAGAGGGGTGGCGGAAGGTTAAGTGGTGAGCTGGAGTGACTGAGTTCTGCCAGAAAACATCCCCTGATTGACAACCAGAGCTTTTTTAAGCAAGAGCGTTATTAGGCAAGAAGGAACTTATGGTACAGTAGACACAAGGAAGGAGCCGCCATAGTTGGAAAGAGCAGGAAGTTGTTTCCTATAGCAAGGTAATGGCAAACGTCAGCAGCCAACACCCAGACAGCCAGGGTCTTCGAAATTCCCCTACCCCTGATGGAGGGAAATGAAAGTCATAAAAGCCCAGGGTTATGTAATGCTCAGTCTGGGGTAAGCAGATGAACCCTGCAGCCACAGGCAGCCCTGTCCCTAGAGAAGAGCCCAGGTGGGCTTAGCAGCTACAAATTCCTAAGTGCCTAGAACTTCTATTGTTCCCCAGGATAAATATGCCCTGGACGCAGCTATCAGGTCAGTCCAGACTTCCCCTTGCCATAAGCTGCACTGGACATCACTGTCTTGGATGCAAACTTCAGCTCGCCTAGTGTTAATGTCCAGTCCAACATTGAGCTCAAGCCCGACTCACTGCAGACAGATTTACTCCAGAACACATTTCCCGCAGTGTTGTCTTAAAAGGGGCATAAGGGAAAGTAGGGTTTTGAATGCCCAAGGTGTTCACCACCCAAGAATGGTTGGTCAGGTGAAAAGACAAAAACAAATGAGAATGACACAGCAAGAAAAGTAGAATGGGGGCCGGGCGGTGGCGCTAAAGGTAAGGTGCCTGCCTTGCCTGCGCTAGCCTTGGATGGACCTCGGTTCGATCCCCCGGTGTTCCATATGGTCCCTCAAGCCAGGAGCAACTTCTGAGCACATAGCCAGGAGTAACCCCTGAGCGTTTACTGGGTGTGGCCCAAAAACCAAAAAAAAAAAAAAATAAAGAAAAGTAGAATGGAAGCCTAACTATGAAGAACTTGTAAATCACAATGCTTTCAATAAAAATTAAAAGAAATTGATTCATCAGATTAAAACCAAAAGTGGAACATTGAAATAAGTTGTGGCCAACCTAGAGGGGACAGGGCTGGAGCAATAGCACAGTGAGGGCATTTTCCTTGCATGTAGCCAACCTGGATTCGATCCCCAGTATTCCTTATTTTTTCCCGACTGTGCCAGGGATGATTTTGGAGTACAGAGCCAGGAGTAACCCCTGAGCACCTCTGGGTATGGCCCCAAAACAAAACCAATAAAAGGACTCATGGAGACACCTAGCCCAGTTCGGCACAACCCACCAAGAGAGTCAGTCCCACAGTCCCTAACGGCCACACGGATAGATTTCCCCATCTCTGCGGCACAATACTACCTTCATGCCATCCTGGTGGCACTATCTGGACCACTGAGAGCAGGGGACAGGAGCACTTGGCAGTCACTGGGTGATGTTTGTAGAAGACCTTCACCTCTCATTCTTTTGCTGAATGTCATGCTGGCTGTGTGTGTGACTGCACCACACCAGGACCTGCCATTTAACTATGAGGGGACCAGATGGCTATGAGTGGCCCTTAATATCCCAGTGAGCATCTCCAAGGAGCTGCATATATGTACTCTGCCGCCTTCCAGTTGATCCCCTCTAGGTTGCTTCCTTAGAAAATTTTATTTCAGAAACATTTTAATAAGGGCCAGGGAGATACCATAGTGGTTAAGGGTTAAGGTCTCATGTGCAGCCCATGCCGATTTGACCTCTGGCAATGCATAAAGTCCACCCAGCACCACCAGGGGCGAACTCCCTGCACCCCCAATTATTGCCTATTGTGGTTTAGGCCCTCACCATCCCCCACCAAATTTATTTTCCAGAATTGTTTCCATTTAAAGTAGACATCAGGTAAAGACCAATCTTAAATGTCATGCTTCCTCTAATGACTACAACACCTGACAAATCACTGGAGGCAGGGAGGAAGGCCTCCAAACCACCACAGGGGGGGGGGGGGCAAAGCCTCCTGCTTGCTGGCCTGGGGAAGACATCCGACAGTGCCAACACAGTAATGGAAACTACAGAGAGGGTGCCAGGGCTGACTTCTATGAAGAAATAGGAGAATGGGCCGGCAGACGGCAGTATACGGCACAGCCCATGGGATGCACCGGCCAGAATTCACAAAGAGGCCATGAGAATGAAAACCAGTAATATAAACCTTTGTTCCAAAAATTTACCTCACCTGTGGGTAGAGAAGCCCAGGCCTTGACAGAGGGTTGTAAAAATAAACCAAAGTGAAAAACCCAAGGTTCCAGTGAGCTCGGGTTGATGCATGAGCAAATCCTGTTGCCTAGAACTCTTATCATATCCTATGATATGCATTTCCATTATTAATTATATATATTAATATGTTCCTCAGATCCCATCCTTCCCACAGTGAACTGGTTAGAGCTGAAGAGACTGCTCTGGTACTTGGGGATTCACCACCTCCCACCACCACCACTCCCACCAATCCTGCAGACCACCTTCCGCCCCACTACTAGCCACGATTGGGCTGGGGGAGTGGGAGAAGATAAGATCAAGAGATTGTTGGGAGATGAAGGGGGTGAGGACGCCCAGAGCTTCCATGGACAAATTTACTCCAGAACACATTTCCCGCAGAAGTTGTCTTAAAAGGGACACCAGGGAAAGTAGGTTTTGAATGCCCAAAGTGTTCGCCTCGAGATCCCTGTCCAAGGCAGCAGAATGGGGAGGGCATGAGGGGCAAGAGGAGGATGTGAAACTGAGAACCTTCTAGCTGTCTGCAAGGCAAGAAGGTGCCAGAAACTGAGGGAGAGCCCTGAGCAGAAATCCGACCGACTACAGCCTGAGTATTCCCAGGTCAGCAGTGGGCAGAGTGGGGCCAGTTCCCCGGGGAAGATGAGGTGCAGGGTTTTGTTGTTGTTGTTTGTTTGCTTGCTTTTTGCAAAAGGCTGCTCAGATAGAAAGAAGGGGTGCAACCTGTCTCACTTGCTCAAATAGGGAAACAGAAACACAGCTCACCAACCTTTTCCTCCAAGAAAGACCCTCTAGGAAAAACCATCTCCTCCAAATTCTCCCTGAGGGTCTGCGAAGCCTGAAAAGCAGATAGGGAAGCCAGGAACCCCCTAGATTTCCTAGGCTGCGTGAAACCTAAGAGGAAAGGGTTAAAACCTCCAAGCCCTGATGCATCGTTGTGGGTGGATGGGGTGTCCTGAAGAAAGAGGGGTTCTCTGCGCAGCCCCATTCTGATCCCTATGCGCCCCCCACAACCAACCTCCCTGGCTGCCTGGTTCCTGCCAGCTGCAGGAGGGTGAAGCTTCAAATCTGCAGTTACCCGTCCCTCTCCCGCACCCCCACACCAGGCCTCGCTCCCCCACCGAGGGCCCCCTCGCAGCCACTGATTGGTCCGGGCCCTCCCGCCCCTCCTCTCCCACCCCCCTGCTGAAAACTGCGGGCGCCGGGCGGGGTTCCGCGGGTTGTGCGCGCGCGTCGGGGAAAGGCTGCAGCAAGCGCAGAGAATTAGGTAGGTGCTAGGGACTCGGGGCGCTGGGATGAACCCCGAGGAGTCAACCCGAGGCTTGGGGAGGGGGAACCAGTGCAGAATGCCCGAGGGTGGGGATGCTCTGCGTGGCGCTTGCAGGAGGGTTTGTTGTGGGTTTCCAAAGCCTGGGCGGTAGCAGGACGCAGGAGCAGCAGGCCAAGGACAGGGGAGCGGGGCACCCCGCTTTTCAGAATCCGAGGTCCTGCAGGACTGCGGGGTTAGGCGGTGTGGAGGGCACTGGAGCCTGGAACTGGGGTGCTGGAAAAGAGGGCACCTAGGACAGCCTGGAGGGAGTGCAGGGGTGTGGGGGTCTTGCTCTCCACCCGGTGCCAGAGAGAGGGACAGAGGGAAAAGGGTGCCCATGATTGGGAAACCGCAGTGCCACCGGCGGGGGAGGTGGCACAGGGAAAGGGGTGGCCCCGGTGGGATGTGTAATAAGGGTGGGGCCAGCCTAACGGCTCCCGGAGAGGGGGGAAAAGCGGCAGAGCGCAAGGCCTGGCCACTCTGGGTTGGAGCTGCAAGGACTCCGGGGACGAAATGGACACAGATTGCACTCCCAGTTCTGCTCTGCCTTGGCCCAGACACTGGGGATTGTTCGAATCTACACCCACCTTGCGCCCCTCCTTGACTGTGATGGCATGCTGACACCCCACCCCAGGCCCCACCATTTCTTCCCCTGGCATCTCCCTCCCTGGGCTTGGAGTGGGGATCCTTGTAGCCGCAGCCCGAGGCGGGGCTGAGCGCCAGACACACACCCAGGACGGAGGGTGGAGGCGCGCGCTGCACCAGGGCGCACCGAACCCCGCTCTCCTCGCTCTGGCCTCCAGCTCCTCTCTGCTCAACTGGCAAGGATCCCTGCTCTGGGGTCGCCTGGCCAGAATGAGGGGCTCCCCGCAAACAAAAACTGAATTAGCAGATCCGCTAGCTAGACGCCTGGACCTGGGCTGGAAATCTGGGGCCCAGGGAAACAATGCAGTTCCGGTGCAATCAGGGCGTTTTTGAAACCCGAGTGCTTGCGCACATCAGGCCCCAAAAAGAGCACAAGTTCAGACTCTTCTGGGAGCCTCTTAGCTCCCACAAACAGCCGTGGAGTTGAGGAACAGGAAGAAGGATCGGGAGTCTTGGGCTCTTTCTCCTTAGCCACTGGGATTACCTGGCCGGTAATTCCGACAAGGTCTCATTTACTCAGTGTCTTGGGAGCAACTTGGAGATACTATGTAGTTGTTTGGGCACCAGGTTTTCTTCCAAACCAAAAAAAAAAAAGCAAGCAGTATCCCAGCAGAAAATTTTAGCAAGAGAAAAGCTATGGATATTGGCTGTAAAAGGGTAGGATAATGGGGTGGGAATGTTTGTGGTCCTGGGTTTCATCCCCAGAACCTAAATTAAATGAAATTAATTTTAAATGGCACAGGGGTTAAAGCATATGCTTTGAATGCAGTCAACCCGGGTTCAATCCCTGGTACCATATATGGCCTCCAGGCCATTAGAAGAGTGATCACAGAGCCAAGACTAAGCCCTGAACACAGCCAGGTGTGATGCAAAAACCCAAAATAACA
Source organism: Suncus etruscus (assembly GCF_024139225.1). Taxonomy (NCBI): domain Eukaryota; kingdom Metazoa; phylum Chordata; class Mammalia; order Eulipotyphla; family Soricidae; genus Suncus; species Suncus etruscus. The sequence goes on from NC_064855.1 coordinate 14,612,102, forward strand.
ATAATTTTAAAAAGAGCATCTGCTGGGGCTGGAGCAATAACACAGAGGTAGGGCATTTGCCTTGCATGTGGCCGACCCGGGACAGATCCAGGTTCAATCCCCGGCATCCCATATGGTCCCCAGAGCCTACCAGGAGCGATTTCTGAGCACAGAGCCAAGAGTAAGCCCTGAGCATTGCTGGGTGTGGCCACACACACAAAAAAAATGGTTGGTAGGGGACCCTGGAGCGAGCTCATGTGGCAGAGCATGTGTACAGCCAATCTTAGGACAAACTGGCACTCAGAAATGTGGGTAGTAGGGCCAGAGAGATAGCACAGCAGTAGGGTGTTTGCTTTACACGCGGCTGAATTCAGGATGGACAGTGGTTCGAATCCCGGCATCCCATATGGTCCCGAGCCTGCCAGGAGCGATTTCTGAGCATAGAGCCAGGAGTAACCCCTGAGAGCCTGTGGGTATAACCCAAAAACCAAAAAAAAAAATGTGGGTAGTAAAATATGAGTGCTGGGTGTTTGCCCTCATTAAACAACAGGCCTGCCCTGTGGAAGAGAGTCCCTCCACCTGATCTCAGGATTTCTGTCCGGAGATAGGCAGCCATGTACAGAAAGACAACCACATCACCGGACATATTCCACTGAGACACAGGCACCTGTGCAGACTAGGATGAGCCCTGCCAGGGCGAGAACAGAGCACTCAATACTCAGACACCTGCAAGGAGGCCGGCCACGTGCTGCCCTGTGGGGTCCCCCGAGTCCAGTGAACCAGAAGCTAATTCCGTGTGATCTTACTCAAATCTTGTGACAAACCTAGCTCACAGAGACAGACTGGGCTGGGAGTGGCTGGGAGTGGCCAGAAGTGGGGAGTGTCTTGGATGTTCTCTGAGGTTCTAGCTCTAGCCCTCGGTGTAAACCACCCTTTCCATTTCTGGGCTGACTCCCACCCACAGGTCCCAGACTGAATTCCCTGCACCATGAACCCCACCATTGGCATCGTGCTCCTGCTGGCAGGTACTGGAAAGGGAAGAGGGCGGGTATTCTGCATCCTGGGGGAGACTGACCTCGGGATGTGGCAGAGACAAGGATGAGAGGGGCTTCATTCCTGAGCTGGTGTGCCATCTCATGTGGGAACCCAGAACCCGTCCAGTACCCCCGACTCTCCCCAGGGATGGGATGGGATAAGAGGCAGGACTGAACATGCAGGCTGGGGGACAGGTTCAGAGAACGAACCCTGTGCCCTCCCTGCCAGGCCCTTCACTATTGTCAGGGACTATAGGGCCCCCTGCTGTGCAGGCTGCAGGGGCTCCCACCCCAAGGTGTATGGGGCACCACTGCTGGTGCCAGTCTTGCAGGTGGCATGTGGGCAGAGGGTGACCAGCCTGACGGCCTGCCTGGTGAACCAAACGCTGCGGCTGGACTGCCGCCACGACAACACTACTACCTCGCCCATCCTGTATGAGTTCAGCCTCTCACGGGAGACCAAGAAGCATGTGCTGGCCGGCAACATCGGGGTGGTGGAGCACACCTACCGAACCCGCGCTTCGGTCAACAGCAGTTACAACATCAAGGTGCTCTACCTGAATGGATTCACCAACAAGGACGAGGGCTTCTACACCTGCGAGCTGCGTGTCGCCGGCCAGTCGAGCTTCGTCTCCAGCATGAACGTCTCGGTGCTGCGAGGTGAGCGGAGCCCCGGCCCCAAACTACTTCCCTATTATGGGAGACGGAGCTGGGAAGGACCCACGGGACAGGCAAAGCCAGGTCCACTGTGGTTCGGGCTAATCCCCAGCTGCCCTGATCTCCAACCTTCCTTCTGGTGCAGGAGTGTCACTGCGTCACGCACTCTCACCTTAGGGTTCTCATGATACATTTCCCAGGGAGAAACACGCATGCTTTGAGGGGAGGGTGGGTGGCCCCCTCTGCTCTGAGACTCTGAGACTCGGCCTTCTTCTCTCCACAGACAAGCTGGTCAAATGTAAGGGCATTAGCCTGTGGGCCCAGAGCCCCTCGTGGTTGCTGCTGCTGCTGCTGGCACTGCCCCTGCAGGTGGTGGGCTTCTCCCTGTGATGGGCAGGGCACCCCAACACAGGAGGCTCACATCCTTCTCACCGCGGGAAGTCACAGAGACCCCCCCCAATCTGGAATCCCAGTGCTGCATGCCCTCCTCCCAGCCCTGCCCACCCCACAGAACCTCCCTCCCCTCTGCCTCCCACTGTCTCTACATTGCCAGAGCCTGCTCAGGGGTTCCCTGGCAGTGGCCCCTCCTTTTCTTAGAGTTTGGAAAAGAGCTACTGGGGAGGGACTGAGCAGAGCACAATTTCCAGCCCTGGTGTAGCTGGTCCATTGGGAGTGGCCCTGAAAGAAAGGGGTGGTCTGGGGCAGCCAGTGGGTATGTGCAGCAGGGACATAAGTGCTGAGGGTGGGGAGATCCCCTCTTCTCTCCCCACTGAGGAAGCTACAGTCAGGGGCCTGGGTGTGCCCCCAGACACCACCTTAGGGTCCACAGAGGCAGCAGGTGGGGATGTTCTTCAGTGGAATAAGTGGGAACTTGCTGACACTCCCTGGCTTACCCTGCTGCTGAGAGGGGCAAGCCAAGGATGAGCCCCCTCTAGAAGGCCCCACATGGAGGCACAGTTGGGGCACGCAGAGCTCCCCAAGCCTGTTTCCCCCCCCTCAGCGCACCCACTGGCCCGCAAGCCTGCCTTCTCAGGGATCTCTGGGGGACCTGAGGCAGGCCATGGAGACCCTTCTCAGGAGACAGTTCCCCATACCCCCACACCCCTCTTTCTGCTTGGTCCCACCCCATGCTGACAAAGTGCCACCCTGCCTTCAGCAAAGCTCACAATAAACCCTGGAGTCTGTCCCCCTGTCTGTCTGATGGCGCCCATCTGTCGTCGTCCCCCCCCCCCCCCCGCCATAGGAGAAGCCCCAGGCATGCCCTGGGCTGTGACCTGCCTGTCACTTTGGTTTGCTCTGTGGCATGGATGCACCCTACGAGAGTACCCCACAGCAAGGGGGTTCACTAGAACACCCCCCAGCACGGAACCTGAGGGAGCAGTGGGGGGCTGTGTGCGTCATCAAGGCCCCCCGCAGGATGGGGGAAGGCAGGGGGCTGGTGCCAGAGCCATGCTGGGGGTGCTAGAGACCCTGCCAGCAGTGGGGTGGTTCTGATCCAGTGCTGTTTGGCTGGGCTGATACTTCTGTGTGAGTATGTGTGCCTGTGTTAGCTAAAGATCCCGCTTTGGGGCATCTTTCCGGGAATCCCAGGCCTGATAGCTGGCTCCAAAATGCACAGGACAGTGCATAGCCAGCTAAGGGACTCCCAAGACACAATGATCCCATTTTGCCCTGCTAGGAAGCACAAGCACATTTCTTTATGCCAAGAAATGCCAAGGGCCATTATGAGGAGGGAGGCAAGGCCAGGGAGGACTTGGAGGCTCAGTGTAGAACTGGAACAACTACAGGCCTGGTGGGTCTTGGCCATTCCCCGGGGAGGATTCTGGAAGTGGGGGACCACACCACCTATGCCACCCCCCAAAAGATTTGCTATGGGCTAAAGGTACACAGGCCTTTTTGTGAGGAAGTGGGATGTCCTCAGTGACTCAGCTGGTTCCTGCCACAGGCCCCATGCCCCAAGCCTACCTTTGTCTCAGGCTCCCCAACATCTGGCCTTCCACCCACCCCACTTTCTGGTTAGACACTCCACTGAGGCAGAGGAATAAGGCTCGAGGGGTGGAGCAACTTCCTAATACTCAGGCAGAAGGTCCCAACCACCATTTTCAGAAAAAAGGATCACTGGATACCCCTCAAATTATCTTTTTTTTTTTTAACTTTTTTTTTTCAGTTTTATAATTTTTTATTATGAATTATGAGAACAAAAGATGCAAAGAAAGAGGATAAGGTAAAGTTACAGTGGAAGGACAATCACCCATAACATAATTATCAGAAGAAGTCCCCTTGCTGATATCTTAACTTTGAACTTTCACCAAAGAAAGTTAAGATAAATAAAACAGAATCTATGTGCAATTACTTTGTCCCTCAAGTCCCCAGATTGTAGCACATTATAATATTTCTTAACAGCACACAAGGCAATCTAAAGCCATCAAACTTACGTAACTCCTTAAACATTAGAGGCATAGTATTTTTTACATTTCCATGTACATGCATATTAGCTTAAGTTAACCTCAAATTTTAAGTGGGTGTGTTTTAAGGATTAGAGTCAAAGGAGCACAGTAAAAACGGTGTTAGAGTGGCAATTGTTGTTTGCAAAGGCCCACCAAAATATGAGAGGCATGGAAAGGAATAGCCTTGGCCTAAATACAAAGAGATCCTACCCCTGAAGTTTCCTGGCATAAGACCAGCTCTAGGCCTCAGGAAAGTTATCGTTCGCTCCAAGACATTGTCCGTAGCGCCAACACACTTATCACACAGTCTCTGTTGTCGGTCTCATGTTTCTGTATTAAAGATTCTGGAATCTGCATGTCCTACATTGAAGTCATGATGTGGAGTGCCTTCTCGTTTCACCTCACCATGAAAGGGGAATGCAGGAAGCCCTGTCCTGTAAGCAGGTTGTTGTTGTTAAGTCTTCTCAGTGTTAAGGGAAGTCTCTTTTGAGCAGGACGATGTCTGAGCAGTGGTAGGGTCTTCCGTGGTAGAGGATTGCTTCCAGGTGATGTTATAGACAAACCTCACCATAAAGGGGCAATACAGCAAGCCCTGTCCAGTAAGCAGGTCATTGTTCTTGTTGTCTTCTCAGTGTTAAGTGATGTCTCTTTTGAGTAGATTGATGTCAGAGCAGCTGTAGGGTCGTCCCTGGTACAGGAATGCCTCCGGGTGATGTTATATACAACCTTGGATGTTTTGTAAATGTCTTCTGTAGATCAAGGAGTAAATGGAGAATGCCCATTCTTCTGAGGCCTGTGCCAGGTCTTTATGTCAATGTTCAGGGTGTAAGGTCTCATTGCACTACAAGATTTGTGTGTTCCCATTTCTATTAGACAAGAACCCATTGGTATGTATAGTATTTTCCCATGTTAGTGTGCCTACGCAAACAAGTAATAAAGCCACGTGGTGCTATCAGATATATGGGGGCATAAGAACATTTCCAACAAGACCCATACCTTGGTTCAAACATAAGTATTAAACTGAGGGATTCTTTCACACCAAATTCCATATTGAGTAGTTCACAAAAAGAAGATAAAAAACATGGGGGGGAGGATCATCACTGTATAAGAAAGTATTTAGCAAAAGTTATAGCCGTCAAAGAAAACACCCATAAAATGTTGAAAAGATATGCATCATTTTTATGCCTTTTAAAATAGTTGGGTGGGTGTTAACTCTAGGGCACCACTTTGGAATGTGAATTAGGACTCAACAGTACTTAAGTTAGAAAGGGTAAAAAAGGAGTAATGATGATAGGAGATAAAGAAGTTAAAGAGAAATAAGAACTTATGAAGGGGTATGCAAAAGGGCAGACTACAAAATGGACATTCTGCATACATAAAAACATAATTCAATGATAGTGAGTACTATTAATGTTTCTTGTGAGAGTACTATTAATGTTTCTTGTGCTATCGCCCCCGCGCGATTTTGAGAATGTAGACTGGACAGAGATTACCAGTGCCAGCCAAACCTCCTCCTGCTCGACTCCCGGCTCCCAGGAAGGAGAGATCCTTCAAGAAGCTGGGAGACCAGAGGTTCAGAGCCCCACCCAGACCCTCCCTAAGGAGCCGCATGGATAGTGGGGGAAGGCCTAGGGTACCTTCAGGCTCCACCAAGGGACCCAACTCACCGGCTTGCCCAGGCGTGTGGCCCGGGGAAGCCCTGGAGATCTGGAGCAAGGCGGCAGAGGGGTGCTGGGGTTACCCAAGTCCCGCACCCCCCCTAGGCCTGGCCAAGCAGGCTTCCGGCATGGCGTGGGCTTGCCAAACCTCCTCCTGCTCGACTCCCGGCTCCCAGGAAGGCTTTTTTTTTTAACTTTTTGTTTTGTTTTGTTTTTGAGTCACACCCGGCAGCACTCAGGGGTTACTTCTATGCTCTATGCTCAGAAATCGCTCCTGGCAGGCTCAGGGAATTATATGGGATGCTGGGATTCGAACCACCGACCTTCTGCATGAAAGGCAAACGCCTTATCTTCATGCTATCTCTCCATCCCCCCAAGTTATCTTGAAGCAAACAGGAAGTGTCACCCCTATTATACCTGAAGTTCCTTCTGACCCCTGAGTGGTTCCAGCAAAAGCTAATGGAAGGAAACCAGGTCTGAGGCTGCCATAGATACTCCAGAATGTAGCCCTGGGGAGGCTGTGGTGGGGTGGGGCCAGAGCTTTCTCCCAGCTGTGCTCTGTTGAGGCCCACAGTACTCTCAGCCCCTCTGGACTCAGAATCAAAGGATTCCCACTGCCCCCTGCCCCTTCAAGGATAGTGTTGGGGTGTACTCCAGACAGCATCACTCTAAGAAGTGGGTGTCGAGGGTAGTTAACAGTGATGAGAGGTATGGGGTATTGGGTGGGAAGAATGTGGAAAGAAGTGTGTGTGGGTTATGCAGTGTGTGGGGTGAGAGATCGTAGCAGTGTGGGTGAGGGTTATAGGGCTAGAGAGAGATGGGGTGGGGTTAGAGGTGTGGGTGCCAGAAGTATTGGGTTCATCAGCAGGCAAGTGGCCTAGGTTCACAGGTTAGAAGGGTTCTCCAGGGGCCGGAAAGATAGCACGGAGGTAAGGCGTTTGCCTTTTAATGCAGAGGGACAGTGGTTCGAATCCCGGCATCCCATATAGTAGTCCCCTGAGCCTGTCAGGAGTGATTTCTGAGCATAGAGCCAGGAGTAACCCCTGACTGCTGCTGAGTGTGACCCAAAAAAAAAAAAAGAAGAAGGGTTCTCCAGACTTCTGGGGACTGGGGGGGGGGTGCATCTTGACCCATCATAGAGGGACAGGAGGCACACACAGGACACTGCCCTGTGCTTCATGCCAAGGGGGGAGACCCTCTAGTGACAGCCCTGGGCAAGGACAGAGACAGAGTGATCCCCTCTGGGCTCAATGCCGCACAGTCTGTGGGTCCATCCCACTGAGCTGTGGATACAGAAGCTCATGCAGCAAATCAGATGTCCCTGAAGTCACCTGAGACTCAGTCCCCTCCTGGGGAGAAAGGAGCCCCCTAGGACTGGCAGCCACACGCCAGGGGCACAAACCACTTCCACCCACACAGGAAGTTCCTGGGCCCCTTCTTGACTCTCTACAGCTGAGCCATCCAGGGGCCAGAGCGGTGCCTCAGAGGGAATAAGTGCAGCTGAGTGTGAGGTAGGCGCCCCCGGAGGAAAAACAAAAAACAAAAAACGAAAAGGACATCTTCCAGCCAGAACCTGAGACCTCCTGAGACAGAGACAGGGTTTCCCCCTCTCTCAATCTAAGAAGCCCAGAAGAGCAGATAGTAGCAGTCCCCTTGCTAGCTGGCTGTGGGCGGAGTGTCCCCCACACTCCTTCCCCTCCTGGCCCTTGAGTTCAGAGTTAAGAAGCACCACAGAGGGGTGGGAGAGATGGCATGGAGGTAAGGCATTTGCCTTGCATGCAGAAGGACGGTGGTTGGAATCCCAGCATCCCATATGGTCCCCCGAGCCTGCCAGGAGCAATTTCTGAGCATAGAGCCAGGAGTCGGGTGTGACCCAAAAACCAAAAAGAAGAAGGAAAAAAGGAGGAGGAGGAGGTCTGGACACTGCAAGCAGCTCATGCTTGGACATGCCTAGATTTCAGAATTAAAAATGAGGACTGGAGCGATAGTACAGCAGGGAGGGCATTTGCTTTGCAAATAGTTGACTCAGGTTCAATCCTCGGCATTCCGTAAGGCCTCTGAGCACTGCCAGGAGTAATTCCTGAGCACAGAACCAGACATAACCCCTGAGCATTGCCAGGTAAGTGACCCAAAAAACAAAATGAAAATATAACGGGAATAGCATATGGTCTAGCAATTCTGCTTCCAGATACTTACCTGCAGGGTATAAAAATATTGATTTAATTGTCATAGAGAAAGGATCAGGGGTAGGATACTTTCCTTGCATGCAGCAGTCCTGGGTTCAATTCCTACCACCTCTGAACACTATCCTCTGAACACTGCCAGGAATGATCCCTGAGTGCAGAGACAAGAGTAACCCTTGAGCACAGCCAGGTGTGACCCAGAAACCAAAAAAGGAAAAAAGAAAATACTTAGAGAGATTCATACCTCTTGTTCACAGCAGTATTTTTCAGAATAACACAATAGCCAAGGTGTGGTATATTATAATGTGCCATACTGAAGTGTGTAATACTGAAAAAATAAGTCAATAAAAATAGTAGAGGAGGGGCCAGAGAGACAGCACAGCATAAGAGAGTTTGACTTGCACGCAGCTGATCCAGGACGGATTGTGGTTCGAATCCTAGCGCGTCCCAGATGGTCCCCGAAGTCAGGAGTGATTTCTGAGTGCATAGCCAGGAGTAACCCCTGAGTGTCACAGGTGTGGCCCAAAAACCAAAAATAAAATAAAAATAGTAGAAAAAAATAGACCAAATGAGGGACAAAAAATAGACCAAATGAGGGATAGCCTGGAGGTAGGGCGTTTGTCTTGCATGCAGAAGGATGGTGGTTCAAATCCCAGCATCCTATATGTTCCCCCCACCCAGCCTGCCAGGAGCGATTTCTGAGCGTAGAGCCAGGAGTAACCCCTGAGCACTGCCAGGTGTGACCCAAAAACAAAAACAAAACAAAACAAAAAAGACCAAATAATAGTTTACTTTGTCTCTCCTGACAGAAAAAATGGACCATATAAAAATCTGCTATTATACCAAGAATGGGGCCTGTGGGTGCCTGTGACAACAGGAAGTTGTACAGTCATGAAGGTGAGGGAGAAGATGAGGGATCTCAATGGAGAAGCCCCAACTCATTTGCCTGACAGACCTCTGGGAGGTGGTCCCACGGCAGGGTACCTGCCTTGCAGGGATGAAGACACAGGTTCGATCCCCAGCACTAGAGATATCTTGCACCCCAACAAGTGTGGGCTCTTCAGCATGCCACAGCCCAACATCACATTAACACAAGGAGAGCAAAAGGGGAAATCAAGCCCAAACTCAATGCCCACAAAGGTGGTGGGCAGCCCTGAACCGTGGATTCTGCTAAGGCTGAGAGGTGGGAAGTGAGACACGTGACAGTTACCTGCAGCCTGAAGGTCCTTGTGAGCTGATGGTCAGCATGAACTTTTTTTTGTTTTGTTTTGTTTTTTTTGGTTTTTTGGGCCATACCCATTTGATGCTCAGGGGTTACTCCTGGCTAAGCGCTCAGAAATCATCCCTGGCTTGGGGGGACCATATGGGACACGGGGGGGGGGGGAATTGAACTGGGGTCCTTCCTTGCCTAGCACTTGCAAGGCAGACACCTTACCTCTAGCGCCACCTCGCCGGCCCCCCAGCATGAACTCTTAAGAGAGAGGAAGTACAATGGCCTTGCATGAGGTCACTTTGGTCATGACCCAAGTTCGATCCCTAGCACCAGCAAATGGTCCCTGCGCACTGCTAAGGATGACCCCTGAGCACAAAGGCAGGAATAGATCTTGAATACTGCTAAGTGGGGTCCCCGAAAGCAAAAAGTAAAGAGGATTACACGGGTCACTTAGTCCTCCATATCTTTTTTGTTTTGTTTTGTTTTTTGGGTCACACCCAGCAGCGCTCAGGGGTTACTCCTGGCTCTATACTCCGAATTCTCTTCTGGCAGGCTCAGGGGACCATATGGGATGCCAGGATTCGAACCACTGACCTTCTGCATGAAAGGTAAATGCCTTACCTCCATGCTATCTCTCCAGCCCCAAGTCCTTCATATCTTTAACAATCTGGGGCCAGCGAGGTGGCGCTAGAGGTAAGGTGTCTGCCTTGCAAGCGCTAGCCAAGGAAGGACCGCGGTTCGATCCCCCAGCGTCCCATATGGTCCCCCCAAGCCAGGGGCGATTTCTGAGCGCTTAGCCAGGAGTAACCCCTGAGCATCAAACGGGTGTGGCCTGAAAAAAAAAATGTCCTTCGACTGCAAAGCCAGCAACTTGTTAGGGCTGGAGCAATAGCACAGCTCGTAAGATCTTGTCTGGCATGTAGTCAATCTGGGTTTGATCCTGGACATCCCATATGGTCCCCTGAGCCCTCCATGAGTAAATTCTGAGCACAAAGCCAGGAAACTCCCTAAGCATCACCAGATGTGGCCCAAAAACCAAAACAATAAAAGAAATATAACCAGCAACTGGCTGGTTGATGCAGCAGCAGAATAAAACTCTGAATCAAGGCTGAAGTGGTAGCACAGTAAGTAGGATGTTTGCTTGGCATATGCCCAACCTGAGTTTGGTCCTTGGCATCCTATATGGTCCCATGAGCACTGCTAGGAATGGTCCATGAGCACTAGATGAGGCCAAAAAAAAAAAAAAAAACTCAAGCATAACTCACCTGCTCCTTCCGTAGCTCCACCTTCTCAGATCATGTTCAGACTGAAAATCCCACCCTCTTTCTCCTACACCCTCTTAAGCCAGTAGGAAACTATTAAGTTCTAGGTGCAAAACACACGCAGATACAGACCTCACAGTACCTCACGCAGCCCCTTAAATGCAGCCACTGCCACAGCTCCACAAAGTCCTACCACACTTCCTGAGGCCTCTTCTCCTCACTAACCTTCCCTTAAAATAACTCTGATCTGGGGCCGGAGAGATAGCATAGAGGTAGGCTGTTTGCCTAGCTTGCAGAAGGATGGTGGTTCGAATCCCGGTATCCCATATGGTCCCTCGAGCCTGCCAGAAGCAATTTCTGAGTGTAGAGCCAGGAGTAACCCCTGAGTGCTGCCTGGTGTGACCCAAAAACCAACATAAATAAATAACTGATCTGGGGCCAGTGCAATAGCACAGTGGTAGGGCTGCGGTGGCGCTAGGTAAGGTGTCTGCCTTGCAAGCGCTAGCCAAGGAAAGACCGCAACCGTGGTTCGATCCCCCAGCGTCCCATATGGTCCCCCCAAGCCAGGGACAATTTCTGAGCACTTAGCCAGGAATAACCCCTGAGCATCAAACAGGTGTGGCCTGAAAAACAAAAACAAAAACATGTAGCTGACCCAGAACGGACCTAGGTTCGATCCCCAGCGTCCCATATGGTCCCCCAAACCAGGAATGATTCCTGAGCACATAGCCAGGAGTAACCCCTGAGTGTCACCGGGTGTGGCCCAAAAACCAAAAAAATTTAAAAATAATAAATAATAACTCCAATCTGGGGCTGGAGTGGTGGCAAAAGCAGTAAGACATCTGTCTTGTGCATGCTAGCCTAGGACAGATGACAATTCGATCCCCTGGCATCACATATAGTTCCCCAAGCCAGGAGCATCGTCAGGAGTAACCCGTGAGCATCACCAGTGTGGCCCAAAAAACCAAAAACCAAAACCTCCGATCTGGGCCTGAGAAAGAAGTGCAGGAATTAAATTGCTCACCTTGCATTGATAAAAATGCCCATTGCCAGGCCGGAGAGATAGCACAGCAGCGTTTGCCTTGCAAGCAGCCGATCCAGGACCAAAGGTGGTTGGTTCGAATCCCGGTGTCCCATATGGTCCCCCGTGCCTGCCAGGAGCTATTTCTGAGCAGACAGCCAGGAGTAACCCCCTGAGCACCGCCGGGTGTGGCCCAAAAACAAAAACAAAAACAAACAAAAAAAAAAGCCCATTGCCTCCCTCAGGGATGTATAAGGGGCCCTAAGCACTAAGGGTGTCACTCCAGAGCACTAATATGTGGCCCCCCCAAAAAAGAAACAAATCAGACCCTTCTCTGCTCAAACTCCCCTAAGTCTCCGCTCAGAGTCCAAGCTAATGCTACAGAGATGGCCTTCGGGCCCATCAACCCCACTTCCCTGATGACGCTTGGCCTCAGTGACTCTCTTCTCCACTCCAGACACACTGACCTTGGTTGTCTTCCTCCCAATTGACCAGAAGGCCCCCATCTCCAGACCTTTTCCACTGAATCTCCCTTAAACCCAAATATTCTTTTATTTTATCGGGGGTTGCCACACCCAGCAGTATTGGGGACCTGCAATACCAGGAATCAAGCACAGGGTTCTTTGAGGTATAGCCCTAATTCTTCTAAAAGGTTCTCTCCTAGCTACCTAGAAGGCTTTCTCTTGCATCTCCTGAAGATCATTCCAATATCCCATTCTCTGGGAAACAGTCTCTGAGGACAAACTCCATAAGCTCCCCCCCCCCCCGCCCTGCTTATCTGCACAGTCCTAGTGCCCCCCAGATCGCTGATGTGTAGATCCTTCACTGTGTGACTGCTGTCCTGCTTAGATGAAAATCTAAGCTCCCTGCAGACCAGGATTGGGGAGTTTTGCCTGTTTTATCCAGTGCAATGTCTCATGCCCCACTTATTCGATAGCAGAGAAATGTGACAGAAGGCGGGCTGAGGAAAGGACCAAGGTTGAGACGCAGAGGAGAGCAGTCTTGGACGAGAGGATTCCTCTTTCATTACCTCTAGGACAGAGAGGTAAAAATGGATCCTGGGCCGGAGCGGTGGAGCAAGGGGTAAGGCGTCAGGCCTTGCCCGTGTTAGCCTAGGACGGTACACAGTTCAATACCACCACCCCACCCCACCCCACCCCACCCCCCACCCCCGGCATCCCATATAGTCCCCCAAGCCAGGAGCGATTTCTGAGTGCATAGCCAGGAGTAACCACTGAGCCTGAGTGTCACCAGGTGTGGTCAAAAAAACAAACAAGCAAAAAAAAATGGATTCTAATGGGTTGGAGAGATAGCACAGCAGGTAGGGTATTTTCCTTGCATGCAGCCAACCCAGGCTCAATCCCTAGCATTCCATTGGGTCACCTGGGCACCACCAGGAGTGATTCATGAATGCAGTCAGTAGTGACCCAAGCATTCAGGGGTGTAACCCCCCCCAAAATAGAATGGATCCTTGGGGCCAGAGAGCTAGCACAATGATGGGTGTTTGCCTTGCAAGCAGCTGATCCAGCACAGACTGTGGTTTGAATCCTGGCATCCCATCTGGTCCCCCGAGCCTGCCAGGAGTGATTCCTGAGCACTGAACCAGGAGTAACCCTGGTTCACTGAACCCCTGAGCACCGCCAGGTGTGACCCAACCCCCCCCCTAAAAATAGAATGGATCCTGATGACAGAGGGTAGGACTTTTGCCTTGCACACTATTGACTGGGGTTCAATTTCTGGCACCCCATTATAAAAAGAGACTAGCTAACAATCCTAAACAAAGGTGTTCCCCCAATTTCCTCCCTCCCTAAACCTCTTTCTTTGATATGTAAAGCCCACTGGATGAATAAAGAAAGGGCAGGGAGGGAATTGGGGAAACTCCTTTGTTTAGGATTGTTAGCTGTCTTATCTTACACCCCTTACAGTCCCTCAAGCAAGGAGTGACCTCTGAGTACAGAATCATGATTAGGAGATGGGGCCGAGAGATAGCATGGAGGTAGGGCATTTGCTCTGCATGCAGAAGGATAGTGGTTCGAATCCCTGCATCCCAGCTGGTCCCCCCAGCCTACCAGGAGCAATTTCTGAGCATAGAGCCAAGAGTAACTCCTGAGCGCTGCCGGGTGTGACCCAAAAACCAAAAAAAAAATCCTGAGATAGCACCCCTGCATCTCGCCCAAGTTTCCTTACCTGAGCAAGAAGCGGCCCCTGAGCATCACTAGATGTTGGGGGGGGGGAGGGGGAATGGATCCAGGTAAGCTCAGAGGCAGAAAGGTTACTATTTCAAGAAAAGATAAAATCATGCAATTGGCTGCTACATGGATGAATTTGGAGAGGATCATGCTGAGTGGAGTTAGTCAGAGGGATGAGCTCTCTCATAGCAGGATATAAAGAAACAGTAGGGGAACCATCATGCCCAAAGGCAACAGAAATGAAGAACTTGAGAACAGTCCTCAGCAGGAAGCTTGAGGTGGGGAGGCAGGTGGGAGAATAAGACAGAAAAAGGATCATGACAATAAAAGTGGCCGGAAATGTTCAAGCAGGGGGATGTGAGGGTGCTGGAAGGTGGTGACGTGTTACGCCTGAAATACTATTCGTAATAAGTACTAAAAAATTGTGCCAAAAATCGATTTACAAGGGGCCGAAGAGATAGCACAGTAGTAGGGCCTTTCCTTGCAAGCGGGCCGACCCAAAACCAATAGTGGTTCAAATTCTGGCATCCCAAAAAAAAAAAAAAAATTCTGGCATTCCATATGGTTCCCTGTGCCTGCCAAGAGCGATTTCTGAGCACAGAACCAGGAGTAACCCCTGAGCACTGCCGGGTGTGGCCCCCCCAAAAATAAAATTGATTTGTGAAAGCCAGGAAGATAGGATGATGGGCATAATATAAACTAGAGACACTGGGGAAGAAAGAAACTAGAGACACTGGAGGGATGCAGACACTAGTGAAGAAGGGATGGGTGTTGGAACATTGCATGCCTGAAACCCAATCAAGAATTACATTATGGGATTGGAGCAATAGCACAAGCAGGCAGGGCATTTGCTTTTCACGCAGCCACCTGGGGTTCGATCCTCTGGCATCCTAAATGGGCCCTGAGCCAGCAGGAGTGATGCCTGAGTGCCAAACCAGAAATAAGCCCTGGGTGCCCCTGGGTGTAGACCAAAAACCTAATAATAGTGATAATAGTATTAATAATAATAATAATAAACAAAAATAATTACTTTATAATTCATGGTAATTAACTTAAAAATTTATCTGGGAGGACAGACCTGGGTTCAATCCCTGCCGTCTCATATGGTCCCCCAAGCCAGGAGCGATTTCTGAGCACATAGCCAGGAGGAACCCCTGAGCATCACCAGGTGTGGCCCAAAACCCAAAATCAAAAAAAAAATTTAAAAATCTGGAAATGCAGAAAGAGCTAAAGACAGCTGAAGGAAGGGAAACTATTCATGTGCCTGGGCTGCAGTCACCCGAGCTGGTTGTCTTTAACCTGCAAGGAAAAGCAAATGACTGTGGACGTGGGTCTTTTCCAGAGGCAGCTGAAACCTAGAAAAGATATTTTCATGCACAAGACTGCAGTGGCAAACAACAACAACAACAACAAGCTCTGTGCCTCCCTTTACCCATCCAGCTACCATCACCAGTCGCTGGAAGTCAAAGGGTGCTGAAAGTTGGTGACATGTTAAGCCTGAAATCCTCTCGGTAACAGTACTGAAAAACTGTGCCCCAAAACTGCCGTATAATCATGTCTAGCCAATCAGAAAGTAAAAATGATTCTAATAATTACTTCTTTGTGAAATAAAAATATTGATGATTAAAAAAAATGTGGGGAGGGCCCGGAGAGATAGCACAGTGGCGTTTGCCTTGCAAGCAGCCGATCCAGGACCAAAGGTGGTTGGTTCGAATCCCGGTGTCCCAATTGGTCTCCCGTGCCTGCCAGGAGCTCTTTCTGAGCAGACAGCCAGGAGTAACCCCTGAACATCGCTGGGTGTGGCCCAAAAACCAAAAAAAAAAAAAAAAAAAAAAAAAAAAGCCAGGCAGGTAGGATGGTGGATATGATAGAAACTGGAGACACTGTGGAGTGGAGGGGAAAAAAGAAATGAAACCCAACAGGACTTTCCTGGCTTAGCCTGGTGGGAAAGAGATCTGGAAAAGTCAACTTCACTAAAGAACGCATGTTTACTTGTGTGACAGGTAATAAATCATTTTGTAGCAAATAATAATAAAAATAAATGCATTTTGTGCCAGAAGAAAAATTTTGATCTCCCTAAAAAAGATTTTGGTCTGCCTAAAATTGTGTTATCAGTTATGTCAACTAGGTAATGCATTTTCTTTAAATAAATTAATTTAAAAAAAGAACGCATATTTACTATGTACCCCAGAAATTCAAACAGGCCACTCTCCCGGGGACCCCCTTCCCCAAATCCTCCTACCTGCAGCCTAACACCCTTAAGGCCCCTTAAGACAGCTGTCAAACCCTTCAGGCTCTCCGGGAGCTCCGCCCCCTGCATCCCGCGTGCTTCCTCGCCATGTGGTCCTCTGTTGACACCCGTCGCCGTGGAGACCGAGGAGTGGGCGGGGCCTGGATGACGCCACAATGGGAAGCAGCCAATAGGAGGCGCGGGAGGCGCTGAGTGACAGTGATGCGCGGCGCGGCGCGGGGGGCGTGGCTTGGCCGGCCCCGCCCGGCGCGATGAGGCGGCTGCCCGCTGGGTGGCGCCAATTTCCCGGGGAGGTCCTTTCGGGGGCCCCCGGCTGGAGGTGGGGGAGAGGCGGGCAGGAGCCGAAGCCGGGGAGCCCTCTGCGTCAGCCGCTGCTCGCTGCGCCGCGCCGCGCCAGCACCCGCCGGGACTCACCCGCGGCTCCATGCCTGTGCCCGGCTCCCTTCGTCCCCCTTCGGAGAAGAGGCAGGTAGGTGCCACCTGTCGGAGGGAGGCTGGAGAAGGGGGTGCGGGAGGGCGATCGGAAAGTGGGGTACCCCCGGTAGCCCGGGCAGAAGGGGCACTGGCAATGTAGGACGAGGGCCAGCTGCTTGGAGGAGCTCCAGCTGTGGTGCCAGCTGTGCCAGCTGTGCCAGATGTGTCAGCTGTGCCAGGAGTGGGGGGCCTCCAGGCCGGGGTGCCAGGAGGAGCCATCTGGGCGCTCATCAGGGGGGGAAAGGCGGCCTGGGTAGGTTCGGTTCGTGGTGCTCTGTGTCGTGTGTGACGCCTGGATGCTGACACAAACCCCCTCCCCATCTGTGCGTGCGGATCAGGACGCCCACCTACCCTGTGGCTCAAAGCCCCCCAGGAATGGGGGGGGGGTGCCAGTTTGCCCTGGACCAGGAGGGGTGGAGGGGGAAGGGCAGAGGATGATTTTTTTTTTCCCCACCAATCCCAAATCAGAAAGAGGCAGCTTGGAAAATTCTCACCAATCCCAAACCTAGAGGCAGTACCAAAAGCTTCAAGACAACTAACTTTGACTTGACAGCTAGAGGGAACCCCTTAGGCGACCCCTTCTAGCTACCCTTTCGGGCCTGACACCTCTGTGCTTTCAGAATAGGGCTAGATGGAGATCCGGAGTGGTGTTCTTTCACTCCCCCACCCCCCAAAGCAAAGGAAAAAGATAAGGGCTGGGCTGGGTTTGGAACAACCCCCTCCCTGCAGATGCTGAAGGTGCCTCCCAGGTGGAATCGGAATGAGGATTGGAATGAGGGCTCAGAGACCAGGGCGTCCTGAAGCATCCCTGAGCTGAACTGAGTCAGTCACCCCAGCTGAGACAGGGTGGGACCTTCCAGTCCCAGGGAGAGGCTTTTCGAGACACAACTGGAGAGCCAGCAGACAGTCACAGCCCAAGAGAGGCTAGGAATCCGGTTCCTTCTCCGTGACCCTGCCCAGCCCAGCTCCGTGGCCGTGGGATCCAGTGCCATCCTCCAGGTAGAGTTGGACCCACCCAGAACTATACAACTTTCTCTGGGTCGCTGGGGCCAAGCCGTCTGGGCTAGATTTTGCTTTATTATTCTGTGTTAAGTGGATCCGTTGATGGGAGCATGCTGAGACTCTCTCTGGGAAGTGATCAGATTCCTAAGTTCTTGCTGGGATGAGATGGGAGCCAGCTCAGAAAAACTTTAGGTCCAGTCCGCTCCCTCGTGTTGGGACCAGGTACCCAGGGGTAGCCTTTGCTCGGGAAGAAGATGGCCTGGGAGGTGCTGCGCCTAATGCCACCACTAATTAGAATAACAAGTAGTGCCTGGAATAATTACCTTTTACTGAACTCCAGACAAAGGACACTTCATTACAGCCTTTGTGCCCGCAGCTAGGAGAGAGCTCAGCTCTAACTCCAGGGTTAAGGGATATAATACTCTGGCTCCGCAAGCTTTGTTTGTTTGCTTTGTTTTGGGGTCATACCCGGCAGTTTTTGGGGGTTACTCCTGACTCTACACTCAGAAATTGCTCCTGGCAGGCTGGGGGTGGGGGGGATGGACCATATGGAATGCCGGGATTTGAACCACGGTCCTTTAGTATGCAAGGCAAATGCCCTACCTCCATGCTATCTTTCCGGCCCTCTGTAAACTTTTGTGTGTGTGTGTGTGTGTGTGGTTTTTGGGTCACACCCAGCAGTGCTCAGGGGTTATTTCTGGCTCCAGGCTCAGAAATTGCTCCTGGCAGGTACGGGGGGGGGGGCGGGGACCATATGGGACATGGGGGGGGACCTTATGGGACATCGGGATTCGAACCGATGACCTCCTGCATGAAAGGCAAACGCCTTACCTCCATGCTATCTCTGTAAACTTTTGAGTCTCCCAGCCCCAGAGGGGTTCAGGCAAAGTGAAGCAGTCTAGCCCACTGGAAGTTGGGGCTGGGTGCTTCCTGCTGCTGCCCGCCTGGGGACCTGCTCAGAGGAGAAAGGGATCCAAGACTAATGCTTCTCCTTTGCTTAATTTCGGGCTGTCCCCTTCTCCAGATTCCTGCCCCCTTTTCAACCCAACCCCACCTTGGCACAGGCCCAGTGGGGCCTGGAGGAGCTCCACTGCCCCTTTAAGTGTCCCCGGGAATGCAAGAGAGTTGAGCTCCCCGCCATGTCTGTGAGGTCAGATAAGATACTATATATATCACCGCAGAACCTGAGCCCCGGATTACCGGGCCCCAAGTTCAGGCTGGCCCCTGGTCTCGCCACTGTGCTCCGAAGGAGGAGCCCTGAGATCCTGGACACAGGTCAGTCTCTGTCCCCCTCAGTATGTGAGTTCAGAGAGTCAGGGTCAGAGGACTTAGAACTTTTGGGGGATTCCCTGTCTATTTTGGAGAAGCCTGTAATAACCCTCAGAAAGGGTCGAATGGGTGCTGAGAACAAGATCTAGGAGTCAGGGGTCCAGGCCAGAAACCAGAGAAAAGGGAGGAGGATCCCCCCACCCCGGAGCCTCTGGCCAGTACTGAGATACCCACCCCTTTGGACTTCCTACTATAAGGGGCCCTAAGGAGACCCTGCCCTGGGACCCCAACCCCACCTCTCCGCTGTTTCTTGTCTGTCTCTCTGCCCTTCTCTTGCCCCTTCCCCCTCTCTCCCCAAGGCCCTGCGGACAGCTGGAAACACTAATGGGCCTGTCCTCCCTGGGGTGACCCTTGCCCAGGCCTGCAAGATATCCAAGCAAGTGGGTTGCTGTGTGCCAGCTCTGAGCTAGAGTGAGGCTGCAGGCCAGAGGAGAGAGTGGGGCCCAGTTGTGCTGGACGCTGCAAGCGCAGCCCCCCAAGTATCCATCTCCCAATCCTCCTCTTGCTACCAGACAGACCCTGTGCTGGGCTGCCAGGTCCCCTCCAAGGTCACCCCAAAGTAGTGCCTCATTCCGATGCGCTTAGCCAGCCGCTTTGGGAAGCCCTGAGGTCACTCTGAGGAGGCTCCCAAGCACCTGGCTGAGGAGGAGTGGGGACTCCCCTCTCACCTGCCCCAGACACCTGGGGAGGCAGCTGGGGAGGAGGGTGGGAACTGAACCCTGTGGGGGCATCCCAAGGAAATCTAGGGAACACAAGGTCACAGAATGGAGAGGCTGCCCAACCCCAAAAAGCAAGGCTCCATGCCAGGCTGTGAGCCCTTCATCACCCATCCTCAGCCCCCGGGGGCGGGAGTGCCTGGGATTCCTGGGGAGCAAGTCCCTTCTCTGGCTGGGCAGGTTTGGGAACCCTACACGTGAGCTACAGGAAATGACGGTGGCTGATGCAAGGGGTTTGATTGTCCTGGAGAAGGTGTGAGAACGAAGGTGCGTTTTATCCCCTGACTCACTTCTCCTGGGACCTGAGGGAATCAGCCAAGCTGCTGGGGACCTTGTCCACAATCTCTAGAGCTTTATTGAGGGAGCACCCCTAGCAGTGTTCCCCACACCCCCAATCCTGAATGCTCCAGATGTAGCCTAAAAACAAAACAAAACAAATCCCAGGTGTGGGGCCCGGAGAGATAGCACAGCGGCGTTTGCCTCGCAAGCAGCCGATCCAGGACCAAAGATGGTTGGTTCAAATCCCGGTGTCCCATATGGTTCCCCGTGCCTGCCAGAGGCTATTTCTGAGCAGACAGCCAGGAGTAACCCCTGAACACCGCTGGGTGTGACCCAAAAACCAAAAAAAAAAAAAAAAAAAAAACCAAGTCCCAGGTGTGGGGCCAGTGCGGTGGCGCAAGGGTTAAGACGTCTGCCTTGCCTGCGCTAGCGAGCAATCCTCGGCATCCTATATGGTCCCCCAAGCCAGGAGCCATTTCTTAGTGCATAGCCAGGAGTATCCCCTGAGCATCACCGAGTGTGGCCCAAAAAAAAATCCCGGGTGCCAGAGGAGGGTCCAATGATAAGCATGTTTGCCTTGTGCACAGCTAACTTGGGTTCAGTCAACCCTGATTCTATTCCCAGCACCCCATTTGGTTTCCCAAACTTCCTAGTAGTAATCCCTGAGCACAGAGCTAGTAGTAAACTCCAAGCACTGCTGTCTGGCCTAAAAGAAGCAAAAGCAATGGGAATGGAGCCTGAGCTCAAGGCAGGTGCAGGGAGCCAGCCGGGTTAGGGTCTGGCGCAGCAGGTGAAATAGAGGCCTCAGTGCCGGACTCAGCTCAGGTTGCAGCTCGCTCAGCTTTCAGGCATCTGCAGTGGAAACTCCCAAGCATGATCCGGCGGGAATCTGTACCCCAGGTGCATTTTCTGGGGTGCCCACCACCCCACTCTGCACCACCTCAGAGAGTGGCCAGGGAAGTGTCAAGAGGGGGTGGGGGGGCACATAGCCCAGCAGGCTGAGCACAAGTCTGGCATGTGAAAGGCCTGGGTTCTGTCCCTGATGGGGTTACAGAGAGCGACCCCCAAGCACAACGCCCTGAACATTAACAAGAGTGGGGGTAAGTAAATAAATAAAAGCAAAAACAAGCCAGCCAGAGAGATAGCATGGAGGTAGGGCATTTGCCTTGCATGCAGAAGGACGGTGGTTCAAATCCCAGCATCCCATATGGTCCCCTGAGCACTGCTGGGTGTGACCCAAAAGCCAAAAAACAAAAATAAAAATGGCCAGAGATATAGCATGAAGGTAGGGTGTTTGCCTTGCATGCAGAAGGATGATGGTTCCCGGCTGGAGAGATAGCATGGAGGTAAGGCATTTGCCTTGCATGCAGAAGGACAGTGGTTCGATTCCCAGCATCCCATATGGTCCCCTGAGCCTGCCAGGAGCGATTTCTGAGTGTAGAGCTAGAAGTAACCCCTGAGCACTGCCGGGTGTGACCCAAAAGCCAAAAAACAAAAATAAAAATGGGGGTGGGGGGGGGTGGCCAGAGATATAGCATGGAGGTAGGGTGTTTGCCTCGCATGCAGAAGGATGGTGGTTCCGGGCTGGAGAGATAGCATGGAGGTAAGGCATTTGCCTTGCAAGCAGAAGGACAGTGGTTCAAATCCCGGCATCCCATATGGTCTCCCGAGCCTGCCAGGAGCAATTTCTCATTGTAGAGCTAGGAGTAACTCCTAAGTGCGGCCGGGTGTGACCCAAAAACCAAAAAAGAAAAAAAGAAAAACAGGGCTACAGAGATACTAGAGGGAGAAAAGCTCTTGCCTTGCACGTGGCCTACCCCAGTTCAGTTCCTGACACCCATGTGGTCCCCAAGTCCCCATCAGGAGTAAACCCTGAGTATTGCCAAGTGTGACTCCTAAACAAAGTGGAGGTGTGACTTCAACTGTTTTGGGCAGCATCGTAGTCCTACAAGGGCTCTGCCCCCGGGTGCATCCTTCCCACTTACTCCAAGCCTCCTGACCTACTCTGGAGATGGGGTGCTGCAGAGATGAGTGGGGATGAGCCAACCTGCCCCCAACCATAGATGGGCAGCAGGGCCACAGGTGGTAAGGGTGGAAAAATTCCCTAGCTGAGGCAACTGAAGGATGAAGTGAGTTAATCCACCGTGTCCCTCCAAGTCCTGGGTCCTTGCCAAGCTCAGTAACTTCAGAGAGAGAAATGCCAGGCGCTTCCTTTGAAAGTATCAGGATGACTTTGTTTCTATTGCTGTTGTTGTTGCTGTTGTTGTTTGGGGCCATACCTGACTATGCTCAGGGGTTATTCCAGGCTCTGTGTTTTGAAATCACTGCTGGTGGGCTCACAGAACCATACAGGATACCAGAGATCAAACTGAAGACATGCAAAACAAATGCCCTTCTTGCTGTGCTATTGCTCTGGTGCCTTGTTCAACATTTTTTGGGGGGGAGTCACACCCAGCGGCGCTCAGGGATTACTCCTGGTTCTGCGCTCAGAAGTCACCCCTGGCAGGCTCATGGGACTATATGGGATATCAGGATTCGAACCGAGGTCCATTCTGTTTTGGCCGCGTTCAAGGCAAATGCCTTATTGCTGTATTATCGCTCCGGCCCCTGTTCAACATTTTTTTTTATTGTTTTGGGTTTTTTGTTTTGTTTTGTTTTTGGGGTCACACCCGGTGATGCTCAGGGGTTACTCCTGGCTATGCGCTCAGAAATCACTCCTGGCTTGGGGGACCATATGGTATGCCGGGATTCGAACCACCGTCCTCCTGCATTCAAGGCAAACGCTTTTACCTCCATGCAATCTCTCGTCCCCCTCTCTCCCCCGTTCAACATTTTAATGTGACTTTCCACTGAAGGTAAATACTGGGACCTTCTACTGATGCTAGCCACACTGCCCAGGAGAATGAAGTCTGTACCAGGCTTCAGGACTCAGGAGACTCCAGCTATGCCTGGATCCCTACTGGTACAAGGGATCCAGTGATCCCCTTGGCTCACGAGTCCTTCCCAGAAACTGAGCAGTCTGGACATGGGACTGCGAAATCGCCCATAGGGCCAAGCGAGCTACACAGGGCAGGGCAGCTTTGGGCAGCTCCATGGTGAAGCCACAGAGGAGGAGCTGGGAGGCTGGACTGCCCCTTTGTCCATGGTGGCAGGCACCTGGGGAGGCCCAGTTTGAAACCACATGCCTGTACTTGCCAGCTCCGGGTAAACAGTGAGCAGAGCAGGGCCCGTGCCCCACGCTGGGCAGGGAGTGGACGCGGCCAATCAGCTTGCCTCCTACTGCTCGTGAAAGGGCCATTCAGGCCAGGTCGTTCCTGTGGCAACGGGAAGACTCGTGGCCACATGAGCCCCTTCCTGCGCTGCAAGGGCCCCATGCTCTGGCCCCTGATCTGTCCGGCCACCTCTAGGGACCGCTGTGCCAGGTAATGCCAATCCACCAGTCTGCTCACCTGGCAGATGCTGCCTGGGACTTTTCTTGAGTGCAAGTGGGGACTGAGGAGGGGTATGAGTCTTTGGGGCCTCAGCACCCTGTACTCCTCTCCCCAGACTTGGCAACCAAGCTAAGCAGCTTGAGGGTAGGGGCTGCTGCGTGAAGTGGGCACGTTCTTGTAGTTGCTGGGCCCGCCAGCTCTGGCAGAAAGCGGGGGGTTCAGAGCCCACAGGCCTCTGGACTCCTGTGGGTTAGAGGTCTGCCCCCCATATCAGCCCCCCCCCAACCCATTTTAGGTCTGCCTGTCAATCTGGCTTTGCTTGGTCCCGGTTCTTCTGTGCCCGCAGCCAAGCCAAGGAGCTTGGGCACAGTCTGTGGAATACCAATTCCCAGGAAGCTTCAGCGGGGGGAAGGGGGGGCAGGAACTTGGGCCCTGGACAGAGGCCTCAGGTCCTGGAGGGGGCCATATCTGATTGGCTGCCCCATATCCCACAGCCCAGCTCCCGAGACCAGGAGTCTCTTTGACTTTGAATTATTGATGGCTTCTCCAGAGTGAAATGGAGCAGGGCTGTCAGTCCCATGCCTCTTGTCTTCCGCTCCTCTGCCTTCACACTCCCAAAAATTGAGACCTACCTGAGGGGGAGGAACCCCTCCCCCACCAAGTTCTGGATGAGCCCTAAGAGGGGTCAGTGTTGTGCTAAGAGGGAACGTGGTAGGCAAGGGGACTTGTATGAAGGGTAGAATGGCCCTGGCGGTAGGGCTTGATGGTAGATAAGGACCAGGCCTTTCCCTTGCACATGTGCCCTGGAAATTGCTGGAAGTTCTAGAAGGATCTAAAAAGTGGATACTGGGGCCAGAGAGGTGGCACAGTGGCAGTGCGTTTGCCTCACATGCTGCTGACCCAGGACGGACCCCGACGTCCCATCTGGTCCCCCAAGCCAGAAGCGATTTCTAAGTGCATAACCAGGAGTAATCCCTGAGTGTCACAGGGTGTGGTCCAAAAAGCAAAATAATAATAATAGAAATAGTAATAATAATAATAAAAAAAGAAAATAAAAAGTGGTACTGAGGTCTGGAGAGATAGCATAGCGGTAGAGTGTTTGCCTTGCAAGCAGCCAACCCAGGACCAAAGGTGGTTCGAATCCCGTTGTTCCATGGTCTCCCGTGCCTGCCAGGAGCGATTTCTTTTTTTTTGTTTGGTTTGGTTTGTTTTGTTTTTTTGGGTCACACTCAGCAGCGCTCAAGGGTTACTCCTGGCTCTAAGTTCAGAAATTGCTCCTGGCAGGCTCGGGTGAACCATATGGGATGCGATGCCAGGATTAGAACCACTGTCCTTCTGCATCTAAGGCAAATGCCCTATGCTGTGCTATCATCTCTCCGGCCCCAGGAGTGATTTCTGAGCAGATAGTTAGGAGTAACCCCTGAGCGCTGCTGCGTGTGGCCCAAAACAAAACAAAACAAAAGAGTGGATACTGAGACTGGTTTGGAGAGCCCCACTGCCCCACCCATCCCAGGCCTAGTAGGGACTTTCTGGAGCTTTCTGCCAAACCCACAGCACTGCTCCCAGCAGGCCCCCACCGCTGCCAAGGCCAAATCATCCACACATACCATGGGGAACTGCAGACGTTGCTGTGTCCGAGATAAGCGTGTCTAGGCTCCCCGGGTTATCTCATCTGCTCCCCACTGTAATCAGAATGATTATACTCATCTGGCAGGTGAGCAAATTGGGGGCTTGGAGAGGGTAAATGACTGTGCAGAACCGCCAGCTGGTCAACAGCCAGGCTAGTCCTAGCAAGTACCCACATGAGTGTCTTGGATGGCTCTGCACCCCCAGACCTGCCCTTAAGGAAATCTGCCCCCCCCCCAGCTTAGAGACTTTGATTTCTCTTTGCTCATTTCCCCCAAGCATCGTGGCCTTTGTAGTAAATCTCAGAACAAATGGGGTGGGGTGGCTCAGGGTAAAGGGAAGAGCCTCTAAATTATGCTGCTTAGGCTAAAGGGGTGTCAAACTGGTGTTTCCCACTGAGAAGTCCTCTTGGGTGGACCCGTGGCCAAGTCCCAACACTCACTTCATAACCCTTCAGCATCGAGCAGGGAGCCACCCCTGAGCACCTCAATTCCCATCAACCCCATTCCAAACCACAGCCTAGAGAGCGCACCTTGCGGTGTAGGACTCGAGCCTCTAGGGGGCGCCCTTTGCCCAAGGCATTGGCATCCTGAGTTATTTGGGAGGGAGGTTGGTAGGAAAAGCTGAGGCGGCCACTAGACTGGAAGGCGAGATTAGAAAAGAAGGGGGCATTCTGCCACACAAGTGTTCCCTCTGCAGCTGGTGGCCCTTGGGGGAGGGGGGGAAGAACCCAGAACTTGTCCAAGAGAAAAGACAAGTCCTATCCTACCTGCCTCCAGGCCATGTTTGCATCACCACCTTCCTTCTCTCTTCCCCTCAACTGCATCCCCCAATAGAGATGTGACCAAATGCACCTGGGATACTACCAGCTTAGAGATGATACCCCATCGGAAAGAAGGGAAACTCGCAATAGCTGGAGGGAAGAGCCTAGAAGAGGAAACGAGTGGGATTGGGGTTCCTTGTGTGGTTCAAGGGGGTTGTCGAGGCAAGGTGGGGTGGGGTAGGGAGAAGGCCACTGGGTTGGCTGATGAGACATGCAGCTCAGGTCCCCACTGGGGCTCACAGGATGCAGGAGAGGATGTGCATGGAGGTGTGTGTGTGTGTGTGTGTGTGTGTGTGTGTAGACATGCAGCTCAGGTCCCCACTGGGGCTCACAGGATGCAGGAGAGGATGTGCATGGAGGGGTGTGTGTGTGTGTTGGGCTAGAAGTCTGGCCGGGAATGGAGAGGGACCTGACAGCCGCTTTCTTTGTGTGTGTGTGTGTGTGTGTGTGTGTGTGTGTGTGTGTGTGTGTGTGTGTCTCGGGCTAGAAGTCTGGCCGGGAATGGAGAGGGACCTGACAGCCGCTTTCTTTGTCTTTCAGCCCATGAGGCTCCCAGTCCCTGCTGAGTGTCGCCCTGAAGGATGTCCCAGCTGTCCTCCACCCTGAAACGCTACACAGAGTCCACCCGCTACACAGACGCACCTTACTCCAAGTCAGGCTATGGCACCTACACTCCCTCGTCCTATGGGACCAACCTGGCCGCCTCCTTCTTGGAAAGGGAGAAGCTTGGGCTCAAGTCAGGGCCCACCACCAGTTTCCTCACCCGACCCCGGACCTACGGTCCTACCTCCATCTTGGACTATGACCGGGGCCGCCCCCTGCTGAGATCAGACATCATTGGGGGTGGTAGGCGGGCAGAGAGCCAGACTCGGAGCACTGAGCGGCCTTCGGGAAGCGGCCTCAGTGGGGGCAGTGGATTCCCTTTTAGCGTGGCCAGCAGCGCCCCCAGCTACTTGCCCATGAGTGCTCGTGATCAAGGCCTGACTCAGAAGAAGGCAAACAGTCAGTGTGACTTGGCCCGGGACTTCTCCAGCCTGCGGACCTCAGACAGTGGCCGGATGGAACCCAATCACCTGGGCCGCAGCCCCTTCATAGCCCGCACTCGCAAGGAGCTGTGTGCCCTGCAGAGCTTCTACCAGGCTGCCAGATGCTCTGATTATCTAGCCGACTACTTGGAGAATTATGGCCGCAAGGGCAGTACTGCTCAGCTGCCCACTCAGACCTCTTCCACCCGTGTCCCCGAAGTTCTCAGCCCCACGTACCGACCCAGCAGCCGATACTCTTTGTGGGAAAAGGGCAAGGGCCAGACCCCAGGGCCCAGCCGCGCCAGCTCCCCAGGGCGAGACACCATGGTGAGTTTTGCTGTCCCCTCCCAGGCTCGGAGGTTGGGGGCAGCTGCTGATGCGCAGGAGATATTGTGGGAGGAAGGACTGGCCCCTTGTCGGGGGTCACAAGCTGACGTTTTCTCTCCTGAAGTTCGTTGGCAAAGAAGCCTGGGAAGGCAGGTGAGCGGAGCTGCTGCCCGCTGGACTCAGGGCTTGGCTAAGGGTTGTCCCCTCTCCCTAGGAACCCCACTTCAGGACCTGTGCCCTCTCCAGTGGCCCACCAGTGTTCCCGGAAATGCTCAGCCACCCCCCCATGCACTACAGATCTTACCCTCTCCTTTTCCACCCACCATGCCAGTGTGCCCTGCAGACCCTGCCCCATCCCGGATTGGCTCCTGAGACCCCCCACCTTCCGGTGCTCCCTGTGGTAAGAGTGGCCTCCCCCTTCTGGCTGTTCCTCTCCTCTCTCTGCTCAAGCTTTACTCCCAGCCTGGAGACCAATCTTACCACTTGGGCACAAGCCAGCAGGGAAGAAGACATCATGGTTCCCTCTGGTTCACTCAGGACTAGGGTATTGGGGCATCAGATTTTAGAGAAAATGTTTTCAAGATTTTTATCTGGGGCTTTAGACAGTGCATTCCCTTTGCATTCAAGCCCAACCTAGGCTGGAGGGAGGGTGTTCTGCGGGAGACTGAGCAGGGCTGCCCTGAATCCTTGGACGTACCTTTGTTGGGGCATTGTCTATATTTTGACTGTTCTTATAGCAATGACCATGTTTCTATAGTGTAGCCATTCAATGGCAAATGTTCAGCGGACGGTAAAGATTATATTTCAGATCCCTCCCTACATGCCTATAATAGTACACAGCTCAGCTAACCTACTGATTGTATGAATTGTTGAATGGATGGGAAGATGGATGGGTGGATGGATGGATGGATGGATGGATGGATGGATGGATGGATGGATGGATGGATAAATGAATGGCTGATATCCACATGGATGGGAGGTTGGATGATGACTAGGTAGATGAATGAATGAAAGGATGGATGGATCAATAGATGTATGACAGATGAATGGATGAATGGGCGGTGGGTGGATAGATGGGTGAGTATGAATGGATGGGTGGATATGTGGGTTGAATGGATGAAATTACAAATAAGCAGGTGGGTGGTGAGTGGATGGATGTGTAAGTGGATGGATAGGCAGGTAGATGGTTGAGTAGATAGATATAAAAAGGTGGAGGTGAGAGAGGATGGATGGATAGATGGATGGGTGGAAGGACAGATGGTTTGATTGTTGAGTTGGTGGATATGTGGATGAGTGGATGGAAAGACAAATAGGTTAGTCGATGGATGTGTAAATGAATAGATGGACAGGCAGGTAGATGGATCGCTGAGTGGATGGGTGAAAGGAGGTGGAGGTGGGAGATAGGATAGGTGAACGAATGGTTGTATGGCAGATGAAAGGATAGATGAATAGACAAGTAAATTGATGGACAAATGGATTCATGGTGGATGGGTAGATGAGTGGATGGCTGAACAACTGGATAGATAGGTAGATGAATGGTTGGATGGATGGATGGAGGTGGAGGTGGGAGAGAGGATGGATGAATAGATGGATAGATGGATGGATGGATGGATGGATGGATGGATGGATGGATGGGTGTTTGAATGGATAGATGGACAGGAAAAAATATGGACTTAGGTGCTGTGAGCCAAATACCATGTCTCCCTCAGTACACTGTACCCAGCACACCTTTTTCTGCTCCTAGGACAGGTGTCATTTGGAAATAAGAGTTGCACCACAGTAGGCAATGCTGGAAGGAGCTTGTGCAGACAAGGGAGCCCTGAAAGGGCCACAGACCACAGGCCTTGAAGCACATCATAACTAGGGGGCCCTTTGGAGGTGGTTTAATAATGGTATTGCATAGTCATGGCCTTGTTGGGCACTGGGTGATGCCAAGCATGATACAAAAGCTGGAACAGGAGTCTGGCATGGCAGGCTACATGCACATCAAAGGGATGGTATAGAAGAGGAACAGGTGATGGTGGAGCTGGCCTGGGGCCTGTGTGCTCTCGAAGGACAGACCAAGGCTCACTTGGTCCCCCCTGGACTGACTGTGGTTCCCCTTGGGGCAGCCAAAAGTGGTGCTGAGTGGAGGAAATCACTGCCACTCCTTAGCTTAAAAGAGAAGTTTCACCTCTGCACGGCCTAATGACTTGGTGCCACCCAGTGCCTAGGAACCAGATTCTCCAGGGTTTAAACTGTGCTGTTGAACCTGACCCTTTCCCAAGATCCACAGGGGGACTCCAGTGCTCTGAGGTCCAAGCTGCTCGGTAGAGTACAGTGAGAGGTCAGAGTCCCTCCCTGCTTCTCCCCGGTACCCCACAAGCACCTCTCCCAGACGTCCACTGCCACCTCATTCCATCCACTCATCACATACCCACCCGCTCAACCATCTATCTATCCATCCATCTATCTCTCCATTCACCATCCATCCATCTATCCTCTCTCCCACCTCCACCATCCTTCAGCCATCCATTCAGCCATCCACCTGGGCATGTGGTGAGCAGATGCATAAGGGGCACATGGGAAAGCATCCACCCCACATCCCTCCTTTGTATCTACTGTTAACTCCTCACAGGTCAAAGCCCTGATGCCCTCTAGTCCCTGTTCCCTCTAGTCACATTAGTGTTTGCTTCAGAACTCATGACCAGGGAGGGGCTCTAACTAGCAAAAGGGCTCAGAGGCAGTTCTGGTCCCTAACCTATAACCTCTGTAAAGGGAGATAAATGCAGTGGCAACAATGCTTGCCTTGCATGCAGCTGATGAGGCTTGAATCCCTGGCACCACATAGGGTCCCGCAAGCACCATCAGGAGTGACCACTAAGCAGAGACCCAGGAGTAAGCCCTGTATGTGGCTGGGTATGCCCATCCTCCAAATAAAGGAGCCCGAATGGAACAGTGTGAGGAGTGGGAGAAGAAGGGGGTTCTCCGTCACTAAGTCCTAGGGAAAAATGAGCCCCACGTATCATCCCTGTTACCTTGGGGAGTAAGTTTTGAAATGGCTGTTGGAGGGACAATTACTCGTGTGTGTGTGTGTGTGTGTGTGTGTGTGTGTGTGTGTGTGTGTGTGTGTGTGTGTGTGTGTGTGTGTGTGGCTAAAATTGAGATGGGCTGCTGGAGCCCCTATAAAGAATCATCAGTCTCTTTTGGGGAGATCACAATGCTGGAGTTATTCCTGGACAGTGTTTAGGGGACTTTGTGTGGCCAGAACAGGTCTCCCATGCATATATACAAAAAAGAGCATGCCGTTGGTCTCTTAAGCGATATCTGAAATTAATATAGGGTAGTCCTGAGCAGTTCTCAGGGGCTGCTGCTAACTTGATGTTCAGGGGTCATGGTGTTTGTGGGGGAATGTGTGGTACCAGGGATAGAACCTGGGCAGCCTGCATGCAGACATGCGCACCTGCACGCTGAGCCATCTGAGCTCTGTCAACGTCAAAGCATCCTGGAGACGGGTTCAGGCACAGGGCAGGAAAGAACCCCAAAGGATCATTCGACTTGGTTTCAATTTCAGGAGACAAAGATGATCAAAGGAGTCAGGCATGGATGAGAATGGGTCTGGGTGGGGGGACCCCTGTCGAAGGAGCAAAGGTGAGGCAGGATGGGCCCGGAGAGATAGCACAGCGGCGTTTGCTTTGCAAGCAGCCGATCCAGGACCAAAGGTGGTTGGTTCAAATCCCAGTGTCCCATATGGTCCTCCGTGCCTGCCAGGAGCTATTTCTGAGCAGACAGCCAGGAGTAATCCCTGAGCACCGCCGGGTGTGGCCCAAAAACAAAAACAAAAAAAAGGTGAGGCAGGGTCCAGCATAATGGATCCCTGAGGGCTCCTGGTGATTTGGGGTCACCAACAGAACCAGGGCTGCTGTTCCTGTTTTTTGTTTTGTTTTTTGTTATTATTGTTTGTTTGTTTTCGGGGGGGTCATACCTGGTGGCACTCAGGTTACTGCTCTCAGGAATCGCTCCTGGCAGCTCGGGGGAACCATATGCCAGGATTCGAACTGCCATCTGTCCTGGGTTGGCTGTGTGCAAGGCAAACGCCCTATCACTGTGCTATCTTATCTCTCCAGCCCCAGGGCTGGCGTTTCTGGGGCAGGGGGCAAACAGGGACCTCCAGGTTTAGCAAGAGTAGTTGCCCTAATGGGAAACTGGACCCGCACAAACCCCAGCTGCACCCATAAGAGAGACCTGCAAGGTGGGGGTCACAAGTACAAACCCCCTCCCACTTGCGTAAGCACCACCAAAATGCCAGAGCCTGAGATAATGCCGCCTGCCCCCGCCCCCCTCCCTCGCCAGGCTTCACCTGTCTAAAATGCCAGCAGACCAGAGGGGAGGGACAGAAAGGCTCAGAACTGGCAGCAAAGAGGGAGTTGTCACTCCTTCCACTGTGGACTCAGCCAGCCCAGGTGGGTTGGCCCTGAAGGGAGCCAGAAGCCCAAACAACCTCCAGCCCGCCCTTCTCCCTGTTCCCTGGGTCGGTGGCAGGACGCGCTGTTCTTTAACCCTACAATCCCACTAATCCTGCCCACTCCACCCCTCCAGCTGCTCCCTCCTGGCCCTGGGACTCCACCAGCCTCAGCCCTGTTCCTGCCCTGCCTGCTCCTGCCCTGACCACCCTCTTCTCTCTTCCCCCAACAAGAGCCAGGCTTGGCCCAGAGCCCTTAGGGAGCAGGCACAGGGGCTGGATAGCTGCCACTCAGCTGGGAAGGACAGGAGGGGGAGCAAGGGGTGTGCCCCGGGCTGCCCTACACAAGGGAACCTGCCATACCTGGACTGTTTGCCCCGGAGCTGCTGACTCATCTCAAAAGGCCCCGGGTCCCAGCTGTTCCCAGAAGAGGAGATTATATAAGTCTCAGCACGTGACTTTCTTCGGGGGTGGGACTTTGAACTTGACTCTGCCCTGCCACGGTTGGGGGGGGGGGATTACTCCAAAGAAAACAAGCCGAGGCTGGCAAGGACTGACCAGACTGCTGCATGACAAATGTGACCTTTCCGTGTCCTCGCTGAGTACTGGCCCACTGTCCTGCTTGGCCAGGGACCCCGGGGCCTGACCTGTCATGCTCCAACCAGGTGCTGTCCCACCTGGGACAGGCACTAGGGACCATTGGCCAGGGGAGGAGTTGTCCCCTGGCCACCTTAGTGTGAGACGCCCAGGAGGCAGGAGGAAAGTGCTGTGGGCTTGGAGTTTGGAGTTCAAGTCAGCTAGACACTCATCCCCATCCCTTGAAGGCTGGCATAGGACTCAGCCCTGTTCTTTGGCCTGGCTGTGACTTCCCCTAGCTCAGTTTCTTACTGCTGTCCTTTTTCTGTTTTGTTTCGTTTTGGTTTTGGGCCACAGGGGTTACTCCTGGCTATGTGTTCAGAAATCGCTCCTGGCAGGCTCAGGGGACCATATGAGATGCTGGGATTCGAACCACCATCCTTTTGCATGCAAGGCAAAAGCCTTAACTTCAGGCTATCTCTCCAGCCCCCACTGCTGTCCTTTTTTTTGTTTTGTTTTGGTTTTGGGTCACAACCGGTGATGCTCAGGGTTAACTCCTGGCTATGTGTTCCTGGCTTGGGGAACCATATGGGACACCGGGGATCGAACCGAGGTCCATTCTGGATCAGCCACGTGCAAGGCAAACCACCCTACCCCTTGCGCTATCGCACCAGCCCCTCTTACTACTGTCCTGCCCCTTCTTCCTGCCTCCCAGCCCCCTTGCTCTCTCAGTTCCTTCCAGGATGTTCTCCTGAGTTAACCTTGGGGCCTAGTATGTTAGGCCTGGCCCAGCCCATGTGATTGCCTATAAATCCTCACCTCAATGCACAGGTATAAGGTGGAGGGAAGTGTGTGGTGGTGGGGAGAACCTTTGGAATCTAGCTGGTTCTGACCAGAAGGTCTCAGGGATTCTGGGAGCCAGTTTTCCCTCTACACAGAAAGTAATGGACAGCCTTGGGGCCCACAGATGTACTTCTGCCCGAGGTTTTTCCTCTATCCCAAACGTAGCCTTGAGAGGAATGAGCAGGTCCACTAGGTCTGAACAGGGCATCACACCCTGGACCTAGAGTCCTGCTAAGGTCGAGGAAGCGGTTCTGAACCACCCAGAGTCAGGAATTCAGTCACTCAGACTTTATGCAAGGCAGTGAGGATGGAGGTAAAGAGTGTCATTTCTGGGGCTGGAGCAATAATAGAATAGCAGGTTTGCCTTGCACATTGCCAACCCAGGTTTGAGCCCTGGCATCCCATATGGTTCCCTGAGCCTGCCAGGAGTGATTTCTGAGCACAGAAACAGGAGTAACCACTGAGTGCCACTGAGTGTGGCCCCCCCCCAAAAAAAAGAAAAACAAAACCAACATGATTTCTCCCAGAGAGAGGCAGGCCAGGCTCAGGCAACCAGGACAGGGCCTCATCCTCCCTCATTCCACCCTCTATTTCAAGCAGTTTGAGAGAAAAAGGGCTGGTTCCTGGGAGAAAAGTCCAGGCTTCTCCAAATTCAGAACCCCAAGCCTATCCTCCATGACTCCTGGCAGGCTCCTCAGAGGATGGTATGGTCCTCTTTTTTTTTTTTTTTTGGTTTTTGGGCCACACCCATCGTTGCTCAGGGGTTACTCCTGGCTGTCTGCTCAGAAATAGCTCCTGGCAGGCACGGGGGACCATATGGGACACCGGGATTCGAACCAACCACCTTTGGTCCTGGATCGGCTGCTTGCAAGGCAAAGGCCGCTGTGCTATCTCTCCGGGCCCGTGGTGTGGTCCTCTTGAGAAACGAGAACCCACAGTCCTGAGAAGCCTTCCGGGTGATTGCCAAGTCCCACACACTGCACACCTGCATGTGGGCCACTTCCAGCCACTGACACTTAGCAAACAAAGGCCAATACCACATCTATGGACAGGGTGCAGCGGAACTGAGGGATGCAGCCCTGAGTGCTAGGAGCTGGACGGGTTTCCTAAGAGGAGGCTTTGTGCAAAACTTTCACAAGCGGGTCACTGACAGAGCAGGAAGGAGACTGAGACTGGCCGCAGGGTGGTGGAAGGCCTGGCTTCTGCTAAGGCGGGTTCAGAGCCTACTCAGGCCCTAGTGTTCACTAGGACACTAGGGACCATCCCAGGGTTGGATGTCCTCACACCCCTCACCTCCTCTGTGTCCGAGCTAAGAGCTGACGTTGAGTTGGCACCTGGTAACATAGTGAATTCTCCATTCAGGCAGTTTTGCTTGAAGGAGAAGACACAAAAGGAAGAGAAGGGTGGCAACAGAGATCCGGCACACCCGGCTCAGAGGAGAGAGAGCTCAGTGGGATGATGAAAAGCTGATGGACAGACAGGGCCATTGGAGGCTTCTGGAATGCAGGCATGGTCAGGTGCTCTGGTGGAGCCCAGCCAAGGACAGTGCTGGCGGCGAGGGTGTGGTCAGAGAGATGGGCTATGTGGCACTTTGTCCCAGTTCCAGGTTTTGTCACCCAGTGAGGACAGGGATGATGAAGACGGCCCTTCCCTGTCGTTTTTGTGAGCACCCTGGTTTCTGTCCCCAAGCAGGACACCTACCTGCCTTGGCGCTCTGGACCCTTCCACCCACCTCCACTGCTCCCCAGGCCACCTGGATCTTGTCTTCCCAGCCACATAGCAGGAGATGCTATGTGTGTTGGGGGGGGAGGGTTCCGTGGCTGTGGTCATGTGTATGGCGTGCGTGTTTTGGGGGGGGGGGGCTGAGCTCGCCAAAAGGAACAGAAGGAGGCCACAGATGAGTAACAGCACAGGCTGCTGCTCCGAGTATTTTTAACCACTAAAAAATACTGGCTAAAAATAGCTGCACGCTCCAAACAAGATCCCTTCCCTGGGCGGATTCTGAGTGGGTCCTTGATCGGTGAGGGGGGGTGGCACATCGCTGATGCAAGAGCCAGCAGGGGAAGGGGGCAGGGCCACCTCCCACCAGCCCCACCACCTCCAGCAGCACCTGTGTCTCTGCCATCCTGCAAAGTCCTACCCTAAAACAGAAGCTTTTTTATTGTTTTTGTTTTTGCCTTGGGGACATACCCAGCAATGCTCCGGGTTTACACCTGACTCTGCACTCAGGGGTTACTCCTGCATTGAGTTGGGAAGCCAGGGATTTAACTCTGGTGCAAGACAAGCTGCATTATATTATCCGCTGTACTGTCTCTGCAGCCCCCCCCCCCCCGCTTTTAAAAAAATCATTTTTGAGAATTTGTGAGGTGAAGCTAGGGAACTCAACGGAAGAGGAGAGGTCAGAAAAGATTCTTTCATAGGACCAAACTACAAGTGATAAAGGGGGTCTCTGCGCAAGCTCATTTGGGACTGCTGAGCCGCTGAGCTTTCCTATCCGTGAAGGCTGGCTGTCCCAAACTGTGGGCCCAGATGTTCTCCTTGCCCAGAGCCCAGAGCTCACACATCCTGCAGCCTTTAGCACCTCCATCAAAGAGAGAAAATGTGGTACCAGTCCTAGGGATGGGTCCTCTAGGAGTTCAGAGACCATTTCTTTGTGGGGTGTGCACACCTGGCAGCGTTCAAGGGTTACTCCTGGCTTTGTGCTTAGAAATCACTCCTGATGGGGCTGGAGAGATAGCATGGAGGTAAGGTGTTTGCCTTTCATGCAGGAGGTCATCGGTTCGAATCCCGGCATCCCATATGGTCACCAGTGCCTGCCAGGAGCAATTTCTGAGCCTGGAGCCAGGAATAACCCCTGAGCACTGCTGGGTGTGACCCAAAAACCAAAAAGAAAAAAAAGAAAAAAAAAAGAAATCACTCCTGGTTGAGGCTGGAGAGATAACACGGAGGTAAAGCGTTAGCCTTGCATGCAGGTCAGTGGTTCGAATCCTGGTATCTCATATGGTCCCCTGAGCCTGCCAGGAGCGATTTCTGAGCATAGAGCCAAAAGTAATCCCTGAGTGCAAAAGAAATAACTCCTAGCATGGGCTGGAGAGATAGCACAGCGGTAGGGCATTTGCCTTGCACGCAGCCAACCCAGGACAGACGGTTCGAATCCCAGCACCCCATATGGTCCCCTCAACCTGCCTAGAGTAACCCCTGAGTGCCGCCAGGTGTGATCCTCCAAAAAATAAAAATAGGGGGCCGGGCGGTGGCGCTGGAGGTAAGGTGCCTGCCTTACCTGCGCTAGCCTAGGAGACGGACCGCGGTTCGATCCCCCGGCATCCCATATGGTCCCCCAAGCCAGGAGCGACTTCTGAGCGCATAGCCAGGAGTAACCCCTGAGCGTTACCGGGTGTGGCCCAAAAACCAAAAAAAAAAATAAAAATAAAAATAAATCATTCTTGGTGGGCCCAGGAGACTATAGGGGATGGCAGGGTTCAACCCAGGAAGGTCCTGTCCTGTGCAAAGCCAAAACGCCCTGTTGCAGTGCGATCGCTCCGAGCCACTCACATATAAATTTCTCCCGAGACCGGTATCCGGGGCTCCGCGAGGCTGCCCAACCCAACCCTCCCGGCAGCGCGGACCGCGGACCGCGGACTCGAACCGGTGACCTGCGGGACAGGGGCCAGGCCCGCTGGTTGGGGCTATAGCTGCGGTCTCAGCTTCTCGCCGGTGGGCCGGACGGGGGCGTGTCTTTGACCTTCCTGATAGCTCGTTGGGCGTGGCTTGTGCTCTGGGCGGGTCGGGGGCGTGGTTATGGCCTCTCTGAGTCGGATGGGGGCGTGGTATTGCCCTTGGGCGGGGCCTCGGCTTTCCGGAGCCGAACGGGGCGCAGTGGGCGGGGCTTTGCCCTTACTGAGCCGGGAGGGGCGTGGCATCTGCCCTTGTGGTGGGGGTATGGGCGGGACCGTGCAGTGGCCACGCCCCCGGCACTGACGTCTGGGAGCTGTCATTCCTCCGGAGCGCGATCGCGGGGCCGGGACGTTTGGCGGCTGGCGGCGCGCATCGGAGAGGTTGAGCGGGAGGCCGCCTGCGCACGCGGGATCGGGCCAGCGCTCCGGAGCGGTTAGCGCCGGGCACCGCGGACACACCGTGTCCCAGGTCGGCCCCACCGCCTCCGGGCCTCGGCGTCCACCGTGGGTCTGCGGCACCGCGCGGTCTTGCCCGCGCTCCCCGGGCCAGCGCCAGCGCTCCTAGGCGGGGGGCCGAGCCCTCCGCCGCCCGCCCGCCCGGGGCGCCCCCCAGCATGCGCACCTCCTACACGGTGACCCTGCCCGAGGAGCCCCCGGCCGCCCCGTTCCCCGCCCTCGCCGCCAAGGAGCAGCTGCGGCCGCGATCGCCGCTCTCCCCGTCCCTGCTGCTCTCCACCTTCGTGGGGCTTTTGCTCAACAAAGCCAAGGTACGCGGGGGACCCCCTTTCCGGGACCCCCAGAACGCGCACCCAGCCCGAACCCCCCTTTGGCCAGGGCCTTCCGGCCAAAAAGAGATGTCCCCGGTGCAGGTGATCCTCCCATGGGTCTCCCCCATTTGTGATCCAGGCCCCCCACCCGCCCCTTAGGACCCCTCGGTCCTCTGGTGGATCGGGGTGCGGTAGGGGTGCCTGGATTCCGGGTACCTATCCGGACAGGCAGGTGCAGGAACGTCACCTTGACCAGCGGCGCCGAGCTCCGCCTCCTAAGGAGGCCAGGCCTAGGGCCGGCAGGAAGGGCAGTGGGCCAAGGGGCGATTGGTTTGGGCATGGGGGAACTACTGCATGCTCCCCACCACCACCAGGACGTGCTCCCTCCCGCATCGGGGGTTCTTAGGGTCCTTTGACCCCCCCCCTCTGGGAAGGCAGAGGCATCACAGCCAAGTGAAAGAGGGAGCCCCTCGCCCCTCCTGCAACACCCACCCTGGGTGTGTGGGGTGGGTGGGCACTGAACTCTCCCAATGAAGCAGCCCATTTCCACCCCCTCCAGCCTCAGGCTGGGGCACTGCCTGCCCCCCTCTGGGAGGAGAGAAGGGGCCAGCTCTTGACAAGCCTTATGTAACTGCCCAGCCGCCCGTGTTGTCGGAGCGTGCACCAACCGTGCCAAGGACCTGCCAGGTCCCTTGTCTGCAGCCTGGACTGAGGGCCTGGGCACCCAGGCACAGGTGAGGTGGACGCTTTATTGGGATTCAGTGCACAGATGCAAGCCTCCACCAGCCTGGTCTTTCTGGCCCCACGAGGTAGGGGACCCCATGTTCCCTCTGCAGTAAAGACAGAGCATTCTCCTGGGAGTCCCCCCCCCCCCCCAAGTTCCAGCTGGACAGTGAAGTTGTATGTGGGTGCTGCTCCGTCCTTGTCAGGCTGCTGAGCTCACTGGCCTTCAATTCTTGTCCAAATAGGCTTCAGAAGCAAACCCCCCCCCCCCCCCGTGTCCCCCTCAGAGATGCTGGCTCTGTAGGGCTCTGGAGAGGCCCCCCCCCAACTTCTCTGTTGCACCCTCTCCCTGACTATAGAGTTGTCTCCCTGCGGAAAGGTCACTCCTGGGACACTTGGTCCGAGAGCAAAGTACTGACTTTCCTTGGTCTGCTTGTTCTTCCTGCTCCTGGCTGGGGACTCGCTAGCCTGGGGTACACTCGCCCCGCTACCCATTCTTGCACACACCAGCCCAACTCCTGGCCTCTGTACAGCACTTAGAATTTGACAGCAGGACTCAGGGTTGTGGCTTGGCAGACTTTGCATGAAGACGCCCTGGGTTCGATTCCCCAACACTGGGGAAAAATTTTACATGCAGTAGGAGACAGTCACCCCAAAAGTAAAAAGCCAGACCTAACTGGGGGTCCTACCAGTGCCTTTGGTTCCCCCGCATCTTCCACCCTGCCAGGCCCCTCCATAGAGGGGGAAGCGCTGGCATGGGAGGCATCTTGGCAGGAAGGCCCTTCTCCCCCCATCTGAGCTGAGTGACCCCTGCCTCAGCCCAGGGCCCACTTGTGGGGGGGGACAGCAGCCCCACTGCTATCGCTAGTTGTGGCCAGAGTCCCAGACACTGAGGGAAGAAATTGGAGCATTGCTGCCCCCACAGTGGGCCAGGCCGCTGTCCTATGGGCAGGATGTCCCCTGGCTCCCTAGAGGCACACCCCCATAGTTGCAGGGACACCCCAGTGCTTTTGTGGGGCTCCAGGGGTGACAGCTCTGGCCTATAGCTCTGGGAGGTCTTCTGGAGAACCATCCCAGATGGACAGGGCTTAGGGATGTCAGAAAGGTGAGTTCATTTGGCGTGTCAGCAGCAGTTCTGCCAGTACACTCAGTGGGGTCACGTCCCCACCCTCCTCACCAGTGGGGAGGCCCAGGCAGCCCCCAGCAGGGAAGGCCCAAGCGCCCCGCTCCTGAGCGACACCCCCGAGGCTCCACGCCTTGCTGGGGCTGCACAGGCGAGAGTAATTTTAGCTGAGTTATTTCAGGCTCCTGCTCAGATGGGGTGGAGCTGGCCCCACGCATGCCCAGCAGAGCCTGCTCATGTCCGTCTCCAGCTCCTAGGCTTTAACCATTCAGACAAAAGGTCTGGCCCATTCCTGATAGCAGGGTCGGGGGTAGCCCAGAGACCCAGGCAAAGAGTGCAACTACTCGGGCACCTCCTCAGCACCTGTGTCACCTCAGGGACGGGAGCCCCGACAGACCCTCCCCTTCAGCTGTTTTCTGGTGCCTCTGGTGAGGGACTGCAGCCAGGTGGGGTACAGATCAAGTTCCTGAACCCCGTGGGGAGGCTCCTCCAGGCCTCTCAGCCTCAGCTCTGGGTTCAAAGGAATGTTCCATCTTCCCGGTGACTCTTTCCGGTCACTCGCCACCTTCCCCAACCCCCTCAAAGGATCCTCACATCTTGGACAGCCTGCATCTGGTATTGGGGGGAGACCAGAAGGCAGATGAGTCCCCCCATGTGGACTCCTAGTCTTTAGTTTCCATTTGGGGTTCCCAGGGTTGGCACGATAGAGAATAAAGATGGGACTCATGAAGATGCGGGGGGGGCATACACAGGTATAGATATAAGGCCCCATATTTTTTGTTTGTTTTTGGGCCACACTACTAGCTCTGCTCAGGAATTTCTTCTGGTGGGCTTGGGGGACCATATGGGATGCCAGGCATTGAACCCCCAAGTTAGCTGTGTGCAAGGCAAATGCCCTCCCCGATGTGCTATGGTTTCAGCCCTCCCCCCAAGGATATTTCTGGCTATGACAAAATAACCAGAACTCGGGCCAGAGAGATAGCACAGCAGCAGGGCATTTGCCTTGCAAGTAGCCGATCCAGGACGGACAGCGATTCGAATCCCGGCATCCCATCTGGTCCCCTTTGCCTACCAGGAGTGATTTCTTGGTTTTTGGGTCACACCCGGCAGTGCTCAGGGGTTACTGCTGGCTGTCTGCTCAGAAATAGCTCCTGGCAGGCACGGGGGACCATATGGGACACCGGGATTCGAACCAACCACCTTTGATCCTGGATCGGCTGCTTGCAAGGCAAACGCCGCTGTGCTATCTCTCCGGGCCCCAGGAGTGATTTCTGAATGCAGAACCAAGAGTAACCAGTAACCACTGAGCGCTGCCAGGTGTGACCCAACCCCCCCCCCCCAAATAAATAACCAGAACTTCTAGGCTCTGTTGTGCCTAGAGGTGGGCAATGAGAGGATGGTCTACGCAGCCTGAAGCATCGGGCTCCAGGGTGGGCAGCAAGTGGCCCAAGAACTCAGCTTATATGGCCCATGTCCTTTACTTGCAGAATTCTAAGAGCACCCAGGGTCTGGCAGGTCTTCGCAACCTTGGGAACACGGTGAGTTCTGCTCAGCCCTTTCCTGCTACCCAGCATCTTCCTGAGTCCTTCCAAGCTCAAGGCACCCCCTTCCTGTCTGCTGCTGGGGCCCTTCTCAGTCTTTTCTCCTGAAACCTCAGAAATGTCCCTTCTGCTCCCTTGCTCTGTCTACTTTGCCCTGTGTCCACCTCCAGGAAAGGCCCATGGTGTCACCCTAGCCAGTGGCAAGACTCTGGGCCACTTTCCCTAGAGATAGAGGTTCCTGCTCCAGTCCCCAATGACAGCCTGCTCCTTCTCTTGCAGTGTTTCATGAACTCCATCCTGCAGTGCCTGAGCAACACCAGGGAACTCCGAGATTACTGCCTGCAGCGGATCTACACTCGGGACCTCAGCCACAGCAGCACCGGGCATACTGCCCTGATGGAAGGTGCGGCCCTGGCGCGGGTGTGCCCTCCCATCCGCCTGCTGCCCACTCCCTGCCATTCTCCTATTGGCTCCTTTTTAGTTTGGGTTTTGTGGCCACACCCACAGCCAGCCATAAGGGCTGACTCCTGGCAGGCTCAGGGTTACCATGTGGGGTGCCAGGAATTGAACCCTGGTTGGTTGCATGTACGGCTAACACCCTCCATACTATGCTGTCACTTCAGCTCCCTCCTATTTTTCCTTTTTTTGATGGGGTGGGGGTCACATCCCAAAGTGCTCGGGACCCAGTGGTTCCAGCAGTTCCATCTCTTTGTTGGGCTTCCCAACAAAGGCCCCACTTCTGGCCTCCTTCCTTGGGCTCCTTTTGGTTAGGATACTGCTCTGTTTGTGTACACACCCCCCTGAGAAAATATCTCAGAGGACAAATGCATCCCAACCCACAGAGTTTGCGAAATTGATCCAGGCCATATGGACGTCGTCCACGAACGACGTGGTGAACCCCTCGGAGTTCAAGACCCAGATCCAAAGATACGCTCCTCGCTTCATGGGCTATAAGTAAGGGCCGAGCAGGGCAGCACTGGGTGGACAGGATAGGGAAGAGGGCTGAGGGCCTGTTGGGGGGGCGCCCACCTCACCCCCTTCTCAGTCAGCAGGACGCGCAGGAATTCCTCCGCTTCCTCCTCGATGGACTCCACAATGAGGTGAACCGGGTCACCGCCCGGCCCAAGGCTTCCCTGGAGAACTTGGATCATCTCCCGTAAGAGCCAAGTCTGGGGCCCTTCGTTCTATTGCTGTCCCATCGGAGAGGTGGATTGGGTTGGGTTTGGGGGTCACCCCTGTGATGCTTGCTCCTGGCTCAGTACTTCGAGGGAACCCTGTGGTGTCAGGGATGGAACCTGGGGCTCCATGTGCTCAACTCTCTTGGGGGGGTGTTTTGAAGGTGAAAAACAGACTGAAGGAGCCTCATACTTGTCCACCCTACCTCTGACCCTCTGCTTCCTAGGGATGACGAGAAAGGGCGACAGATGTGGAGGAGATACCTGGAGAGGGAAGATAGTCGGATCGGGGGTAAGGCCTGCTCCCTTCAGACAGCCAGATTGGGGGTAGGCTAATCCTCTTAGACAGCTTGACTGGGGGTTTTAAATCAATCCACGATGTGAAGTCACTCCAAATGCTATATTTTCAGTCCCAGGTAAACAAGTCTGAAGAAGCAATAAGCCAAGAATTAGTAAGTTAAGCCAGGGGCTGGAGCGATAGCACAGAGGCAGGGTGTTTGCCTTGCACTCATTCAACTTAGGACGGACTTGGGTTCAATCCCCAGTATCCAATATAGTCCCC
Organism: Suncus etruscus; assembly: GCF_024139225.1. Classification (NCBI taxonomy): domain Eukaryota; kingdom Metazoa; phylum Chordata; class Mammalia; order Eulipotyphla; family Soricidae; genus Suncus; species Suncus etruscus. Next base: position 14,654,453 of record NC_064855.1, read on the forward strand.
CAAGTCTGCCAGAGTGATTTTTTTGAGTGCAGAGCCAGGAGTAAAGCCTGAATGCTGCTGCGTGTGGCCCCAACATTCTCCCCAAATAATAAACCAAGCCAGTCAGGTGGACTGTCATTAACCCATTGGATTAATGTCATTCACCTCACCGGGGCAGGGGAAAGTAGGATGAGAGACAAAAGAAACTATCCAGGTGAATTTTTACAAGTCAAAGAGCTTTACACCTAGCTCAGATAGTTAAACTGGGGCACGGTACTGTCTGCAGAAGGGGAATCAGCTGTCTGGGGACTTTCTCCCCTCTTCACCCACCTCTAGATCTCTTTGTGGGGCAGCTCAAGAGCTCCCTGACATGTACAGACTGTGGCTACTGCTCGACCGTCTTTGATCCTTTCTGGGATCTCTCACTGCCTATCGCTAAGGTAACCCCATGTTTCCTAGAGGGGTACACCCACCGTGCTGGGAGGCACATGCCTGCTAGACACAGGCCGCCTCCCCACCCAAGCCCCACTCGGCCTGCTGTGGTCCTGACCCCCAACCTTCGCCCTGTCTCTGACAGCGGGGCTATCCTGAGGTGACGCTGACAGACTGCATGAGACTTTTCACCAAAGAGGACGTGCTCGACGGTGATGAAAAGCCAGTGAGTCCCCTCACCCGCCAGCAAGAATGTTTTCCAGAATGCCCCCCATTGGCACCGCTGCCCCGTGGGGCTGGGGGTGCCAGGCTGCCCCTGCCCAGTCCCCTCAACTCTGTCTCTCTCAGATGTGCTGTCGCTGCCGAGCCCGGAAACGCTGTATCAAGAAGTTCTCCATCCAGAGGTTCCCAAAGATCTTGGTGCTCCGTATCCTTTCATAGCAGATGAGGCTGGGCCCTGCCTGCATGAGCAGATTCAGCTTCCCCCATCCCTTGGGAAAAAAGCCGGGAGCCCTTTTTATTGTTTATCTGTGTCTTGAGACACACTTGATGGTGCTCTGGGGCTTACTCCTGGCTCTGCACTCAGGAACCACTCCTGGCGGTGCTCAGGGGGACCATATGCCATGCTGGGGATTGAACGAGGTCAGCCTTGAGGTCAGCCTCGTGCAAGGCGAGTGCCCTCCTTTCCAGGCTATCACCTCTCTCCCACTGTCGCTGCCCTTGACTCCATGCCCATCCCAGATCTGAAGCGTTTCTTCGAGTCCAGGATACGAACCAGCAAGCTCACAACATTTGTGAATTTCCCACTAAGGGACCTGGACCTGAGGGAATTTGCTGCAGAAAACACCAGTGAGTTGTAGCTTAGCAGGAAGGGAAGCAAGGGGTTGGCAGGAAGGACCTAAGGACCAAGGGGGTGGGGAGGAGGGTGACAGGGTCTCCCAGCCATCTGTGGGATCCTGATGGCTGTCCTTGGCTCCTCAGACCACGCTGTTTACAACCTGTACGCTGTGTCTAACCACTCGGGAACCACCATGGGCGGCCACTATACCGCCTACTGCCGGAGTCCAGCGTCAGGCGAGTGGCACCAGTTCAATGACTCCAGGTGAGCCCTGCCTGTCCATGGCTTCTCGGGGGCTTCCTAGGGACCAGGGTGGAGGGCAGAGCCATAAGGCCAGGTTGGCTCCACTCAGAGCCTGATGCATGCACGGAGAAGTGGGTGTGGAGGAAAAAGTGGCATCTGCCTTCCCGGTTGTCCAGGCTCGGGCTCTCACCGGTGCTGCTCTCTCTCCCTCCAGTGTCACCCCCATGTCCTCCAGCCAAGTGCGCACCAGCGACGCCTACTTGCTCTTCTACGAACTGGCCAGCCCGCCCTCCCGCATGTAGCAGTGAGAGGCAGAGGTTCTGCGTCCCCAGTGGCGGCCCCCTGACCTTCAGTCTATTGGGCTTTTTTTTTAAAAAAAAAAAAAAAAAAAAAAGGACAAGAGAACAAAACAAGACAACCTGACAGATGAGAGAAAGGAAAGGAAAGGAAGGAGAAGCTGCAGCCTAGTGAGGGTCTGGAGCCAGAGCTAAGCTGGGCAGACCACAGCCCCTCGGCCTCCTGCTGGCTTCAAGTGGGTTTCCAGAAGCCGCCAGCGACTCAGCACTCCATTGTGCCCATTAGGAGACTCATGGCCCCGGCTCCACCTGGACCACCCACCGTCGCCCCCTCTCAAGAACCGGGTGCAGAAGCCAGAGAAACACCCACAGGCCAGGTGTCCCCTTGACACTGCTGTCTCTAGGGGTACAGGCGAGAAGATAGCTAGGGACAAAACTGGTTTTGGTTTCGAAACTCACTTTTTTTTTTTTTAACCACCATAACTTAAGGCTTTCGGACTGGAGGTGCCCCCTACCCCACTCCTTATGCAGGGTCATTGGGAGAGTTTCCGTTCTTCCACAACAGCCCCCCACACAATGCAAGGGGTGTCTGCCACCCCCCCCCCAGCACAGCTCCAGTAGACCTGGGATCTAACCCAGTTTGTTTATTTTGGGGGGGTTGGAATTTTTTTTTAATGTTTTGGATGGAATCTAGTTGCCTCCAAGAATTGTGCCTTATAGCATTTGGGGACCAGGGGGTAATCTGCCCCTCCCTGACTGACGCATCCCTCAGCCTCCATCCCTCTTCCCCGTGCCCTGGTGGGTGCCCTCTTCGGGCAACCCCAGCAGCCATGGTGAGATAAGAGGTCAAAGGTGATCTCCTGCTAGTATATCTGGATCTCCCTGTTCACATCCTCCCATGCACCCCTGGTCCGCTCCCCGCTGTTTAAGATAGCACAAGGCCCCTCACCCCAGTATCTCTCCCCCTTAATTTATTTCCTATAATGAGCTTTTCACCCCTTCCCCCTGGCCCCACCTTCTCAGAGCCTCTTAGATAATCCGCCCTTTGGAGCGAGTTTCTCAGGGATGCCTACGCCACCCCCGGCGTCTCCTGGCGCTGGCTCGGGACCCCCCATCCCCGCAGCCGCGTGTTTGACTGTCTTGCCTCAGTTGAGTGGTTTTTCTCCCAGGGATTCAGTTTGGCCCTGACATGGTGTGACAATTGCTCTGTCTGCAGAGAAACCCCTCACCTCTCTGCACCTCGTGAAGCTGGCCTGGCACACACACATACACATACACACACACACACACACACACACACACCTCTCTGCAACCTCATGAAGCTGGCCTGGCACACGCCTGCGCGCATACACACACACACACACACACACACACACACACCTCTCTGCAACCTCATGAAGCTGGCCTGGCACACGCCTGCGCGCATACACACACACACACACACACACACACACACACACAGCCTGAGGCTCGGCCATGATCCCCCTGGAGGAGGCATTGGAGAAAGCTGGACTGGCCCTGTCACCCTTCTCCAGGGCCACCTGGGAACCTGAGCCAAAGGGCTAGTGCACACTTGTTTACCGTGTAAGCAAGAGTCGAAGAATGTCCGATGTACAGCAGAATCTTGTACAGAATAAATCCCAGCCTTGAGAAATTAGCCTGGCAGTGTGGGTGCTGATTTGGGGAGGAAGATTTGCTGGGTGGGGCCTGAGGGAGAGCATAGCAGGGAGGGTGTTTGCTTCATAGGAAACCCGGAGGGGGCCTTGTTTGATCCTCAGGCTAGTCTAAGGGCCCTGATCACACACACCCCAGCTCTGCCAGAAATGATCTGAGCCAGGAGCAAGCCCTGAGCATGACCAGGTGTGAGCCCCCACCTCAAAAAAAAAAAACAACTTTTTTGTTGTTTTGGTTTTGGGGCCACACCCAGTGATGCTCAGGTGTTACTCCTGGCTCTGAGCTTGCTCAGAAGTCGCTCCTGGCATGGCAGACCATATGGGATGCTGGGGATCGAACTGAGGTCCGTCCTGAGTCAGCCTCGTGCAAGGCAAACACCCTAACACTGCTATCGCTCCAGCCCCCAAAGAATAATTTTTTAAAAATTAATTGTACCACAAATAAAATCATAAATACAAAAATTAATAATTAAGAAATTTTAATTAATTAAAAAAAGATTTTTGAGTTTTTTGGCCACACCCATTTGATGCTCAGGGGTTACTCCTGGTTAAGCGCTCAGAAATCGCCCCTGGCTTGGGGGGACCAAATGGGACGCTGGGGAATTGAACCGTGGTCCTTCCTTGGCTAGCGCTTGCAAGGCAGACACCTTACCTCTAACGCCACCTCACCGGCCCCAAGAATAATTTTTTTTTAAGTAATTTAAAATTGGGGCCGGAGAGATAGCATGGAGGTAAAGCGTTTGCCTTTCATGCAGGAGGTCATCGGTTCGAATCCCGGCGTCCCATATGGTCCCCCGTGCCTGCCAGCCAGGAATAACCCCTGAGCACTGCCGGGTGTGACCCAAAAACCAAAAAAAAAAATAATAATTTAAAATTAAATTTAAAATAATATATATATATATATATATATATATTTTTTTTTTGGTTTTTGGGCCACACCCGGCAGTGCTCAGGGGTTACTCCTGGCTGTCTGCTCAGAAATAGCTCCTGGCAGGCACGGAGGACCATATGGGACACCGGGATTCGAACCACCACCTTAGGTCCTGGATCGGCTGCTTGTAAGGCAAACGCCGCTGTGCTATCTCTCCGGGCCCCTAAAATAATTTTTTAAAAAGCAGCAGGTGAGGCTGGAGCAATAGCACAGCAGGTAAGGCATTTGCCTTGCATGCAACCGACCTGGTTTGATCCCTGCATGTTCTTTATGGCAGGAGTGACTTCTGAACGCAGAGCCAGAAGTAACCCCTGAGAGTTGCCAGGTGTGGCCCAAAGCCAAAACAAAAAAGTGGCAGTGCTCCAAGCCTGGGTATGATCCTCTATTTCCTGCCATGGTTTCGACCAGATGTGCAAGTTGTTGTGGAGAAAGTGACTCACTTTTTAGCTTCAACCTCCCACCTCTGAGATCCTTTTGCATTTCTGTTTCCTTTCCTCACAGTGCTCCCATACCCTCCCCTGAAATTGTTGGCCCCAAGAACCTCCCAGCTCAGAATGCCACAGGTTCAAGGCCCAAAACACCTCCCGGTGGACACATGGGCCTATGCAGCAGTGAAGGGGACAGCCAGGAGAAGCAGGAGAGGACAAAGCTGTTCTCCAAGTACCCCCCCTTCCCCAGTGGGAGGGACAGAACCTGGGCTTGAGAAACAGGCAGGACCTTATGTACCCCAAGAAGACTGAAACCAGCCCCCCACCAAAAGCCTATTGTCAAAAGGACAGGAGTGATGCTTTACACATCAGGCCCAGGAGGTCTCCCTAAGTACACCCCCCATCCCAGGTCTAGGTCTGTGGGTGGAAAACAAGGATTCCAGCAGGCAGAGGTCTTCGAGGGCTGGAAGACAATGTGAGGGCCTTCGCTTGCTCTCCAGCACCACCAAGTAACCCCCCATGACTCAGCCCCGGGGCTTCCACTTAGGAGGGACCTGGTCAGATTCATAGCTGAGACCCAATTGTGGTTTGAAGTTGGGGCTTGAGGGGGGGTGGGAATCAGGGCTTATTCATGGCTCTATGCTCAGGGATTATTCCTGGGGTGCTCAGGGGAGTGAATCCGGGTTGATTGTATACAAGTCAAGTGCCTTAACCCCTTAATCTTCAACATGGAAATGTGAATTAAAGTTGGGGAGTCAAGCAGAGACCATTTGCTGTACCCCTCCTTTGATTGTTCTTTGCATTTGGATCATGTCCCTTATTTGGGTCATACCCCTCTTTCCCCAAAAAATCAAAGGACAGGTAGGGAGGGCCAGCCCCAGCTCCCCCTGCAGCCCAAATCAGGGCATGTTTGATCCCCATGGAAACAGATCTGGTGCCACACAGAACACCCCAACACTCTGCCCCCACTTTCTGTAGCTATCAGTGTGGCCTCCTAGCAACTGGCTTTTCTTCCCACTTTGGGCTTCTATTCCAGCAGGCCTGCCTCATGGGGGGGTGGCACCTTCACCTGCTGGAGGGGAGTCCCTAGGGAGAAATAACCTCCCCTTCCCAGGCCTATGCACATGGGGTGCTCAGTCCACATTCTTAGTCACATTCTTTCTGCAAGTTCAAGGACAGCCAGGGGGGCCAGAGAGAGCATGGAGATAAGGCATTTGCCTTATCGGTGGTTTGAATCCCGGCCCCAGCCTGCCAGGAGCGAGATTTCTGAGTAGTAGAGCCAGGAGTAACCCCTGAGCGCTGCTGGGTGTGACCCAAAAACAAACAAAAAAAAAAGGGGGGGGGCCAGGGGGCTGCCAGGCCCCAATCTGCAGAGCTACTAGGCTCCTTTATCTGGAAAGCAAAGCAAACATAACCAGGGGCCAGAGTGATAGCACAGCAAGAAGTGTGTTTGCCTTGCATGCAGAGGAACCAGGTTCAATCCCATTCATTCCACATGGTCCTTCAAGCCTGCCAGGTATAACCCTGAATAATCCTGAATGCTGCTGGGTGTAACCCCAAAACAAAACAAAAACAAACAAAAAGGAGAGATAACTTTCACATTCTCCAAGCAAATTCTTACTTTGAAAACACTTGAAGCATCAGCATTAGGACCCTGTGGGGTTCTGTGCACTTTCTGGGGGGTGGGGGGGGGGGAACTGTGAGGACGTAAGCACCAGAGCTGATTCCAGCCCATTGGGGCTGCGAGATTCACCTTTCAGATCTGAGTCTCCACTCAGCTCTCTGCCCATCTCAGCAGCATCCCTTGGCTTATTTTTGCAATTTGCCTTTTCAAGGGTGGGGACACTGTTGGCAGTGCCCTGGGCTTACTCCTGGTGGGGTGCATGAGATCATATGCAGAAGAAGGAAGAGAGAACCCAGGGCCACCATATACAAAGTAAATGAGTGTCATCCTATGTGTAATGCTTCCCTGTTACAGGCAGGATTGTGGACATGTGGCTAGTTTGCAAGCTGCTTAGGGACCAGGCCCTGTGCTAAGGAGCTAAGTCTCCTGCTAAGAGCAATAGAATAGAGGCTACACCTATGTTGAACACAAGCAAAACCAGTTCATGGAGCTCAGGTCCACCATAGGTGTGAAAAAGTTGAAACCACCAATCTAGCCCTGACTTGGGCCCTCCCTGGTCTAAGCTGACTCCTCTGAGGGGCCTCATCCTTCATCGCTCTTCAGAATCAGCGCCTGCGGGGCCTCAAACAAGGAACTTGACTAAAACACCTTGCGAGTGCAAAGCTGCATATCCATTCCAGCAGAGATCTAGAGTCTGCACCCAGCTCTCTGTCACTGCACTAGAGCCCAGGAGATGGCTGGAAGCATCTCGAAAACGGCGGGGAGAGCTGCCCCTAGCGGTCACTTCGAGGAAATGCAGCCCACAGAGCCACCCCAGGAACACAAATTCTGGGGAACACAGATGTGTGGCCCCCAACAATGCTGGGGGATGTGTGACCACGGAGTGGATGTGTGCAGCTAAAGTTGGGACCCCGGCAAACACATGTAACAAGCCTGTGTGCTCCAGACTGCGAGCACTCTGCAACCCCAGCATCACGGAGGTTATCTGTGCACAAGACACAAGGAGGAAAGGAGGAAAGCTTGGCTGAGCCTCTGCGACCCACGCAGGGCACCCCCCAGGGCACCCCGAAGAGCCTCCACACTTGCCCGCTTCCCAGTCTCTGCTCCATTCCCAGGAGGGCACCACAGCCTCTTCCTGGCCCATCTCAGGGCAGGCCCTTCCCCTTCGCCTCATTTTTTCCAAAGCATTCTGGAGAGGCTCAGGAATGCCAAGAAAGGATGACCTTACCCAGAGCAAACACAGTCCCGGGAGATCCAGCCCCCGGATCTGCATCCAGAGCCTCGGGAATTAGTGCTTTTCCGCTCCTGATCTTTGGCAGTTCGGCCTCCCTCTGGGAGCAGGCTGCTAAGGCTTGGAGTTTCCGGCTTCCATGCTCCTGGGATGATCCAGAAAACCGGGGTGAGGGTGCAGGCAGAGGGGGAAGGAAGAGTGCAACCCACAGGGGCAGGGATGAGGCAGGCCTGCTGAGTACCTGAGCTGGGGCAGAGCAGAGAAAAAAGCAGATATAGTATAAGGTTTGCCGGGGTTAAAATCAGGTAGGATGGGCCAGTGAGATAGCACAGCGATAGGGCATTTGCCTTGTACACAGTCAGTCCAGGACAAACATGGTTCAAATCCCGGCATCCCATATGGTCCCCTGTGCCTGCCAGCAGCAATTTCTGAGTGCAGAGCCAGGAGTAACCCCTGAGCACCACAGGTGTGCCCCCAAAACAAGCAAACAAATAAATAAAAGCAGGTAGGAAGAGCCAGAGCGATTGCACAGCAGATAGAGCATTTGCCTTACATGCCACTGATCTGGGTTAGATTCCCTGCTTTCCATATGGCCCCTGAAACAGCCAGGAGTAGTCTCTGAGTGCAGAGCCAGGAGTAACCCCTAAGTTGAACACTGATGGGTATAGCCCCAAAACAAAACAAACAAAAAAAAAATCAGGCAAGAGAAGGGCCAGTCAAGACTGAAGACATCAGGGGCTGGAGAAATAGCATGGAGATGGGGCATTTGCCTTGCATGTAGGATGGTGGTTCAAATCCCGGCATCCCATATGGTTCCCCAAGCCTGTCAGGAGCAATTTCTGAGCATAACCCCTGAGCGCTGTCGGGTGTGACCCCCCCAAAAAAATAAGAAAAAGATTAAAGACATCAGAAGATAATGGTTGGAGCTGGAAAAGAAAAACAGGATGGGGGCCGGGCGGTGGCGCTGGAGGTAAGGTGCCTGCCTTGCCTGCGCTGGCCTAGGACGGACCGCGGTTCGATCCCCCGGCATCCCATATGGTCCCCCAAGCCAGGAGCAACTTCTGAGCACATAGCCAGGAGTAACCCCTGAGCGTTACCGGGTGTGGCCCAAAAACCAAAAAAAAAAAAAAAAAAAAAAAAAGAAAAACAGGATGTTTGCCCAGATCATACATCATGTGCATTACCTACAAGAAAATAGCAGGATATAGGCTGATACCATAAGTTAGAAGGACAGACTAGGGCAAGACCCTGGTGACCTGTGTGCAGAGTCGATGGAGAATCTATAACTTACCAAAGGACACATCAGTCCATACCTTTTCCAGCCCCTATACTCTTTCCCACCAGATGCAGCTATATAATCCCACTGCAGGTTGCAGGCAGACAGACTTTGTGGAAACCATCAGACCTCACCTGAGAGTGACCCCCAGTTGCTCAAATCTGTCTCTGCCCCTGACTTTTCTATCTCACCATGGGAGCTAGCACCATGCCAAAGAGATAGGAGACAGTGACATCAAGTTCCAGCGACAACTAAGGCTGGACTGGGCAAATGGTGATTCCTGAGCACAGAAGCAGAAGTGACTCCTGAGCACATCCAGGTGTGGCCCAAAAATCTAAAACAACAACAAACAAAAAAGAGGCATTCTAGGGGCCAAAGAAATAGCACAGTGGTAGGGTGTTTGCCTTGCATGCAGCCAACTCAGGACGGACGGTGGTTTGATTCCCTGCATCCCATATGGTCCCCTGAGCCTGCCAGGAGCAACTTCTGAGGGCAGAGCCAGGAGTAACCCATGACCACCGCCAGGTGTGGCCCGAAACACAAACATAAAAAGCCCAAAAAAAAGAGGTAGTCTAAGGAATTAAGGCACTTGCGTAACTTAAAATCCATCCTCAGCATTTGAACCCTGCCAGGAGTGACCCCTGGAGCATCATGGGATCTGGTGCTCAGACAAAAGGCCAAGACCCAGAGAGACACTCCAGTGGTCACTTGCCTGACCCTGGCTTGATCCCTGGCATTTTTGTGTACACCTCAGAGCACCGCCAGGAGCTATCCCAGCAAGCACAGAGCCAGGAGTAGCCTCAGAGCATAATGGGTGATACTCAACTCCCTGACCCCCTAAAAAATTTTCAGGGAGCTCTCAGAATTTATTGAGGCTTGAGTGATAGCACATGGCCAACCCTGGACAGACCCCAGTTCAATCCCCAGCATCCCATATGGTCCCCTGAGCCTGCCAAGAGCAATTTCTGAGTGCAGAGCCAGGAGTAACCCCTGAGTGCCCCAAAAAACAACAACAACAACAACAAAAAGAATTTAGAGACCATGTGAAGAAAGGGTTAGGGGCCTGCAGCTGTTTCCCACAGTGACAGTGGGAAGAAAGGTGCCAGTGATCTGAGCTCCCAGAGGCCTCCCTGACCAGCCTGGATCTATGCGCTTCATGCCCAGGCTCCAAGGAAGACAGATGCATCAAGGGATGTGCACAGGAAGTGTCTGGGCTGCAGGGTCCACATCCCCACTCTCTGTCCAATTCGGGGGCCTCAGCTCCTGCTCGTAAAGGGCGCTCAGCCCAGTGGGGCTGTTCAGAGATTGAGGAGCCTGCATTCCCATTCTTTCAGTTCTTTCCTTTCCACTGCTCCAGGCAGGCTTTACCTTTTTGCACAGAAAAATGTGAAAAGCCCAAGATAAGGGCCTGTGTGCCTCCAGGAATGGCCACAAACAGAAGAAGCCAGATTGATGCTGCCACCACGACCAGCCCCCCACATCTGGCATTGGTGCTCACTGAGGCTCTCTGAGGGTTGCTCACCTTTAGATGGGACTCTCACGTGCTTTCAGGGCTCCAAAAGAGTCAAGGTCAATGATTCCTTTTTTTTTTTTTTTTTTTTTTTTGGTTTTTGGTTTTTGGGCCACACCCGTTTGACGCTCAGGGGTTACTCCTGGCTATGTGCTCAGAAATCGCCCCTGGCTTGGGGGGACCATATGGGACGCCGGGGGATCGAACCGTGGTCGTTCCTCGGCTAGCGCTTGTAAGGCAGACACCTTACCTCTAGCGCCACCTTCCCGGCCCCAAGGTCAATGATTCCTGAGGTTAACTCCAGGGCTCACACCTGTGCTGCTGGCGGCCACACCTCCTGATTTCGAGCACATGCATGTTTGCTAGTTCTGCTGGCTTCCTTCTCTTTTTTATTGCTGTCTTTTTGTCTGTCTTGGGGCCACACCTGGCAGTGCTCAGTGATTCATTCCTGGCGGTGTTCAGGGGACCATATGAACCCTGTTTGGTTATGTGCAAGGCAAACACCCTATATCCACTTTACTCTAGCTCCAGCCCCAACAGTCAGTGTTCATTGGGGATCCTTTTTTTTTCTTCCTCACCTTTTTTGTTCCTCCCACACTTGGGGATGCTCAGGGCTTACTCCTGACTGCACTGGCAGGGTTTTGAGATACCAAAGGTGAACCAACTTCAAGGCAAGAGTCATCCCTGCTATACTTCTGCACAAAATTTTTGGGGGTTGCCTGCACACACCCAGAACCCATCGCCCCAGATTCTACTAGACTAACCTAGATCTTTCTTCATGTCTGGTGTCCCAGAAATTTAATTGGGGCCTCCCAAAGCACCAGGCTATGCTAAGACTTCAGTCCCCTTGATGGGCTGAAGGGGGCGTGGAAGTGACTGGTTTAGTTCAGAACCTTAGGCCTTGCAACTGCCGACCCCCACTTTCCAAGACTCCCTCATGGGGCCAGAGAGATAGCACAGCGGTAGGGTGTTTGCCTTGCAAGCAGCCAACCCAGAACCAACAGTGATTTGAATCCCAGCATCCCATATGGTCTCCCGTGCCTGCCAGGAGCGATTTCTGAACACAAAGTCAGGAGTAACCTGAGCGCCACCAGTCTGGCTCAAAAACAAAAACAAACAAACAAAAACAAGACTCCCTCATGCCTTCAGAGCAAGCCTTCAGAGCTCCCTTCGGAAGCTCATTCAGCACCTGGAGTGAGAAAAACAAAGGGGGGATTCTGGAGAGAGAACACAGTTTGATCCCCAGCATCCCAAGCACCACCAGCAGTGATGAGTACAGAGCCAGGAGTAACCCCTGAGCACGTGCGGGTGTGGCCCAAACACCAAAAAAAAAAAAAAAAAAGACTCAAATTCTAGATGCTTAATGCTCCACTAAATATGTCTCTCTCATGGAGACACCACCACCACCACTGAGGCCCAAGAATCAGGGTCTCTAGCCTCCTGTCCCCTGGAGCGTGGCCCAAGCATCAGGCATCAGGGGTCCTCAAACTTTTTAAACAGGAGGCCAGTTCACTGTCCCTCAGACCATTGGAGGGTCTGACTATAGGAAAAACAAAACTTAAGAACGAATTCTTTTTTTGGGGGGCCGGGTGGTGGCGCTGGAGGTAAGGTTCCTGCCTTGCCTGCGCTAGCCTAGGACGGACCGCGGTTCGATCCCCCGGCGTCCCATATGGTCCCCCAAGAAGCCAGGAGCAACTTCTGAGCGCATAGCCAGGAGTAACCCCTGAGCGTCACAGGGTGTGGACCAAAAACCAAAAAAAAAAAAAAAAAAAGAACGAATTCTTTTTTTTTGTTTTTTGTTTTTTGTTTTTGGGCCACACCCGGCGGTGCTCAGGGGTTACTCCTGGCTGTCTGCTCAGAAATAGCTCCTGGCAGGCAAGGGGACCATATGGGACACCGGGATTCGAACCAACCACCTTTGGTCCTTGCTGGTCCTTGCTGCTTGCAAGGCAAACACCGCTGTGCTATCTCTCCACTTTTGTTTTTTTTGTGGTTTTTTTTTGTGGGTTTTTTTTTTGTTTGTTTTGGTTTTTGGGCCACACCCGGCAGTGCTCAGGGGTTACTCCTTGCTGTCTGCTCAGAAATAGCTCCTGGCAGGCACGGGGGACCCTATGGGACACTGGGATTCGAACCAATCACCTTTGGTCCTGGATCGGCTGCTTGCAAGGCAAACACCACTGTGCTATCTCTCCGGGCCCATGAATGAATTCTTATGCACACTGCATGTATCTTATTTTGCAATGAAGAAACAAAACAGATACATTATGTGGCCCATGGGCCATAGTTTGAGGACCACTGCGCCTAGATCCAGCCACCTGCGGTCCAAGCACAGAATCTGAATGTCTCTTGGACACACCATACTGCTTCCAGGCACTCAGCACCAGCCAGAGTAGGTGCTTGAGTCAGGGCAGATGCAGGGCAGGAATCAGGTGCCAGCAAGGCCCTGGCTCTACTATGGACCCTGTTGACTTCAGACCCCTGCAGACCCGTATTGTCCTGCCCAGAGGAGGGTGCCAGGGTCTACGGTGGCCGTGGGAGCTGTGGGAAGATTAACTGCACCAGCCCTGATTCCCATCCTCAGCCCTGAGTTGGGAGGCCGCCTGCAGCCCAGGAATACCTGAGAACCCCCTTCCCCTCCCACAGAGCCTGACCAGCCTGCCCTGTTCCCCGCATTTTTGGTTGGTTATTATTTTTTTTGTGTGTGGGGTGTGTGTGTGTTTGGGTTTTTTTGTGATGTTTGTGTGTGTGTGTGTGTGTGTGTGTGTGTGTGTGTGTGTGTGTGTGTTTTGGGCCACATCTAGTGACGGTCAGGGGTTAGTCCTGGCTATGTGCTCAGAAATCGCTCCTGGCTTGGGGGACCAGATGGGACGCCGGGGGATCTTGGTCCATCCTAGGTCAGTTGTGTGCAAGGCAAACTCCCTACCGCTGCGCTATCGCTCCGGCCCCTCCCTGCATTTTTGAAGGCTGTTCTGCGGGATGCTGACACCCCACTGCACCCCACCAGGTAGCCCTGGTGCTGACATGCCACTGCACCCCTGCTGCTCTGTCTGCTTGGAGGCCCAATGCCTGTGCCAGTCTGGCCTGGCATTCCTGGGCACCTCCTGGCCCCTCAACTTTCTTTTTTATCTTTGGGGCCAGAGAGATAGCATGGAGGTAATGCATTTGCCTTTCATGCAGAAGGTTGGTGGTTCGGATCCCGGCATCCCATATGGTCCTGAGCCTTCCAGGAGCGATTTCTGAGCAGAGAGCCAGGAGTATCCCCTGAGCACTGCCGGGTATGACCCAAAAAAAAAAGAAAAAGAAAAAGAAACTTTCTTTTTTATTTTTTTTTAACTTTCTTGATTGATTGGTTGTTGGGCCACACCCAGCATCGGTGGTGCTCAGAAATCGCCCCTTGCAGGCTTGTTGGGCAACTGTATGGGATGCCAGGAATAGAATAGAACGGGGTCCCTCCCAGGTGGGCCACATGCAAAGCAAACACCCTACCACTGTGCTATCTCTCTGGGGCCCCTCCCCTCAACTTTCTGGTACCTGAGCCAAGCCCTGAGCCTGGGGACAGCCCTGCTCCTTCCTGCCCATCCTCCTCCACCCACAGAGAGGACAGGCAGGGGTCCAAAAGGGGGTGCTACAGCATCAGCTCCATCCTCCACTGGTCTGACCTTCCCTTCCCTTTACCGCCCTGGACGCAGCAGCTTCTGTGCTGATAGCCCCGTTAGTGCCCCTTCCTTTTGCTTTTCCAGCACTGTCTGCACCTAGGCTACCCAACTCTAAATTGTCCTGAGCACTGGGCACCCTGGGGTCCGTCCAGCCCAGGGCACTAGCTCTTAGAACCCTTGCTACCCTTCTCTGCTCTGCTCTGCAACTGCTCTGTGCTGCCTCTCTGAGCAGCTCCAGTCTCCCCCCTTCTCTCCTCCAAACTTTGGCTCCAGGCCGGCCGACACCACGAGTTATTTCCCTGCTATTTCCCGGCCCTGAGCTCTTGGCCCCGGCACAGCTGGTTTCCTTTAGGAGTCTGGGAGGAGCAGCCTGGCCGGCCGGGAGTGAGCAGCACAGGGAAAGGCAGGGCTGGGGGCGCCGGGCAGGAGAAGCACAGGACAGGAGCGGGACCCACCCGGGGGTCCCCTGGCACCCCAAAAAGAGGGGGGTGAGTGTGTCGGAGTGAGAGGGGGAAGGGATGGAAAGGGGAAAAGGGAGGGAACCGGGATGGGGGGAGGGGAGCTCTGCTGAGCTTTTCTTCCCTGAGGTGGTCTCGTGGCCTCCCAGTCCCAGGGGGCACAGCATGGGGTACAGAGAGGCTGGCCCTTGAGCGCGGGAAGCCGGGGTGGGTTGGGTCCAATTCCAATCCTGCCTGGCCCCTAGAAGAGCAGAGAACCCCTGAGGACCCCAGCATCATGCGGCCGCTCCTGACCTTGCTCCTCCTGGGCCTGGCAACAGGCTCAGCCCCGCTGGAAAACAACAAGATCCCCAGCCTGTGTCCCGGGTACTCCGGCCTTCCAGGCACGCCCGGACACCACGGCAGCCAGGGCCTGCCTGGCCGTGATGGTCGAGACGGCATGCCTGGGACTCCCGGCGAGAAGGGCGAGGTCGGGAAGCCGGGTAAGAGCAAGAGCCACTTGGTGGCCACTTGGTGGTGGTTCAGACTCCCAGGGACCTGGAGACCTTCGCCCTTAGGGAGCTCTTCCCAGGGCCATGCATGACTCAGCCCTGAGCCCCAACTCCTTCACCCCATTCTGGGGTCCTGCCCTGGAGCCTAGGGGCCTGCCTGCCCCAGCCCCAGGAAGAGGTGGCTAGAGAGGTTGAGGGGCCAGGAGGGACTGGTCACACACAGAGCACACCCTGACAGTTCCCCTTACTCCCCCCATCCTGCAGGACTCCCTGGGCCCCGTGGGGAGCCCGGGCCTCGGGGCGAGGCAGGGCCCATGGGGGTGGCCGGACCTGCAGGAGACTGTGCAGTGCCCCCACGCTCCGCCTTCAGTGCCAAGCGCTCTGAGAGCCGGGAGCCCCCCGAGTCGGAAGCGCCCCTGCCCTTCGACCGCGTGCTGATCAACGAGCAGGGCCACTACGACCCTGCCACGGGCAAGTTCACCTGCCAGGTCCCCGGAGTCTACTACTTCGCTGTCCACGCCACTGTCTACCGCGCCAGCCTGCAGTTCGACCTGGTGAAAAACGGCCAGTCCATTGCCTCTTTCTTCCAGTTCTTCGGGGGATGGCCCAAGCCCGCCTCACTCTCCGGGGGTACCATGGTGAGGCTGGAGCCCGAGGACCAGGTGTGGGTGCAGGTGGGTGTGGGTGACTACGTTGGCATCTATGCCAGCATCAAGACAGACAGCACATTCTTGGGGTTCCTGGTCTATTCTGACTGGCACAGCTCACCTGTGTTCGCCTGATGCCCCTAAGTCAGTGATGGCTGACCTTTTTGAGCCCGAGTGTCCAAACTGCCGCACAAAACCAAAGAATTCCCTCAAAAGTGCCAGCACGTCAATTAAACCTTAATAACAGGATTTTAGTATCTAAAAACTATGTGGCACACGCCGCATATCTTAATTGCGGACCTTCCTGAGTGCCAGCTGCAAGGCCTTTGCGTGCCACTGCTGGCACGCGTGCCATAGGTTTGCCATCACGGCCCTAAGTAATCTGGCTCAGAGGGGAGCAGCAGAAACCACCTGGGGAGGAGTCGGATTCCCAGCATCCCATATGGTTCCCCTGCCAGAAGCAATTTCTGAGCGCACAGAGTCAGGAGTATCCCAAGTGCCCGAGTGTGACACACACACACACACACACAAAGAAACCACCTGAAGAGGCCTGCTCCCCCACATGTTGTGGATGACCTCAGGGGAGTGAAGAGGGACCAGGGACAAGGCTGCCTGAAGTCAAGGCTGCTGGGCACCCGGGCAGGCACCGGGGACTTTGCCCCTCCAGCCCTGACTGTCAAGGTGGAGTGCTCTCTTAATGCTTTTCTGGCTGCTCCTCCATCTGTCCCCCATGTTCTGGGACTCTTTTTCCATGATCATTCAATAAATATAAGTTTCTTTCACTGGTTTCAGCTTTTTTTTTTTCCGTTAGCGGAAGACACTCCAGTTTTAGGGGTAGGGGCAGGGAGTGGAGATGGACAGAGGAAAGGGTCAAGAAATGCTGGTGAAATAAAAAAAAAAAAAAGAAAGAAAGAAAGAAAAAATAAATAAATATTAAAAAAAAATACAGGTGAGAAGCCGACGAGATGGTGCTAGAGGTAAGGTGTCTGCCTTGCAAGAGCTAGCCAAGGAAAGGACCACCCCTGAGCATCAAACGGGTGTGGCCCGAAAAACCAAAAAAAAAAAAGAAAAAAAAAAGAAATGCAGGTGGGGAGCCAGAGAGATAGCATGGAGGTAAGGCGTTTGCCTTGCGTGCAGAAGGTCGGGTGGTTCAGATCCTGGCATCCCATATGGTCCCCTGAGCCTGCCTGGAGCAATTTCTGAGCATAGAGCCAGGAGTAACCAAACCAGAGCGCTGCTGGGTGTGACCCCAAAACAAAACAAAACAAAACAAAGCAAAACAAAATGCAGGTGGAGGGGCCGAAGAGATAGCATGGAGGTAGGGCATTTATCTTGCATGCAGAAAGACGGTGGTTCGAATCCCGACATCCCATATGGTCCCCCAAGCCTGCAGGAGTAAACCATGAGCACTGCTGGGTGTGACCCCAAAACCAAAAAAAAAAAAAATCCCAGCAGGTGGAGGGGGAGCAAGAAGGCCCTCCAGGGTACCTGACTGTGGACAGATCAACCCTCCTAACTATGGGGCTCTGGCCCTCTTCTGCAGAAAGCAGGTCATCAGAGGGACTGGGTGGAGCCCCTTCTCCACAAACACACCCCCTCTCTGATCACCACAAAGCTGCCTCCGCATCTGATTTTTTTTTTTTTTTTTTTTTTTGGTCACACCCGGCGGTGCTCAGGGGTTACTCCTGGCTGTCTGCTCAGAAATGGCTCCTGGCAGGCACGGGGGACCATATGGGACACCGGGATTTGAACCAACCACCTTTGGTCCTGGATCGGCTGCTTGCAAGGCAAACGCCACTGTGCTATCTCTCCGGGCCCCGAATCTGATTTTTGTATCCAGGATTTGGGTTTGAGCTTGGCACCATAGGAGCATCACTAGGGAGCCCCACTGAGCACAGTGCCTCAAGTTGCTCTTGAGTGCTGCCAGGATGTGCCCCCAAACTAAAACCTTCTTTGCAAACATGAGGCCATGAGTCCAATCTCCTATAACCAGTGATCATTAGCAATCACCCGAGATCATGCCCTGGTCTTTGCAACAGCAGCAACACATGTCCAGGAAAGGAAAAGCCTAAAGAAAAGGAAAAAGGAGCCAGGGATTTCATTCATGACCACCCTGTCCTGGCTACCTGCCTGATCCCCCAGATGACTAGAAAGCGATTTCTGTTCCCCCAGCCAGAAAAGTCATCCAGGAGACAGCCACAAGGGGGCGACCCGGCTTCAGGCTGCTGCTCCGGACAAGAGAAGTAGGGCACAGGCTCCCATGGAGTGTGTGAGAGGAAGGTATCAAAGTCAGGAGGAGGAATTCCAAATAAGGGTGCGGGGGAAGGGGGTCTTCGCAGAAAGGAAGCTGACCTTCTCTCTCAAATGTTTATCCTCTCATTAAACAGAGACTGGAAGGAGCCGAGCTTGCCTTATGCCGGGCTCCTCCTGCACTGGCCCCCACTGAGCCAGTCTGGGTGGGCAGCGCCACCAAGTCTGAGGTTAGCCACAAGGCGCCCAGGCTCCCCTCCTATGAGCAGAACCAGCCCCATGCAGCCCCCCGCCAACCAGGCCAGGCCTTTTCCAATCAGAGCAAGAGGGAGTCCCTCCTCTATATCTTGCCCACCCCAGTGGCCCCCTGGTCTCTCTCCTCCCCTTCCCCAAGGCAGCACCAGGCAATGAGCGCCCAGAGCCCACAGGAGCCAGGGGCCATAGCCCCTGATGGTCATATGAAAGCAAACCTGACCAATGGGGATAGGCCATTGAAGTGTACTTCAGACAGGCTGGAGGTACTGGACTTGAATTCTGCTGGCCCTCCAGTCAGTGCCTCATGTGCCCCAGCAGGCCCATGCTGATGTGAGGGGTTCAGAGAGCTGGATGCAGGGTCACAGGAACCTCACCGCCCTCCTGACATGATTGGGGAGGGGACTGGCTCCAGACACTTCCTGCATTTGGGCCCAGAAACCAAAATGCCTGGGGTGGGGACATTTTCCATCAAGGCTGCATCCAATCACACCCGCCTGGGCTATCCCAGAGACACAGAAGCTCCCCAGGCTGCAGTGGTGACCCCAGCTGTTCCCACATGCAAAGAAGCGCCCAAGGCCATCAGAACTGTCAACAGAACTTTAATCACAGCATTAGGGTGACAGGCCCCTGGGAGCTGTGTACCCATTGTAGAGCAGAGTGATGTGAACCATCTGTAACCCAATATCAAAGTCAAGAAGAGGGGAATGTGGCTTTTCTCTGTGGCAGGGAGCATAAGGGCTGTAAGAAATATGGGCACCCCTTCTGAGGCCCCCAGTGGAACCAAGGTGCTAGAGGATTCTTGGTCCCAAAGCCTAGTGTCCATGCCCCTCCACCAGGGTGGCCCCAGCAGTGGGCTCAGGCTAGGAGGGCACCTGGCCTAGGAATGTGGACGAGAGGAGGTGGTGGCATTGGGGTACCTGAGAGAGGAGTCTCTAAAACCCAGGCTCTGGCTGAATACAAAGATTCAAGATGTTGCTCAAGCCCAGGAGTTGTCCAAACACTCAGATACAGTTATGTGCTGGGCTGAAGAAGCTGGAAAGAAAGTGGGGATCCAGCAGGAGGGATCCTGCCGATCCCCTACCCCTCTGAAGCAAAAAGAGAAGCCCTGATGGGGAACAATGAAGCTGGTATCTGGGTGGCCTAGACAGAGGCCACCGCCGAGTTCTCAGGGTTTGGTGTAGTGCCGCACTCACCGCCCTCAGCAGCACCAGGACTCTTTGGGCAGGACAGCAAATTCGGGTCAAGGGACCATTCCATCTCCTGGGGCGGTATGGGAGGCGTGGCTGGTAGCTGACCACGTCCCCACGCTGCTGCAGACCTATCCCTGTCTGCTGAGGACGCAGTGGGCTAGGGCAGCGATGGCTGCTTCAGAGGTAGACGTTGAGGGTCTGCAAGATGCTCCGGCGGCACAGCGGGCAGTTGCGTTGGAAGACCGGGTGCTGCATGAGGATCTCGGTGCAGTCCTGGCATAGACACAGGTGCCGGCAGGGCAGCAGCAGCACGGTCTTGCTCTGGTCCTGGCAGATGACACACTTCTTTCTCTCCTCCTGCTCCTTAAGCAACTTCCACGGGTCCTGCCCCACATCAGGTTCCTCCTCATTGAGCCTCCTACGACCACAGCGGGTCTGCCTCCCTTCCTCCTCTGCTGGCTCAGCAGAGGGCCCTGCTTCAGGAGGAGAGTCAGGTCGCCAGGTCCTGGCCTGGGGAATCCTCCTCGGGCTACCCTGGGGGGCTCCTGGGGCTCCTCCCCGGTTTTGCCAGCTAGCCAGCTGCAGGCTGCGGCTCCAAACACGGTGCCAGGCCTCCACACTCAGGACCAAGCGAGACAGCCGCACCACGTCCTCTCGAAGCCTGTGGTAGGATGGCCGGGCTTGGAGCTGCCCAAGTATCCGAGTGGTGAGCCTCAGGATGAAGTCGGGATGAAGCACCACCAGCACGCAGGCCAGCAGCAGGAGGCCGGTGAGATTGACAAGCACGAAGCTGGCCAGGAGGCGAGAGGCTGAGGCCAGCATCTCCAGGGCCAGCTGGCAGGGGCTCCAGAGGAGGATAGCCATGGCAACAGCGTTGCTGGACATGTGGGCCAGGAAGGCAGCCACCACATCTGTCATCCTCCACACTGGCCCCATCACTGCATCCCATAGAGCCAGCACCAGGGCAAAGAGGTTCTGGGTGCCAATGAGACAGATGTTGACCAGGCTGTTGATGACGTAGGCCACCAGGCTCATAGCAATGGTGCAGACATCGCCTGCCTGGCGCAGCAAGGTATGTCCACTGGAGACCACGTTGAAGATCCCTCGGTGGAGAAGCTCCCGGCTCCGCAGCGCCCCGTGAGAGGCCAAGTGCCCCAGAAGCTTTAGACTCTCCAGGCCAGAATAAAAGCTGTAAAGTAAAGTACACAGAGCCTGCAAGCCCCCACAGGTGAAGCAAACGAAGGCCTCGACCAAGGCCAGCAACGAAAACAGGACTCCGCGGCCCAATTGCAGGAGGCCAGTCAGTACCGAATGAGGCAGGTTGTAGATAAACGTCAGCAGCCAGGCCAGAGAAGTCAGCAGGGAAGACACCAGCAGAAAGTTGAGGTCCAGAACCAAAGTCAGCACGTCCAGTACCAGGCCCACCCCATTCACCACCAGGTACAAGGCCTCCATGGTTAGTGGAGTTATATGGAGAGTAGGGCGAAGGAAGACCTGGCTCCAAGTCGAGGAGGATCAGATGTCAAGGTCACTCGTCAATACTGAGAAAGGATTCCAAATTGGTGGGGAGTGTCTTCAGGAGAAATGTCGAAGAGAAAAGAGTCATCTCTGAGTTGGGGAGAAGAATCAAGAATCTGAGGAAGGAGGAAGCAACTTAACGGCGGGCTCTTTCGAAGGAAAAAAGGCCAAGCATGTCCAAAGTCGAGGTGAATCGAAGATGGAAGAGGAGCTTCAGTGGTCAAGGCCTGGTGGTGGTCTCCATAGCAGGACAGAGGTTGATGTGTGTGATCAAGGGGAGACCAGGAACAGACAGACAGCTGGGAGTTAGTTGGGCCGGGCCGGGGCCGGGTGGGGGGCGGCGCAGGCTGGGCGCGGGCTCGTGGCCCAGCTACGCGGGTGCCCCGTCCCCGCCCGGCCCCCGTCCCCCCAGCTCGCGACACTCTGCGCCCCAAAACGGAGCGGGGAAGCGAATCAGTCCCAGCAAAGCCCAGACGCAGCTTCCAGCCCACTGGACGCCGCCATCTTGAGTGTGGCGAGGCGGGACGAAGGAGGCGGGAAGAAGGGCGATTCTAGCCAATCAGAAAGCGGCAGCGCCGGAAGTGCCAGCTGCCTATTGGTCCGTTTGAAGAGCGCCCCGGCTTATTTACTTTCCAAAGCCAGGGCCAGGGGAGAAGCAGATGGAGAGCCCGGAAGAGCGGTGACGTTGTTTGGTCATGTGACCTTCGGGGCGGAGCCTAACTACACGGCACCGCCCCTTAAAGGAGCAGAACTTTAGGAGCCGGAGCGATAGATAGCACTGCGGTAGCGCATTGGCCTTGCAAGCAAGCAGCCGACCAGGACTGACGGTGGTTCGAATCCCGGCATCATCCGCTGTGTGCAAGGCAAACGTTCTACCGCTGTGCCATTGCTCCAGCCCCTAGTGAGAACTTTTTATTATTATTATTATATTAAGTCAGTTTATCATTTGTATTCGTTTTGTCATGGGACACACCTGAAATGCTCTTTTTTTTTTTTTTGTAGATACTCATTTTTTTGTTTTTTTTTTTTTTGGGTTTTTTTTTTTCCTTTTTCTCCTTTCTTCTTCTTGTTTGTTTTGTTGTTGTTGTTTGTTTTTTTGGGGGTCACACCCGGGGGTGCTCAGGGTTATTCCTGGCTCTACGCTCAGAAATTGCTCCTGGCAGGCTCAGGGGACCATATGGGATGCCAGGATTTGAACCACCGTCCTTCTGCTTGCAAGGCAAACGCCTTACCTCCATACTATCTCTCCATCCCCCCCTTTTTTCTTTTAAATTGTTTTTGTTTTTGTTTTGGTTTTGGTTTTGGTTTTTGGGTCACACCCGGCAGTGCTCAGGGGTTATTCCTGGCTCCAGGCTCAGAAATTGCTCCTGGCAGGCACAGGGGACCATATGGGACGCTGGGATTCGAACCGATGACCTCCTGCATGAAAGGCAAACGCCTTACCTCCATGCTATCTCTCCAGCCCCGCTTTTAAATTGATATTTATAAACTCTAGAAGGAATCCTCCCAGATGGGTTTTTTGTTTGTTTTGGTTTTGGTTTTGGTTTTGGTTGGTTTTTTTTTTCCCCCACAGAACCACGTAACAAGAATCATCTTGTTCTGCCTTATGAATTGAGGGAGGAAAAAATGGAGGGTACAAGGACCAAACTGTTGTATGAACATTAAGTGAAAACAAAAAATGATCAGACTCAAACACCAAACCCAAAGTCAATGACAACAGAATAGATACCCAATCTACAACAAGGGCTTACTTCTGACTGCATTCAGGGTCATGTTTGGGGAATCGTATGGGGTGCTGGAGATTGAACCTAGGTTGGCTGCGTACAAGGTGAACAGCCTACACACTATTATCTCTCCAGACCCATATATATATATATATATATATATATATATATATATATATATATATATATATATATATATATATATAGTGCTGCGAGTAGAGTGTTTGCCTTGCACGTGGTCAAACTGGATTCCCCATCATTCCATAGGATCCTAGGATCCCATGAGCACGGCCAGGAGTGATTACTGAGTGCAGAGCCAGCAGTAGTAACCTCCCAGGCAAGGCGTTTGCCTTGCACGCATCCCAGTTCTTTTTCTTTTTTGTTTTGTTTTTTGGGTCACACCTGGTGACCCTGACAGGCTCCAGGGATCATATGGGGTGCAGGGAATTGAACCGGGGCCCTTTCCAGGTTGACTATGGACAAGGCAAACATCCTACTGCTGTGCTATCACTCCAGCCCCATGGGCCCAGGTTTGATTTCTGCAGCCCATTCCCCATTCCCACTCACCACCCCCCACAGCCTGCCAGGAGGGATTTCTGAGTGCAGAGCCAGGAGTAACCCCTGATTGCCTCCAGTGGTCCTCCAGATGTGGCCCAAAAACCAAAAGGAAAAAGTAGTAGTAGTAGCCTCCCAAAATCTCAGAGTGTCCCCCCCCACAAAAAAAAAAGGAAAACAATTGGGACTTTTCTTGGGAGGTTGGAGAACATCCAGGTCCTTGGGGAGGTCACCCTGGGGGATAACTCCAGCATGCAAAGCTTGCGCTCGAGCCCTCTGAGCCTTCTTCCAGGCTTCCATTTCCGCTTGGATCCATCAGTGACCCCGTTCCTCCTAAATCTGCACCATCCCCTGCTGAACTACTTCCTCATCCTGGACAGCTCCAGGATTACACACCCCCCTCCCCCCACCCCCACCCCCCCGCCCTGCTGCTTCACTCTAGGGGACCAAAATCAAACTCAGTCTGCAGGGGGCGCAGTTGACCAATGCACCTGCCACCGGCAGAAAAAAGACTGAGTTTCCAGTTCCTTGAAGCCAGTCTTTTCATTAGTTCAGGGACCAAAGCTTCCCGAGACCGGATTCTTTCTCATCCTAAGTCACCTTGAAGGAGACATAAATTTAAATGCCTAGGAGAGCCTGCTGATGACTTATCCTTGGGCAGGCAGAGGTTACCCTATAGCCATATTTCTTGTGATAGAAATGAGGTCTAAACACTCCTAATTCTGGTGTCGAAGAGATAAGATGGAGATAAGGTCCTTGCCTTGTGCCTGATCTCAGCTCAAACCCTCCATATTGGGGCCTGAGTGATAGGGTTGTACTTGGGAAAACCTGTTTGTTTTTCTTTCTTTGGGGGGGGGGGACACAGAGACTCTCAGGTGTTACTCCTGGCACTTTCTGCTCAGAAATCATTCCTGGCAGTCTCAAGGGACCATATGGGATGCCAAGATTTGGATCACCTGTCCTGGATCAGCTGTGTGCAAGGCAAACGCCCTACGCTGTGCTATGTCTCTGGCCCCAGAAACTCTTATTTCTTTTTTTTTTTTTTTTTTTTTTTTTTTTTTTTTGGGTTTTGGGTCACACCCGGCAGTGCTCAGGGGTTATTCCTGGCTCCAGGTTCAGAAATTGCTCCTGGCAGGCACGGGAGGACCATATATGGGACGCCGGGATTCGAACCGATGACCTCCTGCATGAGAGGCAAACGCCTTACCTCCATGCTATCTCTCCGGCCCCAGAAACTCTTATTTCTAATGAAATAAAATTTAGCTTTCTTCCATGTATTTTCATGACTTGCCAACTCTCTGCCTTCTTCTGGATGCAGTGTCATTTTACGTGTGTCGTTGCCAGTCTATTTCTCCAGTCATCTGTTGCAGGACATGTTCAGAACTTGCAGATTCGGGGCCGGAGAGATAGCATGAAGGTAAGACGTTTGCCTTGCATGCAGAAGGTTGGTGGTCCCGCGTCCCATTGGTCCCCGGAGCCTGCCAGGAGCGATTTCTAAGCGTAGAGCCAGGAGTTACCCCTGAGCGCTCCGTATGTGACCCAAAATCAAAAAAAAAAAAAAAGGGGAACTTGCAGATTTGGGAACGTGTAATAGTCACCCCATCTGAGATCCCTACCTGTAGCCCGGTGCCCCTGCCCTCCTGCTGCCTGGCTGTCTGGTCCTTCCCCACCTCAGCAGGACACTGACCCCAATGAGGGCTCTGAAATCTTCAATAGCATTTGCTACACCTCTACTTTTTGTTTTTGTTTTTTTTTTTTTTTTTTGGTTTTTGGGCCACACCCGTTTGACGCTCAGGGGTTACTCCTGGCTATGTGCTCAGAAATCGCCCCTGGCTTGGGGGGACCATATGGGACGCCGGGGGATCGAACCGCGGTCCTTCCTTGGCTAGCGCTTGCAAGGCAGACACCTTACCTCCAGCGCCACCTACCCGGCCCCAGCCTCTACTTTTTGTTGTTGTTGTTGTTGTTTAAATAATATATTTAAGCACCATGATTACAAACATGTTTGTAGTTGAGTTTCAGTCATAAAAAGAATACCCTACACCTCCACTTTTGAGAGGATAAATGCTTCCTCTTTCAGAAAGCCTTCAATGACTTCCCGGTGCATAGAAGTGCTGATGTGTTTATCTGCACCCTGGGACTTGGCAGATGCTCTTAGAACCCCCTCACTTATCTGACACGTCCTCACTTGTGGGAAGCCCAAGTTTATGACCTTCCGGTCTCCAGCCCCTGCCTCAGAACTTGACCCCAAGGAACTGTGCTTTGCGGGGGAGGACAGACGAGAAGCAGTGCATTGTCTTCTCTTCATCTGGAATCTTCTCATCCTGAGTCACCTCTGCTTCCCCTGCAGTGCAGTCAGCATCAAGATGAATCAAGTCTGGTCCTTCCTGTCCTCAGGCCAGAGAGGACCACAGTGGAGGAGGGGCAACAGTTTTGAACACCAGGCTCCAGAGGGTGTTTGCAAAGCAGAGACACACTGGAAAAAACCTCCAACCAGACTGGGAGAGTGAGAAGAAGGTTAAGACCTGGATTCAACAGTGATTTGGTCCCCTGAGCCCTACCAACCTCCCCTCCCCAAAAGAGTAAATTCTACAGCTGTCAATTTCCTGAGAACACCAGGTCCTGCCTACCCCACCATGTCTTCAGACCCAAGTATTCTTCCAGGGCCTATATCCTCCCAGGATGCCTTCTCTGCACTGCTGAGAGAGAGAGCACAGCGACACTATTAAATACCAACTGTTTGCCCAAGCCTGGATGTCTAATAAATGACTCTCCCAGAGGTCTCTGGGGGGGGGAAGAATGGAGATGGGGGCCAGAGAGATAGCACAGCAGTAGGGTGTTTGCCTTGTATGCGACTGACCCAGGGCAGACCCAGGTTCGATTCCCGACATCCCATATGGTCCTCTGAGCCTGTCAGGAGTGACTTCTGAGCACAGAGCTAGGAGTAATCCTAAATGAGTGCCACAGGGTGTGGCCCCAAAACCAAAATAGAAAAGGATGGATATGAAGGGCTTGGGCTTCCTGAACAAACCCCTCCAACCAGCCAGAACCCCTCAGGCCTCCCATCAGGCCACCTCTATGTGAGCATTACTTGCTCAAAATTCCTTTCTGAGAGGGGCTGGAGAGGTGGTGATAGGAGGTAAGGCGCCTGCCTTGTTAGCGCTAGCCTAGAACAGACCACAGTTCCATCCCTCAGCGTCCCATATGGTCCTTCCAAGCCAGGGGCGATTTCTGAGCGCATAGCCAGGAGTAACCCCTGACTGTCAAATGGGTGTGGCCCAAAAACAAAAGAAAAACCCTCCTTTCTGAGAAAAATTCAATGGTTGTATCTGATGGGAGACCTCTCTCTTCTCTCTCTGCTCATGCTTTGCACCCCTACAATAACGCCATCTTGGCATCCTTCTCCACACTTCCAGAAAGACCCCACAAACTGTCTACTGCCTAGGATTTGGGGCTAGTCCATCTGCCACTTCGTCCCCGGCTCTTCTGACTAAATCGGATAGATGACAGGAGCTGGATTGGGAAATGCTGCTGATTCACAAGTGCGTTCCTTGGGCGATGTCAAAGTGAGAGCAGTAGAACCCTGGCACTGTTCACATTCACCCTGCAACTGGGCTGGAGTCCCAGCAGGGCGGCTGTAGGCCTTTTCAGGGGGGCCTCTGTCCTTTCCCTTTGCTCAGGTTCTGCCATAGGGAGTGGCAGACGCTGTGGAAATAGATGATCCCAGAGGCCAAGTTCAGCGCAACACAAACACAGTCCAGAAGTGTCCCAGCGAATCTGTGTATGTCTCTGTTTCAGGCAGGCCCCTGGTCCAGACCCACTAAGGCAGTGGCCAGTTCTCCCAAAGCTCCCCTGGGGTACAGCTATAGTCAGGAACAGTCCAATTCACCTCCCACCTGGGCTCCTTCTAGATCAGCTCCCAGCCCTCCACTGTGGGGTGCTGGCAGTTCTTGGGGGAGAAAACCAAAGTGACAAACTGGCATGTTGGCTTCTCAGGGTGGGGGGCAGAAGCCCCGAAAGCAAGCACCTCTCCCAGCCTTCCCTGGGGCCCAGGCCTAGTCCAATCCAAACAGCCTGAGGATCTTTCTCCCAGGGGTGGTGGTATTTTGGGGAACGGATGTGAACTTCCTTGAGGGGGAGAGGTCTGAGATTCTAGCATCCTGCTCCCGCCCCCCACATGCTCTGTTCTCCCGACTGTGGGGGTAGGAAGTGGGCAGGCTGAGGCCCTGAGAAGCCAGACTGGTGCCAGCCAGGATTTGGGGAGGGGGGGACAGAACACATGGGCGAGGGGGGGGTGTCTATAGCAGGAGGGGAGAACAGGAGACCTCAGTCCTGTCCTCAAGCCCAAAGACTGACCAGGGGAGATTTTACCCTCTCCCTGCAGCCATCCACTACCCTGCACCCCCCAGATCAGCTCCCCCCAATCCCCCCTTCCAGTGTGGGGCTGGGCTCAGAAACGGAGGCTGGCCAGGAAAGGCTCAGAGATGGGGTTGGGGCTTCCGGAGAGCCCTGGGTCCGCCCCGCAGCAAAAGGTCTGAGCATTTATGGTAATGTTTGGGTTAGTGCTCCGCCTGCCTGGGCGCTGGGCCCTGGGCCCCTGAAGATGTGGGTGCTCCTGGGGGCCCTGGGTCCGGTCCACAGGGAGAGAGGGTCCTGGAGAGACAGGAGTAGGGGGGTGGACAGTCCCTAACCAGAGGGCTCAGCTGAACAAGGATTTGGAGGGGACGGTCATGCCCCCCAGCGCGCCCTTCCCACCCACCCCCTTCCCGCCCAGCTTGGGGTCCCTAGTCCCGGGCACACCCACATCCTCTTTCCCCGCGCCGGGAGCAGAGGCTAAGGCTCCCAGGGGAGGCCTGGAATGCTGGGGGCCTGGGAACAGCCCCGCCGCCCCTGGGAAAGGCGGTTCGTGGGAATCCCACCAGCCCCCTCCCCAGGAGTCTTGGAGCCGGACCCCGACACCGCCCTAGGGGGGCTCTGTGGGCGCCTGGCAAGGTCCGGGCACAGGCGCGCTCGACCCCGGGGTTCTCGGAGCAAGCAGTGACGAAAGTCCCTCTCCCCCGCGGGGCTCCCGCATAAGTCACCCCATTGTCTGGCCCCAACTGCACCAACCGCTCCTGCACAATGGGCCCCTTTGCTGCTCGGGTGGGGACCCACTCACACAAAGGCGGTTTTTCCAAGTTTAAAAATAGTCCCTCCTCCTCCTCCCCAGTCTCCCCTGCGAGGCCTTCCGTGGGGGGGGGACCCCAGCCATCCCATCCCGACCACCGCACCCCCTCTTCCTGCCCTAGGTCAGGTGTGGGGTCTGGTGAGGCAGTGTCTGGCGAGATAGGGGCCGTTTCCCCCCATTCAATCTCTCCTTCCCCCCTCCTTATCCTGTTTCCTGAGTGACAGCAGCCCCCCACCTCCAGCTCCCCTGTTTTCCACACTGTCCCCACACACTGCTTCCTCTCTCGCTCCATCCTGGAAACACTAGGGCTCCTCCAAGGGCTTGTGTCTCCTTCCTTCGGGGCCAGATCTTGGGGCTTTCCCGGCTTCCTCACCTGTCCAGCTCCTCCTTGCAGCTGTAAATGAACCTTTCTCAGCTTCCTTCCTCCAGCCTACGTCTTCCCACAGCTTCCAGGTCAAGGCCAGAGGGGTGGTTGGGGGGCTGTGACTCACTAGCCGGCCCCCCAGTCAGCCCTTGTGGGTCTTTTGTCTTTTTTTTGGGGGGGGGCACACCCGGTGATGCTCAGGGGTTCCTCCTGGCTGTCTGCTCAGAAATAGCTCCTGGCAGGCACGGGGGACCATATGGGACACCGGGATTCGAACCAACCACCTTTGGTCCTGGATCAGCTGCTTGCAAGGCAAACGCTTGTGCTATCTCTCTGGGCCCGGGTCTTTTGTCTTAATGCTCGGAAAAGCATGTGGTACCAAGGACTGAACTAAGGCGTCCTTCATGCAGAGCCTGTGCTATGAGCCCTTTGAGCCATCCCCAGGGATGTTCCCAATATGGGCGTTTTAGTACTGGATGTCTCACTTTTTATTTTATTTTTTTGGCTTTTTGGGCCATACCCAGCAGTATTCAGGAGTTACTCTTCGTTTTGCATTCAGGGGTCATTCCATGGGGACCAAATGGGATGTCTGGGTTTGAGCCTGGATTCACCTAATGCAAAACAAATGCCCTACCTACCCACTGTAAGCTCCAGTTCCTGGATGTACCACTTTTTACCATGAGGGCCCTACCTGCCTTTGCTGAGACAGTACAAAGAGAACTTTCTCTATCTTTCTGTGTCTCAGCTGGTGTTCAAATCTGTATGGGGTGACCCAGGAGGGCCCCACCCCAGCCGCTCCTTTGTCTGAGGGACCACAGAGACTGAGTGCCCTGCCCACATGGCCCCCATCTGAGCAGGGCTGCAGCCAGGCCTACCAGCATCCTCTTCCTCTCCTGCTGAAGCCCTGTTGGCAGGCCCACCACTGCCACTCCTACTGCCCTGTCTGGCTCTCTGTTCTCTCCTGCAGAGTGCTCCAAAAAATGCCAAAGTGAGCCCCCAATCTGGAGGGTCCACACCCCACCCTCCCTCCAGAGTCCCACCCAGTTCAGCAGCCTAGAGAGCAGGAGCAGGTGTGGTCCAGGTCCCCCTGTGCTCACCCTCTCTCCCCTGCACTGCAGAGGCCATCCCCCCACTTCACAGCCTGGGGCGGGCAGAAATGCTGGGCACTGCCTGTCCTTGGTGGTTTCTCTGCCGGCAGGAAAGCAGGATGATTAGTTAATGGTGTTAAGTGCAAGGACGCATGGGGCTGGGAGACGAGGCAGGGCTGGGCCTGCTCTGGGCTGACCTGGCCAACAGAGCAGCCTTACATTGATTGCTTTGGGGTGGGGGTGCCAGGCTCTTGTCCGTCCTCTCCCTTCTCTCCCCCTCTTGGCCATCGTGGCGCAATCTCTGGCACTGATGCCGAAGGAGGGAGGAGGGGGGCAGCTGGTCTGGCCAGCAAGGTGGCAGCTCTGGTCTGTGTTTGTGTCTGCGTCATGTCAGGCGTCTCAGATGCAGGAGGTCACCTGCGATGGATGCCCAGGCACCCACAGTTCTGCCTACCCCGCCCCTAGACAAGGGCAGCCTCCAGCCTCCACCTTCAGCCCTGCCTCTAGGCAAGACATCCACTGCCCCCGCCCAGAGCCTCATTCATTTTATTTTTATTTTTCTGGTTTTGGGGTCACACTCTGTGGCATTCAGGGGTTACTCCTGGCTTTGCGCTCAGAAATCGCTCCCGGCAGGCTTGGGGGAACCATTCCAGAGCCTCATTCATTCAAACTGGAACACCAGACAGCCAGACGGGGGAGTTTGTGCGGGTGGGGGGGTGCCCCACATTTTGATGCTTCTTGCTCTAGTTCCCAACTTCTGAGTCCCAATCAGTGGTGTTGGGGGAGTCTGAGGAGGACTCACAGGAGAAACTGTGTGGGGTGAATGGCGTCCAAGAAAGACCCCTCCCCACCCTAGACCTCTCCCCATTCTTGTCTTCCTTTGGGCAGAAGAAACTGAGTCCCAGCCTGGGGCTCCAGAGTTAAGAGGTTGGGTGCGATTTCTCCAGGCCTTCATTCATTCCCAAGGGCCCGAACTTTTTGGGACCTGCTGCCAGCGGGGATGCTTTTCAAGAACAAAAATTTACTCAGCACCCCCTTGAGAAGAAAATCTAAGCGAACAACCAGAAAGGCCCCCAACACACCCCATAGTAGTGGCAGCGAGGCTGGGAGGTTGGGATAGAGGCGCGCCCCTTCCCACTTTGGGGGAGACTGCGGATGGGCAGCAGCAGTTGTGGGGGGGACCTCTGGCAGGCTCGGACCCCTCTATTCCGAGCAGGTACCTCCCGGGGCGCGGCAGGCCTGATTCCTGCCAGGCCTGCGATGGATGCTGGAGCCAGGCCAGACGGCAGGGCCGCCGCAGTGGAGCTGGAGCGCACGGGAGGAGGGTGGGTGGGCAGGCAGGCGGAGCGGGGTGCGCCCCTCTCTGGGACCCCCAAAGCTGAGTGTCCCCTGGAGGTTGGGTTCGGGGGGTGCATGCAACCCCTTTCGAACCCGATTCTGGATGTCAGTCCTGGACACCTGTCACGCCCCGCGCCCGGCCGGCATGGGGGGCGCGGGTCCTGCGGGGCGCTGCACCCGGGGCTCGCCGGCGCCCGGACCGCCCCCTGGGCTGCGGGGCGGGGATGGGGGCCCCCTCCCCCGCCCCCCTGACGTCAGCCCGGGACGCGCGAGGCTCCTTCACTCGGCTCTGGAGCTCGCACCGGGAACATGAGGCACCCCCGGCTCGCCTGCGCCCTGCTTCTCGCCCTGTGCTGCTGCCGCTACGCCGCGGGTGAGTGGCTCCATCCCGAATCAGGGCCGGGCCCCTGCACCCCTCTCTGCAGGGTCGGACCCCTGCACCCCTCTCTGCAGCCCCTTTGCAACCCCAGGACCCTGGGATTCCGGAGGCGAGCAGGCGCCTAGAGAGAAGAGGAGAAGAGAGGGGCGCACCCGCGCGCGCGTCTTGGGGACCGGCAGGGATTGGGGCGCGCACCCCAGCCTGTTGCTGGGAAAGGCAGTTTCTTCTCTCCCAGATGGGGAACCCCAGAACCCCGAAGCTCTCCCTCCACCGGCTCGGAGCCAGCCTGGAGGTGCACAAGCTTGCTCTAGCACCCCTGGGCGTGGGCATGGCTAGGGCGCACCCCTTTTCCCCACTCCAGCCGCCCAGGGGAGGCGATCACAGGTGTCCGGGACGAGGAATCGAGGCGTCCCCATCTGGACCTGGCCACCTCTTGGCAAGGGGGTCCCGCCCGCGTCTCCAGCTCCGGCCTTGCTTCCAGCGCCCGACGCTGCCCTTGTATGGCACTTGTAGTCCTTGGCCCGCTGCCCCGTCGCAGCCGCTGTCCGCTGCGGAAGGGGAGGGCGAGGCAATGCCAGCTCCTGGCCCCCTGCCCGGCCCGCCGCGTCCCTGGGGTCCCCCCGGCGGCCGCCTGTCCAGCTGACTTTATTTCAGGGGGAAAGGGCTGCAGGGCACAGGCAGCTGCTGGCCCAGCTTCTCCCTCAAAACCCGCTCTCCCTGCGTTTTTGGAGAAACCAAGGCAGGAGTGCACAGTGGGATCAGGGCTGAAGACCCTTCCCCTCCCGTTGTCTGGGGTCTGGGGCTAGCCCCAGTGGCACCCCGGAGGCCAGTCAGAAGGGTGACATCACTCCGCAGGCCGGGCAGCCACTGGCACGGCTGACATCACTGCTGCTCACAGACTGGCCCTTGCCCTGACCCTTGCTTGCTTTGGGTGCTCACAAGGCCCCAGGAGCAAGGGTTTTGGGGGTAGAGGGGTGTGAGCCTGCTCAGAGAAGGGGAATGGAGCTGTTGGCTCAGGTTGGCCCACTGGTTCTTAGGGGGTGTGTGTGGGGGAGGTTTGGGGGGCAGAAGGTAGAGTAGTGAAGCCTTCCCTGCATGAGGACACAAAGGGGTCTGTATGCCCCAGCTTGGCACATGCCCCGCATTCTCATGCGCTGAGCTCACTGGAGAGGCCCTGGAGGGCGCGGGGAGGAAAGGGGCTTCCTCTGGGGCACGTGCCTGCCTGCCAAGCCGACCTGGAGGTCCAATGGCCTGGAACAGTAGCAGACCCAGTGAATAAGTTCCTAATGCCGAGACAGCAGCTGCAGGGATAAGGGATCTGGTGGCAGAGTCAACTGACCATAGTGGAGGGCCCCTCTCTCGCCCCCAGGTGTGCCCGGAGAGGAGGCACTGCCGGAGCCAGAGCAGCTGGAGGTGGAAGTTGGTGGCACGGCCCTGCTGCTATGCGGCCCCTCGCATGCTCCTCGAAATATCAGCCATGCCGACTGGTTCTCCGTGAGTGACTGGGCTGCCGTGGGAGGCTGGTCCCCCAACCCTCGCCTGTGCCCCTCACCTCCTCCGCTTCCCCTCAGGTCTACAAGGAGAAGCAGACGCCCATCTTCCGGGTACACCAGGGCCAGGGCAAGAGCGAGCCCGGCGAGTACCAGCACCGGCTCAGTCTGCAGGACCAGGGGGCCACCCTGGCCCTGAGCCACGTCACACCCCATGACGAGCGTGTGTTCCTGTGTCAGGGCAGACGTCCCCGCTCCCAGGCGCACCGGATCCAGCTGCGAGTATACAGTGAGTGCCCTTAAGGGTGGGCAGAGGGGGACGGGCAGCGGAGTGGGGCGTGGCAGGGGTGCCATCACCTTGTTTCTCTCCACAGAAGCCCCCGAGGAACCCAGCATCAAAGTCAATGACTTGGGCATTTCTGTCAACAGTGAGGAGCCTGAGGAGGTCAGTAAAGGGGCTGGGAAGGATGTGAGGGTCAGGCAGAACTGGGACAGTCCTGCTGGGCAGGGGACTCAGCCTTAGCCTCCCTCCTTAGGTGGCCACTTGTGAGGGCAGAAACGGGTACCCCATTCCTCAAGTCGTCTGGTACAAGAACCGTCACCCCCTGAAGGAGGAGAAGAACCGTGAGTCCAGCATCTGTCTCTGGAGGGTTTTCTTGGACTTCTTTTGGGAAAAGGGGTTTGGGGGCCACATCCAGTGGTGTTTGGGGGAGACGGACCATGCGGTGCTAGGGTGGAGCCAAGAACCCACATGCAAATGTGCTGTAGCCCTTTAAGCCTCTCTCTGGCTCCTGTTTGACTTTCTTTTTTTTTTTAATGGGGGCACACCCGGTTGGGCTCAGGGCCTGGCCCCATGCTCAGGGGTCACTCCTGGCAGAGCTTGAGGAACCATATGGGGTTCCTGCTGTGTGCAAGGCAAGTGCCTTAATCTCTAATCTCAGACCTCTATTTGGCTTTTTACAAAAAGCCCACCAGGACTGCTGGAACATTTTCAACAGTACAGAAAGACTCAGAGGAGACCTGGAGAGATAATATAAGGGGAAAGTTTGCTTTGCATGTGGAGAGTCCTGGTCTGAATCCCCAGCACTGCTTAGGTCCCTGGGCATCCCCAGGAGTGATCCCTAAACAGAACCAGGAGGAAGCCCTAAGCACAGCTGGATGTGGTCCTAGCAACCCCCAACCCCCGGAAAAAAAAGTCTAGACAGCAGGCTTCCTGCCTCAGACCCCACCCCTAAAGTCCAGTGAGTGTGTGTGATTCCAAGTTTGTTTCTATTACAGGAAACTACCACTATGTGAATAGTGTTCTTTTTTTTGGGGGGGGGGGGAGGGCATGCATGGCAATGCTCAGGTCTTACTCCTGGTTCTGCACTCAGTAATTACTCCTGAGGGGCTCGGGACCATATGGAATACTGGGGATAGAACCCGAGTAGGCTGCAAGGCAAGTGCCCTCAAGTGCAGTAGTGGCCTTATCATCCTTAACTTTATATGGAAAACATTTGAGTGATCTCAGATCCAAAAATATAGAACACACCAATCTATGCTAAATGGAATGCTCTGCTTTTGGACTGTGGGAAACCAGTACTTATTCATACAGGTAAATTTAGCAAGGAATATATAGGTCTATAATTTTGGGGCAACGTAGCACAGGGGTGAGGGTATCTTACATGTGGTCAACCTTGGTTTAATCCCTAAGCACCATATGATTCCCTAAACTCTGCTAGGTATGACCTAAATCAAAATTATTCTGTAAAAAACAATTTTTGGTTATTATTTGGTCCACACTACTGGTGCTCAGGGATTACTCCTGACTTTGCACAGGGCTCACTCCTGATGATGCTCAAGGGACCGTATAGGGTGCCTGAAGGACCATGTGGTACTAAGGGCCTCCAGCCAGCATGCAGAGCCTGCTCTGTTTTCCTGAGTGTTTCCTTGGCCTCTTGTCTTTTTGTTTGGTTTTGGTTTTGTTGTTGTTGTTGTTGGGGAGGGGTCACACCCAGCAGCGCTCAGGGGTTACTCCTGGCTCTTCGCTCAGAAATTGTTCCTGGCAGGTTTGAGGGACCATACGGGATTCTGGGAATTGAACCTGAATCTGTCCCAAGTCAGCTGTGTGCAAGGAGAACACCCTACTGCTGTGCTATTTCTCCAGCCCCTGGCCTCTTGTCTTGTGCTTCTCTCAAATGGGTGCACTGAGAGTGCTCTGGGGCTCAGGGTGCCTGGATGGGCCCCGTATGCTCTCTGCTGTGCCCTATCTCTGGTCTGCACTGAACCACTGGGTCTCCTGCAGACCTGCTATTTTCCTCCTCCTCCATACACAGGTGACATCTACGGACAGTTTGGGTGGTGATATGGGGAAGAGGGCCAGGGGTGCTTCCTGGCTCTTTTCCAAACAGTCGTGCTGGGGCTAAGAAACTAGTGTCCATGTAGAGATCTGTCTTGCCCCAACACTAAAAATTCCTTCCTGGAGTTCACTCCTGGGAAGGGAGCACGGGCAGAGGGGTGAGCCACATGGGGGTGAGGCCCGAGTAAAAAACTAATCACCAAACAACCAACCAACCAAACAAACAACCAGTCCCAAACTTCCTGTGCTCTTAAGGATCTAGGCATGCTGGCTTTGACTGGCCATGTTCCTGGCTTCCATCCCCGGCTCTGAAACATGGAACCAATGGGTTGCAGGGGTCTGGCCCATGTTGGTGGAGCTGAGCTGGGCTGAGCCACTGCCTCCTCCCTGCAGATGTGCAGGTCCAGTCCTTCCAGGTGGTGGAGTCCAGTGGGCTGTACACGCTGCGGAGCATCCTGAAGGCCCGCCTGGGGAAGGCAGACCGTGACGCTCGATTCTACTGCGAGCTCAGCTACCGCATGCCCAGTGGGAATCGCATGAAGGAGTCCCAGGAAGTCACAGTGCCTGTCTTCTGTGAGTAACTACCCAGCACTGGGGTGCCTGGTGGCCATGCAGCCCTGCCCTCCTGGCCCCCTCCCCTGGCGGAGAGTCACTCCCACTGAACCCTGCAGATCCCGCAGAGAAAGTATGGCTGGAAGTAGAGCCCGAGGGGCAGCTGAAGGAAGGGGACCGTGTGCAGATCCGGTGTCTGGCAGATGGCAACCCCCAACCACCCTTCACCATCAACTGGAAGGTACAGGGAGGGGTCAGGAGGGGAGACTAGCCTGGACAGGTGCATGCAGAGGCTCGGGCTCACCTTGGGTCCCCCTGTAGAACCTCAGCACAGCAGAGATGGAGGAGCAGCAGACGGAGGAGAATGGGGTCCTGGTGTTGGAGCCCGTGCGGAGGGACCACAGTGGAATCTATCAGTGCCAGGGCCTCGACCTAGAGACCACCATTTCACTGCAGAGCGACCCCCAGGAGCTTCTGGTCAACTGTGAGGCACAGGGCTGTGGTGGTTCGGGGTGGGGTTGTGTCCCTCCTGTACCCCCGACTGACCCCATGCCCTGTCCCCAGACGTGTCTGATGTCCACGTGAGCCCCCCAGTTCCTGTGAGCCAGGAGGGCGGTAGCCTCAGCCTCAAGTGTGAGGCTCAGAGCAATCTGGCCCTGGAGTTTCGGTGGCTTCAAGAGAAGGTATCGTGGGGGCCGGAGAGATAGCACAGCGGTAGAGCATTTGCCTTGCATGCAGAAGGATGGTGGTTCGAATCCCCACATCCCATATGGTTCCGAGTCTGCCAGGAGCGATTTCTGAGCGCAGAGCCAGAAGTAACCCCTGAGCACCAATGGGTGTGACCCCCCCAAAAAAAGAGAAGGTATTGAGGTGGGTCGGGGACCTTGGTGTGGCTCCTGGGTGGGAAGGGGTTGACCTGCATTCTCGTCTCCCCCAGACAGGCCGGGTGCTAGCCGAGGAGCCTGTGCTCCAGCTTCAGGACCTGAAACGAGAGGCAGCGGGTGGCTACAGCTGCTTGGTCTCGGCGCCCAGTGTCCCGGGCCTCAATGGCAGCAGCACGGTGAATGTCACCATCTCGGGTGAGGCGCCGAGTGGCGGGATTTCAGGCTCTGAGGTGCTGAGATGTGGGGAAAGTAGGCCCTGGGGTGCAGCTCACGTACCCCCATTCTTCAGGCTCCCCGTGGATGGTGCGGAAGGAGCAGAGGATGCAGGTAAAAGCGAACACAACGTTGGACCTGTCCTGTGAGGCGTGGGGATACCCCCGGCCCAACATCTCCTGGACCGTGGAGGGCGCGGTGCGTGCTTGCCTACCCCTCTTCCTCTTCCCGGTTGGACACCTGGCCCCTGCTCTCCCCACTGAGCCGGAACTCATCCCTGTAGGTCAGTGAAGCCGACCAGGGTCCCCAGAGTGTGGTGAGCATCCTAAGTGTGCTCGTGACTCCAGAGCTGCTGGACACAAATGTAGAGTGTGTGGCTGCCAACGCCCTGGGCCGTAACTCCACAATCATCTTCCTGGAGTTGGGTGAGGTCCCGTGCTGGGGGCCAGGTGTACCTGGGGCTGGGCCCTGCTGGGGCTATTTCTAACCCACTCCCTGAACTTCACACCAGCCACCGACACAACCCCTGGTCTCAGCTCTGCCACTGTGGGTCCCCATCCCAAAGAAAACAGCACCTCCACAGGTGAGTCTGGCCCAAGGCCCCACAGGAACCCCCAGCAGGGGCAGGGGACATGCGTGACTTGTGTGTCTTTGGGACAGAGAAGAAGCTGCGGCCACCGGCAGAGAGCAAGGGTGTGGTGATCGTGGCCGTGACGGTGTGTGTGCTACTGCTGGCCGTGCTGGGTGCCACGCTTTACTACTGCTACAAGAAGGGCAGGCTGCCTTGTGGGCGCTCGGGCAAACAGGAGATGTAAGCAGGGTACACCCCACTCAACCCCGAGCCCGCTGCCATGGACCACAATGTCCCCTGCCCTGGCCTGATTCCTGCTCCCAGTGGCCCTAGTACTACAGGGCCCTTCAGTTGGCCCAGAGTCCTTCCTAGTGGCCCCTCGGCCAGTTGCCAATCTCTTGCTCCCTCCTCCTCCTCCCAGCACGCTGCCCCCGCCTCCTCGTAAGAGTGAATTTGTAGTTGAAGTTAAGTCAGATAAGCTCCCCGAAGAGATGGGCCTCCTGCAGGGCGGCGGCCAAGACCAGAGGGCACCAGGACAGCAGGTAGGAGGTGGTTTGGGTGGGGGGACCAGGGTCTTGCTCTGCCCCAGGGGGCCACCAGGCCTGAACACTTAATAGAGCATGGCCCAGCCCTGACTCAACTACAGCTACCGGAAGACAGGGTGAGGTGGTGACAGAGGAACCATGGAGAGAGGGGGGCTTTCAAGGCCAAGCACAAAGGCCTGGCTAGCACACTCCCACTACCAGGGCCTGGGCGGAAAGGGGGCCCCTACTCTCCACTCCTTTCCCCCTCGCCCCCCTGCCCCCCAGGCTGCTGCTCCTAGATCATCTGCTTTTGTGCCATCAGCAACTCCCAGCCCAGGGCTGGGCTCAGTTCTCCCCAACTGCTCCTTTTGCCCTTTCCAGGGAGAGAAATACATCGATCTGAGGCACTAGCCGGACCGAGGACCCAGGAATCAATGCGTCCTTCCCTTTGCTGCGTGAAACATTTCTACTCCGCTCCCTGCACTCAGGATGGCCAACAAGCCCAATACTGGAGCAGGGGCCCAGCTCCTGCCCAGCACTTCTCAGGTTCCTTCGTGAAGCTAGACACGGCACGGCAGGGATGTTAACGGCACTAGTTTCAACTCACCTGGCCTGGGCCACAAAACCCCGTGGCTCTACAAACAGCTGCCCTGCTCTTGCCTCTGGAGACACTCCTTTTGCGTGGGGGAAGGGATAAAGACAGAAGCTGCCGGAGCTCACTGCTTCCTCAGAGGACACTCAGGGTTCTTTGCCCTCTCATAGGATCATGTCTAAAACTGACAGGTAGTGGGAGAGGGGAGGGGACAGAGGCCCAGGCTGTCCTTCCTGGGATAAGGCTGTGGCCACACCAGCGCTGAATAGCTACCAGCTGGCCCCGCCTGGCCTGAGAAAGACCCCAGTGCAGAATGGTACTGAGGGATGAAAAGCGGCTGCGCTTTGGGGAGTATGTCATCTGTATGTACCTGTTTGTATATATGTGTTCGGGTGTGTAAATTGTTCCCATTTTTATATATATGAAAAATAAAGCTTATTGTCCCAAGAAATCTTACACGCTCTTTTTTTCTTTTGGTTTTTGGCTGGGAGTGGCTCATGAGTGACTCCTGACTCTGAACTCAGAAATCACTCCTGGGCAGGTCCAGAGTACTGTATGGGATGATGGGGCTTGAATCTGCGTTATCCATGCGTAATGCCACTGTAACACACTCCAGCTCAATGCTGTTTTTCCCTCTCTGGGTTGCATCTGACAGTACTGGATGGATGTCAGGGTGAGTGCATGGTTTGATCCTGGGTCTTGTGCAAACAAAATGGTCAAGTCTCCTGAGTAACCTCCAGCCCTTTTCACTTTGTTGGTGGTGCTAGGGAACCAGGGTCCCATCCCACATAAACACATTGCCAGAGACCTCTCTAGGGGCCCATGGCATCTAGGGGCCCATGGCATCTAGGGCGAGCCCACGGAAAGGAACTGAGGCCCTGTGGAGTCAGGACAAAGCTTTAGGACCCTCACTTTCTTGGTGCAGAGAGGCACTAGGGTGGGCAGGAGTCAATGGGGGCCGGGCAGCCACCAAATGCATAAACCTCAGCAAGAAGTGGCAAGAATTCCAGTTGGTTACAACAAAAGAACTTTATTTAAAAATATTTTTAACAGATGGATGGTTGAAAAAGCTCTTTAGTTAACTGTATATGGGAATGAAAAA
Organism: Suncus etruscus; assembly: GCF_024139225.1. NCBI lineage: Eukaryota > Metazoa > Chordata > Mammalia > Eulipotyphla > Soricidae > Suncus > Suncus etruscus. The sequence continues at coordinate 14,694,260 of NC_064855.1, forward strand.
AATTAATAAATAACATTAGTATAACAGACCTCTAAAACATTCATACATTGGCAAAAACAAAATGGGCTTCAAATGACAATGGATCTTAAAGCTCTGCTATTCTCTGTAAGAATATTTACCTTCTGTTTTTCTTCTTTACAGGGTGAGGATGATTAAATACTGCTAATATAAATCTTTTTATATTAATGACACTTTTATTTTAAAATAGTTCACAAAAATCTCATCTAAGCTCTTGCTTTAATTTTAACACTGATATACAAATCGGGACTGTTGGCTCTGGAGAAAGCAGTGTGTCGTCCTCTCCAGCCCCACCCAGGCCAAAAATCCAGACCCTGAATACGGACACCTTGGAAGAAAATGGTTTCTAGCTTCCAACTCTACTCACGGGCAGGGGGGGGGGGGGAAGGACTGAAAACAGAAAAGATTTCAATAAAACTTCTTTACACAAGGAACCACTTTTCCTCCCCCCTCCCCCTGGAATGCACCATAGTTCTCACGCTGAGCACTGAGTTAGGGCTCGAGCCCCTCTGAGGGCACAAGCTATTTAATGCTGAAGTCAAGTAACGGGCAGGTCTGCAGAGAGAGAGAGAGACAGGAATTCCACCTGAGGTCCAGTGGAGTGTGGGTCTCATCAAAGACAAAGGTAGCCTCTTCTCCCACCCCACCCCGGTCCATCCTTCACAATATGGTTGAAACACAGCAGGACTGGCTGACCAGGAGAGAGGTACTGGGAACCCTGAAACATTCCACCTCTGCCGAAGACAAGCCTCCCTCCTCCCTGACCATCAACACCAGAACCTGGGCAACCTGCTCTGATGCAAGCATCTCAATTAGGAACTGGGGGTGCTCACCATGTGAGTTCTGATTTCAAAAGGAGGCTACATCAACAAATAGATCAGTGGTACTTTGGACTTCCTGTATAACCCCCCAGAGAGTGTCTGAGGAGTGCCTCTATAATTTTATTAGGGTACCTTGTGAAGTTGGGGAGGGGCATTTACTGCTCAGAGAAGAAATGGATGTCGTCCTGGAGGCTGTGAGCCGCCTGCTCTGGGACAAGAACCCAGAGATCAGCAGCGACCTGGCGAGGCGGACCTACAGCATCTTAAAGGAGCTCTCCCCCAGTATCACCTCCACCAGCTTCAAGGCCTGCCACCTGATCTTAAACTTTCTCTACATCTGCAAAGTGACACTGCATTATGATTTGCTCCTAGAATAGGACTTGGAATTGGAGCCTTCTGCCCCACCCCCATGGCCCTGGGTCACAGCAAGTGTGCAGGAGGCGTGGGGGCCCCCGGTGCAGGCCACTCTCCAGTCCCTCCACATCTAGTGGGGCCCCTGGACATCAGGGGCTCCTGATACGCAAGGTGGAGGAGCAGTGGCTCTGGTATTTCCATATTAAGTCCTAAAATGCAGCCTGGGATACAGTACTGCCTTAGAAAGGCACAAAATATTTGGCTTTGTTTTTTTCTCCAGTATGCTAAAAATTGTTTTGTTTTGAATGAAGGAAAAAGATATATAAGGTTAAAAATCCCAAGTTTTCAGGGCCAGCAGTAAATGGGGGAGGCTCCTCACAGCTGTCCTGCCCTGCCCCATGTCTCACAGCAGATCCAGGCCCTGATCCCAGCGGCCAAGCAGTCAAGTCATAGGCCTGGGCATAGGGCTCCCTCCCAAGGAGTGAAGGGAAACAGCCAAGGATGAGAAAGGGTGTCTCTGCTGGTGGAGAGGCGTGCCCAGATGACCAGAGTTGACCCTCACCCACCCCAGGGTTGGAGGTAGGTCAGAAGGGGAAAAATGCCACTTGGGCACATGAGCCCAGCAGGAGTGCCAGGTGAGGGCCCACAGCACCCCATACCCCAGGCCTGAGCAAAAGTGGTGCAATATCTGCAGAGTTAAAACTATGTTCTCTGCTCAGATGAGGAGAGGCAGAAGTGACGAGGCCATGGGGAAGGAGCTTCCACTATGGACAGAAGTGAGAATGCAGGACACAGAGTACAGGTGGACGCACTTGTGGTGTGGGGAAGTTGGTGGCCCGCTAGCAGTCAGGAGCCAGCCCTAGGCCAGTTTCCATGGATGGCTCATAAGCCTCCCCACCTCCCACCCCAACTTCCCTACTTGTGCTACTTTGGGGAATCAAGACACACTGGCACTCATACCCCTTTGGGTCCTGTCTGTCTGGGGGGCCACACCAAGCAGTACTCAGGGGAGCGTGTGGTGCCAGGAAAGGACATCAGGCCTCCAACATGAACAGCCTGTGCTGTCTATCCGACCCTGGGACATGAAGGCATGTGGCACCTCTGTCCCAGTTCCCTTTACTCAGGAGCCTAGACTAGAAGCACCAACACTGATCTGGCCACAGGCCCTCCTCAGATCCGGTACAGTGCTCTGAAAGTGGGTTACATTGGTATGGAACCAGTGACTCTGGGAGCTGAAATACCTAATGATCTGACAGGCGCTAGGATGTGATAAGAAGGGCAGAAGTTTGGGGCAAATGGAGGTGGAATCTTCAAAAATTACAAGGCAGTGCTTGCTTTGGCAGCACATATACCAAAAATTGGAACGATACAGAGAAGATCAGCATGGCCCCTGTGTAAGGATGGCACGCAGATTGCTATCAAATGTGGCATTTTACATCCTGGGGAAGATTTCCTTTGCCAGGAAGGGAAAGATTTCAACAGAAGAAATCTAAATGAGAAAGGAGAGATTGAGCAAGAATGAATAGACAAGATTTGGCCCAAGCTCCGAGTCCTTGCAAGATCCTCTCCGACAGACAAACACATGCTGGTGAAAGGAATAATCAACAGCACAGTCTCAGAACAGCACCAGTTGTTGCTATCACTGGAGATGGTACTCAAGAAAGCCGATGTTAGCTTTGCGATGGGCATTGCGGGAACTGACATGGTCAAAGAAGCCTCTAATATTATCTTCACAGATGATCCTTTACAATCATTGTGTGAAAGAAACATATGATAATATCTGCAAGTTCCTGCAGTTACAGTTCACAGTCAACATGGGGGTGATGATTCATAGGTATATCTGTCTTACTCAAGATTTCCCACCTAGGGGCCAAGCAGTAGGAAATTTGCCTTGCAAGCAGCTGATCCAGGTTGGACTCAGACTCATGGTCCAAAACCAAAACCAAACCAAACCAAACAAACAAAAACAAAAACAAAAAAAAAAAAGAAAAAAAAAAGATTTCCTGCCTAAAGCTATGCAGAAGCTCTGGATGTGAGAACTGACATTCAAAGAAGACTCTGATATTATCTTCACAGATGACAACTTTACAATACCTGTAAGTTCCTGCAGCTACAGCTTACAGTCAACACGGAGGTGGTGATTTACAGGTATCTGTTTTATTCAAGATTTCCCGCTCAGGTGAGCGATAGCACAGCAGTAGGAAATTGCCTTGCAAGCAGCTGACCCAGGACGGACCTGGATTCATGGTCCCAAACCCAAACCAAACCAAACAAGCAAAAAATAAAAAAACAGGATTTCCCACTAAAAGCTCTGCAGAAGCTCTGGGTGAACCTCATAATGGACACACTGGCTTCCTTGGTGCTGGCCATCAGGCCGCCCACCGAGTCTCTCTTACTCCAGAAACCATACAGCCACAATAAGCCTCTCATTTCTCTTACCATGATTAAGAACGTTCTGGGCCATGCATTCTATCAACTCGCAATAGTCTTTACTCTGTTGTTTGCTGGAGAAGAGTTTTTGGATCTTGACAGTGGAAGAAACACTCCTTTGCATGCTCCCCTACGGAGCATGACACCATTGTTTTTTAATACCTTTGTGCTCATTTATAATACTTTTGTGCAACTTTTCAAATAAAAATATGCCGGGAAAATTCATGGTGAAAAACATGTCTTTAAGGGAATCTTTAATAATGCCATCTTCTGCACTATTGTGCTAGGAACTTTGTGACATATAACAATTATGTAATTTAGTGGAAAAAACCTTTCAGAAGTTCAGAATTCTCAATAAAACAGTGGCTCTGGTCAATATTCCTGGGAATGGGAACGTTACTCTGGGGCCAGCTTATTTCAACCATTCCAACTAAGTCATTTAAAACTCCTCAAAGAATCTGGGTCTGGAAGCAAACATCGACGCAGGAAATAATCCACACAGTGAAAGGGGGGAAAACGGGTTCAGGACTTCCAACACTCAAGCCAGGAATCCCAACACATGAGCCTTATTCTCCTAAGACAGGAAGCAGTTTAGTGGAGGAAGACTGAAGAATGAATGCACTGCTTTCCTGAAACCTGGGCTTTTACTAGCAAGAACCAGACCACACCCTAAAGTGAAAAAGGAATACTAAGTAGGGAAGGGCCCAGTAATCCAATCACCAGATCACACCCTAGGGTGGAGTATGAGTACTGAGTAGAGTAGAATCCAGTAATCCAACACAGCAGATTTTTGGCCAGCCACCCCTCAGTTCACCAAACAGGTTCCCTGGAAAACAAAAGTGGTGGGGTATTGCAGAGACAGGAAATAAATGCCCCAGACAATAAGGCTATAGAATACATCAAGGTTCAAGAGGCTGAGGCCGGAGGGATAGCACAGCGGCAGAGTATTTGCCTTGCATGTGGCCAACCCAGGATGGATCTCAGTTTGATTCCTGGCATCCCATATGGTCCCCCGTGCCTGCCAGGAGCGATTTCTGAGTGAAGAGCCAGGAGTAACCCCCGAGTGCCATGGGGTGTGACCCAAATAACTCCCCCACACACACACAAAAAAAAAGGTCTGGGGACTTACAATTTGGGAGGGGGGGGATCACATCCGGCAGCACTCAGGAGTTATTCCTGGCTCTACACTCAGAAATCGCTCCTGGCAGGCTCGGAGGACCACATGGGATGCCGGGATCAGAACCACCGTCCTTCTGCATGTAAGGCAAACGCCCTACCTCCTTGCTATCTCTCCGGCCTCAAATGGTTTTAACTAGAACAACTCGCTAAGGAAAAGCCTTTATACCTACCAGCGCTGTGAACAATAAACATACTATCTCCCAGGAAAAGCTACCTGAGAGCCAAACACCAACATCTGCAAGCTCAGGACAGCCACAGATCCATGAGCCACCACATGATGGCAGGCCATGCACCCTGGCACATAATGAGCATCAACACAAGGCCCCCACCAACACAGTCGTGCCCCCTGACACACCCACTGCTCCATGGGCAGGAGGGTGAATCCCTCTGAGGGTCATGCTTCAAGGGAGAAACCCACAGTGACCCCACTCTGTGCCCCACACAAAGCTTGTTTCTGGCATCTTAAAGGGAACTGAGAGCTTGTCCTTACTTTGCAAGCAAATGTATGAAATCTCATGTTGAATTTTCTGTCTAGATCATACATTCTGCTTCTCTATAGGAAAATAAATCCTTTATAGAAACAACCATCTCCTTTCCCCAAATACTTTATCATTGGTGGTGGTGGTGGGGGCAATAGGTTTGAGTCACTTGAGTCACACCAGACAGTGCTTAGGATTCACAGCTGGCAGAATTTAGGGTTTATATGTGGTGACAGGGATTGAACCTGTGTCTTCCCTGTGCAAGGCAAGCACCCTATCCATTGTGCTATTATCCAGCTCTCAAATACTTTTAATGCTTCAAAGAATAATTCTAACAGTGCGAGGCCAATCCTGGTTCTTGAATGGTGACTATTTATAAAGAATAAAAAGGCCAGTGAGACAGGTAAGAAGAGGGTACAAGGAGCAGTGATGGATACCCCTGAGGTATTTTTCCTTCTCAGATACTATTAACAGGGATGTTGGAAGGGCAGCGTCTCCACTCTGGGACTTAGATTTCACTGAAAGGAAGTTGGCGAGGCAGGATGGTGAACTGGTAAGCCTCTCAGGAAGTGAAGCAGACAGCCAAGGGACTCTACCTCATCTGTGTAACGAGAAGTGAAAGAGATGACTCTCCTCAAATAAGATAACCTATTGAGAGCTGAGCAAAGAGTGATCTGAGTAAAATTCAGAGCTAAGTTAAATAATTAAAAATCACCATTAAAGTGAAGGAAGAAAGATTATTAGTGCTTCAGAGGAAAATTTAAGAAATAAAATATGCACCGGAGAGATAGTACAGCGGTAGGGCATTGGCCTTGCATGCAGCCGATCCAGGACGGATGGTGGTTCGAATCCTGGCATCCATATGGTCCTGTCCCTGTCCACCTCCTCCATGCATCCCTCCAGGAGTGATTTCTGAACGCAGAACAAGGAGTAACCCCTGAGTGCATCGGGTGTGACCCAAAATACAAAGAAGGAAGGAAGGGAGGGAGGGAGGGAGGGAGGGAGGGAGGGAGGGAGGGAGGGAGGGAGGGAGGGAAGAAGGAAGGAAGGAAGGAAGGAAGGAAGGAAGGAAGGAAGGAAGGAAGGAAGGAAGGAAGGAAGGAAGGAAGGAAGGAAGAAAGGAAAAAAGGGAGGGAGGGAGATAAAGAAAGGAAGGGAGGAAGGGAGGGAGGGAGGAAGGGGCCCAGAGCTATAGTAGGATGGGCAGGGTACTTTCCTTGCTGATGGCCAACCTACGTTCGATCTCCGGCATCCCTTATGGTCCCGAGTACCTTCAGGAGTGACTCCTGAGTGCAGAGCCAGGAGTAATTCTTGAGCACCGCCAGGGATAAGGAAAACAAAACAAAAACAATGAAACAAAAAAATTGGAGGGGCGAGAAAGACAGGACAGTGGGTAGGGCACTTGCCTGGCATGTGGCCAATCCAAGTTTCATCCCTGGCAACCCATAAGGTCCCCTGAGCCTGCTAGAAGTGAACTCTGAGTGCAGAGTGCAGAGCACTGCTGGATGTCACTCAAAAACAAAACAAAACAAAAAAATTTTGAAATCTCGTCAAAACACAAAGTCATGGCAACTGCTGGGGTTTCTGGTGAGCTCAGCATACCCAGAGGCCTGAATGCCATCACCTACACAGTCAAGTGAATGAACGCACATGGAACTGCCCCCAAAGTCTGAGGCCGAAGAGGAACTGGGCCCCTGTGGGCCTGGTCATAGTGGCACAGGGAGGCTACAGAAGTGGCCTCAAGCCTCCTGAGTGAAGCCAAGAAAGACCAGTGTGGGACCAGTATGGCTTTCCCCCAGTTCTTTTGAGCCTCCACACTGAAATAAAACCAAACTTAATGCCTGCAATATCAGAATAGCTTTGACTTCTAGGAGAGGGTGCTAGTTTATGGTTTCCAGCTCCCTGGGCACCACCACAGTTCAGGGGCTCCCCAACGTAGATCAAGAACCCACAGGACAAGGACAGAAAACAGGTCCTGAACCACCAGATCAGAAGGAGCAAGGGGATGGAAGCACAGGATGACCGATCTGGAATATACAGGAGTTTGATCATAGAGAACAGTTCAACCCAGCACTGCCAGGCTAGAAGAGATCGGTCTGGCTCGAAAGAGCATTCACAGCTGAGGCTCTTAGATAAGAAGTTGCTCACAGCAGGTTGGCCACAGGGAAGTCAGTAAAACAGGATAGGATGAGCTGAGCCCAAGGTGGCCTGGTGGCCCACTCTGGATGCTGAGCCCTTTCTGTAGGGCCAGTGCCCAAGCACTGGCCCTCCTCAGCCCAGCTCCGAATTTTCAAAACCCACTGAGATCCAGGACACTTGCCTCTGAGGGATATAGTATGAGGCTGTGAGGTGGCGACAGCCATGTAGTAAAGGGGCAATATCAGTAAAATGGGGCAACCCACTGCCTCAAGGACAAAGAATCATTTCTGCAACTAGCTGGCTCTGATTTAAAGGGAAACATATAAACAAACAGAAAAATTCCTTCACTGGGAAGAAAGAGCCAACCTTGACACCTTCCTGTCTATTTATGCGATTTTTGTGGAAGCAAAAAAAAATTTATATATATATATATATTATATATAAATGAATGACACTTCTTCAAAAAGCTTCAAGCAGACAAGCCAGAGAGCTGCGCTAGAAACCCAAATAGGCCCTGACTTTTCTTAGCTGTGGCTTGGGTCCATGGCAGCTGCCTCCTGCAGCTCTGTGGACATGTGGACAGCTGGAATGTACTGAAGCTTCTATTGCAAATCAGGCATGTCCTTAGTAGAATCAAAATTTCTTCTCTGAGCAGATTCAATACCCTACAAAACAGTGCTTTGGAGTAACCAGTGTTAGCTGCTAGTGTCAAACAGGGCAACAGAGCAACAGTACTTTCCCCACATCTCTATCAAAACCTACACTCCACACAAGAAAGAACAGCCGAGAAGGCACTCAGCTTCAGTAAGGCTGGTCCTGGCAAGACCCCGGTTAGAGAGTTGTAAGGAGGAGGAGGGGGAAGATACAGGGGCGAGGGGGCGGGAAGGGCTTCTGAAAAAAAAAAAAAAACACACACACACACACACAAGAAGCCAGGCAGAGGGGAGTAGTGGGCTAAGAGGGACGTGCCAGGGTGGGTGTGATGCCACAGGAGACGAAGTCATTGAAAGATTCCTCCTGAGACCTCTTGTGCCAATTCCCTGCCCAGGACCAACACAGACAGTGGGACAATTTCAGAACCACAGGACATGCACAATCAGACACACATACAAGCACACGGCACTTCTTTATCCCAGGAAATTCTTAAGTATTCAATTAGGAGCTAGAGCACAAAACCTCTCCCACTGCTTCCAGACGGTTCCCCAGGCAAGCTAGTATTTAATACAAACCCACACTGAGTGGGGGGTGCTTCCCACACAAGTGAAGTTCAGCAAACACACTAGCTGCTCCATTTCATCCCACTGCCTTGACACCCTGGAACCACAGTACCCCGCAGACGGGCCGTGACCTCACTACGCCATCTCCAGAGGAGCCTCTGCCCCGTGAGGTGCGACTGAGAGAAAGAGAGAGCGTTCAGCACAGGGTCCGCTAAAGCTACACCGAGGCATGGTGCTAGGTGGCCACATGCGCAGGAGAGGAAATGGAAACGAACTCCCGCAGGATGTTTTTGGCCATCTCAATGTTGTTGTGGGCAATGACCAAGGCTTTCTGAATGTCCTGGTAGGAATAACCCTGACTCATGAGGCTCTCAATCTCCCTGGAAAGCTGCAGTGAGGTGGTGGTGGCGGCAGCGGCGGCGGCAGTAGCACCTTGCTGACAGCTCCCTGCTTTCCGTTCAGAGTTGATTCTCCGTGGGAATGGTTTAGGGGGCCGCTCTGGAACTTGGGAACCCTCGGTGAAGTCTAAAGGAAATAGGAAAGAAAAGATGGCCAACATAGGAGAGAAGTTGATGGGAAACCCAGACTCCAAGTCACCAGGTGGACTTTACAGGGGCAGGTCTCTGGGAACCAGTATGCCATGCCTCCTACTCCCAGCTGAGGTAACCTTCTATGTGTGCTGACACCTGGTCTTCAGTGACCGGCTGAAATGACCACAGCGGCTGAGGGCACCAACTGTGACTTATCCTGGTGCACTCAGCAGCTCTTCATGCACATCACTGCTGGGAGAGGACTTTCTTCTGTTGTTTTTTGCTTTTTTTTTTTTTTTGGAGGGGCCAGCACATCCAGTGGTGCTCAACGGTTACACTTGGCTCTACGCTCAGGACTACACTCATAATGGTGCCCGGGAAACCTTATAGGATGCTGGGGATTGAACCCAGGTTGGCCGCATGCAAGGCAAATACCCTCCCGCTGTACTATATCACCTCAGCCCCTGGATGACCTTCTGTCATGTAAAGCGGCCAGAAAAGATGGTAGACGACTTCTCCTCTAACCAGTGAGCAGACAGACGAGGCTTTGTTGCCATGAGAATGTTACTTGAGGCTGGGTGGGTGGGGACTATGCCTGCCGGGGCAGCTGGGGGCCGGGTATCTCTTTCACCAGCTGTCCCCAGGCTGACTTTAGCTTCCGAGGGACAGCGCCTCAGCGGCTGCCCTTCCAGAAGCCACAGGTGCAGCAGGCGCCCACAGCAGGCTGGCTGCCAGCTCAACTGGTGTATGAGCGTTTGCTGTGCCACTGGGACATGGCCTGAGTCGGGGGGAGGTGGGAGGAGACATGGGAAACGGCCCACAGTGCCACAACTTAATGAACCCCGATTTCTAAGTTGGGAAAAATCCAACAGCGCCTGGATGCAGTTCAACTTCCTCCCTTGAGACTTAGGCCCACTTTTCTTCTCACTTCCATAATCTCTTTACTGCACCCCTCCTGCCTTCCTCCACCAAGCAGTCTCCTGTATCCCCTTAAATTCTGGCAGGAGGAGGCTGGAGAGAGAGCACAGTGGGTAGGGCATGTGGCTTGCATGGGGTCAACACAGGTTTGATCTGGGTTCTATCCCTGGCATCCCATATGGTCCCCTGAGCCTGCCAGGAGTGATTTCTGAACCAGAGTGAGGTGTAACCCCTTGAGTACTGCCAGGCACGAAACACACACAAAAAAAGTCCTGGCCAGAGAATGGGTGGGGGGGGGGGCCCGAAGCAATAGTACAGTGATAGGGCATTTGCCTTGCATGCATACAACAAACCCCGACGAACCCAGATTCGATTCCCGGCATCTCATATGGTCCCTGACCTTGCCAGGAGCGATTTCTACGTGCAGAGCCAGGAGTAACCCCTGAGCACAGCAGGTGTGACCAAAACAAACAAACAAAAAAAACCCCAGAGAATTGGGGGTGTATACAAACGTAGAAACTCACGTGCAGAATCGCCGTCCAGAGACAGCCAGCTGAAGGAGGAGCTGGCGTTGGAAATGTCTGAGAGAGTGCGGCGTGCCAGCACTGCGGGCACAGGTGGCTTGGGCACATCGTAGCCATCATCCTCATTTTCGGATTCCTCAGGGCCTATACCGGCCTGCGCTGAAGCCAGTGGCCCATCTCCTGCAAAGAAGATTTGCCAGGACTCTGATACAGTCCAACCTCCAGCCCACCATGCTCACACACACACTGAACCCGACAATGGCGGGACTGAGCCCTGTGTATGCCATGGGCAGACAAGAAAGCAACACATAGCTCCTCACCGAACAGCTCTGGTGAATATAATTAACTGGCCCTTGCCAAGGTACACTGCCATAGCTGCCCACGATTCCAGTGCCACTTCGTAGCATGTATTCAACATTAAAAATATATTGGGGCCAGCACACTAGCACAGTGGTAGAGTGTTTGCCTGGTACATGGCTGATTCAGGACAGACCTAGGTACTATTCCAGGCGTCCCATATGGTCCCCAAGCCAGGAGCGATTTCTGAGAGTATAGCCAGGAGTAATCCCTAAGCATCACCGGATGTGACCCAAACCCCCTCCAAAAAATATATATATTATTTATATGTCTAATTCCGTGGCATATTAATATACTACTACCATTTTTACTAATGTAATAAAATATTACTGAAGGAATACCCTGGTTGTATTTTATGTATGAATGGAAAGTAAACACAACAAGTAAAAATGTAGTAAAATGAAATAAACTCTTGTGGGGTAGTCAAGCCTTGCTGGGTGTCCATGCCTCATGGACAACATTCAGGGGTGGCAACGAGAGCCACACCAGTCAGTGCTGGGCAAGTTTGAGGCCAGGGGTGCCGGGGCAGAAGTCAGGGCATGGCCTACACTCACCACACTGGCCACTCCTGACCTTTGTACAACACTTCTATTGCACTTCACCTGGAAAATCGGCCAACAAACAGCTCTACATGTGCTGCCTTCTTGAACTTTCACTCCGGTAAGAGAGTTAGTTAGTATGGGAATGGGGTACTCCCTACCCACACACACAAAAATTTCACCAATGCTAAAAAGCAATGGAAATGGGGCTGGAGTGATGGCACTAGAGCAGGGGTGGCGAACACGCAGCGAGGCTCTCGAGCCGCATGCGGCTCCCAGCCAAAATGAATGCGGCTCTTTGTCTCTTATCATTATTTTGTATACCGTGGCTCTTTGCCATGTTTGGATTTTGTTCTGCTGCTTCTAAGGAGGGAACTCTGAGGAGAGATCTCTGAGCGCGTAGTCCCGCCCCCAGGCCCGCCCCAGGCTGCGTCATCCCGTCTCTCATCTCTTGGAAACAACTGCATGGGCCAATGAGCAGGGGGATCCTGCTGGTTCATGTTGGATCACATCTGGCCATTAGTTCTTAGTGTGGAGGACGCAGCACACTTTCACCATCACTGCAGGATTTTGACCCTCACTCAAAATGGCAAAATGCAATATGTGTTTAATATATTATTGTTAAAATTAGATGCTTTTGTGTGAGTGTTTCTCTGTTTTGACAGGTCACTGCGTGGTGTGGCTCTCTGACTCTCACAGTTTAAAATTTTGGTTCTTTGGGCCCGGAGAGATAGCACAGCGGTGTTTGCCTCGCAAGCAGCCGATGCAGGACCAAAGGTGGTTGGTTCGATCCCGGTGTCCCATATGGTCCCCCGTGCCTGCCAGGAGCTATTTCTGAGCAGACAGCCAGGAGTAACCCCTGAGTAACGCCGGGTGTGACCCCCCCCCCCAAAATAACCCTAAATAAATAAATAAATAAATAAATAAATAAATAAATAAAATTTTGGTTCTTTGTGTCGAACTTGTTCGCCTTGCAAGCACTAGCCTAGGACGAACCGTGGTTCGATTCCTCGACATCCATGTGGTCCCCCAAGCCAGGAGCGATTTCTGAGCACATAGCCAGGAGTAACCCCTGAGGGTCAAACGGGTGTGGCTCCCCAGACCCCCCCCCCCCAATAAGAAAGCAATGGAAATGATAGCAGCAGCCAGCAGTGTCGGTTGAGACCATATAATAACAATTTCTATAGGCTCTGGAAGGGTAGAAAGGATTAAAGAAAACTAGCTGTGTAAAGAGGAAATTAAAAAAAGAGCTTTAGGGGCTGGAGCAGTAGCATAAGCGCTAAAGTGTCTGCTTGCACATGCTAGCCTAGGACAGACCACGGTTTGATCCCCTGGCATCCCATATGGTCCCCAAAGCCAGTAGCAATTTCTGAGTGCACAGCCAGGAGTGGCCCCTGAGTATCAACAGGTGTGCTCCCCCCACCCCCCCAAAAAAAAAGCTTTACTATCAATGGGTCAAAAATATTTCTTGGGGGCCGGGCGGTGGCGCTGGAGGTAAGGTGCCTGCCTTACCTGCGCTAGCCTAAGGAGACGGACCGCGGTTCGATCCCCCGGCGTCCCATATGGTCCCCCAAGCCAGGAGCGACTTCTGAGCGCATAGCCAGGAGTAACCCCTGAGCGTTACCGGGTGTGGCCCAAAAACCAAAAAAAAAAAAAAAAAAAAAAAAAAAATATTTCTTGGGAAAAAAACTTCTTTTAAATAATTTTCTTCTGGGGCCGGGCGGTGGCGCTGGAGGTAAGGTGCCTGCCTTGCCTGCGCTAGCCTAGGACGGACCTCGGTTCGATCCCCCCCGGCGTCCCATATGGTCCCCCAAGAAGCCAGGAGCAACTTCTGAGCGCATAGCCAGGAGTAACCCCTGAGCGTCACAGGGTGTGGCCCAAAAAAAAACCAAAATAAATAAATAAATAAATAAATAAATAAATAAATAAATAATTTTCTTCTCAGATGAAGCTATACTATCAAACCCTCCAGACTTGTTTCTAAGCATACACAGGTTCTGATAGCAGTAAAATGGTTCCTTACCCAAGGCGCTGCTCTCAGGGGCAGCGGGCACCGCCTGAGACTGAATATTATACATGGCTTCATACGTGCAGCTTTCCACCTGCTCATCACAATCTCCCGAACTGAAACAGGAGGAAAAAAAAAAAAACAATATCAGCTTCAGAAATCACACTGGTATCTGCAAACCAATTAGCATTCATCTTTTCATAGCCACACCACAGTTCTATCAAGATAACACATGTTCCAGCGTCATAAATGTCCTAAGACTAACTCTTAGGAAGCACTGGTTGTTTTTTGTTTCTGTTGTCTGGTTTCCGGCCCACACCCAGTGATGCTCCTGACTCTGCACTCAAGGATCACTCCTTGTGGTGTTGGGGATTCAATCAAGATTGGCTACATACGGGGCCAGAGAGATAGCATGGAGGTAAGGCGTTTGCCTTTCATGCAGGAGGTCATCGGTTCGAATCCCAGAGTCCCATATGGTCCTCCGTGCCTGCCAGGAGCAATTTTCTGAGTCTGGAGCTAGGAATAACCCCTGAGCACTGCTGGGTGTGACCCAAAAACCACAAAAAAAAAAATTAAAAAAAGATTGGCTACATACAAGGCCAATGCCCTGCCCCACTGTACTATCTCTCCAGCTCCAGTAGGAATTTTTAAGATTATTGTGATGCTGAGACACCTAAATAGAACTATTGAGGGTTACATGCTCTGGGTCCAAAACATCTGTAGGCTGTAATTTCAGTGGGCCAGCAGATGAGTAGGGGCTGCTGAATTCCTGAATTCTGGCAAAGCAGAGATAGACCCTACCGGGAGCTCTGGGCTGCCTCCAGAGACCGCTTCAGCTCTGGCTTTGGAAGGCCCACAGGCCTCGAGGAAGGAGTCATGTACGCTGTGTCCTCCTCACTTGCACACTGCTCCCCAGGCAGCAACTTTGGTACAGGAAGAGGTCTGTAAGAGATTTAAAAAATTTTTAAAACAGGAAGTCACCCCTAGAAATGCTCAGAGACAACTCCTGACTGCATTCAGGAATTATTCCCAGTAATCCTGAGGGGACCATATATATGCCAGGAACTGAACCTAGGTCTTCTGTGTGCAAATAAAGTACCCTACCCATTGTAGTATCACTCTGGCCTCAAGAAAAAAGATTTTTATATTTAGGGGTCACAGCTGCTTGATGTTTAGAGGCTACTTCCAGCTCAGTGTTTGGGGGAGACACTCCTTTACTTGCTGAGGAACATGAGCCAGGAACTGACCTAGGCCCACATACCAGCCATGATCAGGGGACCACAAGTGGTGCTGGGGATAGAACTAGGACTGGCCACATTCAAGGTAAGTTCCTTAACTACTACTACTTCTTTTTTTTTTTTTTTTTTTTTTTTGGTTTTTGGGCCACACCCGGCAGTGCTCAGGGGTTACTCCTGGCTGTCTGCTCAGAAATAGCTCCTGGCAGGCACGGGGGACCATATGGGACACCGGGATTCGAACCAAACACCTTTGGTCCTGGATCGGCTGCTTGCAAGGCAAACACCGCTGTGCTATGTCTCCGGGCCCTCTTTTTTTTTTTTTTTTTTCGGTTTTTGGGTCACACCCGGCAGTGCTCAGGGGTTACTCCTGGCTCTACACTCAAAAATCGCCCCTAGCAGGCTTGGGGAATCATATGGGATGCTGGGATTCGAACCACCATCCTTCTACATGCAAGGCAAACACACTACCTCCATGCTATCTCTCCAGCCCCAGTTCCTTAACTTCTATAGTGTCTCTTGGACTACCATAAATGCAAGTGCCCTACTTATTGTGCTGTCACTCTCAACCCCCCCATACAAAAACTTTAAAAATTAAAGAAAACTAGAAAATTAAAAAAGAAGAGGGTGGGCCCAGAGAGATAGCACGGCGGCGTTTGCCTTGCAAGCAGCTGATCCAGGAGCTAAGGTGATTGGTTCAAATCCCAGCGTCCCATATGGTCCCCCGTGCCTACCAGGAGCTATTTCTTTTTTTTTTTTTTTGGTTTTTGGGCCACACCCGTTTGACGCTCAGGGGTTACTCCTGGCTATGTGCTCAGAAATCGCCCCTGGCTTGGGGGGACCATATGGGACGCCGGGGGATCGAACCGCGGTCCGTTCCTTGGTAGCGCTTACAAGGCAGACACCTTATCTCTAGCGCCACCTTCCCGGCCCCCAGGAGCTATTTCTGAGCACACAGCCAGGAGTAACCCCTGAGCACCGCCGGGTGTGGCCCAAAAACCAAAAACCAAAACCAAAACCAAAAAAAAAAAAAAAAAGAGAGAGAAAAGGAAAGAAAACCAGAGAATGACTTCAACATAACACAATGGGATACAGCAAAGCCAGAGAGGTTCCACTGGGGGCACCATTGCTTCTCTGAGCCCAGAGAGGTAATGTCCAGACACATTAATGCAATTTTTCCATTTCCACTGGCCAAAGGGGCAGCTACTGTGTTGCAGATGCACCACACTGGGCTCCTTAGGGAGGACCATATTTCTCTCCCCAAGCTCTCCTCTGCAACAGGGTAGCTTTCTCCCATCTAGGACTGAATAGCAAGTTAAGGAGGTATGAAATACCTTGCTGTTGAGCCAGATCTTCTGACTCCAGCTTCAGGTATTAAGAGCCTGCTGTTTTGTCCAAACACAACTCACACCAATGCTGTGTAACACAAGTGGTTTCACCACCCGCCAATGAAACAAAGATAATGAAACAAAGATAAAAAGAACCCTATCTGGGGTGTGGAGAGAAAGTACAGTGGACACTTAGACTGCATGCAGCCAAGCTGGGGCTGGTCCCAGTACACCATATGGTTTTCTAAGCCCCATAAGGAGTAACACCGTGTACCACCAGGTGCGACCCAAAATCCAACAAAGCAAAATAACTAATGACCCCCCCCTCAAGAATAAAAACCAACACTTCCGAAAAAAAACCCAGTAGTTGGAACCAAAAGAATTGTTGGGATTACAGAATGACAATGACTAGAAGGGCAAGCCTCATGGCCAGGAAGTCCAGACCCTGGGAGCACATGTATGAACACCACAGTATAATCATGTGCTAGACAGAGTCAAGTCCCACACCTTGAGGAGCACTGTAATGGATGGGCAATCTACAATGTGATCCTCAGGCCTGAGTACCACCTCCCATACTTGCCTTTACCACAATTATAAGGCGGGGGTGGGAGGGGAATAGTCAATAAAACTTGGGGCCGGAGAGATAGCACAGTAGGGCATTTGCCTTGCAGGCAGCCAAATCCAGGACGGATGGTGGTCCAAATCCCAGCATCTCATATGCCCCCCCCCCCCATGCCTGGCAGGAGCGATTTCTGAGCACAGAGCCAGGAGTAACCCCTGAGTGCTGCTGGGTGTGACCCAAAAAAACAAAAAAATAAACAAAAAATCTATACAATAACAGAGCAATACCAGAAGTAACTGCCAAATGCAAAGCTGGAAGTAGCTGAGAACTTCCAGGTGTAGCCCATAACCTCAAACAATGGGCAGCAGATGCAGAAGGGTTCAGGCATTTACTTGTAATAGCTGGCCCAGTTTAAATCCCTGGTAGAGGAAATGGTCCCTGAAACATGACCAGGAGTTATTCCTGAGTACAGTCAGAAGTAAGCCCTGAGCAGCTCCAGGAATGACCCCAAATAAAAAAACCAAAATAAACAAAACAAAACAAAATCTGGTAAAGATTCAAATGGAACAAAATAGAAACAAGATTCAGGGCAAAGGAAGGAGCCCTTTAGGAACTCTGAGTCCTTTAGAAGAGGGAACAGAAAGACCATGCATGAGTATACAGTGAAGAGAAAGGACTGGAGAGATAGCACAGCGGTAGGGCATTTGCCTTGCACGTGGCCTACCCAGATTCAATCCCTGGCATCCCATATGGTCCCCAGAGCCTGCCAGGAGTAATCCCTGAGCATCACCAGATGTGGCCCCAAAACCAAAACCAAGCAAGCAAACAAAACAAAACCAAAAAATGACAGTGAAAACGAAGACAAGGGACCAATATGCCTGTTAGAGAAACAGCAAATGAGAACCTAAGGGATGAATTAGAAAAATCTAGAAAGCTGATGCTACACCTCAATTCCTAAATGCAAAAATACCTACACCAAGACACATTACTGATATCAAGTCAGTAAGGAATATTCAAGACTGCTAGGAGAAAATAAAAACCCAACATTTTCTATAAGTAAGCTATGCCAACCTCAATGCATGAAATAGAATGAGTAAATTTACCTGGCTGCCAGAGAATAAATGGCATTGGCAGATGCAGAGGGCTTGATTTTGGGGTGTTCATACTCAGAGCCCACTAATGGGCTGCTATTCACATTCTGGAAAGAAAAGTAAAGTGTTAGGTGTTCTTATCTAATCTACTTACTACCTTGTATCTCGTGTGTGTGTGTGTGTGTGTGTGTGTGTGTGTGTGTGTGTGTGTGTGTGTGTGTTGGAGACTGAGCTTGCAATATGCAAGGCAAGTACCTTACTCCATGTACTATCTCTCTGGTCTGGTCACTACCCTCCTTCCTACCAAATAAATCCAAACTCTTATTGGATGGAGTAATTGAGGTCCTCTGCTAATACTCATTTCCAGGCCTTACCCTACCCTATACACAAATTATTTGCTCTGCTCAAATTTAAACTATATCTTTTTTTTTTTTTTTTTTGGGTCATACCCAGCAGCACTCAGGGGTTACTCCTGGCAGGCTCAGGGACCATATGGGATGCTGGCCTTTGAACCACCGTCCTTCTGCATGCAAGGCAAACGACCTACCTCCATGCTCTCCTGCCCCTAAACTATATCTTCTTTGTTTTTTTTTTTTGTTTTTTTTTTTTGTGGTTTTTGGGTCACACCCGGCAGTGCTCAGGGGTTATTCCTGGCTCCAGGCTCAGAAATTGCTCCTGGCAGGCACGGGGGACCATATGGGACGCTGGGATTCGAACCGATGACCTCTTGCATGAAAGGCAAACGCCTTACCTCCATGCTATCTCTCCAGCCCCCTTTATTGGTTTTTATGTCTTATTTTTTAGGCCACATCCAGTGGTTGACCACATGCAAGGCAAATGCCCTACCAGCTGTGCTGTTGCTCTGACCTATTTCTTGCTTTATAATAAACCATTAATATTAAGCATTACTTATTCGTCACTACAGCGCTGATATAATTAAAAATTTAGCCATTCCAGACTACTTCTTAATCAGATACCTTTTTATCCACAAACCCTCATGACTATCTAGAACAGACCTCATTTCTCTAATAGTGCTTGTTTTTCTACTAGTCCTGGCATCTATGTGTGCTTAGTTACAAAGTAAGCTATCTATCTTATCTATATGTTTCTTGAGGGTAGGAAGTAGGCTATATTATCTTTGGATGTTATATAAAACAACGTAAACCTGTGTTACTCATAAATATTTGTTGAAAAGATCATGCCAAAGTCAGGACTCACCAGGGAAGTATCCAGACTGAAAGTGCTTCCAAGTCTGTGCCCATCCGCTTTAGGTTCCATTTGGGAGGGCAATG